>NC_136348.1:0-600000 GCF_964198595.1 Lampetra fluviatilis | reverse complement strand
GATCTTCACTCAAAACTGCTCTAGAGGAGTTGTACACCCCTAGCTGCCAGTGCTATTCAGTGGCCTAAAATAAAATGTTTCGCTCCGGATGATCGCTACAGAGTATGACCTGTGTTTTGATTTAGTGTGCTGATCTTAAAGGTGCATTGAAACATTATAATACTCCAATTGATGCTCCTGCTGTTGTAGAGTGACTCATGCAGCCAGCTATGGCTGCAGGATTTTGGTAGTACATGTTGTTTATGCCATTTATTGTGAAAATTCCATCACAGTTCCTATGATCACTGTTTCATTGCTTTCATGGCTTTATTTTGGTGATTTTGAAAAGTGTATTGGTTTAGCCATGTTTGTTTGTTGTAGTACATAGTTAGACTGATGGCCTTAATCTAAGTTGTCTTGTGGTTGTTGTTGTTTGACTTGCATTCCACTGGGATTTTGCACACAGCGTTGGTGTACGGTGTTTTTTTCTGCAATATTTTGCTGTATTTTCTTGTATTTTCTGTTTGCACTCAGTCACATATTCACTTTAAGATGTTTTTGTTCATGTTTTTGTTTTTTGTTTGTTGCGGTTGCACCCGATTCAAGAGCCGAATGGCTCACAGGGCTATACCTAAACAGGACCCTGCGGGGTCGGCTGGTAGGAACGAACAATTGAATGGCTATAATAAAATGAAATGGCAAAAAATGGCCACCAATAAGTGGATGCCCCGTGGCCCCACCCTCCACCCGCGTAACTCCGCCCCGGCCACCCGTGGCCCCGCCCCATCTCGGTGTCCCCGCCCCCAGCTCGTTGCCCCGCCCCTTACCGCCGTAACCCCGCCCCAACTCCGCGTAGCCCCGCCCTCCACCTCGTGCCCACGCCCCCTGCCGCCGTTGCCCCGCCCAGCCCCGCGTAGCCCCGCCCCCTGCCGCTGTAGCCCCGCCCAATACACCCCTAGCGGGGGAGAGATTCCCAGGCCTGGCTCTAGGCTGGAGAGCCGCCGACGAGGGGGGGCGGGGTAGGGAGTTGTTTTTAATGTAAAAGCTTTAAATTTAAATGTTTCTATTAAAAAACATCAGGGAATGTAACATTGTTAAACATTAACTCCCTTTCACACACGCGGGGGAACGATACGAAGGGAGAGTTTGAGGCGTTGTTCGAGGCTTTAGGCCTAGCTGTAGGCTTTAGGCCGCTGTGAGTTAAATTTTAATTTACAAGTTTTAATTAAAAGCTATCTCAGGGAATTATAAGGGAATGTTACACTTGTTTAGCCAGGAAAGCCCCATTAATTGAAATGTTTTAATTAAAAGCTATCTGAGGGAATTATAGAAACGAAACGTCATGTTTCTGATCGTGTCCGCGAGCACAAGTCAGATCTGAAACACGGCAGAATTGATTCTTCGGCCGTTGCCGAACATTGCTACAACTCTGTGGGCTCTCATGAAATTGTCTTTTCCGAGACCAAGGTTCTCTGCAAACCTACTGGCTACCATCAAAGGTTTGTACACGAAGCTGTTGTATATGTTGGAGTTATGAAATTTTGATGAAAATAATAACATTTAATCATTTTCCGAAAAATGCGCAAATCGCATTAATTATGTTAATGTGTGTATTACTATGCATAAATTATGATGGTGAGCGTAATTATATGCATAAATTATGATAATCACGGAGATAATCGTAGTAATTTATGCGGATGCTTGCGATGATGTTAATGTGTGCAGTTGTGATAATTTGGCTCAGCTTCGTTTATCCAGTGTTATATCAATCAGGATAACACGATTATCATCGATTAAACATTTACCGATTATCTTAGTGTGTGTTTATGATATTTTAGGTCTCCATTTTCATATCTCATCGCAGGTAACAGCTCTTATGAATAAGATCGTTTTGCATGGACTTGGAAAGAATCACTCGAACAGTTGGTGTTAAGCAATTTTATTCTAACAAGCATGTGACATTCTATCATGTAGGTCAAACATGCGTCAATAATTCATGAATAACCAAACACTTATGCATTTGCGATATCATGCATTCGATTAATATGAATAACTAAAATTCTTATGCAATTACGAGACTATACGTTTGACTAAAATGAATGAATAACTCAAAAATCTTATGCATTTAATCGAACTGAATGACTAAAACTCTCCTAACAACCAGGCATCTCATTAGTTCGTTTTCGTATCGATCACAATCGGCGACTGGCCGAGTTTGAAACAAGCATGACACATTTCGTATGGCGGTAATATAGCACTTATTATACCCAAGAAGCGAAAGTACATGTCAATAGATTCATCGGCAAGTACCAAATCCTTTTTAACGGAATGTTTGATACAATGGTGGGTGAGGCGTGTTGCGGGAGAGCTAATCTGGCTCTGTTTTAATTAATTCTTCGGCGAGGCTCTATGACAAAGGAAACTGGTTTGACAAGATTTTCTCTGTGTTTCCTTGAGTCTGTGTGTGGGGAGCGATACAACCTCTCTGCCGTCTGTGCGAGCTGCAGCTGACACTTTCTTCGCGATGAGGTGAGCGGCGGCGCTCGTCCAGAAGACTTTGACTCTTTTTCTCCACGGCGGGATGACGAGTCGGTTTTGGTTGATGCGGGCCGATCTGGGTGTCGCTCGTTGTCGCTCGTTGTCGCGCGGTGGCGCGCGGTGGCGCGCGGTAGCGCACGGTAGCGCGCGGTGGTGCTCGCTTGGCGCAAGGTGGTGCAAGGTGGCGCACGGGGGCGCACGGGGGCGCAAGGTGGCGCAAGGTGGCGCACGGTGTCGCTCGTTCAGCGATCTCCACCTTTCCTGCGGGTTGTTCGCGGGTCATCACTCTGACGAGGAGCGATGCTTCGTTCGTGGCAGGGTGGACGTTGGCGTCTTTGTTGGCTTCACTCGCAGCTCGGCGACTCAGGGTAGCGATTCTTCTCAGGTGGTGCATACCTCGGCTTGTAGCAGCACGTCGCTACCTCGCGATTCTCGTCATGCTAGATGACGAAAACTTCTTCGTTGTCGGCGTTGAGATGAGATGGGGCCCGTGGCCCGGACGATGTGGTGGGGCCAGAGGCCCTGACGATCTGTGGTGGAGTCGAAGCCCTGGCGACGAGATGGGGCTCAGAGCCCTGGCGATCGGTGTTGGGGCCCGTGGCCCGGATGATCTGTGGTGGGGCCCGTGGCCCTGACGATCTGTGATGGGGCCAGAGGCCCTGACGATGTGATGAATGGATTTTTCCCCGGCTTATATTGAGAAAAAGCCACTCAGTTTCCCGAGTTGTTCAAAGTCTGTCATAAAACCTTCCTGTGGGTGTGTGTGTCCGTCCGTGTGTTTATTAGCTTTGAAGACACAGCTGTTGTCGTTCTGGAAGGGGGGGGGGCTCGTGACGGCGCCAACGAAGATATCCATTAGCCAGACCGATGATTCGCGTCGAGTTATATATATATATATAAAAGAGATATTCGAATCCATGTTTTTGTTACTGAATAATATTTGTCGCAAAAATCTACGCGTTAAGCGAGCTTAATTATTTCCGCCCTCGCTCGGGGATCATATCTTTTGTCTCACACAGCTTAAGTTGTTTTGGTTTGGAAGTTGAAATGCGACTTATTCCATTATGCCCCAGTTATGCCGAAACCGTGTTCCCGATGTTTCATCGTGACCCGATCTCTCATGGAGATGTTATTCCTTGCGTGTGCAATTTTTGCTGTCCGTGTTGTGGGAAGACAAAGACGGTTGTTTCCACGGTGGAAGCGCCCGGCGCATGCGCTTATTTATTTATTTCTGAGAGCGTGTTAATTTCCTTTGAGCCATTGCCCGGGAGTTTTATTGGTGTCATTTCCCGGCTTTGTGCCTGCGTGTGGAGATCCTCTCGGAAAGACAAAGACGGTCGTGTTGCTGCTGTTGTTTTCAGGGGGTTGTTGTGTTTGGTTAATTTTGAGAGCCTTATTCACCGTTAGCTCCTAGGATATTCACTTTAATTCGTACTCATTATTTGACTTCTTGTGATTATTTAATCTGCTATCCCGGCTAAGAATTTTGTTTTGGAGCGAAATATATGCCATAATTGTTCTTCGATGCTTCGGCCCGGCCGTGTAGAAATTCTATAAAGGTAAATAATGTCAGTATTTAATTAACAATGATGGGTCGCGATTCTGGTGCAGACTGTAGTCTGATTTTCAATTGTAGTGAGGATGGATACTGTTTGCTTACTTCATGGCTAAGTTGTACTAGTTTGTCTAACATGGTTCAAAACCCGTTTGTGTTTTTTTTATCGTTAATGTTGTTCCTTTGTTAAGAATATAATTATATATTTCGTGGCCTGGTTTTGTACTTATAAAAGGGTTTTTTTTTCTTTACGAAAGGATGTTTCTTCCAGAACCCCCCGCTTGCAATTCCCTCCCTTGTCCTCTTGTGTGAAATTCGGGGAGTTTTATGATCTTGATTACCCTCTTTCATGCCCTCTTTCCTTTGAAATGAGGTGTGCGCACATCTGTGTTAGTGTGTGGGGGCCTCTGTGGGAGTGTGGGGGCGTGTCCGTTCTCACGTTGCCCCGTGTCTATTAAAAAAACGATATTATCTATGTTGGCAGAATAATTCTTAAAAAAAAATTTAATTTTAAAATTAAAAAGGGGGGCATATATCCAACAGTCCGCCCTTTTGAAAATTATCAGGGGTCGATTTGGCCACTGGCGAATTTTCAAACAAAGTAATGCCCCCTTTTTATGTCATGCATCCCATCAGCCGCCCTTACTCTCGGCGATTATTTCTTACGACGCGCGTGCACGTATTACAATCTTAACCTGGTTACATCTGAAATAAGCAAGGAAAATAACAACACGTTAAAACATCGATATAATCAGTTACATGGTTCTCATACATCATAACTCCGACGAACTTCATCTTTGTTTTTGTTAAATCCTGGGAAACGCTAGGTAGCGGTTTCGAACGCATTTATGCGTTACCTTCCTCATGTTGCCTGGTTTACCACTTATCACTTTGATAATTCGATCACGGTTTTCGGGTTCGTTTTTGTAATTTCCTCTCTCACTCTCTCGCGTCGTGGGAGTGTGTGGTGAAAAATTGTGCTG
Source organism: Lampetra fluviatilis (assembly GCF_964198595.1). Classification (NCBI taxonomy): domain Eukaryota; kingdom Metazoa; phylum Chordata; class Hyperoartia; order Petromyzontiformes; family Petromyzontidae; genus Lampetra; species Lampetra fluviatilis. The sequence continues at coordinate 594,945 of NC_136348.1, read as the reverse complement.
TACATAATCAGAATTCGCGCACACAACCCACTTTGACACTTGGTTCGTGGCATTCGCTCTCTCTGCGATTACATGCACATTTGCCGAGTTTGTGTGTCGATTTAATTCTGTCCCTCGTAATGTTGCCCTCTTTGTTTTTACGAGTGTGTTAGATTTTAACAACATTCCCGATATGTCATGAACATTCGTCTCCATTTTAGCACTCCGATCCACATACATTTTGGTTTCCCTTGGATATTTTCCATTCAAAGGCTCACGCCTGCGCTCCTCAGGGCGTGTCTCTGTGTTCTCTCTTTGTATTGTCCGATCACGCTTCAATGCAACCCTGTCCTTGTATTCGATCCGCGCGTCATTTACGGGAGCACTGTCCGCGTTTTTGCCCGCCCTGTCACTTGCAGCCTGCCTGTATTTCCCATTGAGCTCCGGGTTTAAAACCTCGGCGGGTGGGGCGCGTGTTGGCCGCTCGCTCGCGCTCACTGTGGGTTGTTTATCATGTATTTGGACCGCATTCTGTGTTATTCCTCTACTCCCTCCTGGTATAGCCGGTGGAGGAATTGGTCGGAATTGGATCGATTGTGTTTGACCTCCCATCCTACGATTCTCTTGCATGTTCGCATCCATACCTCCGCGGTCTGTGTAACACCTTCCCGCTAGGTGGTTATCTTGCCATCTCTGTGCGTAATTTGAACCTTGCGTGTGTCGTGGGATGGGGTGTTGATATGATTCTGTTCTGAACCTCTCCCTCCTATGAATCTCGTACATTTTTGGCCCAGTGTTTTTCCCATTTGGGTGCCAAATTTTTTCGGGATTGTTACTTCGCCATCTCTGTGGGTGATTTTGACCGTGTGTGTGTCGTGGCATGGGGTGTTGGTATGGTTCTGTTCTGAACCTCCCCCTCCTGCGATTCCTCTGGATGTTCGGCTTTGTGCCGCTCTCATTCTCGTGCCAACCTCTCTCTGGTTTATTTTGCCACAGGTGCGTGTGTGTTTGCTCTTCTAGGCATTGTGGGACTGTTCAGTGATTTTTATTCCTCTCTGAGAGGCTGGGTTCCTTATCCCTCTCCCTGTGTTCTGGATCCGAATTATGATTCTTAGCTCTGTATAACCATGCCATGTACGCCTTGCTCTCTATGCGGCGTAAGGATGCGGTTTCTGGATTCAAAACCATTCTCACCCTTTCTGTAATCTCTGGGCTCAAGGATTCAAAAAACATAATTTAGAACATTTTATCTCCTTCGTGGTATTGATTCACATCGCCTGCGTAATACGCTCTTTTAAATTGTACAAGGTAGTCACGTGGGTCTTGGTCCATGCCCTGGGTCATCGATTTTACAGCATAAAACCCCTCAGTGAATGTCGAATATTCTCCAAACTTCCGAATCACTGCCAGGCTCAGTTGTTTAAAATCATTTCTAACCTTGTGTGGTAGTGACTTTACCCATGGGATAGAATCTTTATGTAAGGTCCGTTTCAACAAACTCGCTTTTTCATCCCGTCTCCTCAGCCCTCTAATCATTGCCTCCTCTTTTACTGTCGCGATATGTGTGTGGATATCCATAGTCTTATTGTGGGGGTCAAAATCGGGAATTCTGACTAGAGCCTTGTCCATCAATTTAAGGGTTTTACTGGTGAATAGGTATTCCGAAAGTTGATTGCCGACAGCGTCATCATCAAACAAGTTATCATCAGGCAATCTGTCACTTTGGTCTGTGCTGTGTCGCTTGTGTTTAAGTGGCGTGCATTTTCTGTGTGCTCGCCCAGTGCCGTGTCGCTCGTGTTGCCATTTCCCTTCAGTTTTTGCCTCTGCCCTTAGTGGAGCACGTCCTGTCGACTTTACTTTAACATTTTGCTTCCCTCTATCTGTGAGGTTGTCAATCTCACATGTTTTTGTTTGCATATGTATCTCTCCATCCCTTCTCTCGAATTGTGAGGGTTTCTGTTTGTCAAGGATTTTTTGTTCGATATCCATAATTTTTTTGCCATTAGTCCCTGGACTCTGTCCACGTACCCAAGAGTGTGATTTAATGTTACTTCCATATTTATTCTGTGGATCAACGTCTGTGAGTTTCGCTGGTGTCGCGAGCCCTGATTTCTCCTCACTTACGATGGTGTGAGGACATTTTTCCTCGTTTATTAGAGACGATTTCTCTCCCGTTTCCTTTCCAAATTTTTCTTTATTCCACCATCCCTGTCTGTATGCCTGTGTGAGGAGACATGAGTCCTGTCCTGCCTTCTCTGTAGTTTTTGCATCGTGTTCGCCTTCGTTACATTTTATCCAGTCAATTAGTTTCCCCCGAGGTGTGTTCGTGTTATCGATACAGCTCAATTCCCATATGTCTCTCTGACTGTACTGCTTTGTAACAGATTGGTCGGTACGTTCTAATACGAGCTCCCCGTATCCCGTAACTCATTCAAAAATTATTCTTAATCCTAACATCTTAGGTATGGCGGAAGTTACTTTGACATTCCTTTTCAGAGTACTTATAAAACAATTATCTCACAGAGTGTGGTCAGTTTGACTCGATCTATCCTGTTATTTTCCGATTCAGTGTGCGTACCTCTAACACCATTTATCACAGGATACAATCGGTTCGATATGATTTATCTGAATTCCACTGTCTTTGTTTCAACTTGCTATTCTGGATTTTAACCTCAGAGGGCGTTTTTTTGTTTTGTTTTACGCCCGTTTACAATCACAATGCAATGTTTGGTCCCGATATTCTGGTTAACACGTGGTGATTCATTCCTTCATCCATGCAAAACACTGTCTGCGAGAGATCCCGGACGAGCCCCCATTATGTTGTATATGTTGGAGTTATGAAATTTTGATGAAAATAATAAAATTTAATAATTTTCCGAAAAATGCGCAAATCGCATTAATTATGTTAATGGGTGTATTACTATGCATAAATTATGATGGTGAGCGTAATTATATGCATAAATTATGATAATCACGGAGATAATCGTAGTAATTTATGCGGATGCTTGCGATGATGTTAATGTGTGCAGTTGTGATAATTTGGCTCAGCTTCGTTTATCCAGTGTTATATCAATCAGGATAACACGATTATCATCGATTAAACATTTACCGATTATCTTAGTGTGTGTTTATGATATTTTAGGTCTCCATTTTCATATCTCATCGCAGGTAACAGCTCTTATGAATAAGATCGTTTTGCATGGACTTGGAAAGAATCACTCGAACAGTTGGTGTTAAGCAATTTTATTCTAACAAGCATGTGACATTCTATCATGCAGGTCAAACATGCGTCAATAATTCATGAATAACCAAACACTTATGCATTTGCGATATCATGCATTCGATTAATATGAATAACTAAAATTCTTATGCAATTACGAGACTATACGTTTGACTAAAATGAATGAATAACTCAAAACTCTTATGCATTTAATCGAACTGAATGACTAAAACTCTCCTAACAACCAGGCATCTCATTAGTTCGTTTTCGTATCGATCACAATCGGCGACTGGCCGAGTTTGAAACAAGCATGACACATTTCGTATGGCGGTAATATAGCACTTATTATACCCAAGAAGCGAAAGTACATGTCAATAGATTCATCGGCAAGTACCAAATCCTTTTTAACGGAATGTTTGATACAATGGTGGGTGAGGCGTGTTGCGGGAGAGCTAATCTGGCTCTGTTTTAATTAATTCTTCGGCGAGGCTCTATGACAAAGGAAACTGGTTTGACAAGATTTTCTCTGTGTTTCCTTGAGTCTGTGTGTGGGGAGCGATACAACCTCTCTGCCGTCTGTGCGAGCTGCAGCTGACACTTTCTCCGCGATGAGGTGAGCGGCGGCGCTCGTCCAGAAGACTTTGACTCTTTTTCTCCACGGCGGGATGACGAGTCGGTTTTGGTTGATGCGGGCCGATCTGGGTGTCGCTCGTTGTCGCGCGGTGGCGCGCGGTGGCGCGCGGTAGCGCGCGGTAGCGCGCGGTGGCGCTCGCTTGGCGCAAGGTGGCGCAAGGTGGCGCACGGGGGCGCAAGGTGGCGCAAGGTGGCGCACGGTGTCGCTCGTTCAGCGATCTCCGCCTTTCCTGCGGGTTGTTCGCGGGTCGTCACTCTGACGAGGAGCGATGCTTCGTTCGTGGCAGGGTGGACATTGGCGTCTTTGTTGGCTTCACTCGCAGCTCGGCGACTCAGGGTAGCGATTCTTCTCAGGTGGTGCATACCTCGGCTTGTAGCAGCACGTCGCTACCTCGCGATTCTCGTCATGCTAGATGACGAAAACTTCTTCGTTGTCGGCGTTGAGATGAGATGGGGCCCGTGGCCCGGACGATGTGGTGGGGCCAGAGGCCCTGACGATCTGTGGTGGAGTCGAAGCCCTGGCGACGAGATGGGGCTCAGAGCCCTGGCGATCGGTGTTGGGGCCCGTGGCCCGGATGATCTGTGGTGGGGCCCGTGGCCCTGACGATCTGTGATGGGGCCAGAGGCCCTGACGATGTGATGAATGGATTTTTCCCCGGCTTATATTGAGAAAAAGCCACTCAGTTTCCCGAGTTGTTCAAAGTCTGTCATAAAACCTTCCTGTGGGTGTGTGTGTCCGTCCGTGTGTTTATTAGCTTTGAAGACACAGCTGTTGTCGTTCTGGAAGGGGGGGGGGCTCGTGACGGCGCCAACGAAGATATCCATTAGCCAGACCGATGATTCGCGTCGAGTTATATATATATATAAAAGAGATATTCGAATCCATGTTTTTGTTACTGAATAATATTTGTCGCAAAAACCTACGCGTTAAGCGAGCTTAATTATTTCCGCCCTCGCTCGGGGATCATATCTTTTGTCTCACACAGCTTAAGTTGTTTTGGTTTGGAAGTTGAAATGTGACTTATTCCATTATGCCCCAGTTATGCCGAAACCGTGTTCCCGATGTTTCATCGTGACCCGATCTCTCATGGAGATGTTATTCCTTGCGTGTGCAATTTTTGCTGTCCGTGTTGTGGGAAGACAAAGACGGTTGTTTCCACGGTGGAAGCGCCCGGCGCATGCGCTTATTTATTTATTTCTGAGAGCGTGTTAATTTCCTTTGAGCCATTGCCCAGGAGTTTTATTGGTGTCATTTCCCGGCTTTGTGCCTGCGTGTGGAGATCCTCTCGGAAAGACAAAGACGGTCGTGTTGCTGCTGTTGTTTTCAGGGGGTTGTTGTGTTTGGTTAATTTTGAGAGCCTTATTCACCGTTAGCTCCTAGGATATTCACTTTAATTCCGTACTTATTATTTGACTTCTTGTGATTATTTAATCTGCTATCCCGGCTAAGAATTTTGTTTTGGAGCGAAATATATGCCATAATTGTTCTTCGATGCTTCGGCCCGGCCGTGTAGAAATTCTATAAAGGTAAATAATGTCAGTATTTAATTAACAATGATGGGTCGCGATTCTGGTGCAGACTGTAGTCTGATTTTCAATTGTAGTGAGGATGGATACTGTTTGCTTACTTCATGGCTAAGTTGTACTAGTTTGTCTAACATGGTTCAAAACCCGTTTGTGTTTTTTTTATCGTTAATGTTGTTCCTTTGTTAAGAATATAATTATATATTTCGTGGCCTGGTTTTGTACTTATAAAAGGGTTTTTTTTTCTTTACGAAAGGATGTTTCTTCCAGAACCCCCCGCTTGCAATTCCCTCCCTTGTCCTCTTGTGTGAAATTCGGGGAGTTTTATGATCTTGATTACCTTCTTTCATGCCCTCTTTCCTTTGAAATGAGGTGTGCGCACATCTGTGTTAGTGTGTGGGGGCCTCTGTGGGAGTGTGGGGGCGCGTCCGTTCTCACGTTGTCCCGTGTCTATTAAAAAAACGATATTATCTATGTTGGCAGAATAATTCTTAAAAAAAAAAAATAATTTTAAAATTAAAAAGGGGGGCATATATCCAACAAAGCCATACAAATATACAAACACAGACATAATTTCAACCGTGATGATGGGTACAAACTTAGTAATCACTGGAAAGATGTTATTAACCACGCAAAAAAGACTTAATTACACTTTTTGGACCATCTTATCTGACAGGCACTATTTTAATTTACTTCACCGAGTGTTAACATCCCCAGTGTTTAACAGTAATCTCTTCATTGTTCTTTGATCACCGCTCACCCTCCGTCCCGACACGTCTCCATTCATTGTGTTGAGCACTACGTGCAGTCTTTGATCACCGCTCACCCTCCGTCCCGACACGTTTCCATTCATTGTGTTGAGCACTACGTGATGTCTTTGATCACCGCTCACCCTCCGTCTTGACACGTCTCCATTCATTGTGTTGAGCACTACGTGCAGTCTTTGATCACCGCTCACCCTCCGTCCCGACACGTCTCCATTCATTGTGTTGAACACTACGTGCAGTCTTTGATCACCGCTCCTCCTCCCTCCCGACACGTGTCCATCATTGTGTTGAGCACTACGTGCAGTCTTTGATCACCGCTCCTCCTCCCTCCCGATACGTTTCCATTCATTGGCTACCACAGTCTGATAAGCTCTCCAAACCCCCCTCTCCACCTCCCTTCAACTTGCTTATAAGGGATTACATCTTGAATCATTGCTTCACTTGATGCAGCTAATTCGGCTGTGACGGTCCCACCTGATGACGGAGACTTGTGTTGCCTCCGAAACGTCGTGATTTTTATTTTTATTTTGTTTTATTTTACTTTCATTAATTTTAATGTTTTTACCTACGTGACTTTACCGAAAAAACCTAAGAATATGAATCATTGCAGTCACGAAAGCTTCAAATCTAGAATTAATTATAAGGGAACTAGCAGAAGTACCCGGCGTTGCCCGGGTGAAAAATATATTTCTTAATAACCTTACATATATACACAGATACTAAGGTATTGTCAAAGCCCGGTGGGCTTTGACAATACCTTTCACCACTCACCACTCATCCTCACCACTCACTACTCACCATTCACTACTCACCATTCACCCTCACAACTCACCAATCTCCCTCACCAATCTCCCTCATCACTCACCCTCACCACTCACCATCACCACTCACCAAACACCCTCACCACTAACCCTCACCACTCACTCTCACCATTGACCCTGACCATTCAGCCTCACCACTCACCACTCACTCTCACCATTCACCCTGACCATTCAGCCTCACCACTCACCCTCACCACTCACCCTCTGCCTCACCACTCACGCTTACCACTCACCCTCACCACCACCACTCACCCTCACCACTCACGCTCACCACTCACTCTCTCCCTCTCCACTCACCCTCACTACACACTAATCACCCTCACCACTCACCCTCACTACTCACTAATCACCCTCACCACTCACCATTCATCCTCACTACTTACTACTCACCTTCACCACTCACCTTCACCAATGCCCCTCACCACTCACCCTCACCACTCATCCCCACCACTCACCCCTAACCACTCACCCTCACTACTCACCATCACCACTTACCCTCACCACTCACCATTCACCACTCACCATCACCACTCACCCTCACCACTCATCCTCACCACTCACCATCACCATAAACCCTAACCACTCACCCTCACCACTCACCCTCACCACTAACCCTCACCCTCACGACTCACCCTTACTACTCACCACTCAACGTCACCACTCTTCGTCACCACTCACCCATCACCATCACCACTCACCATCACCACTCACCCTCACTACTCACCCTCACTACTCACCATCACCACTCACCCTCACCACTCACCCTCACCACCACCAATCACCCCTCACCACTAACCCTCACCACTCACCCTCACCACTAACCCTGACCCCTCCCTCACCACTGACCACTCACCCTCCCCACTCACCCTTCCTACTCACCACTCAACCTCACCACTAACCCTCACCCCTGACCACTCACCCTCCCCACTCACCACTCACCCTTCCTACTCACCACTCAACCTCACCACTGACCACTCAGCACTCACCCTTACCCTCACCACTCACTCTCACCACTCACCCTTACTATTCACCACACACCCTCACCACTCACCCTCAACATCAACACTTGCCCTCACCACTCACCATCATCACAAATCCTAACCACTCACCCTCACCACTCACCCTCACCACTCACTCTCACCACACCCTCAGCACTCACCCTCCCCACTCACCCTCACCACTTTCCCTCACCACTCACCGTCACCACTCACCCTCACCACTCACCCCTCACCATCACCACTCACCCTCACCACTAACCCTGATCCCTCACCACTGACCACTCACCACTCACCCTCACCACTAACCCTCACCATCACCACTCACCCTTACTACTCACCACTCAACCTCACCACTCATCCTCACCACTCACCCCTCACCCTCACCACTCACCCTCACCACTAACCCTCACCATCACCACTCACCCTTACTACTCACCACTCAACCTCACCACTCATCCTCACCCCTCACCCTCACCACTCACCCTCACCACTCACCACTCACTCTCACCATTCACCCTCACCATTCTGCCTCACCACTCACCCTCACCACTCACCCTCACCACTCACCACTCACCGTCATAACCACCACTCACCACTCAACCTCACCCTCACTACTCACCATTCATCCTGACCAATCACCACTGACCAATCACCACTCACCACTCTCCACTAACCCTCACCACTCAACCTCACCACTCACCCTCACCACCCACCACTCACCCTCACCACTCACCCTTCCTACTCACCACTCACTCTCACCACACCCTCAGCACTCACCCTCCCCACTCACCCTCACCACTTAACCTCACCACTCAACCTCACCACTCACCCTCACCACTCACCCTCCCATTCACCCTCAACACTCACCCTCACCCCTCTCCCTCACCACTCACCCTCACCACTCACCACTCACCCCTCACCATCACCACTCACCCTCACCACTAACCCTGACCCCTCACCACTGACCACTCACCCTCACCACTAACCCTCACCATCACCACTCACCCTTACTACTCACCACTCAACCTCACCACTCTTCGTCATCACTCACCCTCACCACTCACCCCTCACCACTCACCCCTCACCCTCACCACTCACCCTCACCACTCACCCTCACCACTCACCCCTCACCATCACCACTCACCCTCACCACTCTCCCTCACCACTCACTCTCACCATTCACCCTCACCATTCTGCCTCACCACTCACCCTCACCACTCACCCTCACCACTCACCGTCACAACCACCACTCACCCTCACCACTCAACCTCACCACTCAACCTCACCCTCACTACTCACCATTCATCCTGACCAATCACCACTGACCAATAACCACTCACCACTCTCCACTAACCCTCACCACTCAACCTCACCACTCACCCTCACCACCCACCACTCACTCTCACCACTCACCCTTACTATTGACCACACACCCTCACCACTCACCCTCAACATCAACACTCACCCTCACCACTCACCATCATCACAAATCCTAACCATTCACCCTCACCACTCACTCTCACCACACCCTCAGCACTCACCCTCCCCACTCACCCTCACCACTTAACCTGACCACTCAACCTCACCACTCACCCTCACCACTCACCCTCACCATTCACCCTCAACACTCACCCTCACCCCTCTCCCTCACCACTCTCCCTCACCACTCACCGTCACCACTCACCACTCACCCTCACCACTCACCACTCACCACTCACCCCTCACCATCACCACTCACCCTCACCACTCTCCCTCACCACTCACTCTCACCATTCACCCTCACACCATTCTGCCTCACCACTCACCCTCACCACTCACCCTGACCACTCACCACTCATCCTCACCAATCACACCCTCACCAATCACCACTCACCCTCACTGCTCACCCTCACTGCTCATCCTCACCACTCACCCTAACCACTCACGCTCACCCTCACCCCTCACTAATCACCACTCACAACCGCCACTCACCCTCACCACTCACCCTCACCACTCACCCTCACTACTCACCACTCATCCTCACCAATCACACCCTCAACAATCACCACTCACCCTCACCACTCACGCTCAACACTCACCCTCACCACTCATGCTCACCACTAACCCTCACCACTCACCCCTCACTAATCACCACTAACAACCGCCACTCACCCTCCCCACTCACCCTCAGCAATCACCACTCACCCTCACCACTCACCACCCACTCACCACTCTCCCCCTCACTCACCACTCTGCCCCTCACTCACCACTCTCCCCCTCACTCACCACTCTCCCCCTCACTCACCACTCTCCCCCTCACTCACCACTCTCCCCCTCACTCACCACTCTCCCCCTCACTCACCACTCTCCCCCTCACTCACCACTCTCCCCCTCACTCACCACTCTCCCCCTCACTCACCACTCTCCCCCTCACTCACCACTCTCCCCCTCACTCACCACTCTCCCCCTCACTCACCACTCTCCCCCTCACTCACCACTCTCCCCCTCACTCACCACTCTCCCCCTCACCACATGTTAATGGCGCTCCTAAAGGAATCTACAACCTTCGATGATTCATTTGCGCGATTCAAAGAATCGATTCCTGGCGCATAGGAGGTTTCTATTTTTAATTACAGAGTTTTATTTGCATTCGTATGTTATGTTTTAAAGTTTTCAGGAGTTTTTAATTATATTTTAGCCCCGGTCAACGCCGGATATTTCCCATTCGTAGCAGTTTATATCAACTCTATAACCAACTTATATTAAACGGGAATAAGGCGATTCTAAGTGAATCTACAACCTTCGATTCCTTTTCGCGATTCAGAGAATCGATTCTTGGCGCGGTCGGGTTTAGAGTTTTAATTACACAGTTGTATTTTCATTGGAATGTTATGTTTTAAGGTTTTCAGAAGATTTAAATGTATTTTTCCCCCGGGCAACGCTGGGTATATCGAGTTTATACCACAAAGTCGACGCCTGACAGAGTTGCGTGTCGAGGCCTAGTACCGTGCAGAGCCTCCGGCCTCGCCTAGATTGCCCACCCGACTGAGGCTGGGTGCTGGGGCCGTTAACCCCCCCCCCGCGCTACAATAATACTGTCTAATCGCTATAATTTTATTATCTACCGACCCTATAATAGTAATTGCACACATTGGGGTGGGGGGGGAGTGAAGAGGACGTGAAACTTTGATGAATTTACCTCAGAATCGCGTGTTAATGCGTGCGCATATTTTTAATGGTAATTCAAAATGGCGTCCACCCTGCAGCGAACGCGTTCCTATCCGTTGCCAGGGGCAACCGCCGTGGACCGCGCCGGCCGGCGAGAGTAAATAAATAAATAAAGCGTTAAATAAATAAATAAAGATAAATCGCACTAAATCGATAATCGGTCCGATTTAAAGTTTAGAGACGAAAAATCGGAAATGCCTAAGTTTACCGCGGGGCCGGGGGCGTGCCCACCTGCGAAATTTAATCTCGCCGAACCCCACGGTCCGAGAGCTAAATCCCCCGGTAGGGAGCGTACGCAGACGGATGGACGGACGGACGGACAAAGAATGAATTATATAGGTTAGATGTTACACTTGTTTAGCTAGGAAAGCGTCACAGAGTCTAAAGGTTTTTGTAGGGTCATGCCAAGTGTTTGCAGTAGGGGGCGATGTTGCTACACGGACGGACGGACAAACGGACGGACGATATAATCTATTGTAGGCTGGTCCACTTCGTTCCTACCAGTATAAATGAACTTGAACTTGCTGCTGGGGTTGGATGTGAGGGGCGTGGCTCTGGAGGGTTGTGGCTCTGGAGAAGTGAGGGGCGTGGCTATGGGGTGTTGATGGGCGGGGCTACAAGGAGTGTGCAGGGCGGGGCTCTGGGGGGTGAGGGGCGGAGCTATGGGGTTGGGATCTTTGTCCGTTGAGTGATTGGGTGAGTGGGTGTGTGAGTGAGTGGGTGAGTGTGTGTGAGTGAGTGGGTGAGTGTCGGTGAGCCGAGTGGGTGTGTGGGTGAGTGACTGTGTGAGTGATTTGGTGAGTGAGTGTGTGGGTGAGTGTGTGTGTGAGCGAGTGGGTGAGTGACTGTGAGTGGGTGAATGACTGTGAGTGGGTGAGTGATTGGGTGAGTGAGTAGGTGTGTGGGTGAGTGTGTCGTTGAGAGTGTGGGTGTGTGGTGAGTGACCGAGTGATTTGGTGAGTGGGTGTGTGGGTGGGTGATTGAGTGTGTGGGTGAGCGAGTGGGTAAGTATATGGGCGAGTGGGTGATTGATTGGGTGAGTGTGTGGGTGGGCGATTGGGTGAGTGGGTGATTGTGTCGGTGACAGTGGCTGTGTGGTGAGTGACTGTGAGTGATTTGGTGAGTGGGTGTGTGGGTGATTGTGTGGGTGAGCGAGTGGGTGAGTGTGTGGTGACTGTGTGAGTGATTTGGTGAGTGGGTGTGTGGGTGAGTGAGTGGGTAAGTGTGTGGGTGATTGAGTGTGTGGGTAAGCGAGTGGGTGGGTGACTGAGTGGGTGAGTGATTAGGTGAGTGATTGGGTGTGTGGGTGAGTGATTGGGTGAGTGTGTGGGTGATTGGGTGTGTGTGATGAGCGAGTGGGTGAGTGACTGTGTGATTGGGTGAGTGATTGGGTGAGTTTGTCGGTGAGCGAGTGGGTGAGTGTGTGGTGAGTGACTGCGTGAGTGGTTGAGTAATTTGGTAAGTGGGTGAGTGAGTGGGTGCGTGGTTGGGTGATTTAGTGTGTGGGTGAGCGAGTGGGTGAGTGTGTAGGTGGTTGTGTGAGTGGGTGAGCGTTTGGGTGAGCGAGTGGGTGAGCGAGTGGGTGAGTGTTTGGGTGATTGTGTGAGTGGGTGAGTGATTGGGTGAGTGAGTAGGTGTGTGGGTGAGTGTGTCGTTGAGAGTGTGGGTGTGTGGTGAGTGACCGAGTGATTTGGTGAGTGGGTGTGTGGGTGGGTGATTGAGTGTGTGGGTGAGCGAGTGGGTAAGTATATGGGCGAGTGGGTGATTGATTGGGTGAGTGTGTGGGTGGGCGATTGGGTGAGTGGGTGATTGTGTCGGTGACAGTGGCTGTGTGGTGAGTGACTGTGAGTGATTTGGTGAGTGGGTGTGTGGGTGATTGTGTGGGTGAGCGAGTGGGTGAGTGTGTGGTGACTGTGTGAGTGATTTGGTGAGTGGGTGTGTGGGTGAGCGAGTGGGTAAGTGTGTGGGTGATTGAGTGTGTGGGTAAGCGAGTGGGTGGGTGACTGAGTGGGTGAGTGATTAGGTGAGTGATTGGGTGTGTGGGTGAGTGATTGGGTGAGTGTGTGGGTGATTGGGTGTGTGTGATGAGCGAGTGGGTGAGTGACTGTGTGATTGGGTGAGTGATTGGGTGAGTTTGTCGGTGAGCGAGTGGGTGAGTGTGTGGTGAGTGACTGCGTGAGTGGTTGAGTAATTTGGTAAGTGGGTGAGTGAGTGGGTGCGTGGTTGGGTGATTTAGTGTGTGGGTGAGCGAGTGGGTGAGTGTGTAGGTGGTTGTGTGAGTGGGTGAGCGTTTGGGTGAGCGAGTGGGTGAGCGAGTGGGTGAGTGTTTGGGTGATTGTGTGAGTGGGTGAGCGAGTGGGTGAGCGCGTGAGTGTGTGGGTGATTGAGTTTGTGGGTGAGCGAGTGGGTTGTGTGGGTGATTGAGTTTGTGGGTGATTGTGTGGGTGAGCGAGTGGGTGAGTGCGTGAGTGAGTGGGTGAGTGTGTGGGTGATTGAGTTTGTGGGTGAGCGAGTGGATGAGTGTGTGGGTGAGCGAGTGGGTGAGTGAGTGGGTGAGTGTTTGGGTGATTGTGTGAGTGGGTGAGCGAGTGGGTGAGCGCGTGAGTGAGTGGGTGGGTGAGTGCGTGAGTGGATGAGCGAGTGGGTGAGCGCGTGAGTGGGTGGGTGAATGAGTGAGTGGGTGAGCGAGTGGGTGAGTGAGTAAACAGCACATACAGCCCTTTATTGTAGAACAGACCGTGCGTAGTTCATGATGCACAATTTAACATCTGTTCTTCGCCATTGTAAATCTTCGCCTTGTCCAGATGGTGCCCGCGTTGGATTACAGGGACTTGCGAACGAGTCCCAGAGGTCTGTGTCCAACTTAGATGTTAACTCCCTCGCCTGGTCGTGGGATCGATCCCGACTCTGACGACGCCTGCTGCTGCTGCTGTAGATTTGGAGTCTGCGTCTCTCTCTTTCGCCCTGGCCACTGCATGGATTATTATGCGGGTCATCCGGTTTTACCCCTCCACGTTTAGACTCAACAACACCACGCGTTTAAGAGAGAGTAGTACAGTGTGTAGTCGTGTAGTGTGTAGTAATGTATAGTAGTGTAGTGTTTTAACGACGCATCTAATATTCACGCGATCTAACACGCACAGACACCTCTTGTGAATATTTGTCGCGAAAGCCACCTGCTACGACTACCACCACTACGCATTATAGAGTCGTGGTGTTGGCATTGCGGTGTTGCCGTGCGATCTCATTTAGGGCCAATTTGGGGCTGGCTCCAAAAGCAGAGATGAAGAACCTTTGGGTGCTGCCGATATCTCTGGGAACTTGAGGGCAAGCTGAGAGAGCGTAAATAAGCAATGACGCGTACACATTATAGGCACATCAAATATTTAAATGGTCATTCACCCCGTTGGCCAGTCCGTGCCTGGCTGTTTCTCTGCATCCACATCAGCAGCTGTGCGGGATGAAGATGAGGGAGAGGCAGACCGCGCCCCTGTCTGCACTTGTCACTTATTATTACACGCGTTTATTAAACTCACTCTGTATGTTGTTGTATCCTCAAATCTTGCAACTAAATTTTTACCCACTTCCCAGTGTGGTATAGACTGCAAACTTGGTATACTTATTTAATACTGATGATAATACTATATTCTATCATAAAAATTAAAAAGCATATATTTTAAAACATTATTTTTGATATGTTATGCTTCGGCTTGGATCTAATTGTCCACGGTCAACTCACGTTGGCTGTAATTGACCACAGTCCCTTTCGTTATGGCAAGCTTCGGGGTCACTTCCTGGAGTCGTGGAGTTCTTCCATTACTAGTATACGGTACATTTAATGAAAGCGTGTTTTTAAAAAAAGTGTTTTTTTAATATTACTTGTTTTTGCTCAAAATTCATTTCGACGATGACAATGCAGTAAGTCGAATCAGTTCTGCGGAAACTGGCGATGGCTTTCTTTGTTTTGCGTGTGACGCACAAAGCGGGAGTGCTTTTCTATTGACCTTTTTTTTCCCCCACGCAATTACCGGTTAGACAATAAAAATCTCCCCCACCAAAGACAAAGATGCCCCATGTAGCCTTAACAAACCGCTGGGGCAAGTACTGTTCAACATGCGTAGATACATACAACACACATACTACATATAACGTACATACGTCCAATGATCTCTCTGTATACCCTCCCCGACGGTTCTGCAGAAGAGTCGTCGCCTGAAACAACAGACTGCGCCCCTTTGTCAATCTTCACTGCGGAAAGTGAAGGGCACCAGCCCCATCCCCAACACCGCGTTGGTAATAGGGGGTGGTTTGACCATATGTCACCAGCAGGGAGACATAGGATAGGTAAGCAAGTCACAATGAAGACGTAAGTAAACTACCCCTGTGTGTCACGTTACAGAGCGCTAACATCACCGCCATTGTACATCCAGCTGTTCAGCATTGAGTTCAAGATCACAAAGAGAAATCTCCCGCATCGCCTTAATAGACTGGAGGGAAAAGTGCTGTTAACGAGTCGTACCTATGAAGGCCGGCACGGCACACGAGGGGGTGGGTGGCCAGCACCACGCCCGGACGCATTTGTCTCCCCCGTGGCGATGTTTATTACACACCACACCAAATACTCATTTGAGACTGAGTCGACTTAGGGGAGGCCCATGACTGGTTCAGATGTGAGCGGGAATTGAATTTGGGTCACCAGGTTCATAGCGCAGGGTGCTAACGACTCCACTACCGCACACACGTCACCATATCCCATCAAAGTGCGTAATGAAACACTCCTCTGCTGAAGCACTTAGAGTCGATCGAATTTTCCACCGTTTAGGAGGCCAACCCTCTCTCTGGAGGCTCTCTCGGACTGGCGAGCTCACCCTGTAGTCGTGGCCACCTCGTTACGCATGAGCCTGTTTATCACGCAGTCACAGGGCTTTCGCGACCCTTATTGCTCGTAACAAAAGGCTGTTTTGTTGTCGGTGGCGTAAATGTAATGGTGTCGTTAACCCACCAGCGCCACCACCACCCGACACAGCCAATTAGTGAGGTTTGTCACGTGCAACTGAATGTGCCAATTTAGTTACGAGTCCAATTCAGTCCAGAATCATTGTCACGATCAAGATTGCACCGCTTTCAAAGTGATGCATGGGTTATTCGCCCCCTGCCTATCTTTCCCCGATGATTTGTTCTGTTTGTAACCAACCAGCGTCGATGCAGGTCGTTAACTCGATTCGTAAACGTCAACTAGTGGGGTTTCTCCGGTGGTGCTGCTGCTGAAGTCACTAATTTGCACCTTTTGTTCCACGTGACAAACCTCACTTATTGGCTGTGTCGAGTGATGGTGGTGGGTTCATGTACGCGATCTGACCCAAGCACCTTGGATTATGAACACGCACGTCCGTTCGCTACACTCGTTTCTTTGTCTGCTTTCATTTCAGGTTCAAGGTTGAAGCAATCACTTCTCTATACACAGATTCGGAATTGTATCCCCGCCCCTTCCTGTTTAGGACGCCGTGGTGGCTGGGAGATGTTACCTCCCTTGCCTGGTATGCAGGAGGACGTGGGTTTGATCCCGACCCTGATGACGCCTGCTGCTGTATATTTGGAGTCTACGCGTCTCGCTCTTCCCGCGGTGGTCACTGCGTGCATTTGTCTCCAGGTCCTCTGGTTTTCCCTGCACATTTAGAATCAACATCACGCATTCGCAGGAATTTGCCTGTCGCTATTAATTTCTACGTGATGATAAGCCACTTCGTTGAGCTATCATTCGTGATGGCCAGGTTGCTTCTGAAGGAGAGCTGCATTGCAGTTCTGTAGGCCTTACACTTTGTATAATAAAAGTTTGTTTAATGTCTCTCTCTCTATATATCCATGCATTTAAGAGTATTTGGCTGCCGCTATGAATTCCCACACGATGATGGTGATGATGATAAGCATCTTGGTTGATAAGCCTCTTGGTTGATAAGCCTCTTGGTTGATAGCCAGGGTCGCTCCTGAGAGAGCTGCTAACATAAACAGTTTCAGTTGAGTGAACCCCCAACTCCGAAAAGACTCCGAGGCAATTTTTTATTTTGTCAATCGTCAAGCAACACAAGCACGGACAACGAATAGGCCAGGCACGTTGTGGAAATCGTCGCATTGTGAAATGTACCATAGCTATAATAAAAGTTCGATATTGCACTGAGCCTATAGCAGATAAGGGTTATCTCCTATTCGACCTTCAGTGGTGGTTAGTGCAAATATCTTATCGTGGGACTAAATCACCCCCAGGTGGTGTGCCCGGTTCTCACTGTAGCCGATTGGGTTTACGCAGACACGGCCCAAACACATCACAACACAAACATGAAAACGTATATTAAAATAACTTAATCGTATATCATGGGAAATTGCGAGAGGTTTAATCACATAGCTTATCTTTGGTATGGTGTCAAAGCATTAGGAGTTCAGCGAAATGGCTCCCTTTAGAATTGCCAACGCATTGCTTAGCAAGTGGTTGAAATCCACGTTACAGCAACAGCGGGTTGCCGCGGTGGCTAGGAGGTGTTGTCTCCCTCGCCTGGTATGCAGGAGGTCGTGCGTTCGATCCAGACCCTAATGCCTGTTGTATATTTGGAGTCTGCCTCTCTCTCTCTCTCCCTGTGGTGTCCACTGCGTGTTTTTTTTTCCGTGTCCGGGTTTTTCCCCTCCACATTTAGAATCAACGTCACCACGCGTCTAGTAAATTTGGCTGCTGCGGAAATTGCCACGCGACGATGACGATAATCAGTCACTTCGTTGAACTGCTCTAATTTGTGATAGCCAGGTTCACTTCTGAAAAAGAGCTAAATAGCTCAGTGGGGCATGAGCTGGTTAAATAAAAAATAGTTTAGTATTAGTTTAGTTAGCTCAACCAAGTGGCTTATCATCGCGTGAATACGTAGAGACGTTGATTCTAAACGTGGAGGGGAAAACCCGGAGGACCCAGAGACAAATCCACGCAGTGACCACCACGGGGAGAAAGGAGAGACACAGACGCGTTAGTCTACAGCAGGCATTAGGGTCTGAATCGAACCCACGACCACTTGCACACCAGGCGAGGGAATTCACATATCGTTCATGCGGCTGATGGGATGTGTCAGATATGGCTGCATTGATTATGTGGAGAGATGCCTAGCCCGCCGCCTCTGTTGGATTAAATAGAATTTTACTTTACGTTGTGATATAATCAGACGTGCATTTGCTTATTTATTGGTTATCCAGACCGTCATTGTTACGGCTACTCTTCTTGTGATCCAACAGCGTTTGTATGTATGTTGTATGTATGTTGTACATATGTGTGTGTTGTATTATGTATGTTGTATGTTATGTGTATGCATGTGAACTTCTTTGGCACCGTGCATAACCATCCGTGTTCATTGTAGGTGCGGGAAGAGGACAACAAACTAAACAACAACAAGCAGCAGTTCTAAAGAAATGGGTTTGTCAATCAAGACGTTGAATTTAAAAGTGCAGGATAGCCCCCTGTGGCTTCCTACTATGGGAAGGGGAGACGGCGTTCCGGGCAGCCGCAGAAGCGCATCCGAAAGCGCCGCACGATGATGGCCACCAGAGTTCGCGTGATGGCCGTTTATGCTCCTTAACGAGGCCAGCGGTGAGGTGTTGTTGTGGCGAGCACTTTGTGTGTGCAATGAGCACCACTTTTATCATGGATTCGTCCTGCGTAGTCAGATATTTTTTGGCATCTGGTCATCATCGTCGTCATCACCACCATTTTCATGGTCCGGTAGCTTTTGCTTCAAAGCAGTGCATTATGAGATCCTCCTGTAGGATTATGCGTCGAACTAAACCCCTCCCCCCCCATAATTAAAAGGCACCGCAGTGGCGAGATGTTAACTCGGTCTGTCTTTCATCATCACGACGGTGGCGAGATGTTAACTAGCTCGCCTGGTATACAGGAGGTCGTGGGATCGATCCTGACCCTGACGATGGCTGCTGCCGCTGTATATTTGGAGTCTGCGTCTCTCTGTCTCTCTTTCATCATCACGATGGTGGCTAGGAGATGTTAGCTAGCTCGCCTGGTATACAGGAGGTCGTGGGTTCGATCCTGACCCTGACGATGGAAGCTGCTGTATAATTGTAGTCTGCATCTCTCTGTCAGGGGGTCGCTTGTGAACAAGAGCGACTACACAGCAGCTCGGCGGGGCCGTACAAGTGGTACAATAAACAAAATAGTTTGATAATAATAATAGGGTTGTTCCCCTTTTTTCCTGACAACAAAACTGAAAACTTTTTTTACGAGGAATCATGTCTGCATTAACCAAAAAACACACTCTGATAATATGATGCATTGTCCTTGAAACTGATTGGTCCACACCAGAGACGGCTTTCTTTTATTCCTTGTAAAAAGGTTTCAGTTTTGTTGCCAGAAAAAAAGGGTAAAAACCTATTATTATATTTTGGTCCTGGCAAAGGAGGCCTCGTGATGTAGATGCTTACCCTGAGCGATCATTACTCTGATAGTGCGTTGTCTTTTAACTGTACGCCTTTTGGCGATTTTTAAACCGTCATCATCTATATCCATTGCTTTAGAACTGCTGCTGCTTGTTGGTGTTGTTATAGTTTGTTTTCCTTCCCCGCACCTCCAATCAGCGTGTTTGGCTACATTCGGTGTCAAAGTTTAAAATACACACAACATACACACTACTATACACTACATTCTATGTATAACACATACGTACAACATGATTACACTTTACACACACGATACATACACCACACATATACTCGTGCTCTCGTGTCAAAAGCAGGGTAACGGAGATCACCAAAGCCTTCTTTGTTACCCCGGCTGCCTGTGAATGAGAATGGTTTGAAAGCGTTTTTGTTGATGTCAACATCATTGTTTGTTTAAATAAATACACTTTTTTTATTTTGGCAGGTGGCAGGCCACCGAGCTGTCTTTCCGCGTTCACCTCTGTGGGTCTCTACAGTTCTCTGTGGGTCTGTGGATCTCTATGGGTCTTTGTGTTTCTGTGCGTATATGGTTTTCTGCGTTTCTGTGTGTCTCTGTGGGTCTATACGGGCCTTAATGGGTCTCTATGCGTCTCTATGCATCTCTATGGGTCTCTGTGTTTCTGTGGGTCTCTATGGGTTTCTGTGTCTCTGTGGGTCTCTATGGATCTTTATTGGTCTCTGTGTATCTCTATGTATCTTTATGTAGCTCTATAGGTCGCTATGCATCTGTATGTCTCTGTGTATCTCTATATGTCTCGGTGTATTTCTATAGATCTCTACATATCTCTTACTCTGTGTCTATATGCATCTCTGAGTCTCTATGTATCTCCACGCGTGACAGAATTTGGCTGCTTCTAAGGCATCATATGTGATCTCGTCTCGTGTAGATTCACAAAGCAGCACCGGCACTTTATCACAATTATACATCATCATAAACTTGTACTTTGGATGGTATTGGTTAAAATGTAGTGGTAGTGACTGGGGTTGGGGTAGTGACAGGGGCTGGGGTGGTGACAGGGGCTGGAGTAGGGATAATGACATTGACACAGAGTGACACTCAGACACACAACAAGAACAACCGCCATTCGTCATTAAGTGGTGGTGACGTCACCACGGTGCTTGTGCCAGGCTATGTGCACGTTAAGGCCATGTGAAGTGTCGAATACCTGCTGGCAGGAGGTCACGGGACAGACCCAGGTGCCATGAGTTGCTTTACTGAGATGACTGGCCGATGCACCACCTGTGCCCCCGACTGTGCATACTTGCTGTGTTTTAGCCACCCGGCGCACTGCTCGTTGTTGTGAGCATCGCTCCCCGGCCCTCCATTGCTGTTGGAGGGCAACTGCCTCCAACTGCCAAGTAGCGTCCTTCACGAGCCTCCTCCACAGAGGCCGATCATGACACGGCTGGTACCAGTCATCGGCAACTACACTCAGCTCCACATCCTCTTGTGCCACATCAAACCCATTTCTTCTCTAGCCCGTGCCACGCCCATTTAGCCCCCTCTATCCGGCTGAACAAAATATATTTAGGCATACGTGCAACATGACCCAGCCAACACAGCCTTGCCTACCGGAGCTCACCGATCTTTAAATGATTTGTGAGCTCCTCACACAATCCAGCTTGGTTAAATCCAGGATGGATCGTAGTTCGGCTAGCCTAAATGTTTCTAACCAGCAAAGATGTTTCAATAGGGGGGGTCCACGTTTCGCAAGCGTAGAAAAGAGAGGGCAAGAGAAGACCCGAAGCTTCGTTCCAGAGCGACAGACCAGGTAGCTTCCACACAGTGGTATGCAGTCAATGAAAAGATAATGCCGCTCGACTGATTTGAGGTGAGACCTCTGCTTTCAAACCGAAGCTGGTCATGAGCACACTTCCCAGGTATGGAAAACTCTCCAATCTCTCCATAATTTCCCCATCACCAATGAGGAACTGAGGGTGTGGAGTGTTTGATGGCACAACATACCCAGGCAGGTGTTTAGTTTTAGTGGGGCTGATGGTAAGGCCCCACCTTTTCATGGCACACTCAAGGTTCATCAGCAGCACCTCCAACTGCTCCTCTGAGCAGCAATCGCCAAATCATCAGCATACATAATGTTGATGATCCTCCCATTGTATCTATACAATATGGAAATTCCTCCTGTACAGCCATCGAAGGCTTCACGAATTATGTGGTCAAAACATATGTTACATAATGTGGGAGCCAGAGGACATCCCTGTCGCACCCCAATGTGAACAGGCAATGGTTCCGACTCCCAGCCACGTCGTTTTACCCGGGCCTGCCCACAATCATGAATGTCCTTAATGATTGTGAGCACAGTCATGGCCCCGGAAGCACGAAGAACAACCCAGAGCCCAGGCCTACTGATGGTTTCATAGGCCTTGACCAGGTCAATAAAGCAGAGATGTAGGCCCTGTTGGAATTTCCTACACCTCTGCTGTAGTAGACGGACAGAAAATTTGGCATCTGTGCAAGGCCACCCTTTCCTGAAACTACCTTGGGGTTTAGCAAGCCTCTCCTTCACCCCCATTTTGCCTCGCGATGTTATCCAGGCTGAGGGATTTCCCCTCCCCCAAGACCTCAGAAATGCTCAGAAAATCTGCACACATTTCTTTCCCCTAATGATGGTGATAGGTGTGGTGCTGAAAGTTACTTTTTTAATGGAGTTAAACAGTGATTTGTGATCGCGGACTGCTGAGACAGACTCCATCTCCTCAGCAACCCGCGACCACCCATCCTTGCAGCGTATCATGGCTCTCCAAACCTACGAGCGAATGCTGCAGGAAACCTCTTTCTCCGACATGGGATGCTGTAGACAGTGTTAGTTAGGCCTGTCGCTTTGCTCAGCCAGCCGGAACACCACCTCCATCAGCCAAAATGGCTGGAAGGTTTAGACCGTGTACCCAAAGCAGCCATTGTAGCTTTATGAGGCACAGTCCTAAACCTTACTCATTTCCCCTCGGCATCAGGAGGAGGGGACGATGCCAACCCCAACTGCAAGAGATGAAGAAATTCTTGCTAGCAAATTTCATCAGCTAGCTGAGACCAGGCCACTGTGGGTTTGAATGGGTTCCTAGATGTACACCTACCACCAAAGTGGAAGAATGGCAAGCGCATCTTACAGATGACAAGCCGATGGTCAGTGGGCAGATCAGCTCCACGGTAGGCGCTGGTGTTAAGGACATTCGCCCGTATCCACTGTTTTGTCACTATATAGTCTAGCAGATGTTCTTGCTTGGACCCAGAATGCATCCATGATGTTGTATGGATGCGCTGATGCTGGAACAGCGTGTTGGTAATTACATCCCCAATGGACTGCACAAGAGTCTAGCAGCCTTCCACTGTTGTTGTTGAGCTGATCTGGCCCCATGCCTTCCAATCACTCCAGCCCAGATGCCAGCATCATGACCAACTCAGGCATTAAAGTCTACCAACAGGATGACTCTATCCCGAAGGGCCACTTTAGCTAGCACCTGTGACAGGAGGTCATAGAAGGCATTAGCCTTGCCTGCATACCTCTACTGATGTTCGTCTTCGGTGGGGGCAAAAGTACCCACCACAACCATTCCTCCGCCTCTGGCTGATGGAAAGATGAGCCCACAGTAGCCTGGGGCTTACAGCTTCCCACAGCTCACAGGCCATGCTCCTACGCCCCCATCATTATTTTGTTCAGAAGAAGAGCCACTTCCTGTTGTTTAGCAGTCTCCTTCCCGGAGTAGAGGATTGTCCACCCCTCATGGTGGCAGGAGCCAGGGCCAGTCCACCAGACCTCCAGAATACCACAGATATCCAGGCAGCACTGGTCCAGTTCCCGACAGAGGAGTGGCAGCCTCTCCCTCAACAGTGAACATTCGAACATTCCACGTGGGCAGCCGCAGCGTCTTTTTGCGTTTCTGGAGGAATCCCAAGGGTAATGATTCAGTCTCCTGGCTTTTGTCGAATGCTGTTTGGCCAGGAGACGTCATAGACGTCTGTCTCCCCGGGGCCTCCGGCACAAGCTTAGCTAGATATTAATCGCGTGGTTTTGTGGTAATTAATTGAAGGTGGATGGGTTATAAGCCCCTCACACTCATCTAGAGCCCCCATTTGGCCGCTGTGGTGGCTACAAGTGCCATGAGGGGAATAGCCGATTTTGGAATTGGCCTCCCCTGCATGGTGTTGCTCACATTCACCACAGCATTACCATCCTGCGCACACACAGGACACACACATGGACACATAAAGAGACACATAGAGACACACAGGGGGTCCTTACTTGTATCTAGCCGTAGGCTGTTCCTCTAGCCAATGGAATCGGCAGCAATAGCAACAGCAGCAGACAGTTGACGTCATGTGACCCTGAAAGACAAATATCCCCCATGTAGCCTTTAACAGACTGTAGAGACAAGGGCTGTTATTGCGCAGCACCTATGAAGGTAGTGATGATGATGGTGGTGGCGGTGATTCATTCAATTTTTTTTTTAACTCGCCACCGCTAAACCAGGTACTCATTTGAGGCTGAGTCGACCTAGGAGGCCCAGAAATGGTTCAGATAATCGTCACTGGTGTTGGTCATGAGCAGAAAACAAACTCGGGTCAATGAGTTCGTAGTCCAGCGTGCTAACCACTACACTCCCGCCACTATAACCACCACTACCACCACCACCACAATCGCCACTACCACCACCACCATCACCATCCCAGTCAGGGGTGCCACGGTGGCTAGATGTTAACTCTCTCGCCTGGAATACAAGAGGTCGTGGGTTCGATCCTGACCCTGACGCCTGCTGTATATTTGGAGTTTGCATGCCTCTCTCCCCGTTGGCATGTGGATTTTTCTATGGTTCCTCCGGGTGTTCCCCTCCACGTTTAGAATCAACGTCACACGTTTAGTCATTTGGCTGCTATACATTTCCACATATTTCTAAACGTGGACAGATAAAACCGGAAGACCAGGAGACAAACCACACCGACTAGGACGGTTGGCTGTGTACGGCGCGAAAGAAGTTCGACGTACAACATTACACGACACACCACTTCGTTGAGCTAATCATTTGCGATAGCCAGGGTGGCGGCTTCTGAATACAAGTTCTTCGCAGCTCAGTGGGGCCTTACGCTTTGGTAAAAAAAAAATTTGTCATCTACAAATGTTACGGGAAATGAGCACAGGAAGTGGCAGCAGGTGCCTCTGTGCGATAACAACGCTCGAATCCATGACAAGTCAAACCGCCGAACCCACCACCAGTGACTTTTGAAACACCCCCAAAACCCACTGAGGGGTTTTTCCCCCAAAATGAATTCCGGGCAAGCAAACTTGATGCTTGATGATAAATCTAACGGTTGTTCAACTAAAAACTCCGCCATTGCGAAATGGGGTTTTAAAGGATGCTTCTTCGTCCTCCTGGCCCTGATTCCAGTCGGTATTTGTGTTTCCTAAATGAAAACTTATTACAACTCGACATTGTTTTTTTGTCACCGTGTGTAAGGCCAACTGAGCTTGTTAGTTTCTTTTTCAGAAGCGACCTTTCAAAAATGGCTTTCACAAATGATAGCTAAACGTAGTGGCTAAATTATCATCGTCATTGCATAGAAATGGATAGCAGTAGCCAAATACTCTAAACACGTGGTGACGTCGATTCTAAATTATTAGGGGAAAAACCGGAGGACCCGGACAAAGATCCACGTGACCATGGGGAGAGAGAGACGCGAACTCCAAATATACAGTAAGCGTCAGGGTCGGGATCGAACTACCGACGACCTCTTGTATTCTAGGCAAGGTAGTTAACATCTCACCACTGTGGCTAAACGCATAGATACCCATAGAATAGATAGAAACCTATTATTTTTGTCTTTCGGTGACTTCACCGGAAATGGTGCTGTCCACCCACCCCCTCGTTTTCCACAGTGTCGGCCTTCATAGGCGCTTCTGCTGCTACTCGCTACTACAAACAACACTTCCCCAACAGCCTTTTAAGGCTACACAGGGGATCTTTGTCTCTGTAGGCAGAAGTAGCGCCGCAGTGAAATGAGCTTTCACTCACCACTTCCTTTGTTGCCAGAATCTCTCTCTGTAGACACAAACACAGACAGACACACATCATGCACACAGAGACACATCACGCGGATGATGAATCACACGATGTAGCCATCGCGAAGTCTCATTCAGATGATGCTGGATGCAATTACCAGTGAAATGTCACTGTACTCAAATTGTAACTGTTGTGGATTTATTCTCCAACACACCAGTGGGTTGAAGTGGTAACTAATTGACGCGTTGTTCACGTGACAAACCCAAAAACCTTTATTGTGAATAATATTGGTTGTTAAAGCCTCGTTGCTAAACTATCTGTGTGTGAGTCACAAACACACTGTGAACTTCCCTGCTTAAGCCCTGTTTGCGTGACGAATGGACACATCTGGAGGCCATTACAGAGAACAGTGGTGCAGTCATCTGAGGCCAAATCTGGTCTCTGCCTAAAACCAAAAAGTACAAACTGGTTTTATTTCACCAGGTGTAAGGCCCCACTGAGCAAATGTGTAGCTCGTTTTCAGAAGCGACCCTGGACCATCGCAAATGATGTCAGAGTCAGAATGTTTATTTAGACTGCAGGAGGAGGAATCCGAGGAGCTATGAAGCTCTTTTGTCACAGATGTCTAGTAGGGGCACAGGGGCAATAACGTTACAATAAGCACACGATACACAATCACGATAGGAGTGCAACGTACAAGAAAGGAAAACGAATCATGCAAAAACATATAAATACAACACTGAACCATCCCCATTGTACCAGGCAAAGCCCACCGAGTTATTAATTTATTTTTCAGAAGCGACCTGGCCATAACAATGGATAGCTCTACCAAGTGGCTTATTATCACCACGAGGCCAAATACCCTAAACACGTGGCGACATCGATTCTAAGTAATATTTAAAAATACTTTTTTTTAAACACGCTTTTATGAAAAGTACCGTACGAGTAATGGCAGAACTCCACAACTCCAGGAAGTGGCCGCACAGCTTGCCATAACGCAAGGGGCTGTGGTGATTTACAGCCAACGTTAGTTGAGCGTGGACAATTATACCCAAGCCGAAACATAAGATATAAAAAAGATTGTTTAAAAAAATGTTTTTGATGGAATATAGTATTATCATCAGTAAGACATAAGTATACCAAGTTCGCAGTCGATACCACATTGGGAAGTGGGTTAAAATAGAGTTACAAGATTTGAGGATACGACAACAACAACAAATATAAGCGCGTATATACCGGAGGGCACGGAGAAAAATCCATGCGACCATGGGGAGGGAGACATGCCAACTCAAATATACAGCAGTATCAGGGTCGGGATCGAACCCACGCCTCCTGTATACCAGACGAGGTAGTTAGCGTCTCGCCAACGTTAAGGCAGCCAGCCTGCTAGCTTGGTGGTTGGGTGACCCATGAGGTCTCAGGGTGTGCGGTTTGGCCTTGATATTATGTCGAGGGCACCTCCAATTATGACGGTTGGCTAGGTACGGTACAAAATAAGTTCAACACACATACATAGACTCATATCGAGACCCAGAGACTCATCACACAGGGAGCCCTAGACTCGCACAGAGACCCATAGACTCACACAAATAACCAGACTCACAGTGAGAGACACAGACTCACACAGAGACCCACAAACTCACACAAAGAACCATAGACTTACACAGATACCCATAAACTCACCACCACACAGATACCCATAGACTCACACAGAGAGACACAGACTCACAAAGAGACCCATAGACTCACACATAGACTCATAGTTTGTTGTTCTTTACCTCGCATCTCCAATTAGCACAAATAAGTTCAATATACAGTTTTGTTTATTACATGGATACAAACGTGGGAAGGAGAGGCTACGATGTGAGTGTGTTTATGTTTGCATCGTGCTGTGTTGAAACTGGGCACCACTCACCGCTTCCTTTGTGGGAGGAATCTTTCTCTGGAAACAGAAACACATCGGAGACACATCACGTGGACGGTAAATCACGCGGCATACCCATAGGACAATTCATTTCGGTTTCTTTGAAATTAATTTGTGTGTCCTTATGTCTGCAGCCAACACAGCCTTGCCTGCCAGAGTAGCTCACCGATTGGAATGTGTCTACATCATTCAAGGATCTGTGAGCTCCGCACACAATCCAGTCTGCTTAAACCCAGGATAGATCATAGGCAGGCCAGCCTGAATGTTTATAACCGGTGCAGATGTTCCATTAGGGAGGTTCACGTCAGGAGACGTCATGGACGCTTGTTACCCTGGGGCCTCCGGCACAAGCTTAATTAGATTTTTATTTCGCGATTTTGTGGCACACACATGCACAGACACATGCACACACACGCATGCATGCACGCACACACACGTACCTGTTGGAATCCTGGTTGGAGACGCTGAAACAACACAACGACAAGAACATATAAATCGTTATTAGTGTTTATCACACTTAGTCCACAGCACTGCCTGGCAATTAAACATTACTGTCCGTATGTATCTACGTATGTTTAACTTATTTGGTACTGTACGTATTCAAATTGAGTAATCGGAGGTGCGGGGGAAGAACCAGAAACGAAACACAACAACAACAACAATCTGCAGCAGTTCTAAAGCAATGAGTTGATGACGATGGTGAAGATGATGTTAAAGTCCATCATAGCTCCCAGTGGCTTCCTAAAATCGGTAAGGAAGAACGTTCCAGACGGCCGCAGAAGCAGCAGCACATCTAATTGGCTTTCTGGAGGTGGCGGGTTTAACGACACATATATTTACGCGATCTAACACAAAAAAACCTCTATTATGGTTCTGTAGTGTATAGTGTATAGTAGTGGGTAAATGGTTGTTGTGAGTTTCAAGTTGATTTTGTTTTAAAACTACAAATAGACTGTTTTTAATTACCAGATATAAGGCCCGCAACTGGGCTGCTGTTTAACTCTTTTTCAGAAGCGACTTCATTGAGCTGCCATCACAAATGATAGCTGCTCAACGAAGTGGGTTAATCATCAGCATCATCACCTGGACATCGATAGCAGCACCTACATACTCTAAACGCGTGTTTCTAGAGGTTCGTAGAGGCCCATACAGACACCACTGAGATCCACAGACTCGTATAGAAACTCACAGAGACCCACTGAAACCCATACCCATAGAGACCCAGAGACTCACAGATACCCAGAGACTCATGGAGATCCATAGAGACCCATACTCACAGAGATACATACTCATAAAGACCCAAACTAAATTTTTTGTACTATTTTATAATTCCTGTCTTTGCCAGGCAAACGTTTAAAAAATATATAATAATGAACCTGATATGATTTTTGACAATTTGTATCTACGATCAGACACAAACAACTACTCCAAACATTAGTTTTTTTTCCGAAAAATAAACTAAAATAGTTGACGACTTGATTCAACATCTTATATTTAAAGACGTACCCTTCGAAAACTGCTCAATTTGAAGATTCCGTTCTTTTTTGTATTAGACAAAACAAAAATGTATTAATGTAATAGTCTACACGAGGGGAAGCTCTCCTATATTTTTTTTACCGTTGTCGAATTATTCAGATGTGAACATCACAAAATGCGGATTTTTTTCGTTCAAAACCGCTTGAATCTGAAATCTCAAAAACAATAAAAGATAGAACCCAACTAATGATTCTCACTGTAGTTTTATTTGCCATCTAACGCTATCTTATCTAACTAAAAAACCCAAAATCTTATATTTTGAACGGTTTCTGAATGACACCAGGAACAACACGTGTTTATGGGTCACTTAAAATCGAGATTTGGGGGCCTAAAAAAAAAAAGAAAACTCTCGGATTTTCAGATTGTTTATGTTGTTTGTGTCATAAAAGCTACATGTGTAGCAAATTTCAGCTTTCTACCTAGTCGGGAAGTACTTACCCCTAAAGGTTTTTGAGGCATACAGATTAAGGTCTCTATTGGGAAAGATTTTACCAGGAAAGGAACACTGGGGCTGTGTAGCTCTTTTTTCAGAAGCGACCTGGCCATGGTAAATGAGAGCAGCTCAAGAAAGTGGCTTATCAAGTTGGAATTTACAGCAGCAGCCACATACTCTAAACGCGTAGATACATGTACATTTAGTGTATAGTCTATATAGTGTAGAATGCAGTAGTTTAGCCTATAGAAGTATTAATAATACACATATAATAGCCCAGATCTGTCCTTCTGTGACTGTGAATAACACCCCCAGATTGGTTGAAGTGCGTCACGTGACCACGAGCCAGCAGCCAACCAGAGGTGTGCCCCTCCCAAACATGCACGCTCCCGGATTGGTTGAAATGCGTCACGTGACTGCGAGCTGGCCACTTCCTGTTGTGGTGCGCCCCGCACCTCGGAGGCCCGAGAAGCAGCAACATCATGGCCACAACGCCGGAGACGCAGCCACGGAAAGCTGAGGGTCGATCCAGTCACACACGGCTCACTCGTACACAATCGCATGCAGCTCAGAGGAGACGGGTGAGTCAGAGTGAGGCAGAGCCGTGCTCTGTCCACTGCTGCCCTGAGGGACCCCCGTGCTCTCCGCTGCTGGCTTGAGGGAGAGCCGCGCTCTCTCCACTGCTGCCCTGAGGGAGAGCCGTGCTCCGTCCACTGCTGCCCTGAGGGAGAGCCGTGCTCTCTCCACTGCTGCCCCGAGGGAGAGCCGTGCTCTGTCCATTACATTAGTACTCGAGGTTTTTGGTGCTTAAATCCACTGCTGGATGAAGGCCCATCGCACGCTGTGCGAGTGGATCGTAAGGATTTACTTGACCAGTCTGTTAGGGGCCGCCGCACGCTGTGCTTGTTGGGGGGTGCCGCAGGCTGTGGTTGTTCAGGGCCGCCGCAGGCTGTGGTTGTGCGGGGGCGCCACAGGCGCACTACTTTATCTATCTTTGTATGACGAGTATGATGAACGCTTGAGAAAGAGAGAGAAGAGCGAGGAGAGGCCAAGGAGAGGCGGCCCACTCTTCTCTCTCTATTTGCCTTCATCATGTTCCTTAAAGATATTTCCACTTCCAGTAACAAATTATGGACGAGGACGAAGATGCCATCGCAAAAAAGCATCGAAAGGCAAACGAACGAAAGCAAAGATGGTTGGCCAAGCAAAGTCAGGAGTCGCTCGAGAGAATTCGTGCAGCACATTGTGAATCTCAACAATGTTGCATCAATCGACAAACTGCTGAGCAATCGCAGCGTGAAGCAGATGCCGCAGCTCATCGACTTGGAATCGTGGCAGAAAACCCTAAACAATCGCTGTCGCGGCGTGCAGTGTTCATTCAATCATCACTTAGTTCCAGGGCGTCAGAAACAAGCGATCCGCAATTAAGTCATCAATTTCGATGACAATCGAGTAGAGGCGCACAGTAGTAGTGCACTGAACATCATCTGCCAATTCTGCAACTCGAGGAACTTCATTCCAGGATTTTTCTGTTGCGTGTAGTCACTTTAAGATGTTTCTTGTTCATGTTTTTGTTTGTTGCAGTTGCACCTGATTCAAGAGCCGCATGGCTCACAGGGTTATACCTAATAAATGAAACTGAAATGAAACTTAATCTCAGAACGCCCTGTTGATCGGAAATTCACTTCGTGCTGCCTTAAGGGCAAATTCAAGTTGCCAAAGGACATCAATGGAGTTGTGCTGGAAAATCCTGAGTTTCTCCGCACATTGCTGACTGACCCAACTCATCTGCATCCTCTCTTCCGCATCACATACGATCCTACAACAGCGTGGTCTGCTTCGTATCGATGGGAACGAAGATCGTCGATTTGCCAGGACGAGGCCCATATGTCTTCAAGGTTGACGGCCAGACATATCACCGCACATCTCACCTGCAGCCACTTGACAATCAAGCACCGCAGTACGTGCAGCTGTACGTGCTTGACAGCATGCACGCAACAGAGATCCATCAAGAGCACACCGCGAATGCTCAGTGTCGTCAACCTATCCTGGACGAAATTGATCGCTTTTTCCGCCGGCACAACAAATTCGCTAACAGCTACCAGTTGATGTGCGAAGTCGAAGCACGAGAAGTTGACCGGGCACTTCAAGCGGGAGAAGAAATTCCGTTGGTCAGCATGGTGCTGAGATGTGATTGTCAGTCGGATCAATTACGATACAACGCACCAACATCAAACGAAGTCGCGATGGTCTTCGTCAATGAGGATGGCGAGTCGCCGTTCGAGCGTGACATTCACATCTACCTGAGGAATCCACAGAATTCCAATCAGCAGTTCATCAACCTAAATATTTTTAGTACCAACATGGATCCCATGACGTACGCGATTCTGTATCTGTACGGTGAGCCCAGATGGCAACCGAACTGGCAGTGCGAGGCTTACGAGGGAGCACAACTGAATAGAGTTCGGAACAATGTCAGCATGCTTCAGTGTAAAGGAGCTCAAAGAGCGATTCGAGGCAACTTCAATCCAGTCATGAGTGCCGGAAAGCTGACTCAACAATGGTTGGTGGATTCGTACCTGCAAATCGAGGCCAACAATCTCAACTACAATCGCAAAAATCAGCAGTGACTGCGAACAGAGCAGTACCAAGGTTTTGCAGACCACGTCGCAAACTTAGCCCAAAACGCAAACATTGCAGCTGGCGTCGCAGTCATCCTCCCTTCAAGCTTTGAGGGATCGCCGAGAAACATGCGCAAGCGATGCTATGTCGATCTTTGCGAGATGGGGTGCACCCAATCTCTTAATAACGTTCACCACAAATCCGAGCTGGCCAGAAATCACCGACAACCTTTGACCTGGCGAGCAGCCATCAACTCGACTTGACTTGGTGGCACATGTATTCAAAATAAAGTTGGATGCTCTGATCGACAATCAGATTAAACACGGCGTGTTTGGAGAATCTAAGGCGCACGTCTATGCCATCGAGTTCCAGAAGCAAGGCCTTCCACACGCCCACATCTTGGTGACTCTGCGAAATTCCAACGCGGGACCATTCACGACTGCACGAGATTGTCACGAGATGCATGATGCACGGTCGTGCGGCACTGCAAACCTACGCGCCCCCTGCATGAACGATGGAAAGTGCAGCAAGGAGTTCCCAAAAGTTTTCAACAACACCACAATCCGCAATGTGGGGAGAGTGGTGGGAAATCCGAGCCACCTGATTGGCCGGGAAGGCCAGTGGATCAGCGCCGAATTCTCTTTGATGTAGAGAACAATAAAAGGCGAGAGAAGGTAGAGATAAAGTTGGTCGTGTTCTGCTCAAGTCAGGATCGGAGCAGTCAGTTTGCCGGCCACTGGATTGTCTGTGAGACGAGTCTCAGCGCAGCCAGGCCCCACTCCCAGCGAGAACCTCGTGCAGCCTAGCCTCTCCTCGGCTTCCCGCACATCCGAGCCAAACCGTGAGTAGGTAAGATAAGAGTTGGGGTTTAGAGATTAATTCCAAGTAGACGAGGTAGGTCGGGTTTAGACCATCGGGAGATAGGTTAGCCTTGCCTTGCTGACTCAGACTGATTCGGGTAATAGTAGCTCGCAGACACACCGGGAATAAATCGTTAGTGATCGATAACAGCCTCGTGTGGTTTTTACGAGTGTGAGGAAAGTGCATGGTGGTGTGTGCGCTCACCGTAACGCGTGTGGTCAGTGCGTGGTGCCACGGTGGAAGAAACGCTGCACCCGAAGGACTCCGCGAGTGCGTGTTTCGTCCTGTGACCCCTGACCCCCGCGCTGTGTGCGTGCTTACACCAATCCCGAATATCCATCCCAACAGCCCTTTAAATCATCTCCAAAAAAAACCCAATCGGCTACGCGTATACGAGTGACGTCCCTGCCCTCTGACCCCTGACCCCCCGTTCCACGCGTGTGATTGGTGCGCGAGGTCGGGAGAGCGGAGACGTTGCGTTTGAGTGTCTGCGCATATACATGTGAGGGCTGTGGTGTGCCGAGGGTCTTCTACTAACGTTGGGAGGAGTGTGAGTGAGGAGCGAGGAATCAATTCCAGGCAGCCGAATCATGCCCCACAAACAGGACCCGAGGACTCGAGGGGCTGCGGCGCGAGGAGAGGAGCCGGAGAGCGGCAGCCCTCTCCCCGAGAACGAGGAGTTCAGCAGCAGCGGCTCTCACACGAGTGAGGAATCTGGAGGCGGCAGCCCTCCTCTGGTCAACCCCCCGCCGGGGGAGGACCCGGGGGCCAGCAGCCTCAACAGCTGCTCACCTCGAGCTCTCAATGTCCTGAGTGCATTGTCTTTGTGCTATTCACCTTTTGGCGTCCTCTGGTCTAACACTGTTTGAAACTAGGCTCTACTGAAAGCTCTCTCTGGTATGGACCAATCAGTTTCAAAGACAATGCATCATATACTACCAGAGCATGTTTTTTGTTAGCATGTTTACCACAAGCATATATGGTTAATCCAGACATTATTCCTTACAAAAGGTTTCAGTTTGGTGTTTAACATCTTAACACCTGTTTTATTGCCAGAAAGGGTAAAACCTATTTTTATATGGATGTTGTATGTATGTAGAACTTATTTGGCACCGTACGGAGATGACCGCGCTAATCAGAGGCTGTAAAGCCTCCTGGCGAGTCTGGGCTCATCCCCAACGCCCACCCAGCCAGATTTGCGATTTAATGAGGCAGTGCAACATATGGCCAATGGTTTTTTTGTTTAACAAGGTGATGAGTCTCATTTTCACGAGCGAGCAAGTTGGGGAACAGCTGAATGGGTGGGTGAGATAGTGAATGAGCGAGTGACTGAACAGGCGAGTGAGTGAATGAGTGAGTAGCTAAGTGAGTGAGTGAAAGGGTGAGTGGGTAAGTGAGCAAGTGAGTGCATGAGTAAGTGAGTGGGTGAGTAGGTGAGCGAGTGAATGAGTGGTTGAATGACTGAATCAATGGGTGGGTGAGTGAGATGGGTGAGTGGGTCAATGATTGAGTATGATGATAAGTTTAAGTTTAAAGCCGCTTACACGATGTAACACAATTTTTGTTCCTGGGTAGTAAGTTATTTCGTAATTGATTATGCCTAAAAAGTATAGAAAATGGCTATTGTTCCCCACAAACATTACTTTTGTGACCAGGACAGCTATATTCTAGATTTGAAGCTTTCGTGACTGCAAGGATTCATACTCTTAGTTTTTTCGGTAAAGTCACGTAGGTAAAAAATGAAATTCAAATTAATAAAAATAAAACAATAAAATCACGACGTTTCGGAGGCAACACAAGCTTCCGTCTTCAGGTGAAACCGTCACAGCAAAATATCTGTACCTTATATAGTGGTTAAGGGGGGAGAATGCTAAGAAACCCACTAGTAACATTAGCAAAAACGAACGCTCTGAACTCGAACTTAAAAAAGAGAGATGATATAGTCATCCTCTCGGCAGACAAAGGCAATGCCACGGTCATCATGGATAAAGAATCATACAACAACAAAATCCTGGACCTACTTAATGATGGTAGTTACTCCAAAATGAAAAGCGATCCTACTAACAGCCTAACGACAAAAACCAACAGTATCATCACTAGTTCGACTTCCCTAATCGAACCAACTAAACGTCCCTCTCTAAAACCCTCGGCTGCTAGACCTCCCAGACTCTATGGTCTTTCCAAGATCCATAAAGAAGGCACCCCGCTACGACCCATCGTGTCAACGATTAACTCCCCTACCTACAACTAGCCCGTTTTCTATCAGACACTCTACTTCCCTTCACAGGCAAGACCTCTTCGGCAGTACTCAACTCAACCCAACTAGTCTCTTTGGTCAAGGACATGGTACTATCTCCTGATGATATCCTCGTTAGTTTTGATGTAGTATCTCTGTTTACCAAAGTTCCAGTGCCTGATACCCTAACAATAATTGAGGACTTGGTCCAACATGGATTGAATTCGGATGTACCTGCGCTGGTTAGGCATTGCCTCACCAACACTTATTTTACCTGGAATGGCACCTTCTACAAACAGAATGAGGGTACCCCTATGGGCTCCCCCTTGTCACCAGTGATAGCCAACATGTTCATGGAAAAGTTTGAATCAGACACCATCCAGACATCCACACTGCATCCTTCCCTGTGGAAGAGGTATGTGGATGACACTTTCGTCATTTGGCCACATGGCCTCCCAGCATTGAACCACTTCTTGGACCACATCAATTCCAGACATCCATCCATCAGATTCACCATGGAAGTGGAGAAAGATGGCAAACTACCATTCTTAGATATTCTGTTTGAGAGGAGACCTGACGGATCCTTGGGACATTCTGTTTACAGGAAAGCCACCCACACAGATTCCTACTTGAAACCGGATTCTCATCACCACCCATCTCAAAATAATTCTCTCATCAAAACGCTATACCACAGAACTCATGGCATTTCTGACCAACACCACCTGGCCAGTGAATTGAGACATGTACATCGGGCCCTCAGGATGAACGGATACTCTGAACGCACCATCCGCCAAGCTGTTTCTCCCACCATACAGAAACAGCCACTTGAAACTCCGATCAAAACTGTCACGTTACCATACATAGCAGGCATGACCAAAAAGATCTCCAAAATTCTAAACAAACATAAGATCCAAGTCCGATTCAGTACAGTACATAAAATCCGTGATTTGATTCCATCTGTGAAGGATGTCATCCCTGACTTGCAATACCCTGGAGTCTATAAACTGAGTTGCAGCTGTGGTGACTGTTACATTGGGGAAACGAAACGCCATGTCTCTGATCGTGTCCGCGAGCACAAGTCAGATTTGAAACACGGCAAAATTGAGTCGTCTGCCGTTGCCGATCATTGCTACAACTCGGTGGGCTCTCATGAGATTGTTTTCTCCGAGACTAAGGTGCTCTGCAAGCCTTCTGGCTACCATCAAAGGGTTGTATATGAAGCCATTCAGATATACAAACACAGACATAATTTCAACCGTGATGATGGGTACAAACTTAGTAATCATTGGAAATATGTTATCAACCATGCAAAAAAGATTTAATTACACATTTTTGGACCATCTTATCTGACAGGCACTATTTTACTTCACCGAGTGTTAACATCCCTAACGTTTAACAGTACTCTTTATTGTCAGCCAACACTGGTATAAACATGGGCATTTCCGCTCCTTTTCTATTATGTACATCCACAGTTACTTGCGCAACACGTCCCTGACCACGAGTCCATTCATCCCACAGTGACTTGCGCACAAACAGCATAACAAAGAGCGGCTTAATCGTATCTAATTCATTTACCCACCCCCCCTCTCCCCCCTGCCTTCGATTTCTCCCTTGTCTCACGCGCAGCCCCCCTCCCTTTCTTATCTATGACCCACCCCCTCTCTCTCCGCCCTCCGCCGATCCCCCCTTTGTCTCACGCTCAGCAGTCGTTTATGATTCTTGGGCTACGCCCATTTCTACCATTTATAAGCAGCCTGCATCAGCAGCTTTCCTCCTACCTTATATCACTTCTTGTTGCAGCAGCTCTTTCTCCTTCGTCAGCAGTCCCCCTGTTGTGTTGATCTCACCTGATGATGGTTGCTTGTGTTGCGATCGAAACGTCGTAATCTATTATTTTCTACTTACGTGACTTTACCGAAAGAACCAAAGAGTACGAGTAAAAGATATATCCTTAACAGGCTGCCGGGGCAAGTGCTGGTAGCGAGCACATTTACGTGCGCCCCACATTTACATGACACATGTGCACACACTCACACTATACATCCTATGGGCCCCAATCCGTACCCTGGCAGGCACTCTACTATCATCATCCAGTGAGTTGCAACCACGGCACACAGACACTCGTTGCTGATACAGTGGGTTCAAGAACTTATGGCAATAGATAAGCAGCACAGCAGCAGGCCCTGCTATTTTAGCTACTCACACCACTGGGAGTAGCCAATATGAGTGTCGCAGTGGAAATTCTACAGCTGGATGTGTCATACTGCACGTGCAATCTCATTCAGACTCTACTAGTCTAGACTCTACTAGTCCAGCAGCTAGAGCTGAAATCTGTACTGTCTGAGGTAGCAAAAATTGAGTAAACATCGATTTATTTCCACGGCTAAAACGAGTGAATTACTGGAGAACCCCACTCATTTCAAAATGGCTATCACGTAGCTCAATGTGTTGTTGGCCACTTAAGGAAATAGGATAGCCATACAAATGGCTATTCATGTTTGTCACTAAGTCCGCAGCACTGCCCAGAAATTCCTATCCACGTTAAATCCAGACACTTGTTATCTAGCTTCTGCAATCACTATCCAGGCTCGAAACAGCTTAGCATCATTCAGAGTGATTTTGTCATAGATCAGGGCATGAATAGGTATCTAGGAATGAAGCTGTGTATTTAACAATGACGTAATTTATTGCGAAGATTTTGGAGTGTGCTAGAAGAAGTCTAAAGTATTCACAGCTGCATAGCAGGGCCTGTTGGGACAGAGACGCTTACACACGCAGCTGCACCGAGTCGCGTCTCCCCATCAGACTATTCACAAATACACATCAGAGACTCACAGACACTGCACTCACCAACAACAACGTCGAAGGATTCTTTGCCGACGTCAGCATCGGGCATATTCCTCACCTCACACCAGTATCTTCCATTGTCATTGTGCTGGACAGGATTAATGGAGAGTTGTAGAGATTTCTTGACCAGGTCAGCAATGCAGGACATGCGCATTTTAAAGGCATCAGGTATTTGCTTCATCGAGTTTTCTATATACTTGCAGATCTGCAAGACGAGAGACATGATTAGAGGGCGATGGAGTCACACCAGATGGCTTGAAGAGGAAGATTAAACCCCGATGACAGACCGGGTTAGTGCTACACACACACCTGAGATGCAGGGCCGTGCATTATCCAATAGGCCACAGTCGGCACTGTGCCGAGCACCTACGGAAACTTAAAGGGCCTTACTAAACTAAGCATTACTTTTACGAGAATTCACCGTAACGAGCAATTTGAATTTGTATGAGAATACGTTTTATTAGCCACACATACTTTTGGTGAATATGCAAACAAAAACATGCTCTGGTAATATACATCAATTTTACAGGTAGGAACAACAGTTCCACACTGCCCACCAGGGATTATTTGTCAGTCGTGCATAGCCCCTCCCAAACATGTACGCTCCCGGATTGGTTGAAGTGCGTCACGTGACCACGAGCTTTCTGTCGTGCACGAATGCGCTGTCCAACCAAGTTCCTACCTGCCCACTCCGAAAGAACGTGTTTAATTGGCCCAGTTTGTTCATATAACAAGCAACCCATTTGCAAAACGAGCAGATGCATCCCATGGGGGGTGGTGGGGACCCACCCCGACCTCCACAGCTGTTGGTTTAGCAGCTACGCCGTGCTAAGTGGGCCGCATGTGGGTGCATGGGGAGCGGTGGGTGGCAGGTGGGGGCCTCGTTGCAGCACTGTAAGGAGTGGGTGGGGGAGGGGTGGGGCAACGATTGGCACTACGTTGCGCTACAAACCCGGCGACCAGAGTTTGATTGCTGCTCACGGCTAATGCCGGCGACAATTATCTGAACTGATCCTGCACCTCCCATAAGTTGGCTCGGACTCAAATGAGGACCTGGCACGGTGTGTAACCATCACCATTGGGGAGACAAAGGTGGGCGGGCGGGCGTGGTGCTGGCCACTCACCCCCTTATGTGATGTGCCAGCCTTCATAGGTGCTATTCGCTAACAGTCTCTTCAGGCTATACAAGGGGTGTCTTAGTCTATGTATGTGTAATGACCGAAAAGATCCCAAGCCAATGTGCAGCCTAATGGTTATTTCAAAGATACACTAAGATCTACGATTGGTGGAAAGAGGTCTCCACGGGGATTGGTCGGAAGGCAGGCTTTTGAAGTGATTGGAGGAAAAGGTTTTAATGAGAATAGGCAGGAACCAGAGTGGAAACAATGGGCAATGGTTGGGAACCATTAGAGGGGAAAGACAGGGATTGTCTAAGGGAAATACAGTGAGGGAACATTCGAGAAAGGGGACTGGAAAGATATAAAAGGACAGAGCACAAGGGGAGGGGACGTTTGAGGGAAGGGACGAGCTACAGCATGAAGAACCAAGTCCGGGCTCAGTATAGTCAGTGTCTTTAATAAAGAGGCTACAAGTATCCAGTCATCCGAGTCCTTACATATGTGTAGTGTCCAGCAATGGCAACTGCAGTGGACGAGCAGTACACACTCGGGTGAGCATATACACGGGTGTGTCGGCAGGGCGGAGAAACTGGGGCAAGGGTCATAGAAGACCCCATCTGGAAGCCCCTGGAACCCGCTAGTTGGTTCAAAAAGGGAGGCGTGGTGAGGGCGGAGCCAGGATGCGCCAGGTAGCATAAAAGCAGTGGAGAGCGGAAGCTCGTGGCTGCCGGTTCTGGGAAGTGGACTCGTCTCGTCGTCGCTGTCGTCTTCGCTAGATATTGCGCGGCCAGATAGTTGTTGGCTGTCTCGGTCGGCGCTGTCAGTGTAACACGGTCAGGGTTGTGTTAAGGCTAGGCTAGACGACTTGGGAGAAGTGAGGGCGAACCTGTGAATCTGAAAGTGTTGAATAAAGAAGGTACCTCCTCAAGAACCTTGTCTCCCGCTCCACTGACACTACATATGTATGTACATTCAACTTCTTTCGCAGCATGAGATCTCTTTTACCAGTGGCAAAATATAATGGTAGGTTTTTACCCTTTTAACTGGTACAAAACTGACACCTTTATAGGTGTCAGTTTTGTACCAGTTAAAAGGGTAAAAACCTACCATTATTCTTTCGCACCGTACAACCATGCTAAATCGGAGGTGCGGGAGAAGAACAAACTAAATTCAACAAAAAAAGAAGTTCTCAACAAATGAGTTTGTCAATCTAGATCAGGGGTCCTCAAACTACGGCCCGCGTGCCACATGCGGCCCGCCGAGGACATTTATCCGGCCCATGGTCACTGATTGGGCTGCGCTCGTGAGCACTAATTGGGCTGCGCTGGTGAGCACTCATTGGGCTGCGCTGGTGAGCACTCATTGGGCTGCGCTGGTGAGCACTCATTGGGCTGTGGTGGTGGGCACTGATTGGGCTGCGCTGGTGAGCACTGATTGGGCTGCGGTGGCGAGCACTGGCCCCCTGTTTAAAAAGTTTGAGGACCCCTGATCTAGATGATGATTTAAAAGTGCATCATCGCTCCTAGTGGCTTCCTCCGTCTGGAAGCGTTCCAGACGGCTGCAGAAGCGCATCTGAAAGCGCCGTGCAATGATAGGGTGGCCATCGTCTTTGTTCAATTGCCAACAAAAAGCCACCACTGCTGCGAAGATGAGCGGAGTTTTTCGTTATGGTTTATGCTCCTTGACGAGATTAGTAGCGAGGTCTTGTGGTTCATTTATGGCAAGCACTTTGTTTGGAATGCGTGCGACCTAAAATGTATTCATTTGGTAACCAAAAGCCAATGCAGCTCGGCGAGCACTGGACGGACATGGTCCGGTCTTGCAGTACCTGTCATGACACATGCCAAAGAATGTTGTACATGCTGCGGGTTGGTAATATTTTTGCAAGATGTCCCATGGAGTTGCAGTAATCGAGCCTAGTCGATTCTATACGACACGTCACCGTGTCGGCTGTCATGACTCAATAGTGGTTGAATGTGTCCTAGAGCCCTGATATGATAATTACAGAACATGACGATATTTTCCACGTGGTGATCAAATTACATATTCTGGTCGAGTATGGTGCCGAGGCTCTTTAGAGGAGGAGAAAACTGAATCCTGGTGTCTGCGACCACCACACTTGATCCTCCCACAAATTATTTCCCCTCAGCCCGAGTACAAACCAGGAGAACTTCCGATTGTTTTGGATTAAGCAGCATTTTGTTTCGTGCAAACCACACGTGCACCACTCGTGTGCAATTTTCGAGGTTACCAAGGCTCTCCGTATCTAACTTTGACTTCACTGCAGTGTACAATTGTGTATCATCAGCATATTGATGGCACTTGATGTCATTTGATAAGGTGACATCGACAATAGGAGAGAAGTATCTTAAAAATAGGAATGGGCCCGAGTACGGACCCCTGTGGTATGCCAACTTGGCATGGCATAGGCGGTGACTGTTCATCACCCAGCTTGACGAACTGTGATCGACCATGTAGGAATGACTCAATCCATCACAGTGCCGTGCCCGATACACCAAACCTTAGCCACCCAATGAGTATCTCATGGTCGATAGTGTTAAAGGCAGTTGAGAGATTGAGGCCAACCAACGTTGCAGTGCACCGGTCATCCACGATCTTGTAGAAGGTCATCAGTGTTCTTTAGTAGGGCCATCTTCGTGCTGTGGAACTTTCAGCACACCGACTGCAATGGGTTGAATCTTCCAGTCATGGGGAAATAACCCAGACACACAGGTGCTTTATGACCTTTGAAATCGTACTCGGCTTTGAGATCGGGCGATAGTTTGCTGTGTCATTTCTCAAGCCAACTGTTTTCAGGAGCCGTGTTACCTGCACCATTTTTAAATGGTCTGGTAAACAGCCCTTCGCCAAATGGAATATTTGCCAGGTGAACTATCAGCAGCGCAAGCACGCCCGAGCATGATTTGAGAATCGACGTGTGGATGTAGTCGAGCGGCGAAGTCTTATTTGCCAGCCGTGTGACGAACAATGACACCCCTGTCACCGATGTTGGTGGCAGGGTATCGAGTTTTGCATTGGTTCCAGGTTGATCAAATATCGTCAATACGATCTTGTGTGAGAGTGTTGATTTCAAATGTGTGGCTATAAGGAGGTGACATCATCTAACCTATATAATTCATTCTTTGTCCGTCCATCCGTCCGCGTACGCTCCCTACCGGGGGATTTAGCTCTCGGACCGTGGGGTTCGGCGAGATTAAATTTTGCAGGTGGGCACGCCCCCGGCCCCGCGGTAAACTTAGGCATTTCCGATTTTTCGTCTCTAAACTTTAAATCGGACCGATTATCGATTTAGTGAGATTTATCTTTATTTATTTAACGCTTTATTTATTTATTTACTCTTGCCGGCCGGCGCGGACCACGGCGGTTGCCCCTGGCAACGGGTAGAGACGCGTTCGCTGCGGGGTGGACGCCATTTTGAATTACCATTAAAAATATGCGCACGCATTAACACGCCATTCTGAGGTAAATTCATCAAAGTTTCACGTCCTCTTCACTCCCCCCCCACCCCAATGTGTGCAATTACTATTATAGGGTCGGTAGATAATAAAATTATAGCGATTAGACAGTATTATTGTAGCGCGGGGGGGGGGGGGGGGTTAACGGCCCCAGTACACAGCCTCAGCTGGGTAGGCAATCTAGGCAAGGCCGGAGGCTCTGCACGGTACTAGGCCTCGACACCCCACCCGTGTCAAGCGACGACTTTGTGGTATAAACTCGATAAACCCGGCGGTGCCCGGGGGGAAAATACATTTAAAATCTTCTGAAAACTTTAAAACATTACATACCAATGAAAATAAAACTGTGTAATTAAAACTCTAAACCCGACCGCGCCAAGAATCGATTCTCTGAATCGCGAAAAGGAATCGAAGGTTGTAGATTCACTTAGAATCGCCTTATTCCCGTTTAATATAAGTTGGTTATAGAGTTGATATAAACTGCTACGAATGGGAAATATCCCGCGTTGACCGGGGCTAAAATATAATTAAAAACTCCTGAAAACTTTAAAACATAACATACGAATGCAAATAAAACTCTGTAATTAAAAATAGAAACCTCCTATGCGCCAGGAATCGATTCTTTGAATCGCGCAAAGGAATCATCGAAGGTTGTAGATTCCTTTAGGAGCGCCATTAACATGTGGTGAGGGGGAGAGTGGTGAGTGAGGGGGAGAGTGGTGAGTGAGGGGGAGAGTGGTGAGTGAGGGGGAGAGTGGTGAGTGAGGGGGAGAGTGGTGAGTGAGGGGGAGAGTGGTGAGTGAGGGGGAGAGTGGTGAGTGAGGGGGAGAGTGGTGAGTGAGGGGGAGAGTGGTGAGTGAGGGGGAGAGTGGTGAGTGAGGGGGAGAGTGGTGAGTGAGGGGGAGAGTGGTGAGTGAGGGGGAGAGTGGTGAGTGAGGGGGAGAGTGGTGAGTGAGGGGGAGAGTGGTGAGTGAGGGGGAGAGTGGTGAGTGA
Source organism: Lampetra fluviatilis (assembly GCF_964198595.1). Lineage (NCBI taxonomy): Eukaryota > Metazoa > Chordata > Hyperoartia > Petromyzontiformes > Petromyzontidae > Lampetra > Lampetra fluviatilis. The sequence continues at coordinate 551,260 of NC_136348.1, read as the reverse complement.
GGGGGAGAGTGGTGAGTGAGGGGGAGAGTGGTGAGTGAGGGGGAGAGTGGTGAGTGAGGGGGAGAGTGGTGAGTGAGGGGGAGAGTGGTGAGTGAGGGGGAGAGTGGTGAGTGAGGGGGAGAGTGGTGAGTGAGGGGGGGAGTGGTGAGTGAGGGGGAGAGTGGTGAGTGAGGGGGAGAGTGGTGAGTGAGGGGGAGAGTGGTGAGTGAGGGGGAGAGTGGTGAGTGAGGGGGAGAGTGGTGAGTGAGGGGGAGAGTGGTGAGTGAGGGGGAAAGTGGTGAGTGAGGGGGAGAGTGGTGAGTGAGGGGGAGAGTGGTGAGTGAGGGGGATAGTGGTGAATGAGTGGTGAGGGTGGCGAGTGGTGAGGGTGAGTGGTGATTGGTGAGGGTGAGTGGCGGTTGGTAGTGGTGATTAGTGAGGGGTGAGTGGTGAGGGTTAGTGGTGAGCATGAGTGGTGAGGGTGAGCGTTGAGCGTGAGTGGTGAGGGTGAGTGGTGATTGTTGAGGGTGTGATTGGTGAGGATGAGTGGTGAGTAGTGAGGGTGAGTGGTGAGGGTGAGTGGTGAGTGGTGAGGGTGAGTGGCGGTTGTGAGTGGTCATTAGTGAGGGGTGAGGGTGAGCGTGCGTGGTTAGGGTGAGTGGTGAGGGTGAGCAGTGAGGGTGAGCAGTGAGGGTGAGTGGTGATTGGTGAGGGTGTGATTGGTGAGGATGAGTGGTGAGTGGTCAGGGTGAGTGGTGAGGGTGAGTGGTGAGCGGTGAGGGTGAGTAGTGAGGGTGAGTGGTGAGCGTGAGTGGTGAGTGGTGAGCGTGACTGATGAGGGAGAGTGGTGAGGGAGAGTGGTGAGGGAGAGTGGTGAGGGAGAGTGGTGAGGGAGAGTGGTGAGGGAGAGTGGTGAGGGTGAGTGGTGAGGGTAAGTGGCGGTTGTTAGTGGTGATTAGTGAGGGGTGAGTGGTGAGGGTGAGCGTGAGTGGTGAGCAGTGAGGGTGAGTGGTGATTGGTGAGGGTGTGATTGGTGAGGATGAGTGGTGAGGGTGAGTAGTGAGGGTGAGTGGTTGTTGTGAGGGTGAGTGGTTGTTGTGAGGGTGCGTGGTGAGGGTGAGTGGTAAGAGTGAGTGGTGAGAGCGAGTGACGGTTGTGAGAGGTGATTAGTGAGTGGTGAGGGTGAGTGGTGAGGGTTAGTGGTGAGGGTGAGTGGCGATTGTGAGTGGTGATTAGTGAGGGGTGAGTGGTGAGGGTGAGCGTGAGTGGTGAGGGTGAGTGGTGAGGGTGAGGGTGAGCGGTGAGGGTGAGTGGTGATTGGTGAGGATGTGATTGGTGAGGATGAGTGGTGAGTGGTCAGGGTGAGTGGTGAGCGGTGAGGGTGAGTGTTGAGGGTGAGTGGTGAGCGGTGAGGGTGAGGGTGAGTGTTGAGGGTGAGTGGTGAGTAGTGAGGGTGAGTGGTGAGCGTGACTGGTGAGTGGTGAGGGTGAGTGGTGAGGGAGAGTGGTGAGGGAAAGTGGTGAGGGTGAATGGTGAGGGTGAGTGGTGAGGGTGAGTGGTGATTGGTGAGGGTGAGTGGTGAGGGTGAGTGGCAGTTGTGAGTGGTGATTAGTGAGAGGTGAGTGGTGAGGGAGAGCGTGAGTGGTGAGGGTGAGGTTGAGTGGTGAGCGGTGAGGGTGAGCAGTGAGGGTGAGTGGTGATTGGTGAGGGTGCGATTGGTGAGGATGAGTAGTGAGGGTGAGTGGTTGTTGTGAGGGTGAGTGGTGAGGGTGAGTGATGAGGGTGAGTGGTAAGAGTGAGTGGTGAGGGTGAGTGACGGTTGTGAGAGGTGATTAGTGAGTGGTGAGGGTTAGTGGTGAGCATGAGTGGTGAGGGTGAATGATGAGGGTGAGTGGTGAGGGTGAGTGGTGAGGGCGAGTGGTGAGGGCGAGTGGTGAGGGTGAGGGGTGAGTGGTGAGGGGTGAGTGGTGAGGGTGAGTGATGATGAAGAGTGGTGAGGTTGAGTGGTGAGTAGTAAGGGTGAGTGGTGATGGTGAGGGTTAGTGGCGAGGGTAAGTGGTGAGTGGTCAGTGGTGAGCGGTCAGGGTTAGTGGTGAGGGTGAGTGGTGATGGTGAGGGGTGAGTGGTGAGTGGTGAGGGTGAGTGGTGACGGTGAGTGGTGAGGGAAAGTGGTGAGGGAGAGGGGTGAGGGTGAGTGTTGAGGGTGAGTGGTGAGGGTTAGTGGTGAGGGTGAGTGGCGATTCTGAGTGGTGATTAGTGAGGGGTGAGTGGTGAGGGTGAGCGTGAGTGGTGAGGGTGAGTGGTGAGGGTGAGCGGTGAGGGTGAGCAGTGAGGGTGAGTGGTGTTGGTGAGGATGTGATTGGTGAGGATGAGTGGTGAGTGGTCAGGGTGAGTGGTGAGCGGTGAGGGTGAGTGTTGAGGGTGAGTGGTGAGGGTGAGGGTGAGTGTTGAGGGTGAGTGGTGAGTAGTGAGGGTGAGTGGTGAGCGTGACTGGTGAATGGTGAGGGTGAGTGGTGAGGGAGAGTGGTGAGGGAAAGTGGTGAGGGTGAATGGTGAGGGTGAGTGGTGAGGGTGAGTGGTGATTGGTGAGGGTGAGTGGTGAGGGTGAGTGGGGAGGGTGAGTGGCAGTTGTGAGTGGTGATTAGTGAGAGGTGAGTGGTGAGGGTGAGCGTGAGTGGTGAGGGTGAGGTTGAGTGGTGAGCGGTGAGGGTGAGCAGTGAGGGTGAGTGGTGATTGGTGAGGGTGCGATTGGTGAGGATGAGTAGTGAGGGTGAGTGGTTGTTGTGAGGGTGAGTGGTGAGGGTGAGTGATGAGGGTGAGTGGTAAGAGTGAGTGGTGAGGGTGAGTGACGGTTGTGAGAGGTGATTAGTGAGTGGTGAGGGTTAGTGGTGAGCATGAGTGGTGAGGGTGAATGGTGAGGGTGAGTGGTGAGGGTGAGTGGTGAGGGCGAGTGGTGAGGGGTGAGTGGTGAGGGTGAGTGATGACGAAGAGTGGTGAGGTTGAGTGGTGAGTAGTAAGGGTGAGTGGTGATGGTGAGGGTTAGTGGCGAGGGTAAGTGGTGAGTGGTCAGTGGTGAGCGGTCAGGGTTAGTGGTGAGGGTGAGTGGTGATGGTGAGGGGTGAGTGGTGAGTGGTGAGGGTGAGTGGTGACGGTGAGTGGTGAGGGAAAGTGGTGAGGGAGAGGGGTGAGGGTGAGTGTTGAGGGTGAGTGGTGAGGGTTAGTGGTGAGGGTGAGTGGCGATTCTGAGTGGTGATTAGTGAGGGGTGAGTGGTGAGGGTGAGCGTGAGTGGTGAGGGTGAGTGGTGAGGGTGAGCGGTGAGGGTGAGCAGTGAGGGTGAGTGGTGTTGGTGAGGATGTGATTGGTGAGGATGAGTGGTGAGTGGTCAGGGTGAGTGGTGAGCGGTGAGGGTGAGTGTTGAGGGTGAGTGGTGAGGGTGAGTGTTGAGGGTGAGTGGTGAGTAGTGAGGGTGAGTGGTGAGCGTGACTGGTGAATGGTGAGGGTGAGTGGTGAGGGAGAGTGGTGAGGGAAAGTGGTGAGGGTGAATGGTGAGGGTGAGTGGTGAGGGTGAGTGGTGATTGGTGAGGGTGAGTGGTGAGGGTGAGTGGGGAGGGTGAGTGGCAGTTGTGAGTGGTGATTAGTGAGAGGTGAGTGGTGAGGGTGAGCGTGAGTGGTGAGGGTGAGGTTGAGTGGTGAGCGGTGAGGGTGAGCAGTGAGGGTGAGTGGTGATTGGTGAGGGTGCGATTGGTGAGGATGAGTAGTGAGGGTGAGTGGTTGTTGTGAGGGTGAGTGGTGAGGGTGAGTGATGAGGGTGAGTGGTAAGAGTGAGTGGTGAGGGTGAGTGACGGTTGTGAGAGGTGATTAGTGAGTGGTGAGGGTTAGTGGTGAGCATGAGTGGTGAGGGTGAATGGTGAGGGTGAGTGGTGAGGGTGAGTGGTGAGGGCGAGTGGTGAGGGGTGAGTGGTGAGGGTGAGTGATGACGAAGAGTGGTGAGGTTGAGTGGTGAGTAGTAAGGGTGAGTGGTGATGGTGAGGGTTAGTGGCGAGGGTAAGTGGTGAGTGGTCAGTGGTGAGCGGTCAGGGTTAGTGGTGAGGGTGAGTGGTGATGGTGAGGGGTGAGGGGTGAGTGGTGAGTGGTGAGTGGTGAGGGTGAGTGGTGAGTGGTGACGGTGAGTGGTGAGGGAGAGTGGTGAGGGAGAGGTGTGAGGGTGAGTGTTGAGGGTGAATGGTGAGGGTGAGTGGTGAGGGTGAGTGGTGAGGTTGAGTGGTCAGGTTAAGTGGTGAGGGTGAGTGGGGAGAGTGAGTGCTGAGGGTGTGGTGAGAGTGAGTGGTGAGGGTGAGTGGTTAGGATTTGTGATGATGGTGAGTGGTGAGGGTGAGTGTTGATGTTGAGGGTGAGTGGTGAGGGTGTGTGGTCAATAGTAAGGGTGAGTGGTGAGAGTGAGTGGTGGGTGGTGAGGGTGAGTGGTGAGGTTGAGTGGTGAGGGTTAGTGGAGAGTGGTGAGTGGTTATTGGTCAGTGGTGATTGGTCAGGATGAATGGTGAGTAGTGAGGGTGAGGTTGAGTGGTGTGGTTGAGTGGTGAGGGTGAGTGGTGGTTGTGATGGTGAGTGGTGAGTGGTGAGGGTGAGTGGTGAGGGTGAGTGGTGAGGCAGAATGGTGAGGGTGAATGGTGAGAGTGAGTGGTGAGGGAGAGTGGTGAGGGTGAGTGGTGAGGGTGAGTGGTGAGGGTGAGTGGTGATGGTGAGTGGTGAGGGTGAGGGGTGAGTGGTCAGTGGTGAGCGGTCAGGGTTAGTGGTGAGTGGTGATGGTGAGGGGTGAGTGGTGAGTGGTGAGGGTGAGTGGTGAGTGGTGACGGTGAGTGGTGAGGGAGAGTGGTGAGGGAGAGGGGTGAGGGTGAGTGTTGAGGGTGAATGGGAGGGTGAGTGGTGAGGGTGAGTGGTGAGGTTGAGTGGTGAGGTTAAGTGGTGAGGGTGAGTGGGGAGGGTGAGTGCTGAGGGTGTGGTGAGAGTGAGTGGTGAGGGTGAGTGGTGAGGGTGAGTGGTTAGGATTTGTGATGATGGTGAGTGGTGAGGGCGAGTGTTGATGTTGAGGGTGAGTGGTGAGGGTGTGTGGTGAATAGTAAGGGTGAGTGGTGAGAGTGAGTGGTGAGGGTAAGGGTGAGTGGTGAGTGGTCAGTGGTGAGGTTGAGTGGTGAGTAGGAAGGGTGAGTGGTGAGGGTGAGTGGTGGGTGGTGAGGGTGAGTGGTGAGGTTGAGTGGTGAGGGTTAGTGGAGAGTGGCGAGTGGTGATTGGTCAGTGGTGATTGGTCAGGATAATGGTGAGTAGTGAGGGTGAGGTTGAGTGGTGAGGTTGAGTGGTGAGGGTGAGTGGTGGTTATGACGGTGAGTGGTGAGTGGTGAGGGTGAGTGGTGAGGGTGAGTGGTGAGGCAGAATGGTGAGGGTGAATGGTGAGAGTGAGTGGTGAGTGGTGAGGGAGAGTGGTGAGGGTGAGTGGTGATGGTGAGGGGTGAGTGGTGAGGGTGAGTGGTGAGGGTGAGTGGTGAGGGTGTGTGATGACGAAGAGTGGTGAGGTTGAGTGGTGAGTATTAAGGGTGAGTGGTGATGGTGAGGGTTAATGGTGAAGGTGAGTGGTGAGTGGTCAGTGGTGAGGGATCAGGGTTAGTGGTTAGGGTGAGTGGTGATGGTGAGGGGTGAGTGGTGAAGGTGAGTGGTGACGGTGAGTGGTGAGGGAGAGTGGTGAGGGAGAGGGGTGAGGTTGAGTGGTGAGGTTAAGTGGTGAGGGTGAGTGGGGAGGGTGAGTGCTGAGGGTGTGGTGAGAGTGAGTGGTGAGGGTGAGTGGTTAGGATTTGTGATGATGGTGAGTGGTGAGGGCAAGTGTTGATGTTGAGGGTGAGTGGTGCGGGTGTGTGGTGAATAGTAAGGGTGAGTGGTGAGAGTGAGTGGTGAGGGTAAGGTGAGTGGTGAGTGGTCAGTGGTGAGGTTGAGTGGTGAGTAGGAAGGGTGAGTGGTGAGGGTGAGTGGTGGGTGGTGAGGGTGAGTGGTGAGGTTGAGTGGTGAGTAGGAAGGGTGAGTGGGGAGGGTGAGTGGTCAGTGGTGAGGGAGGGGTCAGGGTTAGTGGTGAGGGTGGGTGGTGAGGGTGAGTGGTGAGGTTGAGTGGTGAGGGTTAGTGGAGAGTGGTGAGTGGTGATTGGTCAGTGGTGATTGGTCAGGATAATGGTGAGTAGTGAGGGTGAGGTTGAGTGGTGAGGTTGAGTGGTGAGGGTGAGTGGTGGTTATGACGGTGAGTGGTGAGTGGTGAGGGTGAGTGGTGAGGCTGAGTGGTGAGGCAGAATGGTGAGGGTGAATGGTGAGAGTGAGTGGTGAGTGGTGAGGGAGAGTGGTGAGGGTGAGTGGTGATGGTGAGTGGTGAGGGTGAGTGATGACGAAGAGTGGTGAGGTTGAGTGGTGAGTAGTAAGGGTGAGTGGTGATGGTGAGGGTTAGTGGTGAAGGTGAGTGGTGAGTGGTCAGTGGTGAGGGATCAGGGTTAGTAGTGAGGGTGAGTGGTGAGGGGTGAGTGGTGAGGGTGAGTGGTGAGTGGTGACGGTGAGTGGTGAGGGAGAGTGGTGAGGGAGAGTGGTGAGGTTGAGTGGTGAGTAGTAAGGGTGAGTGGTGATGGTGAGGGTTAATGGTGAAGGTGAGTGGTGAGTGGTCAGTGGTGAGGGATCAGGGTTAGTGGTGAGGGTGAGTGGTGATGGTGAGGGGTGAGTGGTGAGGGTGAGTGGTGACGGTGAGTGGTGAGGGAGAGTGGTGAGGGAGAGGGGTGAGGTTGAGTGGTGAGGTTAAGTGGTGAGGGTGAGTGGGGAGGGTGAGTGCTGAGGGTGTGGTGAGAGTGAGTGGTGAGGGTGAGTGGTTAGGATTTGTGATGATGGTGAGTGGTGAGGGCAAGTGTTGATGTTGAGGGTGAGTGGTGAGGGTGTGTGGTGAATAGTAAGGGTGAGTGGTGAGAGTGAGTGGTGAGGGTAAGGGTGAGTGGTGAGTGGTCAGTGGTGAGGTTGAGTGGTGAGTAGGAAGGGTGAGTGGTGAGGGTGAGTGGTGGGTGGTGAGGGTGAGTGGTGAGGTTGAGTGGTGAGTAGGAAGGGTGAGTGGGGAGGGTGAGTGGTCAGTGGTGAGGGAGGGGTCAGGGTTAGTGGTGAGGGTGGGTGGTGAGGGTGAGTGGTGAGGTTGAGTGGTGAGGGTTAGTGGAGAGTGGTGAGTGGTGATTGGTCAGTGGTGATTGGTCAGGATGAATGGTGAGTAGTGAGGGTGAGGTTGAGTGGTGAGGGTGAGTGGTGGTTATGACGGTGAGTGGTGAGGGTGAGTGGTGAGTGGTGAGGCAGAATGGTGAGGGTGAATGGTGAGAGTGAGTGGTGAGGGTGAGTGGTGATGGTGAGGGGTGAGGGTGAGTGGTGAGGGTGAGGGGTGAGTGGTGAGGATGAGTGGTGAGGTTGAGTGGTGAGTAGTAAGGGTGAGCGGTGATGGTGAGGGTGAGTGGTGAGTGGTCAGTGGTGAGGGATCAGGGTTAGTGGTGAGGGTGAGTGGTGATGGTGAGGGGTGAGTGGTGAGGGTGAGTGGTGACGGTGAGTGGTGAGGGAGAGTGGCTAGGGAGAGGGGTGAGGTTGAGTGGTGAGGTTAAGTGGTGAGGGTGAGTGGGGAGGGTGAGTGCTGAGGGTGTGGTGAGAGTGAGTGGTGAGGGTGAGTGGTGAGGGTGAGTGGTTAGGATTTGTGATGATGGTGAGTGGTGAGGGCAAGTGTTGATGTTGAGGGTGAGTGGTGAGGGTGCGTGGTGAATAGTAAGGGTGAGTGGTGAGAGTGAGTGGTGAGGGTGAGTGGTTAGGATTTGTGATGATGGTGAGTGGTGAGGGCAAGTGTTGATGTTGAGGGTGAGTGGTGAGGGTGAGTGGTGAGGGTGTGTGGTGAATAGTAAGGGTGAGTGGTGAGAGTGAGTGGTGAGGGTAAGGGTGAGTGGTGAGTGGGGAGGGTGAGTGGTCAGGGGTGAGGGTTAGTGGTGAGGTTGAGTGGTGAGTAGGAAGGGTGAGTGGGGAGGGTGAGTGGTCAGTGATGAGGGAGGGGTCAGGGTTAGTGGTGAGGGTGAGTGGTGAGGGTGAGTGGTGAGGGTTAGTGGTGAGGGGTGATTGGTGGTGGTGAGGGTGAGTGGTGAGGGTGAGTGGTGATGGTGAGTAGTGAGGGTGAGTAGTGAGGGTGAGTGGTGATGGTGAGTGGTGATGGTGATGGGTGAGTGGTGACGAAGAGTGGTGACGTTGAGTGGTGAGTAGTAAGGGTGAGTGGTGATGGTGAGGGTTAGTGGCGAGGGTAAGTGGTGAGGGTGAGGGTGAGTGGTTAGGGTTTATGGTGATGGTGAGTGGTGAGGATGAGTGGTGAGGGTGAGTGGTGAGGGTGAGTGGTGAATGGTGAGTGGTGAGGGTAAGTGGTGATGGTGAGTAGTGAGGGTGAGTGGTTAGGGGTGAGTGGTGGGGATGAGTGGTGAGGGTGAGTGGTGAGGGGCAGTGGTGAAGGTGAGTGGTGAAGGTGAGTAGTAAGTAGTGAGGATGAATGGTGAGTGGTGAGGGTGATTAGTGAGTAGTGAGGGTGAGTGGTGAGGGTGATTAGTGTGTAGTGAGGGTGAGTGGAGAGGGAGAGAGTGAGTGGTGAGCGTGAGTGGTGAGGGTGAGTGGTGGTGGTGAGGGTGAGTGGTAAGCGTGAGTGGTGAGGCAGAGGGTGAGTGGTGAGGCTGAATGGTCAGGGTGAATGGTGAGATTGAGTGGTGAGTGGTGAGGCTGAATGGTCAGGGTCAATGGTGAGAGTGAGTGGTGAGGGTTAGTGGTGAGGGTGTTTGGTGATTGGTGAGTGCTGACGGTGAGTGGTGAGGGTGAGTGGTGAGGGAGATTGGTGAGGGAGATTGGTGAGTTGTGAGGGTGAATGGTGAGGGTGAATGGTGAGGGTGAGTAGTGAGTGGGAGTGGTGAGTGGTGAGGATGAGTGGTGAGGGTGAGTTGTGAGTGGTGAAAGGTATTGTCAAAGCCCACCGGGCTTTGACAATACCTTAGTATCTGTGTATATGTAGTAACGCTCACGACTCGTTCACACCGGAGTTGGAGGCACACTTGTTTATTTAACACCAACGTTGTGACATACACATTTGAGGGGGTATCGGCCCCCTCACCCGTCTATCTGAGGACACACCTCTCTAGCTAACCCTAGCCTGCCTCTGAGTCCTCCACTAATGGGCTAGGGGAGGCTATCTTGGCCCGACACTGGTCAGTCGGGCCCGGTACCCAGAGTCCAGACCAGCACTGGCTCTGGCTCTGGTACCACGCCACTGGCTCGAGCCTGCGCGGTCCTGATAAGGACGGCGTACCAGGGGGAGTCCAGGGCTCTATCTCAGACGTCTTCCGCCTCCTCTTCTTTAGCTAAACATCACTCCCGAGCCCTTCGATACAATCCCCTTTTATACCCAACCCCTCCCTGAGGGGTGGGGCCCCGGGGGATCATAACGACCGAATCGACCCCCCAGGGTGTCTGGCGCGGACGTCGCAGAGGGCACCTGCTTGTGCACACATGTAGCCCCGCCTACTGTGTTTGTTTACCATAGGCTGCCATGCATAACGGGCTCTCTGTAACAGCCCTACATCACTCCCCCCCACATAGCATGCAGCCGTCCCGGCTGCCAACATACAAAATTTGACAATAAAGGTGCCTTCACCCCCTGACGTGTGCCTCACTATTTTTGAACCATAACAGGAACCAGAACAAGACACAACAACAAGATGAGAAACAACCCGTCGCACCCCCCCGAATAAATACGAATTCCGTAAAAAAACAGCTTATATACAACCAGCAGGGAACCCACCCCGCACACACAACAAACGGTGAACCCAACATATGTACATCCGAGGAGCGGGAAACACACCATCCACACAACAGCCAATAAACACAACAGCTATGTACACATTTTCCGGCCTCACAACAGTTTGCGCATTTTAGCGCGCGTCCTTGCAGCGGGCCCCTCACACGGGGTAACCCCGCGTGGCGGACCATCAGGTGGCGACTGTCCGTCTTGAGGTGAGCATTCCTCTGACTCCGCGTGACCCTCGGTATCCGCAGGAGGGGTGATCGGGCGTGAGCCCGTCACTCCTGATGCTCCTGAAGGTGGCACAGCCGGCAAGGCATTTGGTGAGAGCGACAGAGACGGACCCAGCAAGTCGGCCGACCCCCCACATGTTTGGCCACGCGCGTGTGAAGTGGGGTTGTGTACCGCAGCGAAGGGTTTTAATCTGGAGGGGTGCACGAACCATCGCCGCTTCCCCCACTTGATGCGCACGCACTGCGGACGTAACACCTCCACCACTTCCACAGGGCCCCGCCACGGCCGCACAAGTTTAGAGGAGGTTGCCAGTGGCACCTGGGGGCAGTGCAACCATGCCTTGTCCCCCGGCTTCCACTGCAGCATGTGCGCTCGACTCAATCTGAGGCGCTCATTTGCCTTCTGACGGAGGTCAGAGTTTTGCATTGCAGCATCCCGTGCCTCGGTCAATTTGTCCAGATTAAATTTAACGTGGTCAGCCAGATTAGTTTTTCCCTGCGGCACGGGGATCCGCAACTGGGCACGAACAGGCGGGTCTGGTTCTCGGCCGTACATGAGGTAAAAGGGAGAAAACCCCGTAGCCGCATGGGGTGCCATCCGGTACGCCGCCAAGACCCCCTGAATTTGTAGGTCCCAATCCGTTTGCGAGTCCGAAACTTGTTGTGATAACATGGACGAGATGGTGCGATGCAAACGTTCGACCATCCCGTCAGTTTGTGGGTGATATGGGGAGGTCCGAATTTTCTTTGTGCCCAGGAGATCGCAGACTTGTCTGAGTAGTTTACCGGAAAAATTTCTGCCCTGGTCGGTCAGCAGCCTCTCCGGAGCACCTTTGTCCAGGACATAACCCTGAACAAAGGCCTCCACGATGGCTGCTGCCGACTGGTTGGCCAAAGGCCAGGCCATAGGCCAGCGTGTAAAATACTCGACACCCGTCAACAAATATCTATTCCCTCTGGGGGTGGCGGGGAATGGTCCCAAAATGTCCAGAGCGACCAGCTCGTTTATCCTGGACACTTTGATCGATTGCAAGGGCGGGTTAGACTCCCGTGCCGGCGGTTTGCGTTGTGCACATTGAGGGCACGATCCCAACAAATCCCCCACATCCCTCGTCATGCCAGGCCAGTAAAAATCAAGTTGCAGCAAGGCGAGAGTCTTTTGGGTCCCCAGGTGTAGGAGGCGCTCATGAGCGGCCCATACCACCCTACCCCGCAACCCAGTAGGGACAACCAGCCGATGTCGACGTGACTTCCCGTCCCAATGCATTAGCAGACCTTGGCACATTTCCCATGCGTCGGAACCACCTCTTTTTCCCCCCGCCGCACCGCCAACGCGACGTCGCCACCCGAGGAGGGAGACATCCTCCATCTGGAGGCGCCCCCATTCAATGACGGGCAACCCCAACAGGGAATCTTTGCCCTGTTGTTCGATCGAATTAGGAACCATTGCATCGTCGTCGTTGGCGGCCGCCAAGACAGGTACCGATGTGTCCCCTGGAGGCCTGCAACGTCCAGACCCCAGGAGGCATGCACACTCGGAGGTGGTTGGCAAGCGTGACAGAGCGTCCGCGTTGGTGTGGCGAACGCCCTTACGGTATGTGGTTTGGAAATCGTAATCCTGGAGGACCTCCAACCATCGGGACAATTGTCCCGATGGCTGTTGAACCCTCAGGGCGTACTGCAGTGCCGCATGATCTGTGCGGACGGTGAAATGCCGACCGTACAGATATGGGCGATACTGTTGGACGAAATGGACAATTGCCAACAGTTCCCTACGGGTGACACAATACCGTTGCTCCGCTGGAGACAACACCCGACTGCCGTACGCAACCACATGTTCCACGCCGTCAACCACCTGGGAGAGCACGCCCCCAATACCCGTGTTGCTCGCATCGGTGTCGAGCAAGAACGGTTTTGAAAAATCAGGGTAAATCAGGGGAGGAGCGTTTACCAAAGCATCCCGAAGGGAGCAAAAAGCAGCCTCCTCCTCCTGACCCCAGCAAAACCGAACCCCTTTAGATGTTAAAGCATGTAGGGGTTTGGCGATAGTCGCAAAATTAGCGACGAAGCGTCTATAATACGACGCAAACCCAATAAAACTCCTAACCTCTCCCACTGAGGTGGGAGTCGGCCAGGAGCTTACACACTGCGTTTTGGCGGGATCGGTAGAAATACCTGAGCGCCCCACGATGTGCCCCAAATAACGCACCGACTCGCGTAACAAATGGCATTTTTGGGGCTTAAATTTCAAATTAGCAGCCCGCATCTTTAGGAAAACCGCCCGCAACCTCTGGAGATGTTCCTCAAAAGTTTTGCCAAAGACAATGACGTCATCCAAATAAATCAGGCACGACTCCCATTGCAATCCAGCCAAAACCAATTCCATCAACCGCTGGAAAGTTGCCGGCGCTGAGTGTAAGCCCATCGGCAACCGGTTGAATTGAAACAGGCCGTGCGGAGTACGGAAAGCAGTTTTAGGCTTTGAATCATCGTCCAGAGGAAGCTGCCAGAATCCCGAAAGTAAGTCCAATGTGGAGAAGAATCGCGCTCCCGCCAAGGCGTCAAGCGATTCGTCCATCCGTGGGAGCGGGTATGCGTCGGCAACCGTAATTTGATTAAGGCGCCGAAAGTCAACGCAAAACCGCAACGAACCGTCCTGCTTCTTAACCAGGACGATCGGCGCTCCCCAAGGGCTGTTGGAGGGAGAAATTATGTCGGCGGCTAGCATGTCATCAACAGCCGATTTGACATGGTCCTTTTCGGCGGGACTCAACCGAAAAGGATTTTGGCGTATTGGCGCGCTGTCACCCGTATCAATATGGTGACGCAGCAGATGAGTGCAGCCCAAATCGTATTTATCCCGACTGAAAACGTCGGAAAATTCCCTCAGTAGTGTCTTAAGACGTTGGCGCTCTAAATTTGACAGGTCCGTCGATCCCGCGCAAAGCGCCTCGAGCCACCCTTCATCGCTGTCTGAATGTGGTCGCGGTGCAGGGGCAGCGCCGACATGACTCGCGACGGGTTCCTCACAGGGCACCGGCGTTGCGTGAGCAAGCACGGTCCCCTGTGGGACCACCACCGTCTGCGAGCCCACATTGAGGACCGCGATGAAGGGTTCTCCATCCCCTCTCACTATGGTCTGGGCCGGGAGTAAATTAGGTCCACTGACCCCGGCCCTAGACGGTCCCAGCAAAACCCCTTGAGCCCCAATGCCCTTAGCGAAGGGCCGCCGAAGTCTCAAAGGAATTAACATTTGCGCCCCCGGAGGAACGCGCACCGTTCTATCTACGAACGCCGGCACCGTCGCGAACGCCGTCCGGCTCGTAGCGGGGGATGGCAAAAACGCCATGCGTCGGCCCGATGGGAGCTCAATGCATCCCTGGTCGATTAATATCCTAATCGGCATTTTGGCCAGGAAATCCGTCCCCAGCAGGCACGGAACCGCCAGCGAGGAGGAAACAAAAATCGGCCCAGATAATTTAATATCCCCGACACAAATTTGGGCTCGAATTTGTCCGATGATGCCAAGTGAACCCCCGTTAGCAGCAAAGAATGGCACGTTAACAGGCATCAAAGGACGGCTTTGGGCAGGGAGAATGTTATAAATCAACTCCGAAATAATGGTCGCCGATGCTCCTGTATCGACCAGGATGCGCACCTCGACCCCATCGATGTGACCCACAACGGCCGACGACCCTGACGACGCGGCTACAACCCGATGGGCCAACACGGACCACTGGCTGGGTTCAATCTGAGTACCCAGAGCGGTGCGTGTTGGTGCCATGGTACGCGATATTGGCCCCCCCTTCGCTGCGGTGTTTAAGTGTGCGACGGGCGTGTGCGTGGGCCAAACGTGAGGGGTGCCGCGACTCGCCGGATTATGATGGTGGAGCTTGTGACGAGGGCCGGCGTCCCGTTGAGGTGTCGTCCTGCGCTGCCCAGGAGAGCGGCACCCCGAGGCGACGTGGCCCCGGATGCCGCAGTTGTAACAGCGTGGAAGCGCTGGTGACGACGATGGATGTTGTAGACGGCTTGAACCGGCCCGGTCCTCCCGTACTCCCGCTCCATGCTGCCGTTGATGGTCGATGGCGCAAACCTCTTCCGCCGGGAGGGTGGCTGCAGCGACGGCACGCCCGCTCGCCGCCTTGCTGGCCTTCCGTCGTTGAGAGGACAGGTTTGCGTGGAGAAGACGGGCCGCTTGGAGGGAGCACATCTCTGCATCGTCGTGTGCGACAATGACGATGTCTAAGTCGTCCGCCAGCAAAAGTATCTTCTCTGTCACCATGGCGTCGACACCCTCGTCATCCATTCGTGGAAAGGCCTCCTTCGCCAGTGCCAGGAGGCTTGTGCGGTACGCCAGGGGCGACTCCTTCGTCCCCCGCTGGCGATCGTAAAAGAGTTGGCGACAGTCCGATGGTGGACCATATACCGCCGACAGCACCTGCATCGCCTTCCGCAGCGTGGAGCGCCTCTCCTTCGAAGCCGATGTTAGAGTGGCGAGGGCGTCGCTGTCGAGAAGTGCTGGCAGCGCGCGGAGAGCCTCGGCGTCTGTCCACTGTGCCATCTCCTGGTGAGCGAGGAAGCGCCGCTGGAAGCCGCCCCAGTCGCCATCCTCGCCCACAAATTCCTTGAGTGGAGGTAGCCGCTGATGTAAGGCAGCGGCTGCAGAGGAAGAATGCACTCCCTCGTCCGCCTCACTCAAGTCAGCGTCGGCACGAACCAGCGATGGCATCGCCGGTCGCACCCGTGGTGACGTTCCGCCCGTTGGTGGTGACGCGGCAGGTACTGTACTCCCGCCGTTGGACGCGATGCTTAGAGCGGCCACGCCCTCAACAGCAGCTGCGGCGATGGCGGGAGTTTCAAAATGTTGCTCCGTGGAAATGGCGGGAAGGCGCTGTGATCGTCGGCTGCCGTTGCCCCGTGGCGGTCCCGCAGCCCCCAGCTGCGTGATGGTGTCGAGCATGGCGGCTGCGGCGTACAGCAGCTCGGTCAGCTTCGCGTGCGCCTCCCTCAGCCCCTCCATCGACGGCTCCCCTTCCTCCAGCTGCTGTGGCGTGGATGCGCCCAGCCCCGGCTGGTCGATGGCATCTTCAGCCGTCTCGGGCCCTCCGACTGCAGTGGTGTCTTCTGCCTCTGGTACCCCGACTCGAGTCGTCCGGCGTGTATCCATGTTCGTACTTTGTTTCACTTCTGACGCCAGATGTAGTAACGCTCACGACTCGTTCACACCGGAGTTGGAGGCACACTTGTTTATTTAACACCAACGTTGTGACATACACATTTGAGGGGGTATCGGCCCCCTCACCCGTCTATCTGAGGACACACCTCTCTAGCTAACCCTAGCCTGCCTCTGAGTCCTCCACTAATGGGCTAGGGGAGGCTATCTTGGCCCGACACTGGTCAGTCGGGCCCGGTACCCAGAGTCCAGACCAGCACTGGCTCTGGCTCTGGTACCACGCCACTGGCTCGAGCCTGCGCGGTCCTGATAAGGACGGCGTACCAGGGGGAGTCCAGGGCTCTATCTCAGACGTCTTCCGCCTCCTCTTCTTTAGCTAAACATCACTCCCGAGCCCTTCGATACAATCCCCTTTTATACCCAACCCCTCCCTGAGGGGTGGGGCCCCGGGGGATCATAACGACCGAATCGACCCCCCAGGGTGTCTGGCGCGGACGTCGCAGAGGGCACCTGCTTGTGCACACATGTAGCCCCGCCTACTGTGTTTGTTTACCATAGGCTGCCATGCATAACGGGCTCTCTGTAACAGCCCTACATATATATGTAAGGTTATTAAGAAATATATTTTTCACCCGGGCAACGCCGGGTACTTCTGCTAGTCGGCTATAAAGGGGATCTTGCAGTGGTTCATCATGTGTGGTAGAAATGTTACATTTAATGTTTTATTAATTTCTTTTCAAATTATGAAAAATTTATTTCTCACGAAAAAGCTGGTCAAGAGTGGGAACAAATGTGGGGCTGAAACGTAACTTAGCTTTTTTACATGGGAGGGAGTCAATGGGAATATGATGATCGTTTAACGAGTTTGCTAAGCGACAAATTTTCGCAATGTTATCTCGCTTGTCAAGCCAGACACGTGTGCATTATACATCATTGGCAGTCCCTTGTCAATCCACTGCTGGATGAAGGACTTTGTACACCCTGCGTTGCTCACAGGAGAGGGATTGGGGTTTGACCATACTTCACCACGCTGGTCAGTGCTGGGTTGGTGATGGAAGATGGGGCCCGGGACCAGTTTGTGTCTCACTCTTTACCACCGATGTGAGCCGTGGCCTGGAATCGAACTCAGATTGCCACAGAACAACTGCACCACCGCTCCGCCCAACCGTCAATACAATATTTAAAATATTTCACCATTAAATGCAAACCGGTGGCCATGAATGATGTGAGAGTCAAGGAATACAAATAAAATTAGATTGAGTTTTTGGCTTAGATCGCCCCGTGAAAACATCGTGTGTCATAAACCCTGCCCCAGCCAACACAGCCTATGAATTAAGTAGTCACGAAAACAAACAGGCACAAACTATCACTTCTTCAGCACAACAGCGGAAATACTGGAGGGATATCCACACGCAGGATTTTCACGATTCTGACCCAAACGTAAATTATGAAACACAATATTGATCGCTAAAGCCTCAGTGGGAAACCAGATTAAAATCTTACACATCACGAAACTGACCTGCTGCTCTTGATCATTTCCAAGAATCCAGCTCATTTCAGTTTTTAGACCTGGCTCTTTACTTGATGAGAAGCTGCAGGAAAGTTTTAAGTTCTGTCCAGGATTGACCTTCGCTGGGCCCGTGATGGTAACGTTTACTGCTTCAAGAAGAGTGGCGTATTCTGTAAAGATAGCAAACCGCAACTTCAGTGTACACAGTGGAATCTCTCCAAGACAGAAAAGGGGTAGCCAGAATCCAGAACTTTTACAAAAGGATTCATGGAACATTGACAGGGAGTTGACAGCACGGGTAGCTGGGGGAATGGAGTCCCCGGCTTTGTGGGAAGCAAAGGAGAAAAAGCGACCTCCCATTAAGTCAAGGTCAGCTGGGGGCTTCAGAGAAAATCCTCAGCTGCCGGGGTAGAGAGTAGGTGGAGGGAAGTGGAGTGAGATGAGAGGGGAGAGGTAGGAGAGTGTTTGGAGGGGAGTAGAGTGAGATGAGAGGAGAGAGGCAGGAGATTGTAAGGAGGGGAGTAGAGTGAGATGAGAGGGGAGAGGTAGGAGAGTGTGTGGAGGGGAGTAGAGTGAGATGAGAGGGGATTAGAGTGACATGAGAGGGGAGAGGCAGGAGAGAGTGTGGAGGGGACTAGAGTGAGATGAGAGGAGGCAGGAGAGTGCGTGGAGGGGAGTAGAGTGAGATGAGAGGAGAGAGGGAGGAGAGAGTGTGAGGGGAGTAGAGTGAGATGAGAGGGGAGAGGGAGGAGAGAGTGTGGAGGGGAGTAGAGTGAGATGAGAGGGGAGAGGGAGGAGAGAGTGTGAGGGGAGTAGAGTGAGATGAGAGGGGAGAGGGAGGAGAGAGTGTGGAGGGGAATAGAGTGAGATGAGGGGGAAGAGGAAGAAGAGTGTGTGGAGGGGAGTAGAGTGAGATGAGAGGGGAGAGGTAGGAGAGTGCGTGGAGGGGAGTAGAGTGAGATGAGAGGGGAGGGGTAGGAGAGCGTGTGGAGGGGAGTAGAGTGAGATGAGAGGGGAGTAGAGTGAGATGAGCTGGGAGTTGAGTGAGATGAGAAGGGAGAGGGAGGAGTGTGGTGGGTAGTAGAGTGAGATGAGAAGGGAGAGGCAGGAGAGTGCGTGGAAGGGAGTAGAGTGAGATGAGAGGGGAGAGGTAGGAGAGTGCGTGGAGGGGAGTAGAGTGAGATAAGAGGGGAGAGGTAGGAGAGCGTGTGGAAGGGAGTAGAGTGAGATGAGAGGGGAGAGGTAGGAGAGCGTGTGGAGGGGAGTAGAGTGAGATGAAAGGGGAGAGGTAGGAGAGAGTGTGGAGGGGAGTAGAGTGAGATGAGGGGGAAGAGGAGGAAGAGTGTGGAGGCGAGTAGAGTGAGATGAGGGGGAAGAGGAGGAAAAGTGTGTGGAGGGGAGTAGAGTGAGATGAGAGAGGAGAGGTAGGAGAGTGCGTGGAGGGGAGTAAAGTGAGATGAGAGGGGAGGGGTAGGAGAGCGTGTGGAGGGGAGTAGAATGAGATGAAAGGGGAGTAGAGTGAGATGAGCTGGGAGTAGAGTGAGATGAGAAGGGAGAGGGAGGAGTGTGGTGGGTAGTAGAGTGAGATGAGAGGGGAGAGGTAGGAGAGTGCGTGGAGGGGAGTAGAGTGAGATAAGAGGGGAGAGGTAGGAGAGCGTGTGGAGGGGAATAGAGTGAGATGAGAGGGGAGAGGGAGGAGAGAGTGTGGAGGGGAGTAGAGTGAGGTGAGAGGGGAGAGGGAGGAGATAGTGTGGAAGAGACTAGAGTGAGATGAGAGGGGGGGGGGGTAGGAGAGCGTGTGGAGGCGAGTAGAGTGAGATGAGACGGGAGTAGAGTGAGATGAGAGGGGAGAGGTAGGAGAGTGCGTGGAGGGGAGTAGAGTGAGATGAGAGGGGAGAGGTAGGAGAGTGCGTGGAGGGGAGTAGAGTGAGATGAGAGGGGAGAGGTAGGAGAGTGCGTGGAGGGGAGTAGAGTGAGATAAGAGGGGAGAGGTAGGAGAGCGTGTGGAAGGGAGTAGAGTGAGATGAGAGGGGAGAGGTAGGAGAGCGTGTGGAGGGGAGTAGAGTGAGATGAAAGGGGAGAGGTAGGAGAGAGTGTGGAGGGGAGTAGAGTGAGATGAGGGGGAAGAGGAGGAAGAGTGTGGAGGCGAGTAGAGTGAGATGAGGGGGAAGAGGAGGAAAAGTGTGTGGAGGGGAGTAGAGTGAGATGAGAGAGGAGAGGTAGGAGAGTGCGTGGAGGGGAGTAAAGTGAGATGAGAGGGGAGGGGTAGGAGAGCGTGTGGAGGGGAGTAGAATGAGATGAAAGGGGAGTAGAGTGAGATGAGCTGGGAGTAGAGTGAGATGAGAAGGGAGAGGGAGGAGTGTGGTGGGTAGTAGAGTGAGATGAGAGGGGAGAGGTAGGAGAGTGCGTGGAGGGGAGTAGAGTGAGATAAGAGGGGAGAGGTAGGAGAGCGTGTGGAGGGGAATAGAGTGAGATGAGAGGGGAAAGGGAGGAGAGAGTGTGGAGGGGAGTAGAGTGAGGTGAGAGGGGAGAGGGAGGAGATAGTGTGGAAGAGACTAGAGTGAGATGAGAGGGGGGGGGGTAGGAGAGCGTGTGGAGGCGAGTAGAGTGAGATGAGACGGGAGTAGAGTGAGATGAGAGGGGAGAGGTAGGAGAGTGCGTGGAGGGGAGTAGAGTGAGATGAGAGGGGAGAGGTAGGAGAGTGCGTGGAGGGGAGTAGAGTGAGATGAGAGGGGAGAGGTAGGAGAGTGCGTGGAGGGGAGTAGAGTGAGATGAGAGGGGAGAGGGAGGAGAGTGCGTGGAGGGGAGTAGAGTGAGATGAGAAGGGAGAGGGAGGAGAGTGCGTGGAGGGGAGTAGAGTGAGATGAGAGGGGAGAGGGAGGAGAGTGCGTGGAGGGGAGTAGAGTGAGATGAGAGGGGGGAGGTAGGAGAGTGCGTGGAGGGGAGTAGAGTGAGATGAGAGGGGAGAGGCAGGAGAGTGCGTGGAAGGGAGTAGAGTGAGATGGAGGGGAGAGGTAGGAGAGTGCGTGGAGGGGAGTAGAGTGAGATAAGAGGGGAGAGATAGGAGAGAGTGTGGAGGGGAGTAGAGTGAGATAAGAGGGGAGAAGTAGGAGAGCGTGTGGAGGGGAGTAGAGTGAGATGAGAGGGGAGAGGTAGGAGAGCGTGTGGAGGGGAGTAGAGTGAGATGAGAGGGGAGAGGTAGGAGAGAGTGTGGAGGGGAGTAGAGTGAGATGAGGGGGAAGAGGAGGAAGAGTGTGGAGGCGAGTAGAGTGAGATGAGGGGGAAGAGGAGGAAAAGTGTGTGGAGGGGAGTAGAGTGAGATGAGAGGGGAGAGGTAGGAGAGTGCGTGGAGGGGAGTAAAGTGAGTTGAGAGGGGAGGGGTAGGAGAGCGTGTGGAGGGGAGTAGAGTGAGATGAAAGGGGAGTAGAGTGAGATGAGCTGGGAGTAGAGTGAGATGAGAAGGGAGAGGGAGGAGTGTGGTGGGTAGTAGAGTGAGATGAAAGGGGAGAGGCAGGAGAGTGCGTGGAGGGGAGTAGAGTGAGATGAGATGGGAGAGGTAGGAGAGCGTGTGGAGGGGAGTAGAGTGAGATGAGAGGGGAGAGGGAGGAGAGAGTGTGGAGGGGAGTAGAGTGAGATGAGAGGGGAGAGGGAGGAGAGAGTGTGGAAGAGACTAGAGTGAGATGAGAGGGGAGGGGTAGGAGAGTGCGTGGAGGGGAGTAGAGTGAGATGAGAGGGGAGAGATAGGAGAGCATGTGGGGGGGGAGTAGAGTGAGATGAGAGGGGAGAGGTAGGAGAGAGTGTGGAGGGGAGTAGAGTGAGATGAGGGGGAAGAGGAGGAAGAGTGTGTGGAGGGGAGTAGAGTGAGATGAGAGGGGAGAGGTAGGAGAGGGCGTGGAGGGGAGTAGAGTGAGATGAGGGGGAAGAGGAGGAAAAGTGTGTGGAGGGGAGTAGAGTGAGATGAGAGGGGAGAGGTAGGAGAGGGCGTGGAGAGGAGTAGAGTGAGATGAGAGGGTAGAGGGAGGAGAGAGTGTGGAGGGGAGTAGAGTGAGATGAGAGGGAAGAGGTAGGAGAGTGCGTGGAGGGAAATAGAGTGAGATGAGAGGGGAGAGGGAGCAGAGAGTGTGGAGTGGAGAAGAGTGAGATGAGAGGGAAGAGGTAGGAGAGCGTGTGGAGGGGAGTAGAGTGAGATGAGAGGGGAGAGGTAGGAGAGCGTGTGAAGGGGAGTAGAGTGAGATGAGAGGGGAGAGGTAGGAGAGAGTGTGGAGGGGAGTAGAGTGAGATGAGAGGGGAGAGGGAGGAGAGAGTGTGGAGGGGAGTAGAGTGAGATGAGAGGGGAGAGGGAGGAGAGAGTGTGGAAGAGACTAGAGTGAGATGAGAGGGGAGGGGTAGGAGAGCGTGTGGAGGGGAGTAGAGTGAGATGAGACGGGAGTAGAGTGAGATGAGAGGGGAGAGGTAGGAGAGTGCGTGGAGGGGAGTAGAGTGAGATGAGAGGGGAGAGGTAGGAGAGTGCGTGGAGGGGAGTAGAGTGAGATGAGAGGGGAGAGGGAGGAGAGTGCATGGAGGGGAGTAGAGTGAGATGAGAGGGGAGAGGTAGGAGAGTGCGTGGAGGGGAGTAGAGTGAGATGAGAGGAGGCAGGAGAGTGCGTGGAGGGGAGTAGAGTGAGATGAGAGGAGAGAGGGAGGAGAGAGTGTGAGGGGAGTAGAGTGAGATGAGAGGGTGAGAGGGAGGAGAGAGTGTGGAGGGGAGTAGAGTGAGGTGAGAGGGGAGAGGGAGGAGATAGTGTGGAAGAGACTAGAGTGAGATGAGAGGGGGGGGGGTAGGAGAGCGTGTGGAGGCGAGTAGAGTGAGATGAGACGGGAGTAGAGTGAGATGAGAGGGGAGAGGGAGGAGAGTGCGTGGAGGGGAGTAGAGTGAGATGAGAAGGGAGAGGGAGGAGAGTGCGTGGAGGGGAGTAGAGTGAGATGAGAGGGGAGAGGGAGGAGAGTGCGTGGAGGGGAGTAGAGTGAGATGAGAAGGGAGAGGGAGGAGAGTGCGTGGAGGGGAGTAGAGTGAGATGAGAGGGGAGAGGGAGGAGAGTGCGTGGAGGGGAGTAGAGTGAGATGAGAGGGGAGAGGTAGGAGAGTGCGTGGAGGGGAGTAGAGTGAGATGAGAGGGGAGAGGCAGGAGAGTGCGTGGAAGGGAGTAGAGTGAGATGAGAGGGGAGAGGTAGGAGAGTGCGTGGAGGGGAGTAGAGTGAGATAAGAGGGGAGAGATAGGAGAGAGTGTGGAGGGGAGTAGAGTGAGATAAGAGGGGAGAAGTAGGAGAGCGTGTGGAGGGGAGTAGAGTGAGATGAGAGGGGAGAGGTAGGAGAGCGTGTGGAGGGGAGTAGAGTGAGATGAGAGGGGAGAGGTAGGAGAGAGTGTGGAGGGGAGTAGAGTGAGATGAGGGGGAAGAGGAGGAAGAGTGTGGAGGCGAGTAGAGTGAGATGAGGGGGAAGAGGAGGAAAAGTGTGTGGAGGGGAGTAGAGTGAGATGAGAGGGGAGAGGTAGGAGAGTGCGTGGAGGGGAGTAAAGTGAGATGAGAGGGGAGGGGTAGGAGAGCGTGTGGAGGGGAGTAGAATGAGATGAAAGGGGAGTAGAGTGAGATGAGCTGGGAGTAGAGTGAGATGAGAAGGGAGAGGGAGGAGTGTGGTGGGTAGTAGAGTGAGATGAGAGGGGAGAGGTAGGAGAGTGCGTGGAGGGGAGTAGAGTGAGATAAGAGGGGAGAGGTAGGAGAGCGTGTGGAGGGGAATAGAGTGAGATGAGAGGGGAGAGGGAGGAGAGAGTGTGGAGGGGAGTAGAGTGAGGTGAGAGGGGAGAGGGAGGAGATAGTGTGGAAGAGACTAGAGTGAGATGAGAGGGGGGGGGGGTAGGAGAGCGTGTGGAGGCGAGTAGAGTGAGATGAGACGGGAGTAGAGTGAGATGAGAGGGGAGAGGTAGGAGAGTGCGTGGAGGGGAGTAGAGTGAGATGAGAGGGGAGAGGTAGGAGAGTGCGTGGAGGGGAGTAGAGTGAGATGAGAGGGGAGAGGTAGGAGAGTGCGTGGAGGGGAGTAGAGTGAGATGAGAGGGGAGAGGGAGGAGAGTGCGTGGAGGGGAGTAGAGTGAGATGAGAAGGGAGAGGGAGGAGAGTGCGTGGAGGGGAGTAGAGTGAGATGAGAGGGGAGAGGGAGGAGAGTGCGTGGAGGGGAGTAGAGTGAGATGAGAGGGGAGAGGTAGGAGAGTGCGTGGAGGGGAGTAGAGTGAGATGAGAGGGGAGAGGCAGGAGAGTGCGTGGAAGGGAGTAGAGTGAGATGAGAGGGGAGAGGTAGGAGAGTGCGTGGAGGGGAGTAGAGTGAGATAAGAGGGGAGAGATAGGAGAGAGTGTGGAGGGGAGTAGAGTGAGATAAGAGGGGAGAAGTAGGAGAGCGTGTGGAGGGGAGTAGAGTGAGATGAGAGGGGAGAGGTAGGAGAGCGTGTGGAGGGGAGTAGAGTGAGATGAGAGGGGAGAGGTAGGAGAGAGTGTGGAGGGGAGTAGAGTGAGATGAGGGGGAAGAGGAGAAAGAGTGTGGAGGCGAGTAGAGTGAGATGAGGGGGAAGAGGAGGAAAAGTGTGTGGAGGGGAGTAGAGTGAGATGAGAGGGGAGAGGTAGGAGAGTGCGTGGAGGGGAGTAAAGTGAGTTGAGAGGGGAGGGGTAGGAGAGCGTGTGGAGGGGAGTAGAGTGAGATGAAAGGGGAGTAGAGTGAGATGAGCTGGGAGTAGAGTGAGATGAGAAGGGAGAGGGAGGAGTGTGGTGGGTAGTAGAGTGAGATGAAAGGGGAGAGGCAGGAGAGTGCGTGGAGGGGAGTAGAGTGAGATGAGATGGGAGAGGTAGGAGAGCGTGTGGAGGGGAGTAGAGTGAGATGAGAGGGGAGAGGGAGGAGAGAGTGTGGAGGGGAGTAGAGTGAGATGAGAGGGGAGAGGGAGGAGAGAGTGTGGAAGAGACTAGAGTGAGATGAGAGGGGAGGGGTAGGAGAGTGCGTGGAGGGGAGTAGAGTGAGATGAGAGGGGAGAGATAGGAGAGCATGTGGGGGGGAGTAGAGTGAGATGAGAGGGGAGAGGTAGGAGAGAGTGTGGAGGGGAGTAGAGTGAGATGAGGGGGAAGAGGAGGAAGAGTGTGTGGAGGGGAGTAGAGTGAGATGAGAGGGGAGAGGTAGGAGAGGGCGTGGAGGGGAGTAGAGTGAGATGAGGGGGAAGAGGAGGAAAAGTGTGTGGAGGGGAGTAGAGTGAGATGAGAGGGGAGAGGTAGGAGAGGGCGTGGAGGGGAGTAGAGTGAGATGAGAGGGTAGAGGGAGGAGAGAGTGTGGAGGGGAGTAGAGTGAGATGAGAGGGAAGAGGTAGGAGAGTGCGTGGAGGGAAATAGAGTGAGATGAGAGGGGAGAGGGAGGAGAGAGTGTGGAGTGGAGAAGAGTGAGATGAGAGGGAAGAGGTAGGAGAGCGTGTGGAGGGGAGTAGAGTGAGATGAGAGGGGAGAGGTAGGAGAGCGTGTGAAGGGGAGTAGAGTGAGATGAGAGGGGAGAGGTAGGAGAGAGTGTGGAGGGGAGTAGAGTGAGATGAGAGGGGAGAGGGAGGAGAGAGTGTGGAGGGGAGTAGAGTGAGATGAGAGGGGAGAGGGAGGAGAGAGTGTGGAAGAGACTAGAGTGAGATGAGAGGGGAGGGGTAGGAGAGCGTGTGGAGGGGAGTAGAGTGAGATGAGACGGGAGTAGAGTGAGATGAGAGGGGAGAGGTAGGAGAGTGCGTGGAGGGGAGTAGAGTGAGATGAGAGGGGAGAGGTAGGAGAGTGCGTGGAGGGGAGTAGAGTGAGATGAGAGGGGAGAGGGAGGAGAGTGCATGGAGGGGAGTAGAGTGAGATGAGAGGGGAGAGGTAGGAGAGTGCGTGGAGGGGAGTAGAGTGAGATGAGAGGGAGAGGCAGGAGAGTGCGTGGAAGGGAGTAGAGTGAGATAAGAGGGGAGAGGTAGGAGAGTGCTGGGAGGGGAGTAGAGTGAGATAAGAGGGGAGAGGTAGGAGAGTGTGTGGAGGGGAGTAGAGTGAGATGAGAGGGGAGAGGTAGGAGAGCATGTGGAGGGGAGTAGAGTGAGATGAGAGGGGAGAGGTAGGAGAGAGTGTGGAGGGGAGTAGAGTGAGATGAGGGGGAAGAGGAGGAAGAGTGTGGAGGCGAGTAGAGTGAGATGAGGGGGAAGAGTAGGAAAAGTGTGTGGAGGGGAGTAGAGTGAGATGAGAGGGGAGAGGTAGGAGAGGGCGTGGAGGGGAGTAGAGTGAGATGAGAGGGTAGAGGGAGGAGAGAGTGTGAAGGGGAGTAGAGTGAGATGAGAGGGGAGAGGTAGGAGAGTGCGTGGAGGGGAGTAAAGTGAGTTGAGAGGGGAGGGGTAGGAGAGCGTGTGGAGGGGAGTAGAGTGAGATGAAAGGGGAGTAGAGTGAGATGAGCTGGGAGTAGAGTGAGATGAGAAGGGAGAGGGAGGAGTGTGGTGGGTAGTAGAGTGAGATGAGAGGGGAGAGGCAGGAGAGTGCGTGGAGGGGAGTAGAGTGAGATGAGAGGGGAGAGGTAGGAGAGTGCGTGGAGGGGAGTAGAGTGAGATAAGAGGGGAGAGGTAGGAGAGCGTGTGGAGGGGAGTAGAGTGAGATGAGAGGGGAGAGGTAGGAGAGCGTGTGGAGGGGAGTAGAGTGAGATGAGAGGGGAGAGGGAGGAGAGAGTGTGGAGGGGAGTAGAGTGAGATGAGAGGGGAGAGGGAGGAGAGAGTGTGGAAGAGACTAGAGTGAGATGAGAGGGGAGGGGTAGGAGAGTGAGATGAGACGGGAGTAGAGTGAGATGAGAGGGGAGAGGTAGGAGAGTGCGTGGAGGGGAGTAGAGTGAGATGAGAGGGGAGAGGGAGGAGAGTGCGTGGAGGGGAGTAGAGTGAGATGAGAGGGGAGAGGGAGGAGAGTGCGTGGAGGGGAGTAGAGTGAGATGAGAGGGGAGAGGGAGGAGAGTGCGTGGAGGGGAGTAGAGTGAGATGAGAGGGGAGAGATAGGAGAGAGTGTGGAGGGGAGTAGAGTGAGATGAGGGGGAAGAGGAGGAAGAGTGTGGAGGCGAGTAGAGTGAGATGAGGGGGAAGAGGAGGAAAAGTGTGTGGAGGGGAGTAGAGTGAGATGAGAGGGGAGAGGGAGGAGAGTGCGTGGAGGGGAGTAGAGTGAGATGAGAGGGTAGAGGGAGTAGAGAGTGTGGAGGGGAGTAGAGTGAGATGAGAGGGAAGAGGTAGGAGAGTGCGTGGAGGGAAATAGAGTGAGATGAGAGGGGAGAGGGAGGAGAGAGTGTGGAGTGGAGAAGAGTGAGATGAGAGGGAAGAGGTAGGAGAGCGTGTGGAGGGGAGTAGAGTGAGATGAGAGGGGAGAGGTAGGAGAGCGTGTGAAGGGGAGTAGAGTGAGATGAGAGGGGAGAGGTAGGAGAGAGTGTGGAGGGGAGTAGAGTGAGATGAGAGGGGAGAGGGAGGAGAGAGTGTGGAGGGGAGTAGAGTGAGATGAGAGGGGAGAGGGAGGAGAGAGTGTGGAAGAGACTAGAGTGAGATGAGAGGGGAGGGGTAGGAGAGCGTGTGGAGGGGAGTAGAGTGAGATGAGACGGGAGTAGAGTGAGATGAGAGGGGAGAGGTAGGAGAGTGCGTGGAGGGGAGTAGAGTGAGATGAGAGGGGAGAGGTAGGAGAATGCGTGGAGGGGAGTAGAGTGAGATGAGAGGGGAGAGGGAGGAGAGTGCATGGAGGGGAGTAGAGTGAGATAGGAGGGGAGAGGTAGGAGAGTGCTGGGAGGGGAGTAGAGTGAGATAAGAGGGGAGAGGTAGGAGAGTGTGTGGAGGGGAGTAGAGTGAGATGAGAGGGGAGAGGTAGGAGAGCATGTGGAGGGGAGTAGAGTGAGATGAGAGGGGAGAGGTAGGAGAGAGTGTGGAGGGGAGTAGAGTGAGATGAGGGGGAAGAGGAGGAAGAGTGTGGAGGCGAGTAGAGTGAGATGAGGGGGAAGAGGAGGAAAAGTGTGTGGAGGGGAGTAGAGTGAGATGAGAGGGAAGAGGTAGGAGAGTGCGTGGAGGGAAATAGAGTGAGATGAGAGGGGAGAGGGAGGAGAGAGTGTGGAGTGGAGAAGAGTGAGATGAGAGGGAAGAGGTAGGAGAGCGTGTGGAGGGGAGTAGAGTGAGATGAGAGGGGAGAGGTAGGAGAGCGTGTGAAGGGGAGTAGAGTGAGATGAGAGGGGAGTAGAGTGAGATGAGCTGGGAGTAGAGTGAGATGAGAGGGGAAGAGTGTAGTGGGTAGTAGAGTGAGATGAGAGGGGAGAGGCAGGAGAGTGCGTGGAGGGGAATAGAGTGAGATGAGAGGGGAGAGGTAGGAGAGCGTGTGGAGGGGTGTAGAGTAAGATGAGAGGGGAGAGGGAGGAGAGAGTGTGGAGGGGAGTAGAGTGAGATGAGAGGGAGGAGAGAGTGTGGAGGGGACTAGAGTGAGATGAGAGGGGAGAGGTAGGAGAGTGCGTGGAGGGGAGTAGAGTGAGATGAGATGGGAGAGGTAGGAGAGAGTGTGGAGGGGAGTAGAGTGAGATGAGAGGGGAGTAGAGTGAGATGAGTGGGGAGAGGTAGGAGAGTGCGTGGAGGGGAGTAGAGTAAGATGAGAGGGGAGAAGGAGGAGAGAGTGTGGAGGGGAGTAGAGTGAGACGAGAGGGGAGAGGGAGGAGAGAGTGTGGAGGGGAGTAGAGTGAGATGAGCGGGGAGTCGAGTGAGATGAGAGAGGCGAGGCAGGAGAGTGCAAGGAGGGGAGTAAAGTTAGATGAGAGGGAAGAGGTAGGAGAGTGCGTGGAGGGGAGTAGAGTGAGGGGAGAGGGAGAGGGAGGATAAAGTGTGGATGGGAGTAGGGTGAGATGAGAGGGGAGAGGTAGGAGAGTGCGTGGAGGGGAGCAGGGTGAGATGAGGGGGGAGAGGGAGGAGTGTGTTGGGGAGTAGAGTGAGATGAGAGGGGAGAGGGAGGAGAGAGTGTGGAGGGGAGTAGAGTCAGATGAGAGGGGAGAGGCAGGAGAGTGTAAGGAGGGGAGTAGAGTGAGATGAGAGGGGAGAGGTAGGAGAGAGCGTAGAGGGGAGTAGAGTGAGATGAGAGGGGAGTGGAGTGAGATGAGAGGGGAGAGGTAGGAGAGTGCGTGGAGGGGAGTAGAGTGAGATGAGAGGGGAGAGGGAGGAGAGAGTGTGGAGGGGAGTAGAGTGAGATGAGAGGGGAGAGGGAGGAGAGAGTGTGGAGGGGAGTAGGGTGAGATGAGGGGGGAGAGGGAGGAGTGTGGTGGGGAGTAGAGTGAGATGAGAGGGGAGAGGGAGGAGAGGGCGTGGAGGGGAGTAGAGTCAGATGAG
Source organism: Lampetra fluviatilis (assembly GCF_964198595.1). Lineage (NCBI taxonomy): Eukaryota > Metazoa > Chordata > Hyperoartia > Petromyzontiformes > Petromyzontidae > Lampetra > Lampetra fluviatilis. Next base: position 523,119 of record NC_136348.1, on the reverse strand, counting down.
AGGGGAGAGGCAGGAGAGTGTAAGTTGGGGGGTAGAGTGGGATGAGAGGGGACAGGTAGGAGAGTGCGTGGAGGGGAGTAGAGTGAGATGAGAGGGGAGAGGCAGGAGAAAGTGTGGATGGGAGTAGAGTGAGATGAGAGGGGAGTGGAGTGAGATGAGAGGGGAGAGGTAGGAGAGTGCGTGGAGGGGAGTAGAGTGAGATGAGAGGGGAGTGGAGTTAGATGAGAGGGGAGAGGTAGGAGAGTGCGTGGAGGGGAGTAAAGTGAGATGAGAGGGAAGAGGTAGGAGAGTGCGTGGAGGGGAGTAGAGTGAGATGAGAGGGAAGAGGTAGGAGAGTGCGTGGAGGGGAGTAGAGTGAGATGAGAGGGGAGTGGAGTTAGATGAGAGGGAGAGGTAGGAGAGTGCGTGGAGGGGAGTAAAGTGAGATGAGAGGGAAGAGGTAGGAGAGTGCGTGGAGGGGAGTAGAGTGAGATGAGAGGGAAGAGGTAGGAGAGTGCGTGGAGGGGAGTAGAGTGAGATGAGAGGGGAGTGGAGTTAGATGAGAGGGGAGAGGTAGGAGAGTGCGTGGAGGGGAGTAGAGTGAGATGAGAGGGGAGTAAAGTGAGATGAGAGGGAAGAGGTAGGAGAGTGCGTGGAGGGGAGTAGAGTGAGATGAGAGGGAAGAGGTAGGAGAGTGCGTGGAGGGGAGTAGAGTGAGATGAGAGGGGAGTGGAGTTAGATGAGAGGGGAGAGGTAGGAGAGTGCGTGGAGGGGAGTAAAGTGAGATGAGAGGGAAGAGGTAGGAGAGTGCGTGGAGCGGAGTAGAGTGAGATGAGAGGGGAGTGGAGTGAGATGAGAGGGGACAGGTAGGAGAGAGCGTAGAGGGGAGTAGAGTGAGATGAGGGGGAGAGGCAGGAGAGTGTAAGGAGGGGAGTAGAGTGAGATGAGAGGGGAGAGGTAGGAGAGAGCGTAGAGGGGAGTAGAGTGAGATGAGAGGGGAGAGGCAGGATTGTGTAAGGAAATTGGGAGTCGGTCGAGGGGGTGGGTGGAAGAGTTTGCGTGATGCGTGTCGTATTGCTGCGCTAACGTGGCTAGGAGATGTTAACTCCGTCGCCTGATATGCAGCAGGTTGTGATTTCGATCCCGACCGTAAAGATGCCTGCTGATGTATATTTGGAATTTGCGTCTCTCTCTCTCCCTATGGTGGTCACTGCGTGGATTTTTTATCTTCCACATTTATAATCAACGTCACCACGCGTTTAGAGTATTTGGCTGTTGCTGTGAATCTCCACGTGATGATGATGAGCCCACGTGGTTGAGCTACTATGATTTGTGATGGCCAGGTCGCTTCTGAAAAAGAGCTGCTACAGCAGCTCAGTTGCGGGCCTTAGCTTAGATCACTGCGACATCCCCTGCGGTGGTCTTTCAGAAATGATTCGCGTACAGTGCTGCAAAAAATGGTACCCACAACCTTCAGCTCCCCCCTCCCTCCATGTTGTTTAAACCGACTAGAGGATGATGATCGTCACGTGCAAAATGAAAAAAAATGTTGTTGACACGTACAGTACTCGGTTGTTTGAGCTCCCAAAGTCAGACGCGGGGGCATGAATACAGCACGTATGTATGTTGAACTTCTTTCGCACCGAATGTACCCACCCAACCGTGCTAATCGGAGGTACAGTAACAGTGTGAGCGGTGTGACAGTTAAAACTGCGCACTCACCCAAAACGAGCACGAAGCCGATTATGATCATCATCAGCGTGCGCTGCTGCTGCTGCATCATTCTTGTCTCCAAATCGGACACCAGCAAAAAAAAACACCCTGCCCTTGCTTGGAATGTAATGGTGCTGCATGCACCCGAAGCAAGCCGCTCCTCTCTCTCCTCTCCCCTCTCCCTGTGCAGCGGTCGGGGCGCGATGCCACTCCCCCCTCCTCCTCGTTGGCCGCTTCTCGCCGGGCCCTCGCCGATCGCATGGCTGGCTGGCTCACTACCACCCGGGATTGTCTCGCACACGCCCACGATCACCACCACACAAGCGAACACGGAGGGTGCAGGCGTATCGCTACTCGGCTGTCTCGCAGCAGCACTCGGGTGATTAAGTCCGACTGCTAGCACACAAAGGCTAATGCTAAAGGGCTGTATGAATACACGCGCACGCCTCGCCGTTAATGTTATGCCAGTGTGTGAACATGCTGTGGAAACGCCGGCGAGCGGGTTTATTGCACCCCGCCCCTGCCCTAATTAATCACGCGGCACACTGCAGGCGCGCGTTTTTCACACACGCGCGAGCGTCGGCGGCTGTGTATGTTTTAATATACGTGTAGTGACAGAACGGTCACTACTGTGTTGGCCTGTACGAAGGCTGGGGGCCCCAAGGGGGTGCCTGGGGGGTCACGTGGTGGAGGGATCCGGACCTTCCCAGAGGTGGGGGAAGTGAGGCGTGTCCTGGGAAGGGAGGCGTGGCCTGAAGAGAGCCAGCCACGCCGGGGCGGAGCCAGCCACGCCAAACCAGATATAAGCGTGGTGTGAACGCAGAGCAGGGCTGTTGTACTGTACTCCAAAGTGAAGACATCATCGGTCGTCAAGTCCCGAGTCGTCGTCCTGGGCCAGGCAGGCCGTTGCCTGCCTGGTCCAGTCTGTGTCGTGTTCCAGAGTGTTAGTGAGTTGAGGAAGGTGGTCACCACCTCATGTACAGCGTTATGTTATTTACCGTTTAATAAATAGTGTTGCCTCCAAGCTGCGTGTGTGTGCACCTAATTCGAACCTACTACATTTGGTGTCAGAAGTGGGGTCATCGAACTTTCGCTGATTAATTTGAAGAAGCTGTACCCTTCGCTGCCATGGTGTAAAAGCTGGCAGCGAAGTGCAAGACCCAACCGGAGGTGCGGATGGACGGTGTGGGTTGCACCTGGCCTCTCCCTGCGACGACCCCGGAGTCCGGGGCCCCGGTGGTGTGCCCCGGGGGATGGGCGACTGCAGCCTGCATGGGAGGAGGCTGCGGGCCCGGGCTGGTCGCCATCGACGGCGAGTTGGAGCGACGTCGCTCGTCAACTCGACCAGCTGCTGGTGGCAAGGGAGTGGCCGGGTGTTGGTGAGTGATGGCGAAATTGCAAGATGACGCAGCTGTGGCGTTCGCGCCGTTTCGGCGGTGCCGGCGTTCCTGCCATTTCACTGCGGCGGCGTTCCCGCCAGTTTCACAGCGCCGGCGTTCCCGCCATTTGCACCATGCCGGCGGTTCCCGCCACTTCAACGTGCCGGCGTTTCCCGCCATTTTTTTTCACGTGCCAGCATTCCCGCGGCGGCGGCGTTCCCGCCATTTCAACGTGTGGGCGTTCCCGCACTTCCCACAGCGGCGTTCCCGCCTTTTTCACCGCGGCAGTGTTTTCACGGTGGCGGCGTTCCCGCCTTTTGCGCCTTGTGTGCTGCGCCGGCCTGGCGGCGCGCCGCTGCAGCCCTGTGATTACGGGCCTCCCTCCCCACATTGAAGTAAGAAGAGCGGGGGAGGGCATCGGTGGTGAGAGCGAGAGGGGCCCGTGATTGAAGAGAGGGGTTCGACGTTGGAGACACTGCTGGGAGGGACTTTTTCAGTTTGACTCTGCGGTTTTGTGTTCCTCGTGGACGGGTTTTCCCTCTGTTCTTTTTGCATTTTGGCTTGTGCGAGTGTTATTTGGTGATATATTGTTGTTGTGATGTTGTGGCCAGGAAGCGGTTGGCTTAGGGCTTTTGGTTTGCTATTCATAGGGATGTTAGTTGGGTGCTTGGTGTTGTGGTGTGTTGCTGTGTGGCGTTTTTGATGCTTGGCGTAGGGGTTTAGGATTGTGTGTGTTGCCATGTGGGGACTGGATGGAGCATTGCGCCAAATGATTGACTGTACGAACTTCGTATACTGCATATACTGTATTAATCAATTCGGCGATTCTTGGGGATTGTGTATAGTTTTTTTGCTCTCAAAATTCGAATGCCCTGAGTCCCATGGTTAATGTTGAAGGGGATTTTGAAATGACAGGTTCGGTTTGTTTCAAACTCACTGGTTGGTTCCTGTCCGTTGTTGCACAGATGATGTCTTTTGTGCGGGAATGCTCCTTGTGTTCTACGTGGATCGGGGGTGCGTTTCCGTTAATTGCCATCAAATTGCGTTGCTCTCTCCACTCGGTTGGTACAGCTGCATGCTGCAATGCGAGTCTCGGAGATGATGTGTACGGATACGGGATGTGAGGTGTATTGTTGTGACCATTGAATATTCGGGATCGTCACAAATTGTGCGTACCTGTTCGGCATTGGATCAGTTCTGTGGGGGATCATAATTCAAATTGTATGTGTTGTGATGGTGTTAAATTGCGATGGTGACATGCGGCCAGGGATTTGGAATTGTGCTGCTGGCTGTCACCTATCTTGGGGCGCAAGTCCTGACCAGGATGGCCCAGTGAGTGTTGCGTGTCTAACATGAACGTTGTGGTCCCGTCATGCAATGGCTGACGGCTTGACCTGACAGCCCGGAGATTGAAACACTCCGTGGCATGTCTAGCCTAGTGGGCTGTGCGCTCACATGGCTCGGAGAGTGTGGTCCCGTCATGCTATGGCTGACGGCTTGACCTGACAGCCCGGAGATTGAAACACTCCGTGGTATGTCTAGCCTAGTGGGCTGTGCGCTCACAGGGCTCGGAGAGTGTGGTCCCGTCATGCAATGGCTGACGGCTTGACCTGACAGCCCGGAGATTGAAACACTCCGTGGCATGTCTAGCCTAGTGGGCTGTGCGCTCACATGGCTCGGAGAGTGTGGTCCCGTCATGCAATGGCTGACGGCTTGACCTGACAGCCCGGAGATCGAGACACTCCGTGGCTTGTCTAGCCTAGTGGGCTGTGCGCTCACATGGCTCGGAGAGTGTGGTCCCGTCATGCAATGGCTGACGGCTTGACCTGACAGCCCGGAGATTGAGACACTCCGTGGCTTGTCTAGCCTAGTGGGCTGTGCGCTCACATGGCTCGGGGAGTGTGGTCCCGTCATGCTGTGTCTGACGGCTTGACCTGACAGCCCGGAGATCGAGACACTCTGTGGCTTGTCTAGCCTTGTGGGCTGTGCGCTCACATGGCTCGGGGAGTGTGGTCCCGTCATGCTATGGCTGACAGCTTGACCTGACGGCTCGGAGGTTGAGACCCTCCGAGGCGCGTTGAAACAGTGGGCTGGAGATTCGTAAGGTTCAGGTGGAGTTGTCCTGTTACGTTGAGACTGTATCCCTCAGTTGTTAGGGTGCATGTTGTGCAGTGGGTGAACGATGGGTCGTCTCAGCTCGGTCGGTACAGCTATATGCTGCGATGCGAGTCTTGGAGAGAGACTGGGTCGTCTCAGCTCGGTCGGTACAGCTATATGCTGCGATGCGAGTCTTGGAGAGAGACTGGGTTAAAATCCCACCGATATGGCCGACGCGTGCTGCTGGTTGTGACGCCGCGTCGGAAAGGCGGTGGGGTGGTAACATGGAAATTCCCCCCCCGATATGGCCGACGTGTGCTACTGGTTGTGACGCCGCGTCGGAAAGGCGGTGGGGTGGTAACATGGAAATTCCCCCCCCGATATGGCCGACGCGTGCTACTGGTTGTGACGCCGCGTCGGAAAGGCGGTGGGGTGGTAACATGGAAATTCCCCCCCCGATATGGCCGACGCGTGCTACTGGTTGTGACGCCACGTCGGAAAGGCGGGGGGTGCTAACGGGTGACTGTCATTGCATGCGTGATTCTAACGGGGGAGGGGGCTGTGCTGGAGCGTAAGTGGGTTAGCCAGTTTTCATGTATATTTGTTGTTAATTCCCCGTTTTCTATGCGGTTCCCTTTTACCCTCGTCGATTCTGTATATATTACGGGATTGTATTTCTTATCGGTCGCCGGTCATTTATTGATGTTGCTGGTTCGGAGGCACACCTTTTCGATGTTTCACAGTTGTGTTACAGCCGGGGACGGCTGTGTGTTTATACAGGGGGGGGGGGGGGTGATGTAGTGACAGAACGGTCACTACTGTGTTGGCCTGTACGAAGGCTGGGGGCCCCAAGGGGGTGCCTGGGGGGTCACGTGGTGGAGGGATCCGGACCTTCCCAGAGGTGGGGGAAGTGAGGCGTGTCCTGGGAAGGGAGGCGTGGCCTGAAGAGAGCCAGCCACGCCGGGGCGGAGCCAGCCACGCCAAACCAGATATAAGCGTGGTGTGAACGCAGAGCAGGGCTGTTGTACTGTACTCCAAAGTGAAGACATCATCGGTCGTCAAGTCCCGAGTCGTCGTCCTGGGCCAGGCAGGCCGTTGCCTGCCTGGTCCAGTCTGTGTCGTGTTCCAGAGTGTTAGTGAGTTGAGGAAGGTGGTCACCACCTCATGTACAGCGTTATGTTATTTACCGTTTAATAAATAGTGTTGCCTCCAAGCTGCGTGTGTGTGCACCTAATTCGAACCTACTACATTTGGTGTCAGAAGTGGGGTCATCGAACTTTCGCTGATTAATTTGAAGAAGCTGTACCCTTCGCTGCCATGGTGTAAAAGCTGGCAGCGAAGTGCAAGACCCAACCGGAGGTGCGGATGGACGGTGTGGGTTGCACCTGGCCTCTCCCTGCGACGACCCCGGAGTCCGGGGCCCCGGTGGTGTGCCCCGGGGGATGGGCGACTGCAGCCTGCATGGGAGGAGGCTGCGGGCCCGGGCTGGTCGCCATCGACGGCGAGTTGGAGCGACGTCGCTCGTCAACTCGACCAGCTGCTGGTGGCAAGGGAGTGGCCGGGTGTTGGTGAGTGATGGCGAAATTGCAAGATGACGCAGCTGTGGCGTTCACGCCGTTTCGGCGGTGCCGGCGTTCCTGCCATTTCACTGCGGCGGCGTTCCCGCCAGTTTCACAGCGCCGGCGTTCCCGCCATTTGCACCATGCCGGCGGTTCCCGCCACTTCAACGTGCCGGCGTTTCCCGCCATTTTTTTTCACGTGCCAGCATTCCCGTGGCGGCGGCGTTCCCGCCATTTCAACGTGTGGGCGTTCCCGCACTTCCCACAGAGGCGTTCCCGCCTTTTTCACCGCGGCAGTGTTTTCACGGTGGCGGCGTTCCCGCCTTTTGCGCCTTGTGTGCTGCGCCGGCCTGGCGGCGCGCCGCTGCAGCCCTGTGATTACGGGCCTCCCTCCCCACATTGAAGTAAGAAGAGCGGGGGAGGGCATCGGTGGTGAGAGCGAGAGGGGCCCGTGATTGAAGAGAGGGGTTCGACGTTGGAGACACTGCTGGGAGGGACTTTTTCAGTTTGACTCTGCGGTTTTGTGTTCCTCGTGGACGGGTTTTCCCTCTGTTCTTTTTGCATTTTGGCTTGTGCGAGTGTTATTTGGTGATATATTGTTGTTGTGATGTTGTGGCCAGGAAGCGGTTGGCTTGGGGCTTTTGGTTTGCTATTCATAGGGATGTTAGTTGGGTGCTTGGTGTTGTGGTGTGTTGCTGTGTGGCGTTTTTGATGCTTGGCGTAGGGGTTTAGGATTGTGTGTGTTGCCATGTGGGGACTGGATGGAGCATTGCGCCAAATGATTGACTGTACGAACTTCGTATACTGCATATACTGTATTAATCAATTCGGCGATTCTTGGGGTTTGTGTATAGTTTTTTTGCTCTCAAAATTCGAATGCCCTGAGTCCCATGGTTAATGTTGAAGGGGATTTTGAAATGACAGGTTCGGTTTGTTTCAAACTCACTGGTTGGTTCCTGTCCGTTGTTGCACAGATGATGTCTTTTGTGCGGGAATGCTCCTTGTGTTCTACGTGGATCGGGGGTGCGTTTCCGTTAATTGCCATCAAATTGCGTTGCTCTCTCCACTCGGTTGGTACAGCTGCATGCTGCAATGCGAGTCTCGGAGATGATGTGTACGGATACGGGATGTGAGGTGTATTGTTGTGACCATTGAATATTCGGGATCGTCACAAATTGTGCGTACCTGTTCGGCATTGGATCAGTTCTGTGGGGGATCATAATTCAAATTGTATGTGTTGTGATGGTGTTAAATTGCGATGGTGACATGCGGCCAGGGATTTGGAATTGTGCTGCTGGCTGTCACCTATCTTGGGGCGCAAGTCCTGACCAGGATGGCCCAGTGAGTGTTGCGTGTCTAACATGAACGTTGTGGTCCCGTCATGCAATGGCTGACGGCTTGACCTGACAGCCCGGAGATTGAAACACTCCGTGGCATGTCTAGCCTAGTGGGCTGTGCGCTCACATGGCTCGGAGAGTGTGGTCCCGTCATGCTATGGCTGACGGCTTGACCTGACAGCCCGGAGATTGAAACACTCCGTGGTATGTCTAGCCTAGTGGGCTGTGCGCTCACAGGGCTCGGAGAGTGTGGTCCCGTCATGCAATGGCTGACGGCTTGACCTGACAGCCCGGAGATTGAAACACTCCGTGGCATGTCTAGCCTAGTGGGCTGTGCGCTCACATGGCTCGGAGAGTGTGGTCCCGTCATGCAATGGCTGACGGCTTGACCTGACAGCCCGGAGATCGAGACACTCCGTGGCTTGTCTAGCCTAGTGGGCTGTGCGCTCACATGGCTCGGAGAGTGTGGTCCCGTCATGCAATGGCTGACGGCTTGACCTGACAGCCCGGAGATTGAGACACTCCGTGGCTTGTCTAGCCTAGTGGGCTGTGCGCTCACATGGCTCGGGGAGTGTGGTCCCGTCATGCTGTGTCTGACGGTTTGACCTGACAGCCCGGAGATCGAGACACTCTGTGGCTTGTCTAGCCTTGTGGGCTGTGCGCTCACATGGCTCGGGGAGTGTGGTCCCGTCATGCTATGGCTGACAGCTTGACCTGACGGCTCGGAGGTTGAGACCCTCCGAGGCGCGTTGAAACAGTGGGCTGGAGATTCGTAAGGTTCAGGTGGAGTTGTCCTGTTACGTTGAGACTGTATCCCTCAGTTGTTAGGGTGCATGTTGTGCAGTGGGTGAACGATGGGTCGTCTCAGCTCGGTCGGTACAGCTATATGCTGGGATGCGAGTCTTGGAGAGAGACTGGGTCGTCTCAGCTCGGTCGGTACAGCTATATGCTGCGATGCGAGTCTTGGAGAGAGACTGGGTTAAAATCCCACCGATATGGCCGACGCGTGCTGCTGGTTGTGACGCCGCGTCGGAAAGGCGGTGGGGTGGTAACATGGAAATTCCCCCCCCGATATGGCCGACGTGTGCTACTGGTTGTGACGCCGCGTCGGAAAGGCGGTGGGGTGGTAACATGGAAATTCCCCCCCCGATATGGCCGACGCGTGCTACTGGTTGTGACGCCGCGTCGGAAAGGCGGTGGGGTGGTAACATGGAAATTCCCCCCCCGATATGGCCGACGCGTGCTACTGATTGTGACGCCACGTCGGAAAGGCGGGGGGTGCTAACGGGTGACTGTCATTGCATGCGTGATTCTAACGGGGGAGGGGGCTGTGCTGGAGCGTAAGTGGGTTAGCCAGTTTTCATGTATATTTGTTGTTAATTCCCCGTTTTCTATGCGGTTCCCTTTTACCCTCGTCGATTCTGTATATATTACGTGATTGTATTTCTTATCGGTCGCCGGTCATTTATTGATGTTGCTGGTTCGGAGGCACACCTTTTCGATGTTTCACAGTTGTGTTACAGCCGGGGACGGCTGTGTGTTTATACAGGGGGGGGGGTGATGTAGTGACAGAACGGTCACTACTGTGTTGGCCTGTACGAAGGCTGGGGGCCCCAAGGGGGTGCCTGGGGGGTCACGTGGTGGAGGGATCCGGACCTTCCCAGAGGTGGGGGAAGTGAGGCGTGTCCTGGGAAGGGAGGCGTGGCCTGAAGAGAGCCAGCCACGCCGGGGCGGAGCCAGCCACGCCAAACCAGATATAAGCGTGGTGTGAACGCAGAGCAGGGCTGTTGTACTGTACTCCAAAGTGAAGACATCATCGGTCGTCAAGTCCCGAGTCGTCGTCCTGGGCCAGGCAGGCCGTTGCCTGCCTGGTCCAGTCTGTGTCGTGTTCCAGAGTGTTAGTGAGTTGAGGAAGGTGGTCACCACCTCATGTACAGCGTTATGTTATTTACCGTTTAATAAATAGTGTTGCCTCCAAGCTGCGTGTGTGTGCACCTAATTCGAACCTACTACATACGCGCTCCTCACACACACTCAAATTACCAATACCACACCGAGGTTCCACCCACTCACCCACAAATCACACTGCACCGATACTCTGTACTAAAGTTTATTAACGGCGCATCTAAAGAAAAACCCTGTGTGGCCCGGAGCAAATATTCAACGAGCAGCGCCTAACCCTAAGGTGTACCCCCACTCTATTACTCACCTCACAGACGCACTCACGGTGTCGCACGGACGCTGTGGAAGTCGAAGGGACGACGATCAGAGAGGGCTCTGCCTAGGGCCGACGCGTAGCTGCACTGGCTAGCATATCACGGATGCTGCGTGCGGCTGGGAGTCGGTCCAGATGGCTGAACGACTGGAGGAGAAGTCTCCTGAGCCGTTTTTTCCTGGCCTTTTTATCCCCTTAATTTTTTAATCCCATGACCTCATCTGGCGCAGCCAATCGTGCGATTACCTGTGATTTCAAACTGATGCCCCGCCCTTACCTGGAGCGCTACTTTCCATTACTCCTCGGCCCATTGTCTACGCGCCTGCATTCCTCACCCCTGACTCAGTCGCTAAACCCTGAGCGGCCGCCCTGCTCAATACACACCAGCGGTGTCCACAGGGGTTCCCTCCCCCCTCCTAGTCTGCACTGCCCACGTAATTTTTCACCCTGGCCCCTCCCCAGTGCTGTGAGCATCTCATTGCGGTTAGCCCGGTGAACTTCTGTGTGCCCATACAATTTTAAGCCAATTTAAAGGAGGCCGTAATGTAATTTGACTTGGGGGGGTCGGCCAATCTCCTGGCACCGGGAAACCATGGGACATCCCTGCTAGGGAGCCTTCGGATGAAAACCCATGGTGCCAGGCGATCCCCCACAGGGACCCTACGTGTATGCGTGTGTGCGGCGTGTGTGCGGCGTGTGTGTGTCTTCAGGGCGGGGTCGCGGCACTTGCGGAGTGGCTCTGTGGTCGTGGCACCACACCGTGTTGTCACAGGTGCAGGATGGGGTGGAACGGGTCATCGCATATGCCAGTCGGACCCTGGGCAGCTGAGTTACTGTGTTACTCGGCAAGAACAGTATCTGGTGGTCTTCGTGTGCAATCAGTCCCGGCCGTACTTGTATGGCCTGAGGTGTCGTGTATATACAGGTAGTCCTCTACTTACGATAGAGATGCGTTACGACGACCCCATCGTATGTCGAAAATATCGTAAGTCGAAGATGGCCTAGCCTACCCAGGAATCTTAAAGAATGGTGATAATTTAGCAAAACAGAGCAATTTACAGTACTGTGCTGTATAAACTATATACTGTATCTATGTATTAATTACAATACTGTATTGCACAGTAAAATTTTAAGTAAAAAACAAGGTAAATTCTTAGCCTACCTATATGAACTGCAATGTAATAGAAAGTTTTTTCAGGAAACAAACTTATCTGCTATGAAAACTTTTAACATGCATTGAACATATGTATCATATCGTGGTAACCTTAAAATGAAATCGCTAAAGCTACATGTCATACATGCATTGAACGTATTGTAACATAACATATCATATTGTACTGTACTCACCAAGATTCTGTCTGTCGTCTGCATACTTGAACGATGTTAGGTTATTGATGGCTACATTAACTTAGTTTGCGGAAGAGGAGGATGGCGATGATAAAGTACAGTATCGTACAATGTACGCTGCTGCGTTAGCCTGCCGCGCGAAATATAAAATATTTTACAATTTTGTCATATCGCTATCGCCATCGTAAGATCGAAATACCGTAAGTCGGACTATCGTAACTCGAGGACTACCTCTACTGACCATTATGCCTTGCAATTCCTCCTCACCTTCAAGGAGCTATGGGGGCAGATGGCCCGGTGGCTGACGCAGCTGCAGGAGTATAACCTGCAGATCGAGAACAGGGTTAGACGGATGCATGCGTATACTGATGCACTTTCAAGGCAAGCCAGGGTGTGCCTCCGAGACGCAGGCTGGGGAGGCCTGCCCGTGTTTTATGGGGGGGGGGGGGGGGGGAGTTGTCGACAGGTGGCGACCCCCTTGGGGGGCCCAGAGATGTTACCCCCTATGTGAGAGTGCCGTCGGTGTCGCAGAGGTCCCTGCCGGGGAGGTCGCGGTCTCGGGGGAGCTGCCCTCCGGGCACGGACCCCACACCCATGGGCCCGGTGGGGCACTCTGGCCAACCCGGCCAGAAAACAAGAGGACATCGGCTGCGCGTGCCCCGGCTTGAACATTGAGTGACTACAATAGGCACAGCAGCAGGACCAAGACCTGGTGGTTGCTGGGGTGGCCCTTCGGGAGAATAAGGCCACCTGGAGTGGGTTGTACTCTCGGTTGTGCGTGAAGGATAGGGTGGTACAAATGTAGCCAATGCTGGGCAGCCGGGGTGCATCTGTGTTCCTATCCAGGTGCAACCCCGGCTGCTGAAGCTGGTCGACGACCACCCACTCAGGGGCCATGACGGAGAACGGCGCACCCGGAAGACCCTGCATCGCCAATAACTTTGGTCCAAACTGACCCAAGACGTGGCCACTTGGGTACAGGGCTGCCGTGCTTCTCAACAGTGTGGGCAGAAATCAGCATAGTATCAGGTACCCTTGAGGCCGTTCCGCCTGAGCCGAGCTAACCAGCTGGTTGGAGACGACCTACAGGGGCCATTCTCACGATCCCACCAAGGCAACCGGTATATAATCGTGGCTGTAGAATATATCACTCGTTACCCAGTGGCAGTGGCCATCTCCGATAGGACGGCCCTTGTGGTCGCCCGAGTATTTATTGAGCATTACGTGCTCTGCTCAAATATTGGATTCCCGAACATTACCCAACAGGGTAATGAGTTTGAAGCTGAGTTATTTCATATGCTGTGTCGAGAGTTCAGAATCCAGAAGGACCAAACCACAGCGTATCACCCTCAGGCAAATGGTATGGTGGAGCGCATGAACCAGACCCTGGTCAGGAAGCTCAAGTGCATGGCAGCCAGCCATCAGGAGGATTAGGACAAACACCTCCCTTACGCCCTGTTTGCATACAACACCACGATACACACCCTGTTCCTAATGATGTTTGGTCGTGAGTCTCGCCTAACTGCAGACCTGTTGTTCGGCATTTGCTTGCCGCAGCCACAGGAGGGGAGCCAGCCTGTGGAGCACCAGATGGTGACCCTGCGCATGGCCCATGGCCGGGCCTACCAGCAGGGGGAGGCCGCCCACCAGTGGCAAGAGCAGGGCACACATTCCCATGTGGAGGCCCCCTCCTACTCGGCAGGCTCTAAGGTGTGGCTGTATACCCCGTGTGTAGGGCCCTGGCAGGTGGGGAAGCTAATCACCTACTGGCGAGGAACCTGAACCGTGGTGCAACAGATCTCCCCCTGGACAGTCCTGATCCAAGGCGGAGAGAGGGGTTGGGAAACGATGGTAAACATCTGCTGATTGAAACCCTGGTAGGCAACTCCTGCCAGGGAGGCGACCGCCTCTCAGGTGCCCCAAACCCCGAACCCCCCATGCCCCCCATACCTGATGGCTTTACTGTGTACATGGGCCCCACTAGGCCCGAGCCCCCATCAGGTCCAGCAAGGAGGCGGTGGGCACGGCAGCACCCAAACTCCTCTGCACCTGAGTTTGTTCCCCAGACAAGTGATGTCGGAGGGCAGGAGGAGCCTCTGGAATGGAGGCATAGACCACCGTCGGGGTCTGGTGAAGCTGAGACGCCACCCGTTAGACCAGCAACGAAAACTGGGTGGATCCCATGGACTCTGTGGCGCTACCTGATTGGAGCGACCCAGGCGAGGTGCTCCAGTCAGCACGGAGCGGGCAAGGGCACCTCGGGGGGCTATGTGGTGTCACGGCCTCGAAACCACATTCAATACACACATAGTAATAGGTTTTTACCCTTTCAACTGGTACAAAAACAGATACCTTTATACAAGAGATCATGTTTGCAATAACCACAACACAAGCAGTCAAAATGCAAACAAACAGAAACAACTCTGATAATGATAATGATATGCACTGTCCTTGAAGTTGATTGGTCCACACCCGAGACAGCTTTTCTTAGAGCCTAGTCTCCATTGGTGTTGGACCAGATGCCGCCAAAAGGCGTATAACTCAAAAACAGTGCACTATTATAGTATTAAGAGCTCGGGGTAAGCATTTACACTATGAGACATATCCTTTACCAGTGGCAAAATATAGTTATAGGGTTTTACCCTTTCAACTGGTACAAAAACTGATACCTTTATACAAGGGATCATGTTTGCAATACACAAATATGGCACACACGTAGTGTCCTGATGTTTGACCGCCTGGCAGTCGGGTACTAATCTGAGGTTTCTTCTGAGGAATATCCAATGGTTTCCCGATGCTAGGACATTGTCCTCCCCCTCCTCCGGCCTCCTGTTCCTCCGGCCTCCTCCTCCTCCGGCCACCTCCTCCCTCAGGCCTCTGGCCTCCGGCCCCTGAATTGGTTATTAGCATAACAATGTAAAACCCTTCCAGGTTATCTGCAATGAATTCACATTCAGCGGGGTAAAGAGGGTGGGGCAATGGGGCAGGCACTAGTGGCGTCAGAGGGAGGTGCGACTTAAACCCCTGGGGAGCGTGTAATTCGCTGTGCGCAATTACGTGACCCAGGCCTCGGGATATGCTATAGAGAGGGCCCTGGGGGCGTAAACAGGGGGTTCTTTTTAAGCGCACCTGGGAGAAGTCGCGAGCCTCGTCTCTTCTCGACTCACAGCGTCTGTGAGACGCCGACAATTGCAGTTATGAGGCACAGTGAGGGAAAAAAGTATTTGATCCCCTGCTGATTTTGTACGTTTGCCCACTGACAAAAAAATGATCAGTCTATAATTTTAATGGTAGGTTTATTTGAACAGTGAGAGACAGAATAACAACAACAAAATCCAGAAAAACGCATGTCAAAATTTTATAAATTGATTTGCATTTTTAATGAGGGAAATAAGTATTTGACCCCCTCTCAATCAGAAAGATTTCTGGCTCCCAGGTGTCTTTTATACAGGTAACGAGCTGAGATTAGGAGCACACTGTTAAAGGGAGTGCTCCTAATCTCAGCTTGTTACCTGTGAAGTATTCGGAATGACGGCAGGAAACCACTTGACGGGTAGCACACTTTTTATTAAACCTTGACTTGTCACGATACAACGTGTGGTCACTATTCCTCACACTACACACACTTCACTTGACACGTGTGGTCACTACCTCTCCCACTACACACTCCACTTGACACGTGTAGTTACTATGGCTCACGCTGCATGCTCACACTGCATGCTCACACTGCACTCCAGCCCCGTAACGTCCGTGGAGCCTACAGGCCCACCCCAGCTTGGGCGTGGGTCACAACCTCTGGGTCCCGAGGGCCGGCCCTCACACGGACGTTCGGCCCCGGGTCCCAGGGTCCCGCCTCTGGGTCACACAGAGCCCCGGCCCTTACAAGGACAGCGGGACTAGGTGCCGCAGGGCCCTATCTCTTCCTCCTCCGTCTTCAGTCTTCGCTGGTCACCAACTGCCCGTGCGCCTGTGCACACCACCTTATATAGCCCCCGCTCTCAGGAGACGGAGCGTATGCGGACCTCGACGTGAGCATCCCCCTTAGTTGACCAATCCCGCGCGCTTGCCCCAGGATCCCATCGCTGTCAGCGCGCGTCACCGATACCCAGCCAATCACTGCCTCATAACCCCCGACCCCGCGCTGACCCCTGATCCTTCACCATCAGCGCGCGTCACCAACACACACAGCCAATCACTACGCGCTGGCACACGCTCCCTACCCCAGCGCGTATCACCACTACATCACCCCCTCCCACATAGCTCGCAGCCGGCCCGGCTGCTAAACAACACAACACAACATCAACACAACAAAACCCCACCCCCCAGTGTGCCCCGTAACGCAACAACAACAACACAACGACACAACACCCGACAACAACCTATGTACAAACCGACAAACAACACAATAAAAGCAAGTCCAAGAAAAAGAACGTGTCCAGTGTCTCTGTGACTATCGATCCCCCCCTCCGCTCGCTCCTCCACCAGGGTGATAGAGCGGTCGAGCGGATGAGGAACGCAGTGACGAGGCGCTCCGGCCGCATCGGCCCCTCATTCGGTTGGTCATGAAAAGTTGCGAGACTTAGCGCGAGTCCGCCTGGCCGGTCCATCGTATGGGACGGGACGCTGACGACCGTCTGGTGGCTCCGGCACCCCTGGAAGGCGCGGATCGGGCCTGGAAGGACCGGCCGCGCCGCGGGGATCCGGCCGCCGGTGGTCGGCAGCTGTCAGTTCCGAGACACCTGGGAGCGGATCAGGCGGAGACATGTGAGGATCAGGTGGAGACATTTCCCCCCTTGGGTCGTCGGTCACGTCACATGCTCGGCCCTCACGACACAAAGGGAGGCCATATGGAGGCGAGAACGGTTTCAGTCGGGAGGGGTGGACGTACCAACGGCGCTTTCCCCATTTTATCTGAACACACTGAGGGCGTGCAACCCGCACGACCTCCACGGGTCCCCGCCATGGCTTCAACAATTTAGGCGACGTAGCCAAAGGTGCCTGAGGGCAGTGCAGCCAGGCCCTATCGCCTGATTTCCAGTTGTGCACGGACACCTTCCGTGCACGCAAACGCTCGTTGGCAATTTGGCGAGCCCGCGAATTAAGCCGTGCGGCCTCCCGTGCCTCGGTCAGCTTATGAATGTTAAATTTAATATGTTCAGCCAATTTCGAATTCGTTCGTGGCGCGGACAGTCCCAGCTGCGTTTCCATGGGCGGGTCGGCTTCCCGACCATACATCAGATAGAATGGGGAAAATCCCGTTGCTGCATGGGGGGCCATTCTATACACGGCGAGGACCCCCGGGACCTGCAGGTCCCAGTCAACATGTGCCTCACACACCTGCTGGCACAGCATAGAAGTCAAAGTCTTGTGGAGTCGCTCCACCATCCCGTCTGTCTGTTTGTGGTACGGGGAGGTACGCACCTTCTTAGTACCCAATAGGTCGCACACCTCTTGCAGCAATTTACTTGAAATTTTTTTCCCTTGGTCGGTCAGCAAGCGTTCGGGAGCCCCCTTGTCCAGAACGTAGCCCTGGACAAAGGCGTCCGTCACAGCCGCCGCCGACTGGTTGGCGAGTGGCCACGCCATAGGCCACCGGGTAAAGTATTCGACACCAACCAACAGGTACTTATTTCCCCTAGGCATGACTGGAAAAGGCCCCAAAATATCGAGCGCAACGAGCTCGTTAGTGCGCGAGACCTGAATAGATTGCAGCGGTGGATTTGACGCCACGGGCGGCGGTTTTTGTCTGGCACAATCAACACACCCCTTTAGAATATTCACCACATCACTCCCCATCCCCGGCCAATAATAGTCACGCTGAAGCAGAGCAAGCGTTTTGTTTACTCCCAAATGCAAGAGGCGTTCATGTGCGGCCAGGACAACTTTCCCCCGCACAACGGAAGGCACCACGAGTGCGTGCCGCCGGGACAAATTCTCCCATCTCATTAACAGGCCCTGCTTGAGTACCCAGGAGCCAGTTCGCTGCCGGCCCTCCTCGGGACCCCCCGCCCTGCGACGCAACGCTAGCAGGGAGCTGTCAGCCATTTGGAGACGGCCCCACTCAATCAGCGACAGTGAGAGCAGCGAGTCCTCTCCCTCAGGGGTAGCGGGAACATCACCGATCGGTGCATCCGCGGTCGCGGCCAACGCCCCCATACTTTCCGCAGCTGGCGGTTTACAGCGCGCCGATCCCATTAAGCACACACATTTGTGACAAGGCGACAATCGCGACAGGGCATCGGCGTTAGTGTGGCGCAACCCCTTACGATATGTGGTCGTGAACTGATAGTCCTGGAGGACTTCCAACCACCGTGACAATTGGCCCGAGGGTTGGGCGACCCTCAATGAATACTGAAGCGCCGCGTGGTCCGTCCGGACCGTAAAGTGACGGCCATAGAGATACGGTCTAAATTGCTGTACAAAAAAAAACAATAGCCAGCAACTCGCGACGGGTGACGCAGTAGCGCTGCTCCGCCGGCGACAAAACCCTGCTACCATAGGCGACCACCCTTTCGACTCCCCCAACGACCTGTGAGAGCACCCCCCCAATGCCCGTGTTGCTAGCATCCGTGTCTAGCAAGAAGGGACTTGTAAAGTCAGGATAACGCAAGGGCGGGGCACCCACCAAGGCGTCCCGGAGGGAGCAGAACGCGGCCTCCTCCTCCGGTCCCCATCGGAACTTGACTCCTTTTGCCGTTAGAGCATGCAAGGGTTTTGCAATGGTGGCGAAATGCTCAACGAATCAGCGGTAGTAAGAAGCAAAACCGATGAAACTGCGCACGTCCGAAACCGACGTGGGCGTTGGCCATGAACTGACACAGTTCGTCTTCGCGGGATCGGTAGAGATCCCCGAAGAATCGACAATGTGGCCCAAGTATCTCATGGACTTACGAAGAAGGTGGCATTTGGCCGGTTTAAACTTTAATTTAGCCGATCGCATCCGCAAGAACACCCCTCTCAATCGCTGGAGGTGTTCCTCAAACGTTTTACTGAAAACAATGACATCGTCTAGGTAAATCAAGCAAGTATCCCATTGCAAGCCCGACAAAACCAACTCCATAAGGCGCTGAAACGTCGCGGGAGCGGAGTGAAGTCCCATGGGTAACCGGTTAAACTGGAACAGGCCCCCTGGAGTCCGAAATGCTGTCTTAGGTCTAGACTCGTCGTCGAGTGGCAGCTGCCAGAATCCCGATAATAAATCAAGAGTAAAAAAATATCGCGCACCAGACAATGCATCGAGGGACTCATCCATTCTGGGGAGCGGATACGCGTCAGCCACGGATATTTTATTCAGGCGACGGAAATCTACGCAAAATCGCAAGGACCCGTCTTGCTTTTTAACCAGCACAATAGGTGCTCCCCAAGGACTGGAAGAAGGCGAAATAATGTCGGCCGCCAGCATATCGTTGACGCCCGACTGAACGTGTTCCTTCTCAGCAGGACTCAGCCGGAAGGGATTTAGCCTGACCGGTGCCGCATCGCCTGTTTCAATATGGTGGCGCAACAGGTCCGTGCACCCAATGTCATATTTATGCTTACTGAACACATCTGAAAATTCTATCAGCAACGCACCCAACTGTACCGTTGACAAATCGTTCGAGTCCGCGCACAGCGAATCGACCCATTCAAGGTCCTCCCTCGATGGATTGTTCTGCGTCGGGCTTGGATCAACATGCGCAACCAGGCGCTCTTCCGCAGGGACCCGTGCCGCGTGAGCTAGCACAGTGCCCTGCTGAATAACGGCCGGCCGCGACCAGCGTTTAAAACCATCACGAACGGGTCCTTGTCAGCCCGAACCAAAGTGTGAGCCACCGACAAATCGAGACCCCCGACAGCCCTATTTGAAGGACCCAAAAGCATGCCCTGTTCCGAGGTCTCCCCAACCAATGGTTTCCTCAACCGGAGGGGAATTAACATCTGTGAACCCGGGGGCACGTGCACGGTCTGTGTCGCCAGCGCTTGTATTGTAGCGCACGCCGTCCGAATTTCGGTAGGATTCGTCAAAAATGAAATACGGCGACCCGATGGTAGCTCAATGCAACGCTGATCGATGAAAATTTTAATGGGCATTTTAGCCAAAAAATCTGTGCCCAACAGACAAGGAACCGCTAAGGAAGAAGAAACGAAAACGGGTCCCGACAATTTAATATCTCCAATGCAAATGGACGCCCTAATCTGGCCGACAATGCCCAACGAGCCCCCATTTGCCGCGTAAAATGGCACGTCCACCGGGAGCAGAGGTCGACATTGGACGGGGAGAATGTTGTAAATGAGGTCTGATATAATAGTCGCCGACGCCCCCATGTCCACTAACACCCTGACCTCGACCCCGTCAATGAATCCCGTAACGACCGATGATCCCGCCGACGCAGCCACTATCCTGTGCCCCAACTCAGACCATTTAATGTCCCCTCGGTCCCGCACGAACCCCCCTCGCCGAACCGAATCCCCGATCCCTAACCGGTCTTCCTCTGCCGCAACGCGACGGCCCATGTGTGTCGTGCATGTAGGCCGAGCATGTGAAGTGCCGTGACTTGCCGGGGGTAGTAGGGATGACTTGGGGCCTTGGTCGTCGTCCAGCCGAGGTCCCATGGCACGCTGACGTGGAGCGCGGCAACCGGACGCCACGTGGCCCCGGAGGCCGCAGTTGTAACACGTGATGAGGGACGTCGGAGGTCTCGGTTGCTCCAGCTTGCGGGCCGATCGCAGAGGCGAACGACCCCCCGACCTCCAGTCCCCCGGTCGTCCCGCGGTGAACACCTCCTCTCGTGGGCTGACGACTTGGGGCTCGGTGACCACCGGGCCAGGAGCTGATGCCACGGCAGCAGTGCAGACGACCCCCTGTTTACGCTGGAGGACCTCGTACGCCTGTATACTTGTTGCGACCCGCAAAGAAGAAATATCGACCTCGTCGGCCGTGTTGATGGGGACCCCCAGGTCCTGCGCCAACTTGAGCAGTTGCTCCAAGACCATTGCGTCCTGGCCCTCCTCGTCCATACGAGGGAACGCGGCGTCGGCGAGAGCCAACAACGCCGTGCGGTAGGCGAGCGCGGTCTCCGTGTCCGCCTTCCGTCGGGCGTAAAAGTGATGGCGACACGCCGAGGGAGGTCCGTAGACCTTGGCCATGAGACCCAGCGCAGCCTTAAGCGTGGAGCGGTCCGACCTCTGTGCGGACCTGAAGGCCGCGAGCGCGTCGTCGTCCAACATGGCAGGCAGTGCCCGCAGCGCCGTAGCGTCGGACCAGGCCGACATTTCCTGATGCGCCAGAAACCTGCGCTGGAATGCGCCCCAGTCCCCGCCTTCCGCTTTGAAGGCTGACAATGTGGGAAGGCGCTGCTGGAAGATGAAGTCGTCCTCTGCCACGTGGTTCCTCTCCGCCGCACCGTCGGTCTGCAAGATGGCGGCCCCAATGGCGGGTGGCTGATGGCGGTCCGCAGCGCGCGTTGATGACGTAAGCGGGCGCGCTTGGAGAACCGCCGCCACGTGTTGCTCGCCGTTCCCGCCAAAAGATGTCCGCGCAGTTGAAATGGCAGGAATCGCCAAGTCATTTTGGCGGGAATCTGCGGGGCGACCCTGTTGAATGTCCGCCGACGTCCCCGCTCCTCCCGACGTGTTGATTTCTGCCAGGATGGACGCGGCGGCGAGCAGCAGCTCTGCCAGACGGGAGTGCACCTCGCGGAATACGGCATCGGTCCCCAGTCGCTCGTCCGGCGCCCTCGGCGGGTCCTGCGGCGTCGGCATTTCCTCGTCCTCTCCCCCCGATGCCAGCTGGCCCGAGTCGTCAAGGTTATCCTCGCGGTCAATCCCGTGAGTCCGACGGGTCTTCCTTGTATGCCTGGAAGACTGTTTCACTTCTGACGCCAGTTGAAGTATTCGGAATGACGGCAGGAAACCACTTGACGGGTAGCACACTTTTTATTAAACCTTGACTTGTCACGATACAACGTGTGGTCAATATTCCTCACACTACACACACTTCACTTGACACGTGTGGTCACTACCTCTCCCACTACACACTCCACTTGACACGTGTAGTTACTATGGCTCACGCTGCATGCTCACACTGCATGCTCACACTGCACTCCAGCCCCGTAACGTCCGTGGAGCCTACAGGCCCACCCCAGCTTGGGCGTGGGTCACAACCTCTGGGTCCCGAGGGCCGGCCCTCACACGGACGTTCGGCCCCGGGTCCCAGGGTCCCGCCTCTGGGTCACACAGAGCCCCGGCCCTTACAAGGACAGCGGGACTAGGTGCCGCAGGGCCCTATCTCTTCCTCCTCCGTCTTCAGTCTTCGCTGGTCACCAACTCCCCGTGCGCCTGTGCGCAACACCTTATATAGCCCCCGCTCTCGGGAGACGGAGCGTATGCGGACCTCGACGTGAGCATCCCCCTTAGTTGACCAATCCCCGCGGGCTTGCCCCAGGATCCCATCGCTGTCAGCGCGCGTCACCGATACCCAGCCAATCACTGCCTCATAACCCCCGACCCCGCGCTGACCCCTGATCCTTCACCGTCAGTGCGCGTCACCAACACACACAGCCAATCACTACGCGCTGGCACACGATCCCTACCCCAGCGCGTATCACCACTACACCTGTATAAAAGACACCTGTTCACAGAAGCAATCAATCAATCAGATTCCAAACTCTCCACCATGGCCAAGACCAAAGAGCTCTACAAGGATGTCAGGGACAAGATTGTAGACCTGCACAAGGCTCGAATGGGCTACAAGACCATCGCCAAGCAGCTTGGTGAGAAGGTGACAACAGTTGATACGATTATTCGCAAATGGAAGAAATACAAAATAACTGTCAATCTCCCTCGGCCTAGGGCTCCATGCAAGATCTCACT
Source organism: Lampetra fluviatilis (assembly GCF_964198595.1). Lineage (NCBI taxonomy): Eukaryota > Metazoa > Chordata > Hyperoartia > Petromyzontiformes > Petromyzontidae > Lampetra > Lampetra fluviatilis. The sequence goes on along the minus strand of NC_136348.1, from coordinate 500,642 downwards.
TCATGGCGTTGCAATGATCATGAGAACGGTGAGGAATCAGCCCAGAACTACACGGGAGGATCTTGTCAATGATCTCAAGGCAGCTGGGACCATAGTCACCAAGAAAACAGTTGGTAACACTACGCCATGAAGGACTGAAATCCTGCAGCGCCCGCAAGGTCCCCCTGCTCAAGAAAGCACATATACATGCCCGTCTGAAGTTTGCCAATGAACATCTGAATGATTCAGAGGACAACTGGGTGAAAGTGTTGTGGTCAGATGAGACCAAAATTGAGCTCTTTGGCATCAACTCAACTCGCCGTGTTTGGAGGAGGAGGAATGCTGCCTATGACTACAAGAACACCATCCCCACCGTCAAACATGGAGGTGGAAAATTATGCTTTGAAGATGTTTTTCTGCTAAGGGGATAGGACAACTTCACGGCATCAAAGGGACGATGGACGGGGCCATGTACCGTCAAATCTTGGGTGAGAACCTCCTTCCCTCAGCCAGGGCATTGAAAATGGGTCGTGGATGGGTATTCCAGCATGACAATGACCCAAAACACACGGCCAAGGCAACAAAGGAGTGGCTCAAGAAGAAATACATTAAGGTCCTGGAGTGGCCTAGCCAGTCTCCAAACCTTAATCCCATAGAAAATCTGTGGAGGGAGCTGAAGGTTCGAGTTGCCAAACGTCAGCCTCGAAACCTGAATGACTTGGAGAATATCTCCAAGTCATTAAAATCCCTCCTGAGATGTGTGCAAACCTGGTGGCCAACTACAAGAAATGTCTGACCTCTGTGATTGCCAACAAGGATTTTGCCACCAAGTACTAAGTAATGTTTTGCAGAGGGGTCAGCTACTTATTTCCCTCATTAAAATACAGGTAACAAGCTGAGATTAGGAGCACTCCCTTTAACAGTGTGCTCCTAATCTCAGCTCGTTACCTGTATAAAAGACACCTGGGAGCCAGAAATCTTTCTGATTGAGAGGGGGTCAAATACTTATTTCCCTCATTAAAAATGCAAATCAATTTATAAAATTTTGACATGCGTTTTTCTGGATTTTGTTGTTGTTATTCTGTTTCTCACTGTTCCAATAAACCTACCATTAAAATTAGATACTGATCATTTCTTTGTCAGTGGGCAAACGTACAAAATCAGCAGGGGATCAAATACTTTTTTCCCTCACTGTATGTAGAGAGCGCTGGGTAGATTGATTCGGTAGGCAGAGTAAGAGAATAGCCCCACCGCTTTACACTGCCGAGTCACACTAGTGAGATTGCTGTTTTTTTTTTATAGGCCTGTGTTTATCGTTAATTACAAGTATTAGCACAGATTGTATGTGGAGTGGTGTTTGCGATTTCCATGTGGAGCAATCACCCTCCATTGTGGTGGAGGGTGATTGTGCAGTGAGGGTGAATGCGTGGTAGTGATCTTGAGGTAGCTACCATGTGTACATGAGCCAGTCCATTGTGTTGAGCGCCGGGCAGACATTTTGCATCGGCGACCATTTTGCATCGGCTGCTGCACACTTGCTAATTCGCCATACGAGTGACTGCACGCTCGGCCACCATTTTGAATCAGCTGCGGCGGCTGCGTGGACAGTCGTTGCGCAGGTGGCAGCGCGTTTCGTGGTCTTTTGCTAGCTGCAGCTGCTGTGTGCGCGGGCGTGTGTCTTTACTTAGCGTGGCCCCGGCCAGCAATACAACATGTCCTTTAGGGATAGCGCTAATAAGAGCAACCCCGCAAGCGCTACGACTCCCTCCTGCCCCCTGCACTAAACACACACCCGAACGCAGCGCACCCACGTAGTGTCCTGGCGGGGGGTTGCCTGGCACATCGGGTTTTAATCCGAAGGGCCCCTAGGGGGAGAGTCCCACGGTTTCCCGGTGCCAGGAGATTGGCTGACCCCCACAGGACGGGTTACATGGGCACAAAAATAAAAGGTTCCGTGGGCCAACCGCAATGAGTTATACACAACATTGGAGAGAGGACGGAGGGTGGAATATTAGGCACCCTGAACAAGGCACCCTGAGCAAAGAACGCTGAGCAAAGGACAATGGGTGGGGGCGTTATGGACGCTCCAGGTGAGGGCGAGGCATCAGTTGTAAATCGAAAGGTAGGAGCGTGATTGGCTGCGTGACGCTACGCCCCCCAGGCCTTTGAAGTTTAGAATATAAAGGTGGGAGCCCCGGGACGATTAGTGCAGTTGTCTACAACCTCCGGGCCGTCTCGACCCACTCCCTGCCTGCCGTCCTGCCTCTTCAAGCCGCTCACAGCATCCGTGTGATGCCAGCGAGTGCTGCCGCGAGACAGTGATTGGGCAAGTCTTCTCTCGTCCTCCTCCCTCCGACTCTCTCAGCGTCCGTGGGATGCGCGAGTCCAGTTTCAAGGTACGTGGCAGGACGTTTGAGTAGCTGGGTTCATAGGCAGAGGTGCGCTATGCTCTCCTAGCGAAATATTCCTCCTCTGGGTAAAGCGTATTGGAGCCATTAATAAACTCTAGTACAGAATATTGGTGTAGTGTGAATTATGTGTGTGTGTGCAGAACCTCGGCGTAGCATCTGTGATCTGTGTGTGGCACGTCTGCGTGCAGAGACGGTGCGTTCACGGTGAGGCGTGCCCCATGGTCCTATCCCCGCCGTTCCTTTTCCACTAGCATTAGCCTCTGTTTGCACAGCGAATTAAGGCGTATCCAGGGAGGGGGGTGGTGTGAATATTCATACCGCCGCCGTTTCTGTTGATTAGCGCGGGATAACCTCGGCAGTGGTAGGCCAGCCGTTAAGATATGTCCCTCGGAGAGCGCGCTGGCGCGGGAGGGCCGATCACCCGATCGGTGGGGGCTAGGCGAGAAGGGGCCCAAGAGGAAGACGGTGGAGTGGAGGGGGTGGACGTCGCGCCCCACCCGCTCACGGGGAGCGGGAAGGTGGACGTCGGTCCCCACAGATTGGTGTCAGAAGTGGTACGATACCCCACACCTCTAAGAAAGAGAGGCGCCCCACTCCAAGTGAAAGTAAGATATTTGTTCACCGGGCGAGGGATACCGTCACATATGCGAAAGATATTAATGGCTGGACGGACGCGCAAGCGCTGCAGCAGCTAAATATTAATTTGGATGGGCGGGCAGCCGACTTTGTGGAAACTCTACCCACAAGCACACAAGCGCATTGGGGAGAGGTAATGCACGCCTCGGCCAACGCTTCTGTGTGTATGACCGTGAGGAGGCAAAGGCTGCATTAAATGTGCGCCGCCGCCAGCCCGGCGGCCCCCACACAGACGAGGAGGGGTAGAAAGGGGTGGACGGGGTGGATGTCGGCCCTCACAGCTCTGCTCTGAATCACCCTCGCCCCTTCAACGTTAGGGACTCCTCACGGTCTCGAAACTAAAGCGAGGAGGACCCCCGGTGCGTGTGCCCTTCACCCGGAGGCTGTCACGCGGAGCTGGAGGTTGGGTGCTGGAGGTGGGTGGCGGAAAGAGCTGCCATCTCGGCACCACCGTGACACGCCCATGGCGTAGCTACTTGTCGATGAAGAGTGATGCTCCATTGGCGTTTGGCCAAGGAGCCGAGTCCTCCACCGCACACCGATATTGCCTTCAACAGACTGTCGGGGCAATTGCTGTTCACCTACGAAGGCCGGCACTGGCACACGAGGGTGTGGATGGCCAACACCACGCCCAGCCGTCTTTGTCTCCCTAGTGTATATGTTTACACACACCAGGTACTAATTTGAGGTTGAGTCGACCTAGAGGAGGCTCACGACCGGTTCAGATAATCGTCACTAGTGTTGACCATGTGCGTGAATCGAACTCGGGTCGCGGGTTTTTAGGGCAGCGCAGCGCTAATGGCTACATTACGGAGCATCTCCAGTGCCGCGCGCCACCACCAGCACCTCCAGGTGGGTGGAGAGCCCCAGCTGCTCGGTTGCCTATGCCAATGCTCTGGGAGTTCGCTCTATGAAGACCCTGTGCTGGTGCCATAGCCTTCAGGATGATCTCCTGCTCGAGACGGTTCCTCTCCTGGCTGGTGTTTGTTATCCTCCTGGGTTACCTAGGACCTGTAGAGTGGACTGCTGCTCGTCTCCCACCCAATAATCCTGCGCTGTGTTTTTACTCCATTGTCAGTCAACCCATCAAACTCACTGGCAGTGTCGCTTAATACATCACACACAACACAATGACACCTCCCATATTATGAATTCCTTCCCTCCAGTCTACACGACTCTACAATTTCATGATATTGTTCGTTTCATAAGGTCTTTCTACATGTCAGAAAACACCTTTCGGACAACACTCTATTACAAATGCATTGTATTTTTATATTGTGAATTAGGTCGGGTGTTTAAACCAATCCTGGCTCCATTACACGCACATCTTCTCCATCAATCACCCTTAATTCAATAGATTTCAAAAATAGACAGAGTAGCCACAGAAGCCAGAGAGATGCAACACATAGAGCGCCATCATGTGGGGAGGAGTGGGAAGGAGCAAATATCCAGCCCCAGACCTCGCTACCCTCCCCAAGACTGCCTAGAAGCTTGAGTGCTGGCCTCCAGCTGAAGTTCAGTGCTGTGCAGATATGGAATCGGTAGACTGTGTGTATGTGTTGCATGATTGTGTAGGGCCATAGGCGTGAGTGAAATTCTGACTTTACACCTTATGTGATGCCACAGCAACGAAGCAGCTCTGCCGGCGCTACTCCTCCCTCGCAACCCCTCACACGAGCACACACACACACCCCCACGTAGGACCTCGTGGAGGAGTCACCTGGCCCTATGGTTTTCACCCGAGAGCCCCCTCGTGGGGGTGCTCCACGGTTTCCCGGGGCCAGGCAATTGGCAGATTCCCCCCAGGTCGAATGGCACTGCGGCACCGTGTATTTACTTGAAATTACATGGTCACGGCAAGGCCACTCAAGCAACCGCAGTGAGAACACATCCATGGGCTAGGTCATCCTGGGGGGGGGGGGGGTGGCTAAGAGCTAGAGCGCGTAGACAATGAGCTGAGGGAGTAAAAGCCGCTCCGCGACAGCAACCCGGGGGGGATCTCTTTGAAGTGAGGTGGTTCGCCCACGGGTAAGTGGACGATTGGCTGCGCGGATTAGGGGGCTAGAGGACTGAGTGAGCACGCAAGGAAAGCGCTCTGATTGGTCAAGAAGACCCAGCTTAGCCGGGGATCTCTTTGAAGTAAAAAGGCATAAAAGGGGGGAAGAGGGGGAGCAGTCCAGGCCTTCTCAAGTCAGCGATCGGGGCAGTCAACCTTCCAGCCACTCGAGCGTCCAAGTGACGCGTCGGAGCGCAGCCAGGACACGACCCTGGCAGGAACTTCGTGCAGCCTCGTTTCTCCCCGACTCCCTGCACGTCCGGGCAGAACCGTGAGTACGTGAGAGAGGTGAGAGGTAGCGTAGGGATATACCGAGGGATTTAATATAAATAAATGAGACGCTGCTCGCTGGGGGATTCTGGCTCTGGGCCACGTGGGGTCTTCATACAGTCGAGTCAGTAATAAACTCTAGAATATAACAACAGCGCCGTGTGATTTCGGTGAGTGTGGAGAGAACGTGGACGCATTGTGGGTATGTGCGTACGTGGAAAGCGCGCGCGTATTCAGTGATACAGCTGCCATGCATCTGTGCCCGAGGTTTGCGCTCGAGAGCGTGTTTACACAGCGCGCTTTACGCCGTGTGTTTGCGTTGCCACGCTCGCGTTAAGGGTGTAGACGTGTGCGTAATAATAGTAATGGTGGTGGTTATAGTGGTGGTGGTGCTGCTGCTGGAGCTGCTGGTGGTGGTGGTGGTTATAGTAGTGGTGGTGGTTGTGGTGGTGGTGCTGGTGGAGGTGCGGGTGCTGGTGGTGGTGGTTATAGTGGTGGTGGTTGTGGTGGTGGTTATAGTGGTAGTGGTGGTTATATTAGTGGTGGTTATAGTGGTGGTGGTGCTGCTGATGCTGCTGGTGGTGGTGGTCGTGGTGCTGGTGGTGCTGCTAGAGCTGCTGGTGGTGGTTGTTGTTGGGAGGTGGTGACTGCGCCCGCGCATATTCATACGGCTATCTTTAGCGCGAGCTGTGGGCAGAAGCGTGCACGGGTACGCGCGCGCAAGGAGTCACTTCCGAGTGTTTTGGGGAGTATACACGGGGAGTGTGTGGCTAACTACAGGTGGCCGAGAGCCAGCCAACGAGTCATGCCTCACAGAGAGGACGCGGAGGCAGCGAGGCCGATGACTCGAGCGGCGTCAGTGCGGCAGGAAGAAGGGGAGGAGGAAGGGGGAGAGGAGGCGGGGAGCATCAGCTCCCACACTTATTCATGTGGCTTTGTGGTTGTATTTCTCTGGGATGTTTGGCACCATTTGAGGTTCTGCTCACATCTATCTCCCTTTGTGTGTTTGTTATTGTTTGCGATTACTGCGGCCTGTCATGTTCTGTTGACCAATAAATAAAATTGTGAGATGACGTTATTCCTTCCTTTTTTTGTTTATTTGATTCCATAAATTAGGTTTACCTCAAATGTCCACATGGTTCATCATCAAGACTGCTTTAATGCACTCACTGAATAAAGTATAATGTACGATCTGACACTCACAGTCAAGTTTAAGATGAACGACATCGGAATGCACTGAATCGTGTCAATCATAAAATCGGAAAATAGCATGAAAATGTTTACTAAGCATAACAAAGGACATTTTTATATAGCGACTTAACATAGCAGTCTGAACAACTATATGAACAGATTATCATACACATTTGCATATAAATTGAACATCAATACTGTTGTTTTGTATGCTCTTTGAACCGCAGAATGTAATTTAAGATAAAAACGGAAATTTTCACGATGGTTGCCGGATCGACTGAGCATAATCGATACAATAAACGGTCAACAAGGCCAAGTTTGCTGAACTTCGAATCTGAGGTGTGGGATACGGGAAAAGACACGCCCCTTCGTGCAACATCACGCCTATGTTCTCCCATATATGGACAGATCTCTGATCGGTGATTTTGTCAGATGTCAGATTTTATTGTATTACAGCGCCATGGTAGCGAGATGTTATCGCCCACGCCTGGTATGAAGAAGGTGGTGGGTTTGATCCCGTATCTGTCGCCTGTATATTTGGAGTTTGCACATTGTCTTTTGCATTGACTACGTGGATTTTTCTCTGGCTCCTCTGGATTTTTACTCAAACATTTAGTATTTGGCTGCTATAAATGTCATTTGTGGCCAGGTCACTTCTGAGTGGCCCTCACGTGTGAAAATATTTGTTTTTGTTGTCATAGTTTTAGTTTACGATACACAAAGACCGACTTGAATCCGGGCCAGGAGGACGATGCACATGACTTGTCACATGTTTATCATTGGGAGGGCGATCTAATACGCATTGATGCGTAGTATTGCAGCTAATACATGCATAGCATTGCAGCTAATACACGTAGATTAACTTTTGGTGTCTTGAAGATGAACTATTATTGAGCGGGTATGCTGACAGACATCCATTGTTGGGTGGCAGAATACTAAGATTGTGCATGACACTGCCCCCTTGAATTACAAAAGTTCATCTGCAATGAATTTCTGTATTGAGAGTAAATGAAAGAGTTAGCCAATATATTCTGGTACCTTCCCCGAGATTCTGTGGGGGAATTGTTATTTTCTGTTTGGGGCGGAATACTTTACCCATTGGCCGATGGCATGACCTCTCCCAGATCAAACAGCAACATCCATCACAAAGGCATTTGTAAATCTGTAGGTGGTGTATAAGCCCCCCTCTCCCCAAGCAATTGCTAACTGACCAAGATATCGTCATTTTTAGTTCCAGCTGCTGAAGGAGATATGTGCCATGTTGGCAAGTAAAAAGCTCACTTTTTCACCCGCAGACAGTTGCAATGGTCGGAAGACTGCATCATACTATTTCTTCCATGCTATGCAAAGTAGTCAACAAAAAGCAAACCTACTGGGATTTGCACATTCCGGGAGATCCCACGACGAATGGAATGGCTCCACACGCTTCTACGGGATTTTTACTATTCTAGTTGATGTACGGCCAGGGGCCCGCATCTCTGAATGATAAACAGGCCAAAGCATCGGCCCCTGCAAGCTCCTGGCCGACGTCCTTCAGCCACACATTAACTTCCTTGTAGGAAGCAAGAGAGGCTGCTATGGCATCCTCTGCAGCAGGCCAAGCTGTAAACGAATGGGTTCGGGCAACCTATCAAACTCACTGCCATTGTCACCTCATCCATCATACACAACACACCCATATACTTTCTCAAACAATGACACCTCCCATATTGTTCATTATTTTCCTCCAGTCTACAATATTCTAACATGTCATGATATTATTTCTTTCATAAGTTCTCCCACCTGTTACCCGTGGCTTAAAATTAATCATAGACATGCCTCTCTACATGCTAGGAAACGCAATTTTATATTGTTGATTAAGTCGGGTGTTGAAACCAATCCCAGTCTAATTACCACCACATCTTGTCACAAATAGATTTAAAAAACAAACAGAGGCTTGGGCATTGTCCATTTCAATATTCAAGGCCGTATAGCTACATTTAAACAATTCTAAAATGTCTTCTTGGTTCTTTCGGTAAAGTCACGTAGAAGGGAAGTAATAAAATAATATTATGTTTTATTTTTATTATTTTATTACTTCCCTTCTACGTGACTTTACCGAAAGAACCAAGAAGATGAATCCCTGCAGTCACGAAAGCTTTAAATCGAAATTCTAAAATGTCTTCAATATCTTCTGTCTGTCTGAACCAGGGCTTACCTTATGTACAAATCCTAGTCTAATATAAATTTAAGGTTATTATATATTTCGATAAGACGTACAATCAAGAGGAGGAGGTGTGGCAGGAAATGTGAAAAATTACCTACCTTACAACTGTGTCGACCCTGGTTATGCTTCTTCTCCAGCTAACCAACATTTTACTCTGATGTGTTCCTATAAACCATCAATTAATTAAATATAAATAAATCCCTGGATGAAATTACGTCACCCATTACAAAATGTAAACTATTAATCATATGGGACCTAAATTGGAATAGGCGAAACCTATTACATGATTCGTTAAACTTTACAAACCAGGACCATATAAATAAACTGGTTACTTCAACAACTTGATCCAATATAAAAAAATATTCAGATCGCTCATCCGTATTTGATATCTTACTCACACATTTCCCGAGTACATTTTTAAAAGTGGCAGTTTTAGTTAACCTTCTCAGTGACCATGCAATTCTCTTTGGCATTAGTCATACAAAAATAACTAAAATAACATAATTAAACAAACGAAGGTATTCATATACTTGGGTTTACTAAGTGATAAAAAGAGATGTTTTACGTGAAAACAAACATTGTTTCTCATTTGATTGCACCTGCAAATTGTTGAAGCTATCATTCTACCACAGGAGAGGGTGAACAATATAGAGTACTAGGGGTTACGGCCTTTGGCCAGGAAAGTCACGAAAACATTTGCAAAACGGACGTCTTCCAGCAAGCATCCGATGCTCCGTTTTGAAGTTTTAAAATGAAACATCTTTGAATTGTATTATGCTTTGAATTAGATCATTTTATTTCTTCATTAAAGCTGATATCATTTTACATCTGGAAGACAGAGCTAAACCCATTTCAAACCTTTAAAAACAGTCTGACTCAGCAGCAGACCATGCTTTCCCACTTGATGATGGACGCTTGTGTTGCGCCCGAAACGTTGTGATTTATTTTATTTTATTGTATACCTACGTGACTTTACCGAAAGAACCAAAGAGTATGAAAACGAGATTTCGTATGAATTTTCTCTCGTCGTTAAATAGATGGCATTGCTGGGGGTTCGGTTCGATGCGGACTTTCACCTGTTTGGGATTGCGGGATCGAGATAAGCTGATAAAGAGCTGGCCGTGCGAGAAGACCACCGTCTGCAGATCGATTCCAACGTAATCGAACGTCTGTCCCTGCGCCTCCGTCGTTCATGCACGAGGCGCGTAGGTTTGCAGCGCCCCCTGCATGAAAACGACGGAAAGTGTAGCATTCATCACAGATAGATAAAGTTGTGCGCTTATGTAAGATAAGCAGTATGACCAGTTTTGGGACCAGTCTAGGTGGAATTAATGGGGGTTGGGTGCCCCTGAGCAGTATAAAAGGCAGTGCGCAGAGCAAAGCAAGCAGGAGCCATATCTCTTAGCACACCATACAGTATTGGAGGAAGAAGGGCTTGAAGGCAGGATCAGCGGACTGGACTCTGGGCAAGGGAGACTTGCAGAGCCTTAAGTAGAATTGTCATCTGGTGTCGATTGTGGTTTGTTTGGAAAGTATTATCGGAGGTTAGGCTGGTTGTATTTGTGTTTCAGCGCCCAGTGAGGGCCTATGCAGGAATGAGGCTGGAATGTGGCAAGCTGTAGACGCCAGAAGAGAGAAGCGCAGCTGATAGCGGGGCCAATTGCACCATGTCACTGCTGGCTCCTGTGACTCGGCGAGGGGGAGTTAGCCTGTGTTTCTGCTGCGTGTGGGTTGGGATATACTGTTGTGTTCGGGATGCAGAGTGGTGGCTAATGTAAGACTCGCATTGATGGTTGCATGGTGATAAATGGTGTGGCCAGGGGGAGTCACACAATTGCAGTGTAGTGTGTGTGTGTGTGGCGAATTCGCGATACCCGTAAGGTAAGTTGGTTTTGCGGCACGGGAATATGTCCTGGAGCTCTCAAGGCGAAATTGTAATAATAGACCCATGTTTATTTATAAAAATTAATTCACAGCGGCCTAAAGCCTACAACTAGGCCTAAAGCCTAGAACTAGGCCTCAAACTCTCCCTTCGTATCGTCCGATTAGGTGTAGCAACATCGCCCCCTACTGCAAACACTTGGCAGGACCCTACAAAAACCTTTAGACTTGGTGAGGCTTTCCTGGCTAAAAAAGTGTAATAATACATTATGTTTATATTCTTTGGTTATTCGTTCCTACCAGCCCACCCCGCAGGGACCTGTTTTAAAAGCCTCTTTGTCTGGCTGACATTAATACACATTCTTAAAGACGTGTATCTGAGACCTCCGTTAATCGTGTGGCAACCCACCCACATCACACAATCACCCCATTACGGTAGAAAAATGTCCTGGCTCACACTAAGACAATTACAATATGGGAGAGCAGAATTACCCCCCCCACCGCGCCATTCTCCCAGCTATCCCGTGACTATCATTCTGATCTTTCAATTATCACTGAATCTACCATACAGGACCCAACATTGTGACCTCTTTCAATCTCACGTCACTTGGTGCATGAATAAATCTACGTTGGGCCCTGTTTATCCATAACATTCGTATTGTCAAATCTATGCTATGCTGTGTTGTCTTGGTGTGGTCTGGGACTGTTTTTGCTGTTTTGCTGCCTTGCCCAAGCTTGGGAATAGATGTACTTATGCAATTTAAACGTTTTTGTGATTGTTACCTATCCTATATTTTGCACTTCTGTCGTGTTTTTCATCTCGTTTGTTGTAATTTTCTTATCCACCCCTACTGGAAATCTGTAATAAAAAAGAGCTTAATCGGATTTCTCCTGGATAAATGCATTATATTTCTGATTCTTTCGTTTATAAGGCCACACACACGGTATTGAGCTGTTATGTCCTTGCTGTGCCATCAACTGCTAATCGGAGGCCAAAAGCTGAAACCCAGATTAAAACCCAGGATATCAGCAGTTCCAACTCCGAGTCTCTGACCTCTAACTCAATCGGTGACACCGTGCTTCATGTTGTATGTATGTTGAACTTCTTTCGGACCGGATGTAGCCATGTGATCATGTGTAGGGTCTGTTGGGAGTGAGGAATGTGGTGTCTTGTTTGCCTGCTGCATGCGTTTTGGCTGGGCTACCCACTGTCTGCATTGACAAGGGAATAGATGCCCGAGGCATCCTCGTGTTCACTCTTCTCCTTGCTCTTCTTCTTCTTCCTCCTCGTATTCTCCACGTTTACCACGGAGTACAGGGAGGAGCCTTCGGGGCTCGTGGTGTGGTCGGCTGTGGCGGCGCCAGCCAGAGAGTAGATGCAGGCGGCTGGCTCCTGTCCCGCAGTCGAACGGTTCCCGCGATGCTCCAGCACGGCATACACTGCAGTACCCTTGGGGAGAGAAGGATATCACTGTGAGGCATTGACTGTAGGCATACAACCCGGTGCATAACGTTAACTCGTTGTGACCTCTCATGTATTGGATTCCACCACCGAAACCTAAAATTGTTTTGTTATATACGACGCAAATTCCAACTATATATAAATCACACAAGCTACAGCACGGTTGGCTATGGAGTGAAAAAGGTTCAACATACATGGAGAATGTCATGGCTGGTAATAAGCATGCAACTTCATTGACTTCATTGATGACTGGGTTTGCCTTTGAGCCGTGGGGTCAACCCCCACAGTTCAAAACTCCTTTCCCCAAGACATCCTGTCCACTCCCTACCTCTGTTCAAGCCCAGACTCATCAAGACCTTCCTAATTTCCGCTGCCTCTGTCTCTCATCCATGCCTTCACAGAGACCCATCGACTTAAATAGAGTTATGACTGACGCGTTTTCTCAATAAAAAATATTCTCAATTCTTCTCAATCAATCGATCTTCATGTTTTATGCCAATATCGCCCTCAATAAAGTAGGTATCGGCGCATATTACAACAGAATGAGAATAATACAGGGGGCACGGAGCAACAGGAAAGAGAAAAAGAAACCCGTGACATCAGCGGCTAACATTAACTGAGCGAAGTAAAGTGCAACCACTCGCAACGAATAGCATAAGAAAGGTAAATACAAATGAATAAAATAAATGAAAAGTAAAATTTTACTTTTACATTTTAGGTTTTCTGGGAAGGCAAGTCTGAATAGATGTCTTGCACGGACCAGGGAATTGAGAGATGCTCTTCAGACACTTATGTACAGCATCTTCAGCCATAGACTAACCAAGAGACTCATAGACTTACGGATTATATTCTCGCGTATGGAAATATGTTCAGGAGCTAAATGCCAATGTGGAGATCGTGTAGTGTTGCTAGTCCACCATTGAAGAAAAACATACTATTGTAATACGAGAGTTCACCGACGAGCGCCGATCAGTGGATAGGCTCCGCCGCTTGGGTCATCACCCAATCAGAGGGATGGGCCAAGGTTAGGGGCGGAGCTCAAAAGGCTCGGGGGAAGTAACCATCTAGAGGGTTCGTGAGGGGGCGTGGCTGTAGGCGGGGATTGGTGACGTAGGCCAGGGGATATAAGGGGAAGCGGAAGAGAGCTCGGGGCCAGTGTGTGGAGTCAGAGAGCGGGACCACGTCGCTCGCCTCCGGGACGCCAGCGGCCACGTAGCGGGCCGGAGGCTTCCTCCCAGCGCACCACCTGTCAGCGGCACGCGGGAGAGGTTGAGAGAGAGCAGGCGCGAGTAACCACCCAGCCGTGCAGAACGGAGTGCAGCCGTGTCAGAGAGAGAGAGAGTGAGCGGCGCTGTCCAGATGTGGAAAGAAATAATAAAGACGAAGACACAAGCCCAGATCATCGTCGCAGTGGTTTATTTCACTATAGTGGTTTACCACATTATCAATAAAATTTTCCTAACTGATATCCGAAATTGGATGACCTCCAACTTTCTTCAGTTCCATGTCAAAAAGACAGCTCCTTCTTGTCGGCACAAAAAAAGCCATTAGAAAACCTAGATACGGTTGTTCGTAATTCAGTAGGTTGTATGATAATTCACTCATCATCTGTAAAGAGTTGGGGAGCTGCCTTGAATTGTCATTTAGGACTCGGGAAGCATATTTTTTACGTGACTCAGACTGCCGTTTACCACCTCAGAAACTTGTGCAGTGAAACGCCCTTTTTTCAAGTCAAAACAATGCAGAAAAGTATATATAAAAAATAAAAAAAAACATTATTTTACCCTTTCTGTAAATCAAAGAGGTGTTAAGATGCTCAAACACCAAATATAAATATTTTGCAAGGAATCACGTCTGCATTAACCACGTCACGTGGCTCGCTCACCAGGCAGTGATGCCGAGGCAGCCTCGCCCACCCAGGAGATTTGCCCATGGTGCGCGAGCGCAGCTACTTCGCCACGCACCGCAGCTGTTGGCCTCTTCAGGCAACCACGTCGGGCGGCTCCTTCACCAAGCCACAATGCCGCTGTCACCTCACCTCTCCAGGGCATCTGTGCCGGGTACGTTGGTGCGGATACCTTGCCACCCCATGTGGCTGTCGGCCGGCTATAGTGTCCGCATTGGGCAGCTAGACAACTGGGCCATAACGCCTCTATGGCCTCGCCTGCACAGGGCCGTCATGCCTGGTGCGAGACCGTAGCTACCTCACTGCCCTGTGCAGCTTTTGGCCTGCTCCACCAACCACGTCGGGCGGCCACACCCATTGAACACCGACATCGCTGGGGCTTTGTCTACCAAGGACCTATGGGCCAGGGATGTAGACCTCAACTGCTCGCTACTCTGCGCACTGAATGACCAGCTCTGGTGACTATGTTGGGTGGCACCTGCATGGTGCTGCACCGTCGTCGGGGCTCAGCCTACCCAGGCACACTGTGCCTGGGGCACGGGTATGGTAGCCTTGCCGTCCCGTGCGGTTGCTGGTCTGCTCCTCCAACCGCATTTGGTAACTCCATCACCAATCTGCGACATCGCCATGACCTCGCCTTTCTGGGGCCACCATGCTCGGTGCGCATGTGCGGTCTCCTCAACGCCCCATGTTGTCAGCCAGCTCTGTCGACAGTGTCGGGCAACCCCCCCATCGTGGCACAACGTCATAGTGGCCTCGCCTGCCCAGGGCCGCCACGCCATGCCGTAAGTGTGGCTATCTCCTCGCCCTGAGCGGCTGTCGACCGGCTCCACCAACCAAATACAAACATTATTTTGTCGTGCCACATCACCGCTGGGGTCTCGCCTATCCATGGCCTTTTGGCCTGGGAGGTGTGTCTATCGACCTCACCCTCCACCCATGAGCTCCATTCACCTAGGCCTCTGGAATTCCTGTTCAGTCTATAACAAGCCCACTTCCACCCTAGGCACCTTTTACTCGAAAACCTTCAACCTCTAGCAATTATAGAAACCTGGATATCTACATTCAACACTGCCACCCCAGCTGCGCTTTCTACTCCCTGCACCAAATTCATCGATTCCCCACGACCATCTGGCAAGCCTGGTGGCGGCGTTTGATTGCTCTTCTCCTCGAACTGGATCCCATCGCCTCCACTTGTTGGCCTTCCTTTATTTCCCTTTTTCGAATTTCAACTATAATCTGTCCATCCTCAACTGATATTTATTATTCTGCCCCCTCCCCATTAGTCTTTTCCAAATATTAATTGAAGAAGATCTCTCAAATTTCATTCTACCCTCCTTAATATTTCCCTTCCTGTCAGCATCATACCTACCTGCCCCTCTCCTCCTTCCTCCAATTATTCTTCAACTTTATAAAACCTTTTCCCCTGCGTCTCTCCTGGAGCTGTCAAAGATAACCTTTTCCTCCCTTGATCCCCTACCACCTTCCTTGCTGTCATCTGTTATTGTGGTGCCACGACCGCGGAGCAACTCCGCAAGTGCCGCGATTGTCCACTACCCCCACCCTGAGCACACACACTTACGCAGCACTTGCACCCACGGGTGAGTTAAAACCGCTCGCCGATGCTCGCACGTGTTTACACACGTGTGTGTGAAATAAGCGCCTGCAGGGACGCGTGATCATGCCACCGTGTTCGCTTTTGAGGTGGTGTACATGGGAGTGTGCGGGATTACCCCGGGCGGTGGTGAGCCAGCCAGTTAGCTATGTCCCTCAGAGAGGGCACTCGCGTGGGAGAGGCAATCACGTGATCGGTGGGGGCCCGGCGAGAGGTGGCCGACGAGGGGGAGGAGGGAGTGGAGAGAATGGACGTCACGCCCTGCCTGCCCAGCGGGGGCGGCAGGCGGCGGCCCCCACAGATTAGTGTCAGAAGTGGTATGACTCCACATCTCCAAGGGAGAGAGGCGCCCCACCCCAAGCGAAAGTAAGGTATGTGTTCACAAGGCGAGGGATACCGTCATGGAAATCGTTTGCCCGGAACCTCACGTATGCGAAATATATCAATGGCTGAACGGACGCGCAAGCACTGCAGCAACTAAATATTAATTTGTATGGGCGGGCAGCAGATTTTGTGGAAACGCTACCCACATGTGCACAAGCGCATTGGGGAGAGGTAATACACTGCCTCGGCCAATGCTTCTGTACGTATGACCGTGAGGAGGCAAAGGCAGCACAGCGAGGACCTCCGCAACTACGCCGAGGATGTACGCTCGCTAACGCAGAGCACACGCCCGGGGTACGTGGCCGAAATCATTGATGACCTTGCCGCCAAGAAAGTGCAGCAGTATCTGACTAGCACCACGTGGTGGCAGCCAGATGCGAATTGCCCGTATCCCCCATTTAACACCCTTGTCAAGCGCGCACACATGTGGGAGAGATTTGCTCGTGAGCGTGCGCAGGTCCGAGGGCTGGGACGGGAGCACACCACCGCAAGCCTCCTTCCAGAGGAGGAGGAGCTCGCCAGGACGATGAGGAGTGGGACGAGGGAGCCTCTGGATCCCAGTGAGACAGCCCCAGGATGGGTGGCAGGGCTACAGACCGGCATAGGAGATATCGCCAGGAATGTGAACAAGCTGCAGTCTACAGTGGAGACAGTCCAGGCCGATGTAGGGGGGATAACTGGGCGAGTTTCCCAACTAGAGGCAGAGCTCGAACAAATGCGCACTCTGAAGTGAAGGGGGAGTGAGCAAGGGGCCTCTTTTGGAGCCACCACCCTTCCCCGTGCATGTGTAGTAGGTTCGAATTAGGTGCACACACACGCAGCTTGGAGGCAACACTATTTATTAAACGGTAAGTAATATAACACTGTACATAAGGTGGTGACCACCTTCCTCAACTCACTAACACTCTGGAACACGACACAGACTGGACCAGGCAGGCAACGGCCTGCCTGGCCCAGGACGACGACTCGGGACTTGACGACCGATGATGTCTTCACTTTGGAGTACAGTACAACAGCCTCGCTCTGCGTTCACACCACGCTTATATCTGGTTTGGCGTGGCTGGCTCCGCCCCGGCGTGGCTGGCTCTCTTCAGGCCACGCCTCCCTTCCCAGGACACGCCTCACTTCCCCCACCTCTGGGAAGGTCCGGATCCCTCCACCACGTGACCCCCCAGGCACCCCCTTGGGGCCCCCAGCCTTCGTACAGGCCAACACAGTAGTGACCGTTCTGTCACTACACATGCTATATATGCGACCAATGGGGGCATCTCGTGAGAGACTGTCCCCAGATCACCCACGCAAGACAAGCGCCAGGGTTAAACACCAAGGCCTCCCGAGAGAAGGGACCACCGAGGGGTGCAATTGACGTGGTCCCAACACGAATAAACTGTAATGATAATGGCGAGAGAGTGACCCCCACGCAGATGCCGGCAACAACACCCAAGAACCCGGTGACTGGCTGCGGGAACTGGTGGCTTGCATCACGGGGGCCACGTTGCTGGTGGAAGGGCAGGTGAACGGGTGGCGTACCAGGATTCTGCTGGACATGGGGGCAGTAGCCTCACTGGTGAGGTGCAACACACTGCAGCATGGTCGGGGTTGACGTGGACCGCCTACAGGGCTCTGATCGCACGCTGCACACTGCAAGTGGAGCTGGGATGGGACTGCTGGGGAGGGTCACCCTTAAGGTCCGTCTCGGACACCAAGTGTGTACCCAGGAGTTCTATGTGTCGAGCGTGTTATGCCATGAGTGTTTTGCAGGTACCGACCTCCTGGAAAAGTTGGGGCTCAACATATAGCCCTGCCAGCGAAGCGCCACCGTGGAGGGCAGCCTTGGACACAGGTGCACCCCGACCCATTAAACTCCCCGCATACCGAGTAAGCGCACCCGAACGGGCGCAGATTAAAGAGGCGGTCGCGGATATGCTCCGCAATAACATAATCCAGCCCTCGGTGAGCTCCTGGTCTGCCCTGGTTGGACTGGTGACGAAAAAAGATGGGTCAACCCGGTTTTGTGTTGATTATCCAAAGCTGAATGCGGTTACCCTCGGCGACGCCTTCCCCATCCCCCGCATCGATGACACCTTTGACAGTCTCGCGGGGGCGTGATATTGTTCCACCCTCGATCTGTCGTCCAGGTACTAGTAGGTGGAAATGGCTGAGAAGGATCGGACAAAGACCGCATTTACCACCCCAATGGGACTGTTCGAGTTTCGAGTGCTTCAGTTCCGACTCACTAACGCACCTGCGATGTTCCGGCACAGTTGATCGAGTTGGTGATGCGGTGCTTGCAATGGGAACAGTGTCTAATTTACCTGGATGACGTGATGGCATTCAGTAGGTTCCTGTCTGAGCACTGGCCCAGGTTACAGGAGGTGTTCCAAGGCCCGCAAGCAGTCCATCTCAAGCTCAAGCCGCTTAAGTGTCATATTGCGCAGCGCAAGGTTAGGTACCTAGAACGCTGCGTCAGTGAGACAGGGGTGCACACCGATCCTGAAAAGGTACGCGCCATAGTGGAATGGCCACGGCCGAGGAACGTGACAGAGATCAGGTCAATTTTGGGGCTAGCCACTTATTATCGTCGATTTGTGAAGGGATTCGGCGAGATTGCACGCCCCCTCACCCAACTTACTTCCCCTAATAATCCCTACCATTGGACGAAGGCCTGCCAGACAACCTTCACCACCCTAAAGGACCACCTCACCCATACCACCACCCTGGCTTTCCCTGACTTTTCCACAGATTTTATCCTGGACACCGACACCTGTAGCAGTGGGCTGGGTACTGTGTTGTCACAGATGCAGGATGGGATGGAGGCAGTCATCGCATATGCCAGCCGGACCCTGAGCGGGGCCGAACTGAATTATTGCGTGACCTGTCAGGAACTATATGCCATGATTTTAGCATGTCAGCAGTTCCGGCCGCATCTATATGGCAGGGAATGTTGCGTGCATACTGACTTATGCTCTGCAGTTCCTTCTCACATTCAAGGATCCACGGGGGCAGATGGCCTGGTGGTTGATGAAGCTGCAGGAGTATAACCTGCAGATCGAGTACAGGGCTGGACGGACATACGCAAACACGGACACATTGTCGAGGCGACCAGCAGTGTATGCCAAGACGCCGGCAGAGGAGGCCTGCCCTTGCTTCACTGGGGGGATGCTGCCAACAGGCAACGGCCCCATTGGTATGCCCTAAGACTAACCCCCCTCCGTTGAGAGAGAGTGCCGTGTGTGCCACAGAGAGGTGCCGGGGGCCCGGGGGGCCACCCGGCGGGCATGGAGCCCGCACCCAGGGGCACGACAGGATGCTCTGCCCCACCCAATCAGATCCAAGAGGACGTCGGCTGTGCATTCCCTGGCCTGGACAAAGAACAGCTGCGATAGGCCCAGCAGCGGGACCCGAGTCTGGTGGCGGTGGAGGCGGCCCTGTGGGAGGAGAAGGTCGCCGTATAGAGACCCTGGAGTGGTTTGTACGCCCGGTTGTGTGTAAAGAATGGGGTGGTGCGGGAACTAACCAATGCCGGGCAGCCGGGGTGCATCTGTGTGCCCGCCCAGGTGTGGCCCCAACTGCTACGACTGGTGCACGACCACCCGCTCTGGGGCTTTGATGGGAAATGGTGCACTCGGGAGACACTGCGTCCCCAGTATCTCTGGCCCAAACTGACGCAAGACGTGGCCGCCTGGGTACAGGTCTGCCGCGCTTGTCAACAGTGTGGGCAGAAACCGTATCAGGTGCCCCTGAGGTCGTTCCGTGTCAGCTGGGCAAACCAGTTAGTTCGGGTCGACCTACAGGGGCCATCCCACGATACCACCGAGGCAACCGGAACATTCTCGTAGCGGTGGAGTATTTCACGCGCTATCCAGTGGCAGTGGCTATCCCCAATAACACGGCCCTTGTGGTTGCCCGGGCATTTGTGGAGCATTACGTGCTTAAACATGGGATCCCCGAATGAGTCATTACTGACCAGGGTAGTGAGTTCGAGGCAGAGCTATTTCAGGCACTGTGCCGGAAGTTTGGAATCCAGAAGGACCGAACCACGGCATACCACCTCCAGGCAAATGGTATGGTTGAGCGCATGAACCAGACCTTAACCGGGAAGCTCAAACGTATGGGGTCATCAATCAGCAGGATTTGGATAAACACCTCCCCTACGTTCTGTTTGCCTACGCCACCACGGTGTACACCTCCACTGGGCAGACCCCCTTCATAATGATGTTTGGTCGGGAGTCTCGCCTACCGGCAGATCTCTTTATCGGTGGAAGCCAGCCCGTGGAGCACCTGATGGGGACCCTGCGAGGGGCCCATGGCCGGGCCTATCAACAGGGGGAGGCCGCACATCAGTGACAAGAGCAGGGCGCCCGCCCCCGTGTAGAGTCCCCTTTCTACTCGGCGGGCTCTAAGGTATGGCTGCATACCCCACGCGTCGGGGCCGGACAGGTGGGGAAGCTGACCACCTAATGGTGTAGACCCTGGACCATGGTGCGGCAGATCTCCCCCTGGATGGTACTGATCCAGGGCGGGGAGAGGGGCCGAGAGACGGTGGTCAATGTCCGCCGATTAAAACCATGGAGGGCGGCCCCGGTGGAGGAGGCACCCGTCTTCTCCGCGTGAGTATTAGGGCGGGGTGAGTTAAAACCGCTTGTCGACGTTCACGCGTGTTTATGTGCACGTGTGTGTGAAATAAGCACCTGCAGGGGCGCACATGGTTACGCCACCGCATTCGCTTTTGAGGCAGTGTACGCAGGAGTGTGCGGGATAACCCCGGGCGATGGTGAGCCAGCCAGTTAGCTATGTCCTTCAGAGGGAGCGCTGACTCAGGGGGGCCGATCACACGATCGGCTGGGGCCCGGCGAGAGGCGGCCGACGAGGGGGAGGAGGGAGTGGAGGGGGTGGACGTCGCGTGCCCACCCGCCCAACGGGGGGCGGGGGGGCGGGCGTCGGCATCCACATTATCCCTACTACCATTTCCCCTAGCTCTCATCAACTCTTCACTGTCATCTGGCATATTCTCTAACTCCTTCAATCCCGCCATCATTCTACCCAATTTCAAAAAACCTTCACTAGATCATTCCATCCCTGCACACTATCGCCCTATTTCCTTGCTTTCCTACTTCTCTAAACTCCTCTAATGCCTAATTTACATCTGACTCACTTCCTACATCTCTTCTCACTCTCTCTATACCCTCCACTAGTCTAGTTTCTGTCCGCTCCATTCCACTGAAACCGCTGTCCTCCACATGCACAACCACTCACCTAACTCACTTCACTCGGGCCTTTCATCTGTCTGAATTTCGCTCGACCTGTCTGCGGCTTTTTGACACCCTTGATCACTCTATCCACTTATCCACTCTGTCTGACCTCAGTATCTCTGGCACCCCACTTCATTGGCTCAGCTCTTACCTCACTTCTTCTTCATCTTCCCCCATCACAATTGGCATCCCCCAGGGATTTGTACTAGGTCCTCTCCTATTCTCCCTCTACACGTCCACCATCAAGCCCATAATGTCTTCTTTCAATCTCTCGTATCACCTATTTGCCGATAACATTATTATCTTATTTTCCTTTGAGGCTCTTACCCCTGACCTTTCCGACCACATCGCATCCTGCCTAATTGCCATCCATGCATGGATGACACAACATTTTTTTCTCCTTAATCCTTCTAAAACCACCGTGCTCTACTTTCCTGCATCCCACTCTCCTCCTAACTTCAACCGCTTCAGTCCAAATGATTGGCATCACTTTTGATTCCTCATTTTCCTTCACTTCCCACATCACCAATACCATTCGCACATGCCGCTTCCATCTTTTCAATACCAGGAAAATTTGCCCCCTCATCAGCATCACCACTGCCAAACTTCTTGTGCACTCCCTAGCTTTGCGTGATGTTTAAGGGTGGTAGCAGGTGGCAGGGGGTAATTAAGGGTGCAGGGCACTGATTGGCCGAGAGGGGTTGTTGTCGGAGAACGGCGCCAGTGTGTCTGGAAAAACATGCCATGTGGCAGCGAGTGGCATCGCGGGGGATGCCCTGGTTTAATTAGGGATTAATTAGTTCGGGGATAAAGTCAGGGGTTTGTCGAGGAGACGGGAGTTCGTGTCTGCGAGGAGACAACAGATTGAGAGACGGAGCAGCAGAGTGAGTATAGCGTAGGGTAGCAGTGGAGAAGTGTATGGTAGCAGTGGAGAAGTGTAGAGTAACAGTGGGACGATGGAGAGTAGGAAGTGGCTGGAGCGTAGAAGGAGAGCTGATGTAGTTACGACGGAGTGGGAGGGCGGAGCTGATAGAGAGCAGCCGAACTGGAGAGAGAGAGAGAGAGCGGAGAGGAGAGTCGACGGAGGAGTAGAGGAGAGCGAGCGAGGCCAATGGAACGCGGCGAGCGAGCGGGGAGAAGAGTTGTGGATCGGTGTGAGCGGGGGAACTTGAGCGGTGTTGACGGAAGAGATGTTGAGCGACATACGCGGAATAAAGTAACGAGGAAAGACAAGAAGCTGTCGTGTCGGTTCGAGCACTACAACTGGCGTCAGAGGTGATTAAAGAACCGCGCCGCCATGTAAAAAAAAGTCACGAAAAGGAAGAACATACCGGCGGGCTCGTCGGCCGACAGCAGCGATGCAGACCCCCGTCGGGGGCTGGAGACTCCCGCTCCCCCGACGGACCTGGCTGATGGGGCGCCTCCGCGGGAGGAGGGCGACCCAGACGACGATGATGAACCAAGCCCACCTCATGTATGGAGAGCTGCGATGGCTGAGTGGTTGAGTGGGAGGCCAGGATGACGGCGCTTGCGAAGGAGTTTGAACGATTCATGCTAACAATATGGGAGGCGCCGACGGGATCGGATCAGCCGCCGCACGAGTTCGCCACACCTGCGGAGGCCGGCGGCGCTGCTGTGTCTCCCGATATGCCTGGAGCAGAGCTGGACGCTGATGAGGCACCGGGGTCGCCGACTCCAAGCTCACAACGCCGGCTGCACGTGGAACGTTTTGATGCAAAAGTTGGCGACAGGACGGCATTTACACGACGGTTTCGGGCGACGTATAAGTCGCTCGGGTGAACGGAAGGTGACGCGTTACGTGCCCTGCCGACGGCCCTGGACGACGATGCGCTGGCGGCGTTCTACGGGTTCTCTGTGGAAGTTCGCTCGTCATTGACGGAGACATTCGCGGCAACGCAGAACATTTACGAGCCGCGATCGGTCGCCAAGCGCAAGTTTCAGTTGAGACGGCGGGCGGAGACAGAATCTCTCCTCGCATACCGCAGTGCGCTGTTGACCCTCGGCCAAGCGGCTTAGCTGGCGATGGACCAAGCCGCCCTTGACTCCTTGGCCCAGGAGAAACTGTTGCTGATGGCGAAGGAGCTACGGGTGGTCCTTTCACTTCCCAGCAACAGCGACGACGACGGGTCGCCAGGAACATCCAAGCCAAACTGGATTTTCGCGACGAACCAGCGGCGGTGATGGCACAGCCTCTGGTGTTATGCGCCGGTGTGGCCGGGGGCCCGTCAGAGTTGGAGGAACCGGGGTCGCTGGCAACAGCGGCCACACAGCCGCTCGTGAGCCTGCCTCGCCGCCCCGGGACGTACGGAGGTGGCGCCCCGTTGACATGCTACGAGTGCGGGCGTCGAGGACACTTCGCACGTGACTGCTGGAGACGGTGAGGCATCTTCCCGAGGACGTCGGGAGACTACAACCGCGGATTATCCCCGTTCAAGGACCAACAGGCAAGTCGTGACACATTTAATACACGGCCGTATCCTTCACCTCACCCATCCACGACACCACACACTGTAAATCCGAAACGGCGTGAGAATTATTTTTTATGTTTTATTTTAATTATTTTATTATGTCCCTTCTATGTGACTTTACCGAAAGAACCAAGAAGATAGACCTCAGCCATCTTGCGGCAGGCTGCTTACAACGTACCCCTTCGCTCTGCCGGTATGGCCCTGAAGATGGCAAGTGCTTCGTATCTGTGTTTACCAAAGTTCCAGTGCCTGACACCCTAGCAATAATTGAGGACTTGGTCCAACATGGATTGAATTCGGATGTACCTGCGCTGGTTAGGCATTGCCTCACCAACACTTATTTTACCTGGAATGGAACCTTCTACAAAAAGAATGAGGGTACCCCTATGGGCTCCCCCTTGTCACCAGTGATAGCCAACATGTTCATGGAAAAGTTTGAATCAGACGCCATCCAGACATCCACCCTGCGTCTTTCCCTGTGGAAGAGGTATGTGGATGACACTTTCGTCATTTGGCCACATGGCCTCCCAGCATTGAACCACTTCTTGGACCACATCAATTCCAGACATCCATCCATCAGATTCACCATGGAAGTGGAGAAAGATGGCAAACTACCATTCTTAGATATTCGGTTTGAGAGGAGACCTGACGGATCCTTGGGACATTCTGTCTACAGGAAAGCCACCCACACAGATTCCTACTTGAAACCGGATTCCCACCACCACCCATCTCAAAAGAATTCTCTCATCAAAACGCTATACCACAGAGTTCATGGCATTTCTGACCAACACCACCTGGCCAGCGAATTAAGACACGTACATCGGACCCTCAGGATGAACAGATACTCTGAACGCACCATCCGCCAAGCTGTGTCTCCCACCATACAGAAACAGCCACTTGAAACTCCGATCAAAACTGTCATGTTACCATACATAGCAGGCGTGACCAAAAAGATCTCCAAAATTCTAAACAAACATAAGATCCAAGTCCGATTCAGTACAGTACATAAAATCCGTGATCTAATTCCATCTGTGAAGGATGTCATCCCTGACTTGCAATACCCTGGAGTCTCTTTAAACTGAGTTGCAACTGTGGTGACTGTTACATTGGGGAAACGAAACGTCATGTCTCTGATCGTGTCCGCGAGCAGAAGTCAGATTTGAAACACGGCAAAATTGAGTGTTCCGCCGTTACCGATCATTGCTACAACGCTGTGGGCTCTCATGATATTGTTTTCTCCGAGACTTAGGTACTCTGCAAACCCTCTGGCTACCATCAAATGTTTGTACACGAAGCCATTCAGATATTCAAACACAGACATAATTTCAACCGTGATGATTGGTACAAACTTAGTAATCATTGGAAAGATGTTATCAACCATGCAAAAAAAAAGATTTAACTACAGATTTTTGGACCATCTTATCTGACAGGCACTATTTTACTCTACCGAGTGTTAACATCCCCAGCGTTTAACAGTATTCTCCAGCAGCATAACAAAATGCGGCTTAATCGTATTTAATTCATTTACCCACCCAGCAGCATAACAAAAAGCAGTACTTGACCACTTCACAACTCCTCTCCTCCCCCACGGCCCTTCCTGGCTCCTCCCCCCTTAGCCACTATATAAGGTCGTACCTCTTGGGACTTCTCTTCACTTGATACAGATATTTTGCTGTGACAGTTTCACCTGAAGACGGAAGCTTGTGTTGCCTCCGAAACGTCGTGATTTTACTGTTTTTTTTTTAAATTAATTTTAATTTCATTTTTTACCTACGTGACTTTACCGAAAGAACTAAGAGTATGGAATATTGTCTCTCCTTCTTCCAGCCCGTAGGGGGCTCCAATTGTATTGGTTAAGAAACGAGATGGTTCCCTGCGATTTTGTGTCGATTATCGTAAACTAAATAAGATTTCGATGGCGGATGCATACCCGCTCCCGCGCATTGATGACTCGTTGGACGCCTTGTCCGGCGTGAAATTATTTTCCACTCTTGACCTCGTATTGGGCTTTTGGCAATTGCCCTTGGACGAGGAATCTAAACCGAAGACGGCATTCCGAATGCCACAGGGGTTGTTCCATTTTAACGTGCTTCCGATGGGGCTGCACTCCGCGCCAGCCACCTTTCAACGATTAATGGAACTCGTATTGTCCAGATTGCAGTGAGAGTCATGTTTGATATACCTTGACGACGTCATTGTATTCAGTAAGTATTTTGAAGGGCATTTGCAACGACTACGAGCTGTGTTTGGCCGGGTACGGGACGCCAATTTGAAATTTAAACTCCAAAATGTAATTTGTTGAGAACGTCTGTCAAATATTTGGGTCATGTTGTCAGCGAGGCGGGATTCGCCACTGACCCGGAGAAAATGAGTTGTGTACGCACTTGGCCAGTGCCGAAAACCATGTCAGAGGTACGTAGCTTCGTGGGATTTACGTCGTACTACCGTCGATTTCTCAAGGATTTTGCCATGATTGGGAGGTCACTGCATACACTGACCGCTAAGGGTAAAACGTTCCTATGGGGTGACGAGGAACAGCGTTCGTTTGAAACGCTTCGGGACGCTTTAGCTGACGCACCGCCGCTCGGATATCCGAATTTTGGAGAGATATTTATTCTGGACACTGATGCCAGTGATACGGGCATATGCGCTATGTTGTCACAGAAAATTGAGGGGGTGGAAAGAGTCGTTGCATACGGCAGCCGTGTGCTGTCCCCGATGGAGCAGAGATATTGTGTGACGCGCAGGGAATTGTGGGCGATTGTACACTTCGTGCAGTTGTATCGGTCATATTTGTACGGAAGGGAATTCTTGGTCCGCACTGACCACGTGGCGCTGCAGTACTCCTTGCGGATTGATCAACCCTCAGGTCAAATGGCCCGGTGGCCTGAGGTCCTGCCGGGATACTCCTTTACGGTCCAACACAGGAAAGGGACGCGTCATGTCAATGCGGACGCTCTGTCCTGGTTACCTCAGCCGTCAGGCTCGTGTAGATGTACCGAAGGATCGCTGTGTTGCGGTCCACCACTGCAAGGCATTCCGGCCATGGCTGCTGCAGCCGATTCAGGCCCAGTTGACGGGGCCCCTGCTAAAGAGCCCGGGTTGCTTGGATTGTCACGGGATTGTTGGGCGCGCTTACAGGCGGACGATTCTTCGCTTGCCAGAATGAGGCTTTGGGCCTCCCGTTCCAAAGGGTCGGAGGATCGGGCCTTCCTTCGGCTCATAGACGACCTCCTAGTGAGGTGGGATGTCGTGTTGCAGAAGTTTTGTATTATTGTACCACTGTGCTTGAGGGGAAAACTTATTCGCGACGCGCACGAGCATTTGATGCACTTGGGTGAGAAGAAAACCGCATTGACTTTGAGTAAAGATTTTTACTGTACGTTAAGGCCTGTCACGAGTGCGCACAGCGGAAGGCGCCGGCGCAATCATATCGAGTACCCTTGCAATCAATACGGATTTCACGGGTAAACGAAATTGTTGCCCTGGATATATTGGGACCGTTCCCCGTCACCCCGCGGGGTCACACATATTTGCTGGTGGGGGTTGAGTACCTCACTCGGTGGCCTATGGTATGGCCGCTAGCGGACCAATCGGCAGGATCGATCGCGGAGGCCTTCCTGCAGGGTTACGTTTTTGATAAGGGTCCTCCGGAGCACCTGCTTACTGATCAGGGCAAAACATTTTCCTCCCACCTGTTGAAGGAAGTGTGTGACGCATTGGGTATGAAGAAAATTCAGACGTCCCCGTACCACCCGCAAACCGACGGGATGGTTGAGCGTCTTCATAGAACGTTGACGTCTATGTTGTGCCAGCAGGTTAATTCGGCTCAAACAGATTGGGATCTACATGTTCCGGCGGCCCTGGCCGCTTATAGATTAGCCCCGCACGCCTTAACGGGGTATTCACTCTTCTATTTAATGTATGGTCGTGAACCGGAGGCCACGGCCCTGGTCAAACTGGGGGTAAAAACTAAAGGAAAGTTGTCAGCGGTGCTTGTCCCCATGCAAGTGGCATTGGACCGTTTGAAAGAGGCTAGGGAGGCCTCACTGGGAAATACGGAGCGGAGGCAGGCGGCTAATGAGCGCCTACATGGTACACAGCCTCCGCGGGACCCATGGCAAGTGGGAGACAGGGCTTGTATACTCTTAGGTTTTTTCGGTAAAGTCACGTAGGTAAAAATTAAAATTAATAAAAGTAAAATAAAAATCACGACGTTTCGGAGGCAACACAAGCTTCCGTCTTCAGGTGGAACCGTCACAGTACGATTGCTGTATCAAGTAAGAGAAATTCCTGTCCTTGTATATAATACTGGTTGAGGGGGGGGGAGGAGCCAAGGTAGGCACCTGGATCTGAGTTTTGTATTATTATTGTGAGGTTGGTGCGGCTGAGGCTGCTGCTAGGAATGAGCCTTTGTTGTGTAGACTGGTTGAACTGGGAGGTGCCAGAGTTGTTAAGGTGTGGCTGCTATAAAGGTGCGGCTGCTGTAAATGGGACTGAGCCTTTGTTATGTAGATGAAACAGCCCTTTGCTATGTTGCTGGGTGGGTAAAACTTAAAGCAAACCAGTGTGTGAAAAAAGAAGAAACTGTACGGTAACTAAAGAATAGTGCCTGTCAAATAAGATGGGTCCAAATATGTGTAGTTAAATATTTTTTGCATGGTTAATAACATCTTTCCAATGATTACTCAGTTTGTACCCATCATCACGGTTGAAATTATGTCTGTGTTTGTATATTTGGATGGCTTCGTGTACAAACCTTTGATGGCAGCCAGGAGGTTTGCAGAGTACCTTGGTCTCGGAAAAGACAATCTCATGAGAGCCCACAGCGTTGTAGCAATGATCGGCAAACGTGGAAGAATCAGTTTTGCCGTGTTTCAGATCTGACTTGTGCTCGCGGACACGATCAGAGATATGACGTTTCGTTTCTCCAATGTAACAATCACCACAGCTGCAACTCAGTTTGTAGACTCCAGGGTATTGTAAGTCAGGAATGACATTTTTCACAGATGGAATTAGATCACGGATTTTATGTACTGTACTGAATCGGACTTGGATCTTATGTTTGTTTAGAATTTTGGAGTTCTTTTTGGTCACGCCTGCTATGTATACTAACGTGATAGTTTTGATCGGAGTTTCAAGTGGCTGTTTCTGTATGGTGGGAGAAACAGCTTGGCGGATGGTGCGGTCAGAGTATCCATTCATCCTGAGGGCCCGATGTACATGTCTTAATTCACTGGTCAGGTGGTGTTGGTCAGAAATGCCATTAGCTCTGTGGTATAGCGTTTTGATGAGAGAATTCTTTTGAGATGGGTGGTGGTGGGAATGCAGTTTCAAGTAGGAATCTGTGTGGGTGGCTTTCCTGTAGACAGAATGTCCCAAGGATCCGTCAGGTCTCCTCTCAAACAGAATATCTAAGAATGGTAGTTTGTCATCTTTCTCCACTTCCATGGTGAATCTGATGGATGGATGGATGTCTGGAATTGATGTGGTCCAAGAAGTGGTTCAATGCTGGGAGGCCATGTGGCCAAATGACGAAAGTGTCATCCACATACCTCTTCCACAGGGAAGGACGCAGGGTGGATGTCTGGATGGCGTCTGATTCAAACTTTTCCATGAACATGTTGGCTATCACTGGTGACAAGGGGGAGCCCATAGGGGTACCCTCATTATGTTTATAGAAGGTGCCATTCCAGGTAAAATAAGTATTGGTGAGGCAATGCCTAACCAGCGCAGGTACATCCGAATTCAATCCATGTTGGACCAAGTCATCAATTATTGTTATGGTGTCAGGCACTGGGACTTTGGTAAACACAGATACTACATCAAAACTGACGAGGATATCATCAGGAGATAGTACCATCTCCTTGACCATAGAGACTAATTGGGTTGAGTTGAGTACTGCCGAAGAGGTCTTGCCTGTAAAGGGAAGCAGAGTATCTGATAGAAAACGGGCTAGTTTGTAGGTAGAAGAGTTGATCGTCGACACGATTGGTCGTAGCGGGGTGCCTTCTTTATGGATCTTGGGAAGACCATAGAGTCTAGGAGGTCTTGCCGCCGATGGTTTTAGAGAGGGACGTTTGGCTGGTTCGATTAGGGAAGTCGAACTCGTGATGATTTTGTTAGTTTTTGTCGTTAGGCTGTTAGTAGGATCGTTTTTAATTTTGGAGTAACTCCCATCATTAAATAGGTCCAGGATTTTGTTGTTGTATGATTCTTTATCCATGATGACCGTGGCATTGCCCTTGTCTGCCGAGAGGATGACTATAAAATCTCTCTTTTTTTTGGTTCGCGAGTTCAGAGCATTCGTTTTTGCTAATGTTACTAGTGGGTTTCTTAGCATTCTTAAGAATAGTGGCTATTTCAGCTCTTGCTACATCCGCATGGATGTATCCTATGCCTCTGAGGGCTACATCAATCTGAGAAATCACATCCTCTACTGGTATATATTTAGGGGTGACAGCGAAATTTAGTCCTTTGGCCAGTACCGTTTTCAGATTGTCAGAAATTTGGATGTTACTCTGATTAATAACGGTCTTGTTGACATCAGGCTTGGTTGCATTGTCTGATGGTGCCAGTGGGCACATCACCGAAATTCCATCAGCCCTGGCAGGGTCCCATTGATTTTGTGGAGGTTCGAAGGGACCAGAGTGTTCAGATTCGGTGCGGTCGCCGATTGTGGCATGTTCACCCGTTGCGGTTGAAGAAATATATATTGCCTTATGATGCGTCATCTCCCATCCCGGAGCGGCCTGTATTGGATGTGTCCGACGAGCGTATTGTGCGGCGACCGGAGAACGCACCTCAGCAGTTTACCCCCCGTGTGTCTGCAGGATCACCATTTTTGAGTCAGGGGCCGCCCCTGGATGCATGGGAACGGAATGCGGTCTCGCCGGGGAGCGGTCGGTGCAACGAGGAGAGGCGCACGTATCGGGCAAGACGCTGCCCCGCCTTTGTCCCCTGTTCACCCGGGCCGGGGTGATGGGCCGGCTGCGGGAACCCGCTCCCGAAGAGTGACTTTTTCATGACATTGTGTAGCGTAGAAATTGTGTTGCCTTGTCAAGGGGGGGATTGTGTAAGGGTTGTTGTGTGTTGCTGGGTGACGCGTTATGCTTAGCCGGGACGGCTAATTCTTTAAACATGGTGGGGGTGATGTAGTGCTTTAGATACGCGTCACACGCTGGGGTCGGTGTGCGCGCACGCGGCGGACAGTGGGAGCAAATGAGGACACATGGCGCTGATTGGCTGGTCGTTGTTGTTGTCCAAATTAAGGTGGCGTGATGTTTAAGGGTGGTAGCAGGTGGCAGGGGGTAATTAAGGGTGCAGGGCGCTGAGAGGGGTTTCGCCAGTAAATACAACTAGCTTAATCAGGCGAGAGCCAAATTTGTGGAGAAGTCCTCCTGTTTCGTACCTTAAATAGAGGCGTAGATGTGGTGACCACCCTTCTGCGCTCTTACAACACGTCGGAGGGGGGGGGGGATTACTGAGGCAACGTACATTATGCGAGCCTTTTGAACTTGTCCTTCCTGTCTATTGTGTGTATTAAAATAGCCTCCTACCGCTGTTATTGAGCTGATTTGGCCCATACCTTCCAATCACTCCAGACCAGGTGCCAGCATCATGACCAACTCAGGCATTAAAGTCACTTCATGCTCTTCTTGCATGAAGTGGAGGAGGGGGGGGGGAGAGTTAATTAATGTACGTACATTATGCATGTGCATTATGCGGGCCCATTGATCTTGTACTTCTTTTCCATTGTGTGTACTAAAATAACCATACCACCATCCTTATACTTATAACATCTGGTGGATGTGCCACTGAATCCCGAGATGATGGCTATATTCCTTTATTTTGCTGAGGACGAGATTGCCAAGTGATAAGGTCTAAACTAAGGTGACACTGAGGATTTTTTAGGTGATTTTCAAGAGTAGCTGATGGTGGTCAGTAGATTTTTAGTTTGCGACACTGATACGCCGCTGCCTTATGTCTACATACTCGGGTAAGGTTTTTCAGCATTTCAAAGGAAATTATTTTTACCAGAACCAGTGCTTTAACTACGAGGTGCAATCAGCACTGTAAATTATACCTGAGTAGAGGTCAATGCAGTATATAACTGTGTCATCTGTATAGGTGCGATTGTCACTGCCATGAGATCGGATAACAGACATCAAGTAATAATTAAAAATGTTGTGGTCAGACAATTAAAGAAACTGTTCCTAGTGTAATGCGGGCGTAAACGACCTTCCGGATGTGACGTCACGAGGGGAGGAGTTACGTCACGTGGGGGAGAGGGTTCAGGTCTATAAGGGGAGAAACCAGAAGAGGAAGGGGAGTGATTGGAGACTGGGAAAGAGTGAGGCCACGTAGGGCTGAGAGTGAGTGAGTGGCGAGATCGCCACATACACGGGGAACGAGGTTCAGCACCGTCGGCCAACGGTGACCGACCCCGGAGCAGCAGGAGCAGCGAGGAGGCTGCAGGTGGCAGCGGGGGTCTGCACACGGAGTTGGCGGCGGGGGTCTGCACACGGAGTTGGCAGCGGGGGTCTGCACACGGAGTTGGCAGCGGGGGTCTGCACACGGAGTTGGCAGCGGGTCTGCAAGAGAGGAAGGAGGCTACAATAGGGACAGCAGCCTGGGGCTGCAAGCTGAGGGTCTCTAAGGGAGTGCCGTGAGGGAAAAGCTAAGAACCCAAATAAAGGACACGGAGTCAGAGAGAAGCGTCCGAGTCTTTTATTACACTGGAGTCAGAAGTGTAACGGCATGGCAAAACAACTGAGAAAAAAGAATATTCCGTCTCCGGCATCGGCTTCATCTTCCGACGACGATGACCTTCCTCCTGAAGTCGGCCGGACTCTGGGAGAGGAAGAGATTCGTGCTGGGACGAGTGCGGGTCCGGGGGTCCAAGAGGTCGCCGTGTCGGCGGACCCGTCTGCTCCAAAGGACGCGGATTCAAGATGGAGCCAGATGGCGGAGCAACTTGAATCTCTCAAGAACGTCATTACACAGTTGTGTGAGCTCGTCACGCCGAGGGCGGCGTCGGAAGGAGATGTTGGTGGTCCGCAGGAGTCCGGGTTGTCTTCGCTGTCGCCGCCATCGGCCACGCGGCACGAGGACGCCATCTTGGGCGTGGCGCACGACGAAAAGCGGGAAGCCGCCATTTTGGGCCCTCTGCGACGGCCGGCCGCCATCTTGTCGACACCACGTTGCGACGCCATGTTGAATTTGCCACCGGAGGAGTCAGCGGCTGGAGGGAGCATGCCAAGGAGTCGCAGTCGTCACCTAACAACTGTCAAGGAATTCTCCATCGGGGGCGATTGGAGTGCGTTCGCCTGCAGATTTCTGGCAGCGGTACGCTCAGCGAGGTGGACTGACGCCGAGGCACTAGAAGTTCTTCCGACTCTTCTCGATGACGAGTCCGTTAGATTTTTTCGCTCTATAAAAGCCGCGAAGAAGAAGACTCTGCGAGGTGTGTTCGACGAAATGGCGGACGCTTACGAGCCGCCGGATGATGCTCATCGCCGGTTTGTGCAACGACAACGCGCACCCGAGGAGTCACCGGTGGCGTATAGGGGCGCGGTGTTGGAGCTAGCTATGGCCGCTTACCCGGAGACGGAGCCTGACCTGCTGGAACCTCTCATCCTGGGGAAAATGCTGGAGTTGTCCCGGGATCTCGGCATTCCTATGCCGGTGTGTGGTCATGAGAAGCTCACATCCCGGGCCGCGGCGAAATGTCTGGACGCCCAGTTTAACCTTCGCCGCTGGAAACAAGTTACGGCGTGGACGGGTGGGCCTATCGTCGAGGGGGGTGCCGTAGGGTGGGACCCTAAAAAGGCAGTGTACGTGCCGGATGGGAGCAGCCAGCAGGAGCTGTCAGCTGCCTCCGCTCTGTGGCCGGCCCGGGGTGGGCCGGGGCCGCGGGCTGCGCCGCCGATACGGCCGCGTCGGGACGGGGTGCCCGCCGCGCGCCGCAACGACATCGATTGCTTCCGCTGTGGGCGTAGGGGCCATTATGCCAGGGACTGCTGGGCCCGCGTTCCTGGTCCGCCCCAGCAGGAGGCCTCGACAGCGGACGCTCCCAAGAAAGATTCTCCAGCACAGGCAAGTCGGTGCGCACCAGACACCCGGCAAGGCTTGACACCTCACTCATCGCCGTTGTCATGCGATGCGGATGTTGTTAATAACGGGAGGCCATTTTCTGCGCCTTGTCGCTCGGTAACGCAGTGGCGCAAGTTGGCTCGGCGGGTTGTCGCGGCCGCTACCGGTTCGTCCACTGTTCCTCGGTCGATCCAAGTGGTGGACGTTCGTATTTTGGTGGATTCCGGTGCGTCCGCGACCATCATTTCGGATGTAATATTCCATCTTTTGAACATCCCACCAGGGGCCGTGAGTCCGGCTTACGCTTCCTGCGTCGCTGTGAACGGGGGTAGCATGGGAATTGTGGGCCAGGTGGACGCTAACATATCTATCGGGGGAGTGTCGGCCTCGGGAATTGTGTTAATTTCGAGGTCCCTTGCGGTTCCTTGTCTGTTGGGTACTGATTTTCTGGCAAAAATGCCCATTCTAATTCGAATTCATGAAAACTGCATTGAATTACTGGGGGGCCGTCTAATTGCATTTTTACCGTCCGCCTGGGGGCGACCTGCTCCTGTCGCCCAGGTGCAGGCGTTGTCGGATGTATCGGTTGATATTCCACCTGGCTCACAGATGCTCCATCCCCTTACGATATCGGAAGCCGGTGCCTGGTAGGCAGGGAGCTTTTGGGGTTTTGTTGTCACCGTCCGCCGCTATTACGGGCGGATCGGCGCTGGTGGGGGCGCAAACTATTGTCCGGCCAGATCAGCGGCCGTTTTTGCAGGTGCTTAACGCGAGTACCGAAAGCGTGTGTGTGCCGGCTGGTACCGTTGTGGCACATGCCACTACGGCGTTTACGGCTCATGGTGATCTGTCCAGCGGGGGGGTGGTTGGAGGTGTTTCACACCATGGAGCGGTAGATGATCGCTGGATCGCTGAATTGTGTGGGGAGAATTCTGCCCTTTCCGGCGAACAACGTTGTGCGATTCGTAAATTATTATCGAGTTATTTTGATGTGTTTAGCTCCGACGATTTGGACTTGGGACGCACCTCGCTGCTTTATCATCATATCGACACAGGGGACACTGCCCCTATTCGGTTAAACTCGCGTCGGATGAGTCCGGCTGAGCGAGAGCATGTTCGAGGGGCAGTGGACGACATGTTGGCTGCGGACATAATATCTCCGTCTAACAGCCCATGGGGCGCGCCTGTTGTGTTGGTTAAAAAGAAGAATGGCAAATTGCGATTTTGTGTAGATTTTCGTAAGTTAAATAAAGTGTCGGTAGCAGATGCGTACCCCCTGCCGCGTATGGACGATTCTCTCGACGCCTTGTCGGGGGCGAAGTTCTTTTCAACGCTAGATCTCTCTTCGGGCTTCTGGCAGCTTCCCCTTGACGAGCCCTCGCGAGAAAAGACTGCTTTCCGTACGCCGCAGGGGTTATTCCAATTTAACTGTCTTCCGATGGGGTTGAATGCGGCCCCTGCCACTTTTCAGAGGTTGATGGAGTTGGTATTAACGGGGTTACAGTGGGAGACATGTCTGATATATTTAGACGATATTATCGTCTTCAGCCGCACATTTGACGAGCATTTACTGCGGTTGGAGGCTGTATTCACCAGGATGCGTTCTGCTAATTTGAAATTCAAGCCAAAAAAATGTCACCTACTGCAACACTCCATACGATACTTGGGGCACATTGTTAGTGCGGACGGGGTGGCCACAGATCCGGAGAAAACAGCGTGTGTCCGTGATTGGCCAACCCCGGCCACGGTGGGTGATGTGCGTCGGTTTTTGGGGTTCGCCTCTTATTATCGGAGGTTTGTTCCAAATTTTGCTACGATCGCGAGGCCTTTGCATCTCCTTACGGGAAAAGGACACAAATTTGCTTGGGGACCGCCGGAGGAGGCGGCGTTTCGAAGCCTGCGCAATCTATTGGCTACGGCACCGACGTTGGATTATCCGGATTTTGAACATCCCTTCATTCTGGATACGGATGCGAGTGACACTGGCATTGGGGCGGTGTTGTCTCAGTCAAAAGGTGGTGTTGAACGCGTGGTGGCGTATGGTAGTCGGGTTTTGTCTCCCGCTGAAACCCGCTACTGCGTCACTCGCAGGGAACTTTTGGCTATTGTTTTTTTTCTCCGCCAATTTCGACCGTATCTGTACGGTCAGTCGTTTATTGTCCGCACGGACCATGCGGCCATGCAGTATGCTCTTAAGATGGACCAACCATCCGGCCAATTGGCGCGGTGGTTGGACACGCTGCAAGAATTTTCCTTCCAAATTCACCATCGGAAGGGTGTGCGTCACGCTAATGCGGACGCGCTTTCCAGGTTGCCGCAGCGATCCCCTTGAGCGTGTGCATCGGGGACGCATAGGTGTGGACCGATTCAGCACCCCCCTCAGCCTGTCGCGCTGGCAGTTGAAGTGCCTGAAGCTCCGCTTGAGCTGGGACCGGTTGATGGGGGACCGGCTGATGGGATTTTGCGTCTCCCGAGGTCTGTGTGGATTCGGGAACAAATGTTGGACGATTCCTTGGTGACGTTACGTAAGCGACCTGTGAAGGCAAGTGGGGGACTCGGTGCGGGGGGTGTGCCGGAAACCGCTCTCCGAGATGGATTGCTGATGTGGAGGGAAGGGATACAGGAACGCTGGCGTCTTGTTGTACCGGCATCATTGCGGTACGAATTGATTAGGACTCTGCATTGTGACACACTTTTACATCTGGGGGTGCAGAAGACCCTATTGACTCTAGATTTGAAGCTTTCGTGACTGCAAGGAATCATCTTCTTAGGTTTTTTCGGTAAAGTCACGTAGAAAGTAAAATAAAATAAAAACAAAAATCACGACGTTTCGGAGGCAACACAAGTCTCCGTCATCAGGTGGGACCGTCACAGCCAGATTAGCTGTATCAAGTGAGGCAATGATTCAAGATGTAATCCCTTAAAAGCGAGTTGAGGGGGGAGGGAGAGGGAGGGGGGAGCTCATCAGACTATGGTAGCCAATGAAAGGAACGTATCGGGAGGGAGGGGGGGCGAGGCCAAAAGGGTGGGCGATGGACGTGGAAGCGCTTGTGCGCAAGCGGCCAATTACTGCACACGCCAACACAATGGAGCGATTGTGCGCAAGCGGCCAGCCACTGCACCCGCCAACACAAAGGGCAGAGAGGAGGAGGGGAGGTCTAATACACATGATAGACAAAAGAACGAAAATGATGATGGGTACAAACTTAGGGGGAGCTCATCAGACTATGGTAGCCAATGAATGGAAACGTATCGGGAGGGAGGGGGGGGGGCGGAGGGGGGGGCGAGGGCAAAGGGTGGGCGACGGACGTGGAAGCGCTTGTGCGCAAGCGGCCAATTACTGCACACGCCAACACAATGGAGAGAGAGGGGGAGGGGGGGGTCTGATACACATGATAGACAAAAGAACGAAAATGCCCATGTTTATACCAATGCTGGCTGAACAATGAAGAGAGTACTGTTAAAATAACTGGGGATGTTAACACTCGGTAAAGTACAGTAAAATAGTGCCTGTCAGATAAGATGGTCCAAAAAATTTGTGATTAAGTCTTTTTTGCGTGGTTGATAACATCTTTCCAATGATTACTAAGTTTGTACCCATCATCACGGTTGAAATTATGTCTGTGTTTGTATATTTGTATGGCTTCGTGTACAAACCTTTGATGGTAGCCGGGAGGTTTGCAGAGAACCTTGGTCTCGGAAAAGACAATTTCATGAGAGCCCACCGAGTTGTAGCAATGATTGGCCACGGCAGAAGAATCAGTTCTGCCGTGTTTCAGATCTGACTTGTGCTCGCGGACACGATCAGAAACATGACGTTTCGTTTCTCCGGACACCCTAACAATAATTGAGGACTTAGTCCAACATGGATTGAATTCTGATGCACCTGCGCTGGTTAGGCATTGCCTCACCAACACCTATTTTACCTGGAATGGCACCTTCTACAAACAGAATGAGGGTACCCCTATGGGCTCCCCTTTGTCACCAGTTATAGCCAACATATTCATGGAAAAGTTTGAATCAGACGCCATCCAGACATCCACCCTGCGTCCTTCCCTGTGGAAGAGATATGTGGATGACACTTTCGTCATCTGGCCACATGGCCTCCCAGCATTGAACCACTTCTTGGACCACATCAATTCTAGACACCCATCCATCAGATTCACCATGGAAGTGGAGAAAGACGGTAAACTACCATTCTTGGATATTCTGTTTGAGAGGAGTCCTGACGGTTCCTTGGGACATTCTGTCTACAGAAAAGCCACCCACACAGACTCCTACTTGAAACCGGATTCCCACCACCACCCATCTCAAAAGAACTCTCTCATCAAAACGCTATACCACAGAGCACATGGCATTTCTGACAAACACCACCTGACCGGTGAATTAAGACATGTACATCAGGCCCTCAGGATGAACGGATACTCTGACCGTACTATCCGCCAAGCTGTCTCTCCCACCACACAGAAACAGCCACATGAAACTCCGACCAAAACCATTACGTTACCATACATAGCTGGCGTGACCAAAAAGATCTCCAAAATTCTAAACAAACATAAGATCCAAGTCCGATTCAGTACAGTGCATAAAATCCGTGATCTGATTCCATCTGTGAAGGATGTCGTTCCTGACTTACAGTATCCTGGAGTCTACAAATTGAGTTGCATTTGTGGTGATTGCTACATTGGAGAAACGAAACGTCATGTTTCTGATCGTGTCCGCGAGCACAAGTCAGATCTGAAACACGGCAGAACTGATTCTTCTGCCGTGGCCGATCATTGCTACAACTCGGTGGGCTCTCATGAAATTGTCTTTTCCGAGACCAAGGTTCTCTGCAAACCTCCCGGCTACCATCAAAGGTTTGTACACGAAGCCATACAAATATACAAACACAGACATAATTTCAACCGTGATGATGGGTACAAACTTAGTAATCATTGGAAAGATGTTATCAACCACGCAAAAAAGACTTAATCACAAATTTTTTGGACCATCTTATCTGACAGGCACTATTTTACTGTACTTTACCGAGTGTTAACATCCCCAGTTATTTTAACAGTACTCTCTTCATTGTTCAGCCAGCATTGGTATAAACATGGGCATTTTCGTTCTTTTGTCTATCATGTGTATCAGACCCCCCCCTCCCCCTCTCTCTCCATTGTGTTGGCGTGTGCAGTAATTGGCCGCTTGCGCACAAGCGCTTCCATGTCCGTCGCCCACCCTTTGGCCTCGCCCCCCCCCCCGGCCCCCCCCCTCCCTCCCGATACGTTTCCATTCATTGGCTACCATAGTCTGATGAGCTCCCCCTAAGTTTGTACCCATCATCATTTTCGTTCTTTTGTCTATCATGTGTATTAGACCTCCCCTCCTCCTCTCTGCCCTTTGTGTTGGCGGGTGCAGTGGCTGGCCGCTTGCGCACAATCGCTCCATTGTGTTGGCGTGTGCAGTAATTGGCCGCTTGCGCACAAGCGCTTCCACGTCCATCGCCCACCCTTTTGGCCTCGCCCCCCCTCCCTCCCGATACGTTCCTTTCATTGGCTACCATAGTCTGATGAGCTCCCCCCTCCCTCTCCCTCCCCCCTCAACTCGCTTTTAAGGGATTACATCTTGAATCATTGCCTCACTTGATACAGCTAATCTGGCTGTGACGGTCCCACCTGATGACGGAGACTTGTGTTGCCTCCGAAACGTCGTGATTTTTGTTTTTATTTTATTTTACTTTCTACGTGACTTTACCGAAAAAACCTAAGAAGATGACCCTATTGACGCTGCAGCGAGATTACTATTGGCACGGCATGACGACAGATGTCGTCGGTCACGTTCGCGCGTGTCCCGATTGTGCCCGCCGGAAGCCACCTAAACATCCATATGTGCCGCCGATACAATCTATTCAGGTATCTCGAGTTAATGAATTGGTGGCGTTAGATATTTTGGGACCCTTTCCGCCATCCGCTAGGGGAAATAAGTATTTGCTAGTAGGCGTGGAGTACCTCTCCCGCTGGCCGATGGCGTGGCCCTTGCCCGACCAGTCAGCAGCGTCCATTACAGACGCCTTTCTATTTGGGTACGTTATGGACAAGGGGGCGCCGGAGAGGCTTCTCACGGATCAGGGCCGAAATTTCTCTTCGAAATTGCTGGGGGAAGTGTGTGCGGCTCTCGGAACTAAGAAGATACGGACATCCCCCTACCACCCACAAACGGATGGTATGGTGGAACGGTTAAATCGGACCCTGTCCGCCATGCTGTGTCACACGGTCAGTGAAAAACAATCAGATTGGGATTTGCATATCCCTGGGGTGCTTTCGGCGTATCGAATGACGCCGCACGCGGCTACTGGATATTCGCCGTTTTTTCTTATGTATGGTCGTGAAAACGTGCCGCCAATTAATGAGCAGTTGGGAACCGGAGCGAGGGGACCTGCTAAACCTCTTCCTGATTATATTCAGGACAACGTTCGCCGTGTCACTGAGGCGAGGGAAGGAGCCCGCATGGCTACGGCCAAAGCCCAGGCCCGGAACGAGCGGTGTGCTCGACGTTCAAAGGGGGAGTGCCCCTGGAAAACGGGGGACCTGGCCTGGCTCCATTGCCCACAGGTGCGGCCAGGTACCTCTCCTAAATTACATAAACCATGGCAAGGGCCGGTTCGCCTCATCGAGGTTCCCAACCCACAGTCGGCGCGTGTTCGGGTTGGATCGCAGCGTTGGTTCGTACACACATCTCGGTTGAAGCCATACGTTGCCCCTCGACCTGATGCGTCATCTCCTGAGGTTGCCTTGCCGGGGTCTGTTGCTGCCGACTCGCCCTTGCCTGTGCCTGCTGACCTTGCAAGAGCACCTGTCGTACCCCTTACAGACAAGCCGGCCGTGACGCAGCAGGAGGGAGGACGCTCCGCTCGCGGGGTGCCTGCCACGGCTGCGGAATCTCCGGGACCTGCAGCCCTTCCTACCCCGCCACGGACGCGATTGCAGGACACTTCTGAATGGGACCGGGACGGTGGCAGGCCTCCAATAGCGACGGACGAACTTTATCCTGTCGCTCTCAAAACCCTGCCACGTTCCCGCTCGGCGGGTGGGCCGCCAACCGTCCGGGACGGCCCGGCGACCCGCACTCGCTCGAAATCCCTCACATTTCGTTAACTTTTGTGTTGTGTTCTTGTTCTATATTGTTGTTGTATGCTTCGTGTCCTTTAACGTATTCGGTCTTTTACACTCGCATTACTTGTTGAGTTGTTGTTCAGCCGAGGTCAGCTGGATTTTCTCTACGGGGGAGGGTGGTGTAATGCGGGCGTAAACGACCTTCCGGATGTGACGTCATGAGGGGAGGAGTTACGTCACGTGGGGGAGAGGGTTCAGGTCTATAAGGGGAGAAACCGGAAGAGGAAGGGGAGTGATTGGAGACTGGGAAAGAGTGAGGCCACGTAGGGCGGAGAGTGAGTGAGTGGCGAGATCGCCACATACACGGGGAATGAGGTTCGGCACCGTCGGCCAACGGTGACCGACCCCGGAGCAGCAGGAGCAGCGAGGAGGCTGCAGGTGGCAGCGGGGGTCTGCACACGGAGTTGGCGGCGGGGGTCTGCACACGGAGTTGGCAGCGGGGGTCTGCACACGGAGTTGGCAGCGGGTCTGCAAGAGAGGAAGGAGGCTACAATAGGGACAGCAGCCTGGGGCTGCAAGCAGAGGGTCTCTAAGGGAGTGCCGTGAGGGAAAAGCTAAGAACCCAAATAAAGGACACGGAGTCAGAGAGAAGCGTCCGAGTCTTTTATTACACTAGATAGGCCTGCATCGAGATCTACGCAGTTTTCCCGAACACCTGTAATAGATATCCGAGACCAGAAAACCGGTAAAGTTTGCGGCGACAGTGCTCGTGTGCGACGTTGGAGTTCATTTTCCATTATACTCGTTTACATTGACATGCCAATCTCTCCTTTAACACAGCTGCTGTGCGTGCGTGCAGCGACGGGGACTCCTTTCCATCTCTGACCCCACCTACTTACCCACCTCAAACCTATATATAACCTCTTGTTGCAGCAGCAGCCCTTTCTTGTTCAGCAGTTCTACTGCTGTATCTTTCCACCTGATGACGATTGCATGTGTTGCGATCGAAACCGCCGTGTCACTGAGGCGAGGGATTTATTTTTCTATCTACGTGACTTTGCTGAAAGAACCAAAGAGGATGGATTCCTGCAGTCACGAAAACTTCAATTCAAGATTGAAGGTAAAGTTTGTTTGGACCTTTAACGATGCATTGCTTTGTCGATTAAATATTGATTATATTGATCGAATGCTATCCTCAATAATACAACAATAAGATTGTGGAAATGTTAACATTACATTTAAGCTGAGGGAACAAAATGGACGAATGGGAATGACAGTGCAAACGAGGAAGAACATAGAAGGTAAACAATAACAAGTGATGGAGACCGTAAAAATATAACAGACAATACAAACGAGATGGAAATACAAACACGAGGTAACACCAACAAGCTGGACAATGTGAATGAAAATAAGACAACGAGACGGCAAATATAAACGAGAGACAATACAAAGGAGATAGGCAGAACAGCCGAGATGCATGGTGTTCCCTGCAAGTGTGAAAGCTTTGTGAGGAAGTGGGTCAACATTCCAATGAGACAACACGGGCATTGCTGTTGAGTCTCAGAGCATCAGACCAGAGGTCTTTGTGGTTATGCGCGTGGGTCTGTAGTTCAGCACTGTGGAGGCAGTGAGGATTGGTGGATCGCACAAATGCGAAACTGGCTTCCCTTGGGCGTTGAGGAGGTGCCATACGCTGACTCGCCAAGAGAAGGCAGTACAGTACAACAATTAGACTAATATTTGTCCCTTATGTATGGGATACTGTTACCCCTCCTCCAGTTGCTCTGGTTTCTTCTCTCATGTATAAAAACGCAATAATTGGCTGAAAACATCTTCGTATATTGTTAGCACCGGCTAAACATCTGTCTGATGCTGTCTTCTCGCTTATCTGTGGTTCCTCCTAGTGTCTTTGGATCAGTGTGTTACAAGTTGAAATCATTATTAACAGCAGTGACCCCAATAAATCCGTTGAGTGTAGGGGAGGAATTTGGTGGCTTTTTTTTCATCATCAGACTGGAGCTATATTACGATAATAATGATCAGGATGATGAACACAAGATAAACACCCTTACCGGGATGCCTGTCGGTATTTCTGTGCCATCTGCAGCCACTGTTTGGATTGGAGTTTCGTTGTTTCTTGCCTCATTTCCAACATCATATGGAAACTGCAGCTCAGGGTTGCTCCTGGTGAATGAAATGCACAAGTGATGTTGTTTCGTGTTATGGTCGAACAATAAGTACACACTGTCGTACATGTACAGCTATTTAGTGAATACACTGCTGGATGAGGGTCTTTATCCCATACGGGTCTCCGGGGTTATTTGACCGCTACTCTGCTGGTCAGCACAGGTTGGTGAAGGCGAGGTGGGGGGAAAGGTTACAGATGTTGGGAGCAATGAAATATCTAACACTGATGGGTATTGCTGCAGTGGCCTTTGTTGGCAACGTACCCCCACAGCAGCCTGTGGGGATACGGGGTGCCATGGTGGTGAGATGTTAACTATTCTGCCTGATATAGAGGAGGTCGTGGGTTCGAACCCTATAATGACACCTGTATATTTGGAGTTTGCATATCCTCCAGGCTTTTCCTCCATATTTAGAATCAACATGCGTTTAGAATATTTGGCTGATATACATTTCCACACAGGCCACTTCGTTGAGCTATCATTTATGGCCAAGTCGCTTCTGAAAAAGAACTACATAGCTCAGTGGGCCTTACCTGGTAAAAAAAATAGTTATAAATAGTACGTTCTATAGCCTATCACGCCTGTTTCATGTACGGTGGTTCCCCATCCAAGCGATACCCAGACTCAAAGTCTGCTTAGCTTACGAGATCAGGTGGCAACATTTTTAGGTAATTTGGTCAGAGGCCAAATTCGTTTACATCAAGACCGAATTTTATTGTTTGCAATAATGCAAACAATCAAATTATATTGACAAAGATGGTTAACATTTCACAACAACGGTAAATATCATTGTGCGACTACAGCATTAGAATGCAACAAGTTTAAATACGTTTTTTTTACAATTGAACCTTATGGCAGGACCCCGGGGTCCCATAAGCCCCCGGCTCTCGCGTACACAGTGTTGAAGTTTCAAAGTTTCGTTTATAACTACGGCAATGTTGGCAACCACAGGTGCTTGGTGAAAAACGAGAGGAATGGTTTTTGGTGGATCGCGTAGTTTATGGGCGAGATAGGACGGAGTCGCCAAAAAGAAATAAATTAATTACGATTTTTACTTCCGTTAATTCGGGACCCCGGGGTCCCGCCATAAGGTTCAATTGGTGATTGATTCAAAACATGGCATGTAAAACTGAGCCTAGTCTTAGGCTAACAAAGTCGAAAACAGGAGTAACGTTTCTTACCTGATACAATCATCTCTGGTCTTGTTATTGAACTTTCTCTTGAAGTAGAGGGCGAAAACCAGGACCAAAATAAAAACGACCACCAAGAGCCACAACAGGTGCAGCCACAACAGGTGCAATAATTCTGAAAAACATACGTATCAGACACGTGTAATGGTATTTACCTTATACCTGATTTCAGCTCTCTTCGTCCCGACTCAGCATCAACTACCCTCTCCATGCGCTTTCTTCCTTTCTCAATTCCTTGGCTCCCCGTTGCCCTCGGTTACCTTCGATAAACTTCCTCAACCCTGGA
The DNA here is from genome assembly GCF_964198595.1 of Lampetra fluviatilis. Taxonomy (NCBI): domain Eukaryota; kingdom Metazoa; phylum Chordata; class Hyperoartia; order Petromyzontiformes; family Petromyzontidae; genus Lampetra; species Lampetra fluviatilis. The sequence goes on along the minus strand of NC_136348.1, from coordinate 456,053 downwards.
TCAATCCTTTCCTCCAGTCAAAATAACGCCTCTTGCACAAAGCCGAAAGGCTTCTTAAATTTCCCCCCTCATGTGGCAACCTCACTTCTTATGCGATTTTGGAACAAGCAAAACAAGATTAATTCCTGGCCCTCATCTCCTCTCTCTCTCCCCATGCCCGTCAACTATTTTCCACTCTCCTCATGCACCTCCAGCAGTCTCATTAAACTTTGTCACCTCTCCCCAATCCACGGTCACTGTCGGTATCCCCCAAGGTTATGTCCTTGGTCCCTTACTTCTACATCTCTCCTCTCCAAACCCTCGTTCAACCTTTTCCATAATTTATTTTCTGATAACACTGAAATAATCCTCTCCTTCCCCTCTTTTCCTCCTAACCTTGCTTCTCACATTTACACCCCTGTCTGATCGCCATTCCAAACCTGGATGTCCCAGCACTTTCTCTGCATAAGTCCTTCCAAAACTCAATATATGTTCCCTGATTCAATTCTCCCTTATACCCGTCATACTATCCCCTTTCCCGTCCTACTATCCAAGGAGATTTCGACCTTGGATTTAAGTGGGGCCAAGGTATAAATTATGGAACTGAGAGTATCATTGTAAACCTTCACCATGTCTTTTTTATTTAAAACTTTCGTGACTGCAGGGATTCATATTCTTGGTTTTTTCGGTAAAGTCACGTAGAAGGGAAATAATAAAATAATACAAATATAAAACAATATTTTTATTATTTCCCTTCACCATGTGCCACGGTGAAAGTACTGTGAGTGGGGCCAATAAGGAGTATTATTGATGGGAGCAAAGGTGGGCAGTGGCCCACTTTGAGAATAAGTTGAAGAGAGAGAGAGAGAGAGAAGAAAGGAAAGGGAAAAACCCCTATGCCAGCAAGAAGCTGACCCACGATCTTACAGTGCACAGTTCACTAAGGTATGCTGGGAGTAATCCTAGACAACGACTTGGACCATGCATATGTTAGCCCTGCTAGCTGAGTTGTTTGAAAATGCTCCTCCTTGCACTGCAGATCATGTAAATTTCAGATTTCTTAAGAGAAAAAAAAATACAGACCACTAAAGGGCTGCCACATGACCTGAACAACATGAAAATAGTGGACATCAATGTTGAAGTGATACAATCATTCACCTACCTCGGATGCAACCTGCAACATAGTGGACCACAGTGAGGGAGAAATTAAAAGATTAATCTCAATTTTGCTCGAGTGCATAAAAGAGCTTGACATATATCTGATGCACCAGAATTACAATGGCAACAAAGATACACCTCTACAACGCATATATCCTGCCGATGTTGCTGTATGGCTCAGAAACGTGGTCGAAGACAGCGTCTCTGTGCAGTAAACTGGATGCATTTGACCAGTGGTGTCGATGACAGATTCTCTGCATCCACTTCAGCGAGAACATAAATTCTTGAACAGCATCTCCAGCGGTGACTGAAATGGCCAGCATTAGGGGACTTTGCTCTCTTTCAGACCCGTTGCCTGGGCAGATGCATCGGCCAATTGCACTGGAGTCCTGCACTCCATCACCATCAATGGCACTACCGCGGGACTGGTGGGGCAGAGCACGGTTGAGGTGGAAGCACACCGTAGAAGCTGATGTCAAGTACCACGGTCTTGGACTGTGCTCAGCGTGGCAGCACACTCTGGAGAGTCGCCTGGTGGCATCTCATGCAGACCATTAAGCTCTGGCTTAGTGGAAGTGACTAATGATGGTGATGAGTTCAACTGTATACTTCGATTAGAGATCTTGATTTGTTTTGCTCATATTTATTTTCAGTCTAACTTTGCAGCTGTATATGACTCATTTGTAAATTTATTTAATTTTACTGCCCAACAATATCCACAGTTGCCTGCATGTGACTCGCTAGGGTCAGCCCACTGGCTTTTTTACTTCTACTTACTAGCAGCCGCATTTGCGATAACTGCACTTGGTATCTAATCTTACACGTTTACGCAGTACTATCCTTAAATGTTAAGTAATTCACTAATCTACAATTTTATAGACGTCGTCTGCTTCAGAGATGAAATCTGCTGTTTATTATGGATTTTTACGTGCTGCATTCAAATATGACAATTAAAACAATTGATTGGCTACTGTTCCTAAGATATTTAAGTTTTTACATTTTACATCTATGTATATTGTGTAGATAGAGTTTTACTCATAAATTGTAAACCTAGGTCTTTTCATGCGTTAATGGTTACTTTACATAACACGTCACCTGTCCTGTTCATGTAACACTTAAACATCTGCAAAATACTTATATAAATAAGATGTATTATGAAACAAAAGGCAAAAAACTGTGATGTGTATATATATATATATATAAGTACATAGTTTAGGCAGGTGCAATGCCAGTATGGCAGGTAAAGGGATGGTCTCAGTGAGACTGGACCATGGCGATGGACACGAGCTAATGGGACATGTAATGTCCCATTAGCTCGTGTCCATCGCAAAGGTACCGACTAGATATAGTCGGTCTCACCTCCACATACAGCATTGGCACTGGAACAAAAGATCTCGATCGGTGGTGATATCTCTCCTATTCCGGAGTAACCCCTGGTGAGAGGCCCCACGCGGGTGTGGGGAAATTCAAAAGCCTTCGACTAGGTGCTGGTCAGTTGGAGTTTGTGCCAGTGGATGAGAGGGTCGGCTCATAGAGACTTCGGGTCTCAGAAAGGCAAACTGACTGTTTTCTGTGCTTATGCACCAAACAGAAATTCAGACTATTTGGAATTTTTGGAGATGGTAGGTGCAGTGCTCGACAGAGTACTGGCTACCAAATCTATAGTTCTACTGGGAGAGTTCAATGCTCATGTGGGAAATGATCGAGATACCTGGAGAGGCGTGATTTGGAGTAATTGCCCTCCTGATTTGAACCTGAATGGTGAAATGTTATTGTAATTATGTGCAGTCACAGAATATAAATAACAAACACCATATTCGAACACAAGGATCATCATAAGTGTACTTGGTACCAGAGTGCATTGGGCCAAAGGTCAATTATTGACTTTATACTTGTATTATCGAACCTAAAGCCGTATGTTCTGGACACTCAGGTGAAGAGAGGGACAGAGCTGTCAACTGATCACCGCCTGGTGGTAAGTTGGATCCGACGCTTGGGGCACCGACCAGATAGACGTGGAAGGCCAAAACGAATACAGTAGTGCGGGTTTCCTGAGAATGCCTGGCGGAAGACCCAGTGAAGAAAGATTTAACCTTTTACCTCCGATGAAACTTCTCCTGCACTCCCGGGGGAGGTCGTGGACATTGAGTCCAAGTGGACCATGTTCAGGACCTCGATTGTGGATGCAGCTGTGAAAAGCTGGGGCCTGAAGGCAGTTGGTGCTATCATGGTGGCAACCCTACGACCCACTGGTAGACACCAGTGTTGAAGAAAGCTGTCAAGTTGAAGAAAGATTTCCGACCTATTGAGAGGTACCGACTTGCCATGAGGGTAGCAGCTGCAGCAGTCACTAATGCAAAAGCCCGGGCATGGGAGGAGTTTGGAGAGGCCATGGCGAGGGACTACTGGGCAGCCTCAAATATGTTCTGTCAAACCATCCGACGCCATAGGAGGGGTCGACGGGATGTGGCCCAGGCTGTTTTCAGTAAGGGTGGTAGCGTAACATTGACCTCAACTAAGGAGTTAGTCGAGAGGTGGAAGGAACACTTTGGGGAGCTCCTCAACACGGTGGACATGCCCTCCTCTCAGGAGGCAGATCTGGAAACAGCTGGGGGGGGGGTCAGATCCATCACGTTTGCTGAAGTCGCTGCGGCATTTGAGCACCTTCATAGCGGCCAAGCTACTGGGGTCGACGAGATTCGCCCAAAGTTATTGAAAGTGCTGGACAGTGTAGGAGTGTCGTGGTTAACACGCCTCTTCAATGTTGCCTGGAACGCGGGTATAGTACTTGTGGATTGGTAAAATTCGGGTCTTGGTTCCCATTTAAGAAAAATGTGACCAGAGGATGTGCTCCAACTACAGAGAAATCAGACTCCTTAGCTTCCCAGATAAAGCTTATGCCAGAGTGCTGGAGAGGAGGCTGTGTCCAGTGGTCGAGCCTCAGCTTCAGGAAGAACAATGCGGATTCGGTCATGGTCGTGGAACAATGGATGAGCTCTTTTCCCTCTCACAGATATTTGAGGGGTCATGGGATTATGCTTCTTTGGTCTCCCTCTGCTTTGTAGACTTGGAAAAAGCATATGACCGTGTTCCCCGCAATGTATTGTGGGAGGTGCTGTGAGAGCATGATGTGCAGGTGCTGCTTGTGTGCTCCATCCGGTCCCTCTATTACCGGAGTAAGAGCTGTGTCCGTATTCTTGGTGTTAAATCAAATTAATTCCCTGTGGGTGTTGGACTCCGACAACGGTAATTCTCGTCTCCACTCTTGTTTGTGATTTTCATGGACAGGATATCAATGCGCAGTAGATATAGACAGTATCCAGTACGGGGGTATGGAGGTGGCATAGTGGCTTTTTGCCGATGACGTTGTCCTCTTTGCCTCATCAGTCTGTGATCTCCAACATGCACTTGAACGGTTTGATGCCGAGTGTGAATCAGCTGCGATGAGGATCAGCACCTTCAAATTTTAGATCATTATTCACTCCTGGTAGATGGTGGATTATTCTCTCTAGGTGAGGGGGGAACAGCTGCCCTTAGTGGGGGAGCTGATGTTCCTCGTGGGTTCTTTCACGAGTGATGGTAAGTGGGAGCAGGAGATCGGCTAGCGGATTGGTGCGGCATTCCCTGTGTTGTAAGTGCTGTTCCGTTCCATATTAGTGAAGTGGGAGCTGAGTTCTCGAACAAACCTTGCAGTTTACAGGTCGATCTACATTCCCACCCTCACCTATGGTCATGATTTTTGAGTAATGACCGAAATGATGAGATAGTGTGTACAAGGGAATGAAATGAGGTTTCTCCACAGGGTTGCCGGGCGCACTCTCCGTGATCAGATGAGGAGCTCGGTAATCAGGGAGAGCTTCAGAGTCGAGCTGCTGCTCCTCCAAATCGAGAGGAATCAGCTGAGGTGGTTGAGGTACCTGGTAAGAGGGCCTCCCGGTAGACTTCCAATGGAACTCTACCGGGCACGTCCCACTGGGTGAAGACCCTGGAGCCAGCTCAGGACACGCTGGCGGAATGATGTCGCTCTACTGGCCTGGGAATGCCTGGGAATTTTATAGGAAGAGCTAAAATCTGTCGCTAGGGAAACGGAGGTCTGGACCGGCCTTCTCAACATGCTACCACTGCGACCCTCACCAGGACAAGCGGACTGAGGAATGAACGACAAAACGAGCCACTGCAGAGTTTAATCTGAGTCACCATCATCATGTAGCAAAGTTAGGAGGCTGAGGTTCACTGTGGTAGATTGACTGTGGAATGCTGTCGCCTCACGTGCATTGCTTAATAAGCTTTGTGGTCGAATTTTGAAGGATGGATGAAGATGAGAATGAGGAGAATTATGATGATAGATAATGTGGTTGAGGGGCTGATAGTTCGCCTGTCAATTGTGTAGTGTTGGAGTATTGCGTGGGTGTGAGTGGGGAAAGGAGGAGTTTGTGCAGCCAATGAAATGCAGCGTGAAAGGAAATTATTGCAGTATGCGAGATGTGAAATTTTGCGGCTCTCGAAGCGTGCAGTTTTGTTGAATGCCTAGGGTCCAAATGCTGTAGACTCAGAGTAAAGTTATGAGAAAGGAACTCGGTCATTGGGATGGTAGATTCCTAGTTAGACCAATCGGGGAAGAGGATTATCCGAGGGAAAAACAATTCTCTAGGAGACGGCGTAAAGCAGGCGTCTGAAATTCAATCCGCCGCTGGGTATACAAGTGATCGGATCGAAATGGATTTTTGGATAGTGGGGTTATTAAAACAACACGGGATTGTGCATAGAACTATGAGTGGCCAATAGCAACCAGAACAGCGGGCCGATAGTGCACTTGAGAAAGTGTGAGGAACGTGTGGGAAAGAAAGCACGGGGAAAGTTGCACAGCAGCATAGCGTGGGAAATGTATCGCATAGCCAGGGGGAGTGAGTGGTATAGTTGGCGTGTGAAATCAATATTGGGAGTTAATACAGCAGTAGTGAAGATACAAGTGGTTCAGACCGAAACACAGAGGTTCAGAGACGTGCTTTGGTATGTTTCATAGCGGAGTTGAACAAATTATGTTACTTACATATACTCATATATGCTCTTATAGTAAAATACGTGTGCACACATAATTATTTCCATTGGATCGCAATTATGCTGACCATATGGTCCAATGCAAGGCCCGTACAACACAAGCATGTGTGCAGTATTCCAGTTGGATTTATTTAGTTTAGTTAATATTTTTATAACCTACCTAGTTGGGTTAATTGACATGCAACCAATACGTCTCTCTTGTCGCGCCTCTATATTTAACAGCAGAAAAATATATGAGTGTTATTGAAAGCCTCTGTGTAAAAGGATGTATGTTAATGGTGATGTGTGACCGATAAGGTTGGTGATCAATCTCAACCCATAACTACTATATTTTCAACTTTTACCAAACCTGCAAACGATGAGAAAGACCCATCATCATAACATAATAATAGTGCTGGCTGGAAAACCTTTAGTTTCAAACAGCACAGATATCTGTGAGCTGTGAAAATCTCTAACCAATTTTTTTTTTATTTACCTCGATGGTGTTGTCATTCAACGTTAACGCAGCATATGCTGGGGTAGCTGTGAGAACACACGTACTACTCTAACTGAGCAGTCCAAAGTACTTAACCACGCCAAGCATGGGGATCTAGGCAAATAATTGAAGCAGTCAAAAATTAATACATTGCTGGAGGCATGCATTTATAGCGAGCATGTTAGTCACCTGGACTAAGATCAAATCAGTTCTACTTGTATACGTCTGCACACAGATGGGAATTGTGGTTCCCTATTCTTCTCTTTCATTGCCTGTGCATCACTATGACAACCCCGTTAACCCCTGGGAGACCTATTTCCAGCAATTGCGGTATTGTTGTGGTGCAACCGGGCAAATGTCAGAGAACACAACTGCTGCAAACTGGTAACCCAAGTGCAATTTTATTTTTTACCAATAGAAGCAACAAGAATGCATTTCAACAGTCATTTTTTCGTCAGCTTTAGATTCCATTTTGATGGCCAGCGTGTTGAGTTAAGGGGATTCTTACCAGTAGTAATGGGTGATATAATCCGTAGATGTCCAGTGGCAGTTCCTCTAGAGCCGGTGGTGTTGATAACACAGGAGTAATTTACACTTCGTGTAACGTTATAAAGCGTCACGTGGCTGGAGCCATCCTCAAGGTCCAAGTGTCCCTCGTACATCACGGGGCCCAGCTGTTGCATGCCGCTAGAGACGTGTGAGTCCTTGAGTTCATTTATTCGTAAAGACCGGACACAGTGCACGCCATTAGCATTGACAAAACTGGCCTCAGAGAAACGTCGCTCAGCTACATCATTATGGCCATTGTCAGCCTGAGACACAGGAGTCAACACAGACTCTGCTGTTCCCAGAATATTTACATCATTGCCATCAGAATAATTGCTGCTCATGATGATTATCAAAGTGAGATAATTAATTAAGAGGATCCTATACCCTAATTACTGACATATGTATGTTGAAATTTCTTTACACCATACGTGTCTCATACATAGCCAACCGGGCTAATCGTAGGTGCGGGATGAAAGAGGCTGTCTTTGCTGCAGGCCAATGTTAACCTGCGCCAAAATAAACACAACTTAAATAAAGAAAACTCATTTTTTTCCTCAAACAATAATGCAGTTATGTTTGGCAAACTTGTTATAAATAACTTTACATTGCTCATGTTTATGTTTAACCGCACTTACCAGCCTTCACATAAGTGCCTGAAGGTTGTATAAAAAGCAGTGTAAAAACGACGTGAGCAGAAGGGAGGTTTAAGATTGGTAAATTGCAAATATTCGCCCTTTGAAGATAAAAGTGAACCACAATGTGTGCTAGAGCCAGGATCGTGAAACTCGTGGTGGTATTCTGTGGGGAACTCTAACAGTCAAACACACAACTCCTATCAAATGGATACATTTTTACTCCTCTCTATGTGACAATTTTTGGGTGCTTTGCTGTTAAAAATCAAATGGAAACCTAAAAATGAAACGTCGATGCTGCTACCTTGGATGGGTAGAACTAACTAAATGTGTTTCACATGTGAGGTGTACTCAGGGGTCAAAGTCACAAGGCCAGTGAAAGTGCAAGGGACATGTGGGGCCGAGACTCACATTGAGGCTCACGGCCATCGATGTAGAGGGGAACGTCCACGTGACCCCACACAGGCGCTCCCCATCCTCCAGTCTCGTGACGTTGCACCACAGAGTGACGTTACCTCCCTGTACAACTGAGACATCTCTCTCTACAGACACCGACAGAGCTGAGACACAGAGACAGAGGCACAGAGACAGAGACGTTTCCTCATTATACAGCTGAGACGTCTCTCTACTGACATAAACAAAGCTGAGACAGATATATCATCACCCTCTATAGCTGAGACATCTCTCTACAGAAACAGACAGAGCTGAGACAGACACAAGGACAGATACATAACTTCCCTCTACAGCTGAGACATCTCTCTACAAACACAGACAGAGATGAGACAGAGACAGATGTCACCTCCCTCTGCAGTTGATACATCTTTCTACAGTCACAGATAGCGCTGAGACACAGAGGTAAAGACGTCACCACCCTATACAGCTGAGTTATCTCTCTTTACAGATGTAGTGACTGTGATTGTCACTTTTTGGTGCCGGGCTTACGAAGCCACGGCGGATAATGTGTTGGCAGTAGCCCGCTTACAGGGCGTAGTACCACCAGCCCTAGCGGGGCTTGGGTGAGTGCTGCTCAGCGCGGAGGCACCACGTACAGTGTGCGGTGCGGGCCCCACGTGAGGGAGCGAAAGGGAGTGTCAACCAACTAGGGTTACGTTGGGGTATGATACGCTGGTTGACCTGCTGACACGTGACCAGATGATATTGGAGGGAGGCCACCGGTGGATGGGGGGCCGCTGGGTGGTCACGTGGTCTAAAAGAGCTCTCGGAAGCCTTCGAGAAAGAGCTCGAGAGATCTGGAAGGTGGGCGGGGCGAAGGGCGGAGCCGGCCCCAGCCCAGGGGGATATAATGGTATGCATTCAGACGCTGTCTTTCCGACAGTCCTGTTCTTCACCTGATGACGGCTGCTTGCGTTGCGGCCAAAACGTCGTGAGAATTGTATTTTATTATGATTTATTTTTATTATTTTATTATTTCCCTTCTACGTGACTTTACCGAAAGAACCAAGAAGATGAATCCCTGCAGTCACGAAAGCTTTAAATCGAAATTGTGTGATGTTATGTTAAAGTTGCTTAATACATAGCATTGCTCCCAAGACAACGTCTGCGACTCAGTTGGACTCACTACACAAACACAGACGTAGCTGAGACAGAGACAGAGATGTCACCACCTCTGCACCTCCCTCTACAGCTGAGAGACATCTCTGTCTACAGACACTGATACAGTTCAGACAGACACTGAGACATACATGTTACCTCCCTCTATACTTGCGAAATCTCTATGCAGACACAGATAGAGCTGAGGTACAGACAGGTAGATATGTCAGCTCCCTCTACAGCTGAGAAATCTCTCTACAGACAGACATAACCGTGAAACAGAGACGCAGTGACATCACTGCCCTCTCCAGCTGGGGCTTCACTCTCTCTATAGACACAGACAGAGCTGAGGCAGCGACGTAGACGGCACCTCACTCCACAACTGAGACATATCGCTAGAGACAGACACAGCTGAGAGACAGAGACACAGAAACATATATTACCACCCTGAGCACATCCCACTACAGCTTAGACATCTCTCTACCGACACAGAAACGGTTATGTCAGCTCGCTCTACAATTAAAACTCTCTCTCGACAGACATATATACAGTTGAGACAGAGACACAGAAACAGAAATGTCACCTCCCTCTACAACTGAGATATCTCTCTCGAGAGATACAAACAGAGCTGAGACAGAGAGACGCAGTGACATCACTGCCCTCTTCAGCTGGGGCATCCCTCTCTACAGACACAAATAGTTTAGACAGACACAGAGATGTCACCTCCCTCTACAGCTAAGACGTGTTTCTCTACAGACATCGACAGAGCTGAGATGCAGATAGAGACGTCACCTTCCCCTACAGCTAAGACATGTCTCTTTACAGACAGAGTTGAGACAGAGACAGACGCATTGACATCTCTGCCCTCTAAAGCTATAGGACATCTCTCACGACATAGACAGAGCCGAGACACAGAGACAGAGACGTCACCACCTTCTACAGCTGAGGCATCTCTGTCTATAGACACAGACAAAGCTGAGACACAGACATGTCACCCCGCTACTTTGGAAGATGTATGTTATCACCATATTAAATATTACAAAACAAGGAAAAATATCCCGCACATGGATGGACATGACGTCACACACAATGACGTAATGTCTGTGGCTGGCAAGGTGAATAATTTTAGTGCTGATTTTGTCGCCACGTCTTTGAAACATTGGGATCAGTTCCGCACGTTTTATGTAAGGGAAGTTAATACGTATTTACTAAATTGTGAATTATATTGCTGCGGAAATTATAGTACTCCCAAACAATGCACTCCCAGGCCTTTTGGCTGATGGAAAGTGTAGTAATTACGTTTGTGTTATGTGGAGGGACATATGAAGGAGATAGTCTGCTTATTTTGTCATTTATATTGGATTGTCTTAGACTTATAGACGGACAGGCAATGCACGAATACTTTCAACATTAATAATAGAGTATTCAAACCAGGTAATATTTGAACAAATGTTCAATTTGACTGAATATTCAGTGTATCCATAATTCTGAGCTTGTACCTTTGTAGATCTTAACTTCAAACTTTGTTTTTTCTTCTTCATAATTAACATTCACCACTCTACAGCTGTAGTTTCCACCGAGTGTCGTGTTTGCATTGTGAGCAACAAACACCACACATTTATGTTCGAAACCGTGGAACTTAAACGGCATGTTGTTTTCTGTTTCAGTCATAGAATTTCTGTATTCGCCAACCTGATGCGGTAGTCGGGGGCATTGGGGAGAGATAAGAGAAGCATGATCAACATTCCGCACTCTATCAAGGCCGACCACCGCTATTCGCTGCGAGTGTTCAATGGCGGAAAACATCCAAGTATGACAGCAGGTGGGGTGGGCGTGGGCAAGTCGTAGAAGGGGCGTGGTCCCTGCAGTGGTGGGGAAGTGGGCATAGCCAGGACTCTTCCAGCGTAATTCAGTCGTAGCCGATTATTTTCTGTCTGTGGTTTTGCAGTCAAATTCACAGCTAAGGTGCGGGGATCAAGCAGTGGTTCACGATAAGTCCACAAAATATTGGAGGCGATGGCCTTCCTGACGTTTCGCCTTGATTATATTAAATAAACAAGGGACATTATTTTCAAACTAAAATAGTAAGGCCGGACAGAGGGGGGTAAATTGGCGCTGCATGGGCTACAGAAGAAATTGGCAGATGTGGTTACAGGATAATGTGTAGCTGAGCAGGCTTCCTGATGACCGGTACCAGCAGTGTCAAGATTGGATTGTATGGAGGAGGCTCGTGAATGACGCTACTGCGTAGTGCCAGACAACCTGCTCTTTGAGGCTGCTGGCCAGTTGAAGGCAGTCGCCGTCCAGTAACGACAGAGAATGGAGGAGCAACGCTCACAACAAGGGGTGGAACACCGGGCAGATAAAACAGCAATTAAGCACACTGGAGAGCACAGGTGGGCCTTTGTCAGGCATCTCAGTCTTTCAACTCATGCCACCTGGGGTCTGTTGCGTGACCTGCCAGCAGCGAGCCCTCAACACTTCACGTAATAACCTCAAAGCATTATGGGGACGTCACTGCTGCTCAGTGTCGAATGTTGGCTGTTGGAAATTAGACACGTTTGACATTGGGAGAAAACAATCGAATATAAATTAGCAACAACATCTGAAATGGGGCAATGTTCCTTTCCAAAATAGAGAAACGTTATTTGTTTTCTAGTGGTGAAGGATTGCCAAAGTGTCTCCACTTATATTAGTTTCATGACGCTCATTGTTATTTGCTACCCTGTACCAGTCGTGACAGATTCACATTTTTACGGCATGACGAAGAAGTATTGATTTTAATCAACAGAAGAATGATGATAATGGGCTAAGTTCACCATAATGAGGATAATAACTCGTGAACTTACAATCGTGAGTCGTGTGCTGCCATCACAGCACCACTCGACCAGAACGCGGAGCCGTGCGACGTGTTGTGTTACGATGCACGTGCCCAACTCGTCTTTCTACTCACAGTGAAACGGAGCGACATATAAAGAGGAACTCACTGTGGTTTCTTTAGATGGTGAATGTATCCGTGTTAGATCAGCCACTTTCAGGTTTGATTGATTGATGCTTGGAGTCAGCGGGCATCTGACAAGCAAATCTTCCCCCTCGACTCTGCACACGTTATACCCCTTGGAACAATGAGATAGCTCCTTCTCACACATGGCCTTCGTCTTCTCATCATCAGCAGCAGTGACTCCTGCAGCAACAGAGGAGAATGGGAGCGATGAAACACGGGGCACGATCAGCCATCATCAGCCAGCATCCTGCCACCTTTTTTGTCACATCACAGTGTAGTGACACAGACCCGACTGCTGTCCAGCAGCGGCATCAGGGGTGGACACTTAGCGCACACGCCGGTGAGCATATACACAGGTGTGCCGGCAGGGCAGAGGATTTGGGGCAAGGGTGACGGAAGACCTCATAGGGAGGCCCCTGGAACCCTCTGGTGGGTTCGAGAAGAGAGGCGTGGCTAGGGCGGAGCCAAGCTGCACCGAGTAGAATAAAATCAGCGGAGAGCTCCAGGCTGCCGGTTCTGGGAGTGGATTCGTCGTCACTGTCATCGTCGCCGCCTTCGTCCGATCATTGTGCAGCCGGACAGTAGTTGGCTGTCTCGGCCGACGCCGTCGTGTCTAGGCCGGACCGTATGGCAGCGTGGTCGAGAGAGAGAGGAAGTTGGAGTGGTGTGAACAGAGAATAAAGAGAGACACGGTGCCTCCTGCAACTACCTCGTCTCCGACTGAGTGTGTGCGCCACACACCACATGCACACACATACCGGGAGGGAGGAGGACACTACAACAGTAACATAAACACTTAATTAAATTAATCCAAACGCATTTTGATGAACCCATCTTCTGTGTGCTGTTCCCTATCTTCTACTCGGCGCAGTGTTGGTCACACTGTTTCTGCCAGCAGAAACGTGACACTCAGCAAGCGGGGGGGGGTAGACGATGAAGTGCTGGTGTGTGAGGCAGCAGTGCTCTCTGTGTCACGGTGTGGAACACAGAGCCAGGGCCGTATTATCCAATAGGCACAGTAGACCCTAGGCAGAGTGCCTACTGCACTCTGCCTAAGGTCTACACAAACTTAAAGGGCCTAGAATTTTTTTTACCGTGTTTTTGTTTGTATGATAAAAACATGTAACAAAGATATTTTCTTGAGTAAATATATTTACATAGCAAAGATAGGCACCGTATATATTAAGAGGCAGTCATGTCGATGCCAATCTTTTTTTTCATAAGGTGAGAGAAATTAATACCAGAGATGAACTTTGAGATTTTTTTATTGTGAAATTTGGTGTTTTTCCCAAAATCAAAAGAATGGGGGGGGGGGGGGGGTCAGACATTTGTGACGATGTGTGACGAGAGGGGGGGGGGTGTTTGAGAAATGTGACGTCACATCGAAATACGCGACTTGAAATAAATATAGACAACACGTTCTACTTAATTAAATAGACTTTATAATAAATGTTTTATCCTACAACATCAGAGTGCAGCACCACATTAAATACGCACTATAATGACAATAGTTTAAAGCGATTTGAAGCATGTTTTCTATTTGGGGGGGGGGGCAGAGCTTTGTGACGTCATGTTTGAGGGGGGTTCTGACTTTTTGTGACGCCGTGTGACGATGGGGGGGGGGGGGGCAAAAATCGTCCAAAATCGCGTAACGTCATTTATGGACGGCCTCTTACGAAAAACAAGTGCCTAGGGCCTACAAGAACCTTAATCCGGCCCTGCACAAAGCCAGCCCCGAACTCAGCTGCCTTAAGATAAGTTGCTGCCATTCGAGTGAGACGGAGGACTGGGACACTGTGGAAAGACAGGAGAGGCGATGCAGAAGTCCAGGACAGAAAGTGGTAGGCACGTATTTCAGATGAGATTAGGTTCATTAAAGGACATCACTAGAGATATTGCATCTCTATTGGCTCTCACCTGATGAAATATCGGACGTCAGCCAGCACAGTCGGATAATTTCGATGGACTCACAAGAGGTTGTATAAAGGACGTCCATAACAATGGCCTCTCACTTGGTTAAAGATAGGATTTCAGTTACAATAGACAGTGCATCGCAATGGGGGCTCTCACCTGGTTAAATAAAAGACGTCAGTTACAAGAGACTGCTAATCTCAATTGACTCAGGAGGTTAAGTAAGGGGCATTAGTCACACGACAGTGAATATCATGCTAGACAGCGGCCAACAAACACACATAGACCATCCAAAGATCCCGCGTGTAGCCTCCAACAGACTGTTGAGGCAAGTGCTGTTTGTGAGCACCAATAACGGCCGGCACGGCACACGAGGGAGTGGGTGGTCAAAACCATGCTCGGTCGCCATTGTCTCTCCAGTGGCGATGTTTACTACACACCACACCAGGTACTCATTTGAGGGCGAGTCGACCAAATAATAACAACAAAAATACCCGCCATTTTAAATGAAGTGGCGGTGGCGTCACCACGTCTCCTGTGCCAGGCCAGTTGCATTTTGAGACAACGTGAAATGTCGAAGGTTCGTGGCAGGAGGTCACAGAATAGACCCAGCAGGTGCCATGGGTTGACTGACTGAGATGACTGGTAGATGCACCTCCTGTGCCCCCTACTGAGCCAACTTTCTGTGTTTTAGTCGCCAGGCGCTCCGCTCATTGTTGTGAGCATTTGCTCCTCTGCCCTCCGTTGTTGCTGGAGGGCGACTGTTTCCAGCTTCCCATCAGTTTATTTTACGAGCCTCCTCCACTGAGGCCAATCTTGACACTTCTGGTACCAGTCATCAGCAAGACCAATCAGCTCCACATCCTTCTCTAGCCCGTACCACGCCCGTTTAGCCCCTTCTACCCGGCCAAACAGAAGCTGCTTGGGCATGCGGTGGCTGGGCATGCGGGCTACATGACCCAGCCAACACAGACTTTCCTGTCGGAGGAGCTCACTGATGAGACTTTGTCCAGATCTTTCAAGGATTTAGATGCACACATAATCCAGCCTGGTTAAACCATGATTTATCGTCGGCAGAACAGTTTCAAACCGGTGCAGACATTTAAACACTCAGACACACGCACATATCTCTGTGTAATCGCCACCTATAACACAAACCGAGGCATAGCGTGAGATAGATATATTTTTACCTGAAATCACCACGGCGATGATGATGATGATTGCTGGCACAGAGGTCGTTAAATCCACGGCCATCGCAGCTGTCCCGTCACCGATTAAAACGAGACGACGCTTCCTCTGGCTTGTAATCTTAATCGGTAGCAATTCTCCACACGTGGAGGCGAGCCGTGGAACTCCAATGCGGATCGATTGCTACAGAAATATAAGCCACCACCAGCAGCAGTGATAATGATCGGTTCGTTAAACAAATTGGCGTCCCCTGAATGCGCCGTTCTAGTGTAACTGATGATCATACCCAATGTTGTGACGCAGGGGGTGCTGTCTGGAGTTTGCGAGCTCTTATTATGTGGATCGACGCTCCCGTTTGTGAACTCCTCTGCGAGTCTCAGCTCCACTCCGTGACCACGATGGGGAACTCGGACTCACTGCTCGCTACATGCGCTCAGGAAATTGCGGAATTGCAACATCTGTTCGGCAGCTCCCGTAGATCTGCTCGGCCTGAAATTCTTATCACGCGGTGCGCTGACGATGGCGCGAGTTGTGAGCACCGTTCTAATGCAATGGGAGTGACACAAATGTGGTTGGTTGTGTGTGGTGATGGCTACGCCACTTCTCCCAACACACACATAGACTTGTCTTTTCTGAGCTAACGTCAATAGGTTATCGCTAACTGGGCCTGTAATTAATGCAAATGAAAGCACGTGAACTAATATACAGGAGAACTACCGTTGAACATTGCAGTAATTTTAACAAAATGTACGCAATTTTAGGGTTGAGTCCACGTAGGGGAGAGTTAGTTTTAGAACACCATGTGAATTACTGTGGTAACAATACTCACAGTATTATTTTTTTTTACCAGGTAAGGCCCACGGAGCTATATCACTCTTTTTTAAAAGCGACCTGGCCACAAATAATAGCTCAACGAAGTGGCTCATCATATAGCTGCCAAATACTCTAAACACATGCATCTACGTGTGGAGGGAAACGCCGGAAGACCCGGAGAAAAATCCACGTGACCATTGGAAGAACGTGCAAACTCCAGATATACAGGCGTCAAGGTCGGGAACGGATCAATGAACTCCTGCATTCCAGGCGAGGTAGTTAACATCTTCTAGCCAGCGAAATTGACAACTCAAAATATTCCTCGTGTAGCCTTACACGTAGCGGATATGGAAGCGGAGGTGGTCACGATAGCGGGGTGCATAGAGAGTAGGTAAACGTATGGGGAGGGAAGAGAATTGGCAATACATTTATCCTCTTTAGGCTGTCCTCGAGATACGAATGTCCGACTTATGAACAATTCGCCATCCGACTTGCAAATATCCGATCGCACTTACGAACCGAACTGCGGAACTTTTTTCTTCGACGGAGCGATCTTCTGCAAGATGTAATCCCGCGTGATACGCCCCTTCCGACAAGCAAGCCAGCATCAGGACTCATGGTAAGTGAAAATAAAACTGATATTTCTCTTTTCACGTTACATTTTGTAAGTTTATTTACTATGCATATTTTAATACGCATATTTGTCCTTATGAGTTTAATTCGGATTCCCTTTTTTGTTGAACCAGAACACATCAAAATCACTGCCCGTATGTACAATTTAATATTGATTTCCGAGATACGAGCAAATCGACTTATGGACGGTCGAAGCAGCGTAAACCGTTCGTAAGCCGAGGACCCCCGCATAACGAAACAGTGTGTTCTATGGGATCGCGCTAAGACAGGTCTGCCTGCATTTTTTTAAAGTCTCCTAAACTAAAGCGCGTGTACACAAAGTATTCTACTCTAATATAATTTTCAAACCGTGCAATTAAAGCGATAATATTAATCTAATACCATACACCATTTTGAGTTATATTTTGAAACTGTGGATGGTCAGTCAGTTCCTGAGTTCATGAGGATGCGAAAATCCATTGGGTAGGAGCAGTGCAAGCAAAATAACGGTCTCCAGAAGTTTGTAAATACATCCTGGGGATCTACAGCGATCCCTGCTCACAGGAACAAAACTTCCCACAATGCAATGTGTTAGTAACATTTTACAATTTTTATTGAATATAAATGAGTATTTAGTAACACATTGTGATTATTGAAGGGTTTGTCCGACTCAGTGACGGCTACTATTAGGTAACTATTCATGCTCCTGTTTAAACACGGGTGATTACAAAATAAGTTGAGCATGCGATTACCATCGGTCCCCATGGTGCAAAGTGCAGTTTCCAACTCTAATTATCGACTCCATCTCTCTAGTCACCTCTAGTTATGCACAATACTATGAAGAAAGTCCATTTCCCAATAAATCTACTTTCATACATATTTAATTTAAGGCAATGTTATTGACAAATGTGTTGTTTTTTGTAAGTTGTGATTGTCAACTGTCAACGTAATACCATCAACTGTCTACCTGAGTAGCCGGTAGGAGTGAATTACTTGAGAATCCCACTAAGGTAAAACGGTCATCACAACTTCACCGTTATTGACCACGAGTGAATTACTTGATAATCCAACTACGTTATTGACCACGGAAAGATACGGCAGCTACGAAAGAGATGCCACCTCAAGTGGTACCACCGAGTGAAATATCTGCACTGGACTCGTAGAATAAGATGGTAGTGATGAGGCTGTGGGAGAAAAAACTCGTTTACTGGTGGTGAGGCATGGGGTCCGCACGGACGATTGTGCATGCGCCACTATAAATAAGAAACTAATGCTGTAAGCGCAATTAATTAATACAGTATGTGTGTACGTATACATATATGTTTAAGTTAGTGGTTTCATGTGCAGCTGTGCTGGGAGTCACGATAAGAACCCACAAGCTCCCGTGCCGAGCCAGCAGCAATTTCCCCACACACACTCACCAACTCCGCAGTACGCTATAGCGTTAAGGGGATGACAAGCGAACTAAAAGAGCCTCCGTTTAAGTCCATCACCATAACTCACGTGGTGAAGTATGGCAAAATATCCCCCATGGCCCGCAAGGAGTGGCGAGGCTCTATTATAGCAGCGCGTTAACAAAATAGCTGTGCTTGTATTTGTAAAAAAAATGTCATTTAAGAAGAATAATGTACAGCCTCTGTTGAATGGGGCAATATACATATTTTTATTTAAACCAGGTACGGCCTACTGAGCTATATTGCTTTTTTTCAGAAGCGACGTGGCCATGAATGACATTGCTCAACTTAATGGCTTATGTGGATAGTTATATCAGCCTAATAATCGAAACCAGTGGTTCTTAACCTTTACTGCAGCCTTAACCCTTTCGTTCTCAATCGATAAAAATGTATAATGTTAATAAATACATTGGCTTGATGAAACAAAGTAGCTGCACTGATGTGCCCGTGCTGAATTTTTATTTTCGATTATTTACCTTCTTAAACAATCTTGCATGTTTCACACCCTCAGATAGGGCATCTAACACCCCAGGAGGTGCGTGCACCCCAGGTTAAGAACTATGGATCTAAACGCATGTTTTTAAATGGAGATGGAAAAGCCGGAGGATCCGGAGAAAATCCACGCGACCACGAGGTGAACATGCAAACCCCAAATATACAGGCATTAAGGTGGGGATCGAACGCACAACCTCCTGCTTACTAGGCGAGATAGTTAATGTCTCGCCACCGCGGCGAGGTGCGATTAAGCAACAACTATGAATCGCTGTCAAAATTGTTAGTCCACCTGTTGTCTACAGAGAACTGTAAGCACGAATACCGCTCATGCAATCGGAGAACGCCCACAGTGGACATTCGTTCACAAAAGATACTCACAAACTCACGCATAGACTCACAACAAAGACCCATATGCTCACAAAAAGACAAATTGACTCAGAAATAATTAGACTCACACAGAGACCCACCGACGAGACACCCATACTGGGGCAGAGACTCATCCAGAGATCCATAGAATCACAAAGAACAACAAACTCACGCAGACACACATCACACACAATGTTTTCCACTGTTTGTTGCGGGGCATCAGAATCGCTTATTTTTCATCTGTGGAAAAGGTCATTGCACCTGCCGTGGCCAGCCTGCTAAATATCAAAGGTCAAAAAACATTGAAACTTAAGCCATTTCCGTGAGCAATAATTTGGGGTGAGGTGGCTTCCGCAAAATAACGGCTAGCTCAGTGGGCTTTACCTGGTAAAATAAAAATAGTGAAGATTTCGTTTATTTATTTGTTAGTTTAATTGCTTACTTTTCTAATACTTTACACTCCTATCGTTTTTTTGTTACTGTTTATTGTTGTAACTCTCTGACCACGTGCCACTACTCGACATTTGTGAAAGAGCATCATAACTTATAGGATTTTTCCTACAATCTAAATATTCTGATTCTGTCAGGTTACCCACTTGTAGTTAGCTTCCTCGTGTCTGAATGGTGGTGGGACACACGGCGAGGCGCCGATTGGGGACGATGTTTGCATTGTCCCGGTCGGTCCTCTGCCAGTCTTCAATTCTGACCGTTAGTGTTGAAGAGTGGCTCTCAATTTCAGGTGCGTTAACATGGTGGGGAGTTCTTGGTCTAGTTTTTTCATATGGGAGAGGACGGGCAACCAAGGTCACGGGATCAATTTCGGTGTGCTCGTTACGATTCTCATCGCCAATTTCCAATGGACATTTTCACTTGTTGTCATGAAGATTTTTTGGGTTAGATTTACTGATTGACACGGCCAATCAGTAAAAAATGTGTTATGTTGACAAAAGACAAATAGTTCACTACTTTAGGCCACCGGTGTATTGAAGAATGAATCCACAACATTTACAATTTTTGAGTACGACGTGTCGCTGGTAATTACAATCGGCATCATCGGGCAATTTTCCAGAACAGTGAAACCCTCCACCTGCTCCCGGTCTTAAGTAGAGCAGCAGGGTGACGTCATCATTTAACCCAATCAGGTGCAGAGATCAGAGGCAGAGATGGGGGGGGGTGTAATTATGTAATAGATTAGTAATCAGCTAAATGTTATGATTAGTAATCAGTTGTAGATGAGTAATTAGTTGTAATGTGTTTTATTTAATAACTTAACCCAATCACTATACCCAATCAGGTGCAGAAATCAGAGGTGGCGGAGGGGGGGGGGTACATTAAGTCAATGTAATCAGTCAATTAATGTGTTTCCCCTATAAGGAATTGTAATATGTATTATTTAATAATATGCTTCCAGGTCACACTAAGCCTGTAGCTGTCAGAGCGATGCAATTTATTTGTATTTCTCTCAATTTCAATGGATTCTCGAATTAGTCTTGGCCAGTAATAATTAGTTTTACACAACACTTCAACGTTATCAACATCAATTGAGTGGCCTTGTAGGCAAGCATGTTCTACCACTGCCGAAAGTTGTGTTTGAGATAATTAAAAATTGCTTTGGTGTTCTTTTAGTCTTACGCTGATGTTACGTCCCGTCTGTCCAATATAGAATCTGCCACATAAGCAATTAATCCGATATACATCTTCTGTTGATAATTTAGGTAATTCGTCTTTAGTGCAATATACTAGTTTTAGAATTTTGTGTACTGTCCCAAATGTTATTTTAATGTTTTGCTTTTGCAAAACACGGGCTAATTTGTCAGTCACTACTGAGATATATGGTATTTTAATTGTTTTAATAATCTGATCACTTCCAGCAGTGTTGTTTTGCGATCGTGATTTGGCATTCAGTGCTCTGTTCATTTGAGAATTATTGTAGCCATTCTGTCGTAGTTCTTTTTTAACATGTTTAATTTCTCTCCCTAGACTTTCACCGTCTGACGCTGTTTTAGTCCGATGTATGAGCGTGTTGATGAGAGAGGATTTCTGAGTTGGGTGATGATGTGAATCTGCATTCAGATAGGCATCAGTGTGCGTTCCCTTTTGGTAAATGCTGTGTGTTATTTTGCTATTAAAGCCATGTCCAAGCAAAATATCTAGGAAAGGGAGTGTGTTATTCACCTCCGTTTCCATGGTGAACTGGATGGGCGGGATTTGTGCATTAAGATGATTTAGATATTCATTAAGTGTATCTTTAAAATAAGGCAACTAAAGTATAATCAACATATCTCAACCAAAAATGGTTTTAATGTACTTGAGGGAAGTGATCTTGTTTGAAAGTTTTCCATGTACATATTTGCTATAGCAGGAGATAAAAGAGAACCCATTGCTGCTCCTTCCTTTAGTTTAAAGAAATCACCTCTCTATAAGAAGTGTTATTTAAACATTGGTCAGCTAGATTGATAAATCTGTATTCTTTACTGGTATATCAAGTAATTTAAGCGACTCATTAACTGGAACCTTAGTGAATAGAGAAATCACATCAAATCTCACCAGACTATCATTCGAGTTAATGTTGATATCTTTGATCACATTCACAAGAAGTTATGAATTTCTTATGAATGAAGATGTCCCACCGATGTAGAGCTGTATTTGTTTAGTTATTAATTTTGCTAACTTATTTGTGGCAGAGCCACTTGTACTTTCTATGGGTCGTAATGGGATGCCGATTTTATGAATCTTTGGTAGCCCATAGAGTCGAGGTGGTTTGAGGCTCTTAGCTTAATTTGGTATTGCTCAGTCTTGGGGATTAATGAATTAGCAATTATTGCAGTAGTCTTACGTTCTAAAGTATTAGTTGGATCTCGTTTAATTTTAATGTAAGTAATTTCCTCAAGTAAATTTTCAATTTTATTATCATAATCGGCTCATGAAATCATTACAGTAGTGCGGCCTTTATCAGGTGCCAGAATTTGAATATTTTTATTTAATCGGAGCTCTCTTAAGGCTTTTGCTTCGTTCGAGATAATATTTATATTTGGTACTTTGCTATTCTCAATTATTTTGGCAACCTCGTGCCTAGTCATCTCTGCCTCAATATGTGGAAGGTCTCTTACCACTGATTCTACCTCAGCAATTATCTCATCTACTGGAATTGTGCATGGTGTAACGGCAAAGTTAAGGCCTTTAGAAAGAACGTAAATCATGTCGCTGGTTAAATGATGACGTCACCCTGCTGCTCTATTTAAGACCGGGAGCAGGTGGATAGCTTCACTATTCTGGCAAATTTCCCGTTGATGCTGGATGTAATTACCAGCGAAACGTCGTACTCAAAAATTGTCAATGTTGTGGATTCACTCAACACACCGGTTGGCTAAAGTAGTGAAATATTTGTCTTTTGTCAACGTGACACATTGTTTACTGATTGGTCGTGTCGGGTGGTGGAGGGTTGCGAGACATTTATAAATAACGCGATCCAACCCAAAAATCTTTATTATGAATAATATTGGTCGCGAAAGCCTACGTGTTAAACTCACTTGTTGTGTTCGAGCTGGAGATTCAAACTTTGAAGTAGTACTCAGCCATGGCATGGCACCAGTGTGAGTGATACAGTACAGAACGTCACATCATCTCCACATCAAGATGTCCAAGTATATTTCTGGATCTCATTAATCTTACCTTTTTAATTTGTCACCAAAGTCCTTCAGGTATTTTCTTAAGGTGAAAGCACAGGTCACGTGTAGCCCTCAACGTTGCACCTAGTCTGGCAAAAGTGCACTCATTACATACAAAGTGCTTGCCATAATTGAACCACAATACCTTGCTGATCTCGTCAAGGAGCATAAACCATCATGCGAACTCCAGTCTTCGCAGCAGCAGCTTTTGGCTAACCATTGCTTTCAGATGCCCTCATGCGACCATCTGGAACGCTCTTCCGATATTCGGAAACCACTGGAGCTATGCAATTTTATTATCTAGTGCAGCGTGTAAATATCTCGGGGGAGACAAACCCAGGTGGGCATGGTGGTGGTCACCCACCCCCTAGTGTGCCGTGCCGGCCTTCATAGGTGCTAGTCGCGAACAGCACTTGCCCCAACAGTATGCGAAGGCTACACGGGGGATATTTTGTGCTGGTGGTGCTCGTAGCAGTAGATTCATGGTGGTGGTCATGAAGCCATTGTCAAATCATTCGCAACAACCTTCGATGAGCGCGGTTGGCTATGTACGGTGCGAAGGTCGTTTAAAATACATACAATGAGCCCCTCGTTTTATCATAGACTGTTGCTATCGCAGGTGGTTGGGATGAAAAATAAACGAACTTCAGAGTAGGTCCGTGCCACATGAGATCATCCCGTGGGTATAGATACAGAACTGGCGAGAACCAAGATAAGGCTCAAGAGCACTACCACTCAGTCTCATTCAATGTAAAGGTATGCATCGTGCATACCTGACTCATGAAAAGAGAGCAACATTTATGGAGGTTTCCCCAGACTGTCCAATATATCCTCCTGTGGCACTGTGCAAACTTACCTCCATTCTTTTTAGCCATGCCCAAACGTTGCGAAACTTTATCGCTAAATTGTGTGGCTTTTTTTTAGGACACGCGGCATTAACCTCACCCCATCGGGAGAAGTTAGAAGAGACCCTTCAGGGCCTGAAACCCGACACCTTGACGAGATACCAGCATGGTATACTCCAAACCTTGAACATGATAGCCAGAAAGACTATTCTGGTTATTTGGAACCCCCCATCATGGAAAGTGGAATATTACCCTCCTGGCACAGATGAACCTGGAGCACTGAAGCCACAAGCGTAAAGGGAGGGAATGGGAGTTCAATGCCAGGCGGTTTCCTTTCCTCCAGAATCTAAAATTAGCAAAAGGAACGAGGAGGTCGGGAGATGGGGGATGAGAAAAAGAGGGGTAGAGCCCCTCAGTGATCAAATGGGAAAGCAGAGTGAGGAGTGGTGGAAGGCCGGCTCATAAGCCCACTCGACGCATGTGTAGTGGTGGTATTGACGTGCGCCGACTGTGACAGTGATGGATCACGGGGCGGCGCGGGGTGCGGGGTTGGGCACGCGTTGTGGGCGTGGTGTGGACGCGCGCGCCGGGAGTGACAGATGACGAGGCGGCGCAGAGTGAGTGGTGAGGCACGATGAGATGTGGGAAAAGAGGATCGTAGCCAGCACCCGGCGATTGGTCGAATAAGTGGGTGCTCGCAGCGACGTCCGCAGGTGGGGTATAAAGGGGGACGCGCGAGAGCACTCGGGGAGAGTTACCCAGTTGAAGACCCGAAGACGGAGCTGAAGACCTAGTGAAGCCGAGTAGCTCAGTGGCGTTAGTCGCCGAGTAGCTAAGTGGATGTTGGTCATCCGAGTAGCTCAGTGGCGTTAGTCGCCGAGTAGCTAAGTGGATGTTGGTCATCCGAGTAGCTCAGTGGGCGTTAGTCGCCAAGTAGCTAAGTGGGTGTTTGTCACCCGAGTACTAAGTGGATGTTGGTCATCCGAGTAGCTCAGTGGCGTTAGTCGCCAAGTAGCTAAGAGGATGTTGGTCATCCGAGTAGCTCAGTGGGCGTTAGTCGCCAAGTAGCTAAGTGGGTGTTTGTCACCCGAGTACTAAGTGGATGTTGGTCATCCGAGTAACTCAGTGGGCGTTAGTCGCCAAGTAGCTAAGTGGGTGTTTGTCACCCGAGTACTAAGTGGATGTTGGTCATCCGAGTAACTCAGTGGGCGTTAGTCGCCAAGTAGCGAAGTGGGTGTTTGTCACCCGAGATACAAAGTAGGTGTTAGTCACCTGTAACCAAGTTTGATAAAATAAAGAGTGTGTTACCCGTGAAGTCGTCTCCCGTGGAGTTACTACATTACAACTGGCGTCAGAAGTAAACCTGTCTTCAAGAAGTATGGACACAAGGAAGACTACCCGTACCCACGAGCGAGGTCGGGATGACGACGGCGTACCGGGGACACCGACCTCGGGAGTAGAGGACGAGGAGTTGCCGCCGATGCAGCACTTCGCGGTGATGGCCGACGCTCCGCTTGCCTCCGACACCGGCCTCCAGGACGCGCACGCCCGCTTGGCGGAGTTGCTACTCGCCGCCGCCGCTGTCTTGGCCGACATCTCCGTTCCGGCGAGCGGAAAAACGGCTGCGGGGGTCGTGGAGGAAGCGACGGTGGAGGATTCCCGCCAAAGGGCGCTTCGCGCCAAAAGCCTGGAAGTTGCCGCCGTTTTTGGGGGGCCGCCACCGATTGGCGGGAAAGACGGACGCCACGTGGCCGGACACCTCCGCGCAGCGCAGCCCACGTCATCGGCGCGCGCCGGAGCCCTCCATTTTGCGCCTGACAACCGAGCCGACATTTTACACAACTCCAGCGGAGCGCGGGAAAATCTCTCCAACGTCGACGACGATCGGGTCCTCCAGCAAAGATTGCCCGCGCTGTCGGCGTTCAAGGCGGATGGGGGCGACTGGGGAGCCTTCCAACGAAGGTTCCTCGCTCATCAGGAGATGTCGGGGTGGTCCGACACCACTGCCCTGCGTGCGTTGCCAGCGATGCTTGACGACGACGCGCTTGCAGCCTTCACATCTGCTGCAAGGTCGTCCCGCTCTACGCTCCAGGCCGCACTACACCTGATGGCGAAGGTGTTCGGGCCGCCCTCCACGTGCCGCCACCAGTTCTACGATCGGCGGAAGGTGGCTGGGGAAACGACGCTAGCCTACCGCACGGCACTGCTCGCCTTGGCGGACGCGGCTTTTCCCCGCATGGATAAGGAGGGGAAGGACGCCATGGTGACGGAGCAGCTGCTGGTGTTGGCCCACGAGTTGGGGGTCCCCATCAACGTGGCAGACGAGATGGAGATCTGCTCCCTGGCGATCGCCACGAGCATTCACGCGTACGAGGTCCTCAAACGCAAGCCGGGGGTCGTCTGCAAATGGCCGGGGAATGCGGCACTGGCCGCCACGATCGCCGAACCTCAGCCAGCTGCGGTGCAGGAGCGGGCCTTCGCTGCACCGTGTCCGGGGGAGTGGAGAACGGGAGGTCGTTCGCCCACACGTTCGCCCCGCAAGCTGGAGCAACCGAAACCTACGACGTCCGTCGTCTGCTACAACTGCGGCCTTCGGGGTCACGTCGCAGCCGGGTGCCGGGCCCCGCGTCCGCGCACCGCAGGACCACGTCGGGACGACGACCAGGGCCACAAGTCATCCCAACAAAACCCGGCAAGTCGCGGCACCTCACACGTTCGGTCCACAAACACGGCACATTCGGGTCGCCGCTTCGCGGTGGGGGGTTCGCGGCTGGGTGCCGGGGGTTCAATTCGGCGGGGGGGGTCCGTACGCGGGCCGCAAGCAGTCGAGTGGTCCGAATTGGCCCACAGGATCGTGGCTGCGTCAGCCGGGTCGTCCGTGGTAACGGGGTTCATTGACGGGGTTGAGGTCCGGGTGCTTGTTGACACGGGTGCGTCGGCCACCATCATCTCGGACCTTATTTATAACATCCTTCCCGTCCAAAGTAGACCCCTTCTGCCGGTAGACGTGCCATTTTATGCGGCGAATGGGGGATCCCTGGGGATCATCGGCCAGATTCGGGCGACTATTTGCATTGGGGACATTAAATTAGCGGGCCCTATTTTTGTATCATCATCGCTGGCCGTTCCCTGTTTGCTAGGTACGGACTTTTTGTCAAAAATGCCCATCAAAATTCTTATTGATCAGGCCTGCATAGAGCTTCCGTCAGGTCGGCGGGTTGCCTTCTTGTCGAGCCCTATCAAAGTGCGCACGGTTTGTGCGACGGTGCAGGCGCTGGCGACTCACACTGTACGGGTACCCCCGGGATCGCAAATGTTAGTACCCCTTCGGTTCAGGAAGCCACTCGAGGTGGGTGCGGAGGCACAGGGGGTGCTGTTGGGGCCGTCAAACAGAGCCAGTAAGGGCCTCGACTTAGCGGTTGCTCAAACCATGGTGAGAGGGGACAGTGAGCCGTTCGTAATGGTCCTGAATACAGGGTCGCGGCCGGCCGTAATTGCGCAGGGAACGGTGCTGGCTCACGCCGCGCCGCTGCCCGTTGAGGAACGGCTCGTGGCTCAAGCAGATTTTACTGTCGAGTCGCATCCTCAAAGTGATGAGGGGACTGAGTGGTTGGACTCGCTGTGTGCGGGTTCTGCTAACTTGTCCGGGGTGCAATTGGGAGCATTGAGGGGTTTGCTCATCGAGTTTGCTGACGTGTTCAGCAAACATAAGTACGATATCGGCTGCACTGACCTGTTGCGCCACCACATAGCTACAGGGGACGCGGCCCCTATTCGTCAGAATCCTTTCCGGCTCAGCCCGGCCGAGAAGGAACATGTGCAATCGGCGGTTAATGATATGTTGGCGGCCGATATCATTTCGCCCTCTTCTAGTCCGTGGGGTGCTCCTATTGTCCTAGTAAAGAAACAGGACGGGTCCTTGCGGTTTTGTGTCGATTTCCGCCGCTTAAACAAAATCTCGATGGCGGATGCGTATCCGCTCCCCAGGATGGATGAGTCGCTGGATGCCTTGGCGGGAGCGCAGTTTTTTTCCACACTCGATCTGCTTTCTGGATTTTGGCAATTGCCACTCGATAACGAGTCTAAACCTAAAACTGCTTTCCGCACACCTGGGGGCCTTTTTGAATTCAACCGTTTGCCCATGGGCTTACATTCCGCCCCCGCCACGTTCCAGAGACTCATGGAATTGGTTTTGTCAGGCCTCCAATGGGATACCTGTTTGATTTATCTTGACGATATTATCGTCTTTAGTCGGACTTTCGAGGAGTACCTCCAGCGACTGAAAGCGGTGTTCCTCAGGATGCGTTCCGCTAAGCTAAAATTTAAACCGGCTAAATGTTTTCTGCTTCGGGAATCTGTCAGGTATTTGGGCCATATCGTGAGTCGTTCAGGGATCTCGACGGACCCTGCTAAGACGCATTGCGTCAGCTCATGGCCAACGCCAACCTCGGTCACGGAGGTTCGTAGTTTCATTGGTTTTGCCTCCTATTACCGTCGTTTTGTCAAGCAATTTGCCACCATAGCCAAGCCCCTGCACGCTTTGACGGCTAAGGGTGTGAGGTTTCACTGGGGGGCAGAGGAGGAGGATGCGTTCCGCTCCCTCCGTGACGCTTTGGTGCAGGCTCCCCCCTTGTGTTACCCCGATTTCACACAACCGTTTTTGCTTGACACGGACGCCAGCAATACGGGTATCGGGGGGGTGCTCTCACAGTTGGTCGGGGGGGTTGAACGGGTGGTCGCCTACGGTAGTAGGGTTCTTTCCCCCGCAGAACAACGCTATTGCGTAACTCGTCGTGAATTGTTAGCCATTGTGTTTTTTACACAGCAATTCAGGCCGTATCTTTACGGCCGTCATTTTACGGTCCGGACGGACCATGCGGCTCTACAATACGCTATGCGCGTGGCGCAGCCATCGGGCCAATTGTCCCGATGGTTGGAGGTCCTTCAAGACTACCAATTCACGACGATTTACCGAAAAGGGTTGCGGCACTCAAACGCGGACGCCTTGTCGCGGTTGCCGCCGTGCACGGACTGCACATGTTTGTTGGGATCAGCGCGGTGCAAACCCCCGGTCGCCGGCGCCCCGGGAGTTGCGCTCGCCGCCACTGACACGCCGGGAGAGGACGCCCCCACGGGGAGGAATTCGCTGTTGTCGTTGCCCCTCATTGAGTGGGGCCGCCTCCAGATGTCCGACAGCTCCCTACTTACGCTGCGTCGGAAAGTTGGCGCTCCCGAACAAGGGGAGGCGCGGGTCGGTTCCTGGGTGTGCAGACAGGGCCTGTTGATGAGGTGGGACAACATGTCCCGGCGTCACGTGCTCGTGGTGCCTGTTGCTATGCGGGGTAGGATTGTTCTGGCAGCTCATGAACGGCTCATGCATCTGGGTTTTCACAAAACGCTCGCCCTAATCCAGCGAGACTATTATTGGCCGGGGATGGGTAACGACGTGGCGAATATTCTTAAGGGATGCGTAGAGTGCGCCAAAAGGAAACCGCCACCATTGGCGGCTAATCCACCGCTGCAATCCATTCAGGTTTCGCGTATAAACGAATTGGTAGCGTTGGACATCTTGGGGCCCTTTCCGGTTACACCAAGGGGAAATAGGTTCCTGCTGGTTGGCGTGGAATACTTCACCCGATGGCCTATGGCATGGCCGCTCGCCAACCAGTCGGCTGCGGCGGTGGCGGACGCCTTTGTCCAGGGTTATGTGTTGGACAAGGGCGCCCCCGAACGCTTGCTGACGGATCAAGGGAAGAATTTTTCGAGCGTTTTGTTGCGCGAGGTGTGCGACCTGTTGGGTACAAAGAAAGTGCGTACTTCCCCCTACCACCCGCAGACTGACGGGATGGTTGAGCGTCTGAACAGAACGATTACGTCTATGTTGTGCCAACAGGTCTGCGACGATCAGGTTGATTGGGACTTACAGGTGCCGGGGGTACTCGCGGCCTATCGAATGGCCCCTCATGCGGCGACAGGGTTTTCCCCATTTTTTCTTATGTATGGGCGGGAGGCCGATCCGGCCATGGACGTCCAACTGGGGATTTCCCAGCCACGTGCAAAATCTAAATTGGCAGACCACATCAAATTTAATATCGCCAAATTGACTGAAGCGCGGGAGGGGGCAAGGTTGAATTCGCGGTCGCGGCAAATTGCAAACGAGAAATTGCATGAGCGGAGGGTGCATACGCATGATTGGAAACCAGGCGATAAGGCCTGGCTGCATTGTCCACATGCACCGTTGGCTACGTCCCCCAAGTTGTTGAGACCTTGGAGGGGACCGGTGGAAATTGTGCGGGTTGCACGGCCCCAGAGTATACAGATTAAATGGGGGAAACGCCGTTGGTATGTGCACCCCTCCCGACTGAAGCCCTATGCGGCACCGTGTGACCCCGTTCTGTGCCGTGACGACCGGGCGTGTGATGTGACCGTCGACTCGGGGAGGGAGGTGTCGCAGGCTGATCCTCACGTGTCTCCACCTGACCCACCCCCAGGTGCCTCGGGCTTGACGGCTGCTGACCATCGAGAGCCTGAACCCCGGGGCACGCACGAGTCCTCGATGCCTGGCCGATGTCTTCCTGAACCGCCGGCACCACCGGACGTTCAACCGCGTCTGGTGCCGTACGACGGACCGGCAAGGCGGACTCGGGCTAGGTCTCAACAATTTTCATGAGGACGGGTTTTTTTTGTGCTCTACACCGAGCTCGCCCGGTGTTCCCCTCTGCCGGGATAATGTCCCGTTGTAGGGACGCTCGGAAGAAAAGGGGACACTGCACGAGTCGAAAGAAAAAAAAAAATTTTCCATTTATTTTTTTTGTATACACATTGCTATTGTCACTCGCCGGTTTGTATATATTGTTCTGTTGTCGCGGTGGCATTGGTTGAGGGTTGCGGATGGTGGTGTTCGCGTCGTGTTGTGTTGTTAGCTTAGTTGTTGTTCTTGTTGTTGTGTTGTGTTACGGGGCACACAGGGAGGGTTTGTAATTTTTGTAGCAGCCGGGGCGGCTGCGAGCTATGTGGTAGGGGGTGATGTAGTGGTGGTATTGACGTGCGCCGACTGTGACAGTGATGGATCACGGGGCGGCGCGGGGTGCGGGGTTGGGCACGCGTTGTGGGCGTGGTGTGGACGCGCGCGCCGGGAGTGACAGATGACGAGGCGGCGCAGAGTGAGTGGTGAGGCACGATGAGATGTGGGAAAAGAGGATCGTAGCCAGCACCCGGCGATTGGTCGAATAAGTGGGTGCTCGCAGCGACGTCCGCAGGTGGGGTATAAAGGGGGACGCGCGAGAGCACTCGGGGAGAGTTACCCAGTTGAAGACCCGAAGACGGAGCTGAAGACCTAGTGAAGCCGAGTAGCTCAGTGGCGTTAGTCGCCGAGTAGCTAAGTGGATGTTGGTCATCCGAGTAGCTCAGTGGCGTTAGTCGCCGAGTAGCTAAGTGGATGTTGGTCATCCGAGTAGCTCAGTGGGCGTTAGTCGCCAAGTAGCTAAGTGGGTGTTTGTCACCCGAGTACTAAGTGGATGTTGGTCATCCGAGTAGCTCAGTGGCGTTAGTCGCCAAGTAGCTAAGAGGATGTTGGTCATCCGAGTAGCTCAGTGGGCGTTAGTCGCCAAGTAGCTAAGTGGGTGTTTGTCACCCGAGTACTAAGTGGATGTTGGTCATCCGAGTAACTCAGTGGGCGTTAGTCGCCAAGTAGCTAAGTGGGTGTTTGTCACCCGAGTACTAAGTGGATGTTGGTCATCCGAGTAACTCAGTGGGCGTTAGTCGCCAAGTAGCGAAGTGGGTGTTTGTCACCCGAGATACAAAGTAGGTGTTAGTCACCTGTAACCAAGTTTGATAAAATAAAGAGTGTGTTACCCGTGAAGTCGTCTCCCGTGGAGTTACTACATTACAACTGGCGTCAGAAGTAAACCTGTCTTCAAGAAGTATGGACACAAGGAAGACTACCCGTACCCACGAGCGAGGTCGGGATGACGACGGCGTACCGGGGACACCGACCTCGGGAGTAGAGGACGAGGAGTTGCCGCCGATGCAGCACTTCGCGGTGATGGCCGACGCTCCGCTTGCCTCCGACACCGGCCTCCAGGACGCGCACGCCCGCTTGGCGGAGTTGTTACTCGCCGCCGCCGCTGTCTTGGCCGACATCTCCGTTCCGGCGAGCGGAAAAACGGCTGCGGGGGTCGTGGAGGAAGCGACGGTGGAGGATTCCCGCCAAAGGGCGCTTCGCGCCAAAAGCCTGGAAGTTGCCGCCGTTTTTGGGGGGCCGCCACCGATTGGCGGGAAAGACGGACGCCACGTGGCCGGACACCTCCGCGCAGCGCAGCCCACGTCATCGGCGCGCGCCGGAGCCCTCCATTTTGCGCCTGACAACCGAGCCGACATTTTACACAACTCCAGCGGAGCGCGGGAAAATCTCTCCGACGTCGACGACGATCGGGTCCTCCAGCAAAGATTGCCCGCGCTGTCGGCGTTCAAGGCGGATGGGGGCGACTGGGGAGCCTTCCAACGAAGGTTCCTCGCTCATCAGGAGATGTCGGGGTGGTCCGACACCACTGCCCTGCGTGCGTTGCCAGCGATGCTTGACGACGACGCGCTTGCAGCCTTCACATCTGCTGCAAGGTCGTCCCGCTCTACGCTCCAGGCCGCACTACACCTGATGGCGAAGGTGTTCGGGCCGCCCTCCACGTGCCGCCACCAGTTCTACGATCGGCGGAAGGTGGCTGGGGAAACGACGCTAGCCTACCGCACGGCACTGCTCGCCTTGGCGGACGCGGCTTTTCCCCGCATGGATAAGGAGGGGAAGGACGCCATGGTGACGGAGCAGCTGCTGGTGTTGGCCCACGAGTTGGGGGTCCCCATCAACGTGGCAGACGAGATGGAGATCTGCTCCCTGGCGATCGCCACGAGCATTCACGCGTACGAGGTCCTCAAACGCAAGCCGGGGGTCGTCTGCAAATGGCCGGGGAATGCGGCACTGGCCGCCACGATCGCCGAACCTCAGCCAGCTGCGGTGCAGGAGCGGGCCTTCGCTGCACCGTGTCCGGGGGAGTGGAGAACGGGAGGTCGTTCGCCCACACGTTCGCCCCGCAAGCTGGAGCAACCGAAACCTACGACGTCCGTCGTCTGCTACAACTGCGGCCTTCGGGGTCACGTCGCAGCCGGGTGCCGGGCCCCGCGTCCGCGCACCGCAGGACCACGTCGGGACGACGACCAGGGCCACAAGTCATCCCAACAAAACCCGGCAAGTCGCGGCACCTCACACGTTCGGTCCACAAACACGGCACATTCGGGTCGCCGCTTCGCGGTGGGGGGTTCGCGGCTGGGTGCCGGGGGTTCAATTCGGCGGGGGGGGTCCGTACGCGGGCCGCAAGCAGTCGAGTGGTCCGAATTGGCCCACAGGATCGTGGCTGCGTCAGCCGGGTCGTCCGTGGTAACGGGGTTCATTGACGGGGTTGAGGTCCGGGTGCTTGTTGACACGGGTGCGTCGGCCACCATCATCTCGGACCTTATTTATAACATCCTTCCCGTCCAAAGTAGACCCCTTCTGCCGGTAGACGTGCCATTTTATGCGGCGAATGGGGGATCCCTGGGGATCATCGGCCAGATTCGGGCGACTATTTGCATTGGGGACATTAAATTAGCGGGCCCTATTTTTGTATCATCATCGCTGGCCGTTCCCTGTTTGCTAGGTACGGACTTTTTGTCAAAAATGCCCATCAAAATTCTTATTGATCAGGCCTGCATAGAGCTTCCGTCAGGTCGGCGGGTTGCCTTCTTGTCGAGCCCTATCAAAGTGCGCACGGTTTGTGCGACGGTGCAGGCGCTGGCGACTCACACTGTACGGGTACCCCCGGGATCGCAAATGTTAGTACCCCTTCGGTTCAGGAAGCCACTCGAGGTGGGTGCGGAGGCACAGGGGGTGCTGTTGGGGCCGTCAAACAGAGCCAGTAAGGGCCTCGACTTAGCGGTTGCTCAAACCATGGTGAGAGGGGACAGTGAGCCGTTCGTAATGGTCCTGAATACAGGGTCGCGGCCGGCCGTAATTGCGCAGGGAACGGTGCTGGCTCACGCCGCGCCGCTGCCCGTTGAGGAACGGCTCGTGGCTCAAGCAGATTTTACTGTCGAGTCGCATCCTCAAAGTGATGAGGGGACTGAGTGGTTGGACTCGCTGTGTGCGGGTTCTGCTAACTTGTCCGGGGTGCAATTGGGAGCATTGAGGGGTTTGCTCATCGAGTTTGCTGACGTGTTCAGCAAACATAAGTACGATATCGGCTGCACTGACCTGTTGCGCCACCACATAGCTACAGGGGACGCGGCCCCTATTCGTCAGAATCCTTTCCGGCTCAGCCCGGCCGAGAAGGAACATGTGCAATCGGCGGTTAATGATATGTTGGCGGCCGATATCATTTCGCCCTCTTCTAGTCCGTGGGGTGCTCCTATTGTCCTAGTAAAGAAACAGGACGGGTCCTTGCGGTTTTGTGTCGATTTCCGCCGCTTAAACAAAATCTCGATGGCGGATGCGTATCCGCTCCCCAGGATGGATGAGTCGCTGGATGCCTTGGCGGGAGCGCAGTTTTTTTCCACACTCGATCTGCTTTCTGGATTTTGGCAATTGCCACTCGATAACGAGTCTAAACCTAAAACTGCTTTCCGCACACCTGGGGGCCTTTTTGAATTCAACCGTTTGCCCATGGGCTTACATTCCGCCCCCGCCACGTTCCAGAGACTCATGGAATTGGTTTTGTCAGGCCTCCAATGGGATACCTGTTTGATTTATCTTGACGATATTATCGTCTTTAGTCGGACTTTCGAGGAGCACCTCCAGCGACTGAGAGCGGTGTTCCTCAGGATGCGTTCCGCTAAGCTAAAATTTAAACCGGCTAAATGTTTTCTGCTTCGGGAATCTGTCAGGTATTTGGGCCATATCGTGAGTCGTTCAGGGATCTCGACGGACCCTGCTAAGACGCATTGCGTCAGCTCATGGCCAACGCCAACCTCGGTCACGGAGGTTCGTAGTTTCATTGGTTTTGCCTCCTATTACCGTCGTTTTGTCAAGCAATTTGCCACCATAGCCAAGCCCCTGCACGCTTTGACGGCTAAGGGTGTGAGGTTTCACTGGGGGGCAGAGGAGGAGGATGCGTTCCGCTCCCTCCGTGACGCTTTGGTGCAGGCTCCCCCCTTGTGTTACCCCGATTTCACACAACCGTTTTTGCTTGACACGGACGCCAGCAATACGGGTATCGGGGGGGTGCTCTCACAGTTGGTCGGGGGGGTTGAACGGGTGGTCGCCTACGGTAGTAGGGTTCTTTCCCCCGCAGAACAACGCTATTGCGTAACTCGTCGTGAATTGTTAGCCATTGTGTTTTTTACACAGCAATTCAGGCCGTATCTTTACGGCCGTCATTTTACGGTCCGGACGGACCATGCGGCTCTACAATACGCTATGCGCGTGGCGCAGCCATCGGGCCAATTGTCCCGATGGTTGGAGGTCCTTCAAGACTACCAATTCACGACGATTTACCGAAAAGGGTTGCGGCACTCAAACGCGGACGCCTTGTCGCGGTTGCCGCCGTGCACGGACTGCACATGTTTGTTGGGATCAGCGCGGTGCAAACCCCCGGTCGCCGGCGCCCCGGGAGTTGCGCTCGCCGCCACTGACACGCCGGGAGAGGACGCCCCCACGGGGAGGAATTCGCTGTTGTCGTTGCCCCTCATTGAGTGGGGCCGCCTCCAGATGTCCGACAGCTCCCTACTTACGCTGCGTCGGAAAGTTGGCGCTCCCGAACAAGGGGAGGCGCGGGTCGGTTCCTGGGTGTGCAGACAGGGCCTGTTGATGAGGTGGGACAACATGTCCCGGCGTCACGTGCTCGTGGTGCCTGTTGCTATGCGGGGTAGGATTGTTCTGGCAGCTCATGAACGGCTCATGCATCTGGGTTTTCACAAAACGCTCGCCCTAATCCAGCGAGACTATTATTGGCCGGGGATGGGTAACGACGTGGCGAATATTCTTAAGGGATGCGTAGAGTGCGCCAAAAGGAAACCGCCACCATTGGCGGCTAATCCACCGCTGCAATCCATTCAGGTTTCGCGTATAAACGAATTGGTAGCGTTGGACATCTTGGGGCCCTTTCCGGTTACACCAAGGGGAAATAGGTTCCTGCTGGTTGGCGTGGAATACTTCACCCGATGGCCTATGGCATGGCCGCTCGCCAACCAGTCGGCTGCGGCGGTGGCGGACGCCTTTGTCCAGGGTTATGTGTTGGACAAGGGCGCCCCCGAACGCTTGCTGACGGATCAAGGGAAGAATTTTTCGAGCGTTTTGTTGCGCGAGGTGTGCGACCTGTTGGGTACAAAGAAAGTGCGTACTTCCCCCTACCACCCGCAGACTGACGGGATGGTTGAGCGTCTGAACAGAACGATTACGTCTATGTTGTGCCAACAGGTCTGCGACGATCAGGTTGATTGGGACTTACAGGTGCCGGGGGTACTCGCAGCCTATCGAATGGCCCCTCATGCGGCGACAGGGTTTTCCCCATTTTTTCTTATGTATGGGCGGGAGGCCGATCCGGCCATGGACGTCCAACTGGGGATTTCCCAGCCACGTGCAAAATCTAAATTGGCAGACCACATCAAATTTAATATCGCCAAATTGACTGAAGCGCGGGAGGGGGCAAGGTTGAATTCGCGGTCGCGGCAAATTGCAAACGAGAAATTGCATGAGCGGAGGGTGCATACGCATGATTGGAAACCAGGCGATAAGGCCTGGCTGCATTGTCCACATGCACCGTTGGCTACGTCCCCCAAGTTGTTGAGACCTTGGAGGGGACCGGTGGAAATTGTGCGGGTTGCACGGCCCCAGAGTATACAGATTAAATGGGGGAAACGCCGTTGGTATGTGCACCCCTCCCGACTGAAGCCCTATGCGGCACCGTGTGACCCCGTTCTGTGCCGTGACGACCGGGCGTGTGATGTGACCGTCGACTCGGGGAGGGAGGTGTCGCAGGCTGATCCTCGCGTGTCTCCACCTGACCCACCCCCAGGTGCCTCGGGCTTGACGGCTGCTGACCATCGAGAGCCTGAACCCCGGGGCACGCACGAGTCCTCGATGCCTGGCCGATGTCTTCCTGAACCGCCGGCACCACCGGACGTTCAACCGCGTCTGGTGCCGTACGACGGACCGGCAAGGCGGACTCGGGCTAGGTCTCAACAATTTTCATGAGGACGGGTTTTTTTTGTGCTCTACACCGAGCTCGCCCGGTGTTCCCCTCTGCCGGGATAATGTCCCGTTGTAGGGACGCTCGGAAGAAAAGGGGACACTGCACGAGTCGAAAGAAAAAAAAAATTTTTCCATTTATTTTTTTTGTATACACATTGCTATTGTCACTCGCCGGTTTGTATATATTGTTCTGTTGTCGCGGTGGCATTGGTTGAGGGTTGCGGATGGTGGTGTTCGCGTCGTGTTGTGTTGTTAGCTTAGTTGTTGTTCTTGTTGTTGTGTTGTGTTACGGGGCACACAGGGAGGGTTTGTAATTTTTGTAGCAGCCGGGGCGGCTGCGAGCTATGTGGTAGGGGGTGATGTAGTGGTGGTATTGACGTGCGCCGACTGTGACAGTGATGGATCACGGGGCGGCGCGGGGTGCGGGGTTGGGCACGCGTTGTGGGCGTGGTGTGGACGCGCGCGCCGGGAGTGACAGATGACGAGGCGGCGCAGAGTGAGTGGTGAGGCACGATGAGATGTGGGAAAAGAGGATCGTAGCCAGCACCCGGCGATTGGTCGAATAAGTGGGTGCTCGCAGCGACGTCCGCAGGTGGGGTATAAAGGGGGACGCGCGAGAGCACTCGGGGAGAGTTACCCAGTTGAAGACCCGAAGACGGAGCTGAAGACCTAGTGAAGCCGAGTAGCTCAGTGGCGTTAGTCGCCGAGTAGCTAAGTGGATGTTGGTCATCCGAGTAGCTCAGTGGCGTTAGTCGCCGAGTAGCTAAGTGGATGTTGGTCATCCGAGTAGCTCAGTGGGCGTTAGTCGCCAAGTAGCTAAGTGGGTGTTTGTCACCCGAGTACTAAGTGGATGTTGGTCATCCGAGTAGCTCAGTGGCGTTAGTCGCCAAGTAGCTAAGAGGATGTTGGTCATCCGAGTAGCTCAGTGGGCGTTAGTCGCCAAGTAGCTAAGTGGGTGTTTGTCACCCGAGTACTAAGTGGATGTTGGTCATCCGAGTAACTCAGTGGGCGTTAGTCGCCAAGTAGCTAAGTGGGTGTTTGTCACCCGAGTACTAAGTGGATGTTGGTCATCCGAGTAACTCAGTGGGCGTTAGTCGCCAAGTAGCGAAGTGGGTGTTTGTCACCCGAGATACAAAGTAGGTGTTAGTCACCTGTAACCAAGTTTGATAAAATAAAGAGTGTGTTACCCGTGAAGTCGTCTCCCGTGGAGTTACTACATTACACATGCAAGTTAACTTGCTTCTTAGGGTCTTTCTTTGTCTCCCCCCTCCCATTTCCCCCCTTCCCCCCTCCAGCTGGTTGTTATTCTCTCCCCCCCCACCGCCCCGTTTTCCCTCCCCATTTAAATGTCATCGTTCCCCCTAACGTGAGGTCCCCACTTTGCTGGGTCAGCACACCCTATTCCCCTTTTTTTCTTCCAATTTCGTGTGATTCCGTTGTGCGAGAATGGAAGACTGTGGATTTTCTGTGACCTGTTGCCGGAACTTTTCAGTGGGGTATGTCGGGCTTGCATTTATTGTAGTAAAAACATTAACAAAATAGCATGGCTTTAAGTTAGCTAACGCGAGCCACTGTGAAAAGGGGAAGAGAAAAAGCGAAGTGGTGGTGATGAGACTGAAGGAAGTAGTCTCCAACAGTATAATTCATGCTTAGCTTACACGATTTGTCGATTTGCACAAGGCGTTCTTTACTAGGGTCCCATATTTCTCCATGAAGCTCTTGTCCCTTCATTTGTCAGAGGTAATCAATCGGCGATATTTACAGGCATGCTCGGACCAGGTGCACATTAAGTGGTTCGTCCGTAGGTCATGAATGGACACTTCTTGGATAGCGGTTCAATCGGGTACGGAGGGGAAAGACTTGATTTTCCTCCAGAAAAGCCGTCATCACATAATCGAAAGCTACAGCCCAGTCAACAATTACCACACAAAAAAACCCGTCTAGCTAATTTCGTTCTGCACGTTATTTGGTTAAATTCCAGCTGTGAGAATTAACATATCAGTTGGATGTTCACGCGATGAGTATTGCACTCTTACGGGTGGGGAAGTGCTGCCCTCTAACCTCTGCGGACCAGTGTCACTTAGAGTAGGGATGTCTAAGGTAGCTCTTTAAATTAGGCTAAATGTGGTGATTATGGATGCAACAGGGCATCCCCCCACCCTCCCGGACTTAGCCCGTTATTTTTTTCATGAAAAACAATTAATCTGTTTTAATTTACTTCATCACGCCATCTGAACGATGGACTGACTCTTGGGCATCTTTCTTCCTCTGGCTACCACTCAGTCGTTATTCTCGGGCCAGTGCCCAAGCACAGCCACTTTTATTCACAGTCATTACGACGTCTCAGACATGCGAATGTTCCTGAATCCCCGTCTTTCTCTTTCTGTCTTCTCGCTACAATGCCCATCAACTTATTGTTACATTTGCTTAGTCAATGTCCATGCTCCCTGAACCATATCTCAAAGTAGGCAAATATTACTCTTCTCAAGACTCATGGAACATTCAGTAATTAATTAACTGCATGTGTGTGTGTGCAGTGGCTCTGTGGTTATGAGCATGGAACTATTTTAGTCGTGAGATGGTACGTTCCCGATAAAGCTCCGCTGGCTTCGTGGTTCTGACCACGCAGAACAGGTGTGATCTACTTACTGTTTACACTGTACGTACAGTCGAGGGGGGGGGTCTCGCACAGCCAGGACAGGCAACAGGAAACATTTGCCTGGGGTGTAGGGAGTGAGACGATTGGTGAATTGTGATGTCAAAGCCATTTTACAAGAACGAAACCGCCACACTCTCATTGCATGGAGTTAACTATCGCAATAGAGATTCAGAGTGGAGTCCGAGCAGGGTGACACAAAAGTCAGGTAGACCAATTGCCCTCAACAATGTTGGATATCCCTTCGGATAAGACTCAGCTGTACAACATCTCAGAATGCGTGTAATGTGAGCAGACAGCAAATGTGGACCGGGATCTAAACGACGATGGGGACAAAAAAGGGTTGTACAAGATCAAATTAGGATTTAGATATCGAACAATGGACGTGTTTTTACAGACGGACAGACCCGATGAGCTATGAGCTCCATTTCACAGGTGTCCAGTCACAAACGTGGTTCGGCAATAGTGGAAAATTACAGAGGAAGTTACGCAGATAAATTAACAATGATACGCAAACTCAATTGTGCATACTCAATTATACAGAAACTAATGTGTATGTACACTACATTTTTACATACACTCAATTATACGTAAATTCGTGTATTTAAACTCAATTGTACATACTCAATGATACGTAAACTCGTGTGTATGTGTAGTGTAGCACAAGTTCGAGATGAGGTAGTTGTAGAAGGCACCTTCTTTATTGTAACACCCTTCGGCCGTTCACACACAGGATCGCCTTCTTCGCTCTCGTTGCCGTACAGCCCAGCCTTGACACAACCCTAAACGCGTTGCAAAGACGGCGTCAACTGAGACAGTAAACAAGTGTCCGGCCATGCAATTATCGAGTGAAGGCGGCAGCGATGAAGGCGGCGAAAACGACAGCGACACGAGTCCACTCCCTGAATCGGCAGCCCGAGCTCTCGCTCTCATCTGCTTTTATTTTACTCGGCGTGGCCTGGCTCTGCCCTGGACGCACCTCCCTTCTCGAAACCACTAGCGGGTTCCAGGGACTTCCCAATGATGTCTTCCGTGACACTTGTCCCAGTTCCTCCACCCTGCCGGCACACGTGTGTATATGCTCGACGGCGTGTGCGCAAACTGTCCACCGCAGTTGCTGCTGCTGGACAACAGTCGGCGCTTTGTCACCACACATGTGAACTCAACTGTACAGGGCGGTCCAGATTTCTTATGACACCCAATGAATTGGGCTATAACCTTTCCTTTGCTTATTCATTTGAATACATTTGCTCGAATGGACAATGTTCTCCAAAGGACATGTGCCTAATCATCGTGTACGAAATGTACAATAATGATGATATTTAAGAAAATTATTGCATGTCATTTTTATGTTGCTTATATTACACACCCATTGGTATGCGAAAATATGAAGTTTCATAGAATTAAATGTGGGTCACAAGACATCTGGACCACCCTGTACATACTCTCAATGATATGTAAGCTCGTGTATGTAAACTCAAAACACCATTGAATTCGTACACACGCGGCAACATGAGATTTAGGAAGGTTGAGCAATTGGAAGTGTGGAGGCATGGCCTTAAATGCCCCACGTATGGTTGCACTTGGCAACCCTTGCCAAGAGTTAGTCACGCCCAGCGGTTCTGAAAACCTGTGGATCTGAAATCCTTACAGGGATTTTGATGTGTACAACGAGCATACAGACAAGACACACTGATCCACAACATGAAACACATGCCTTACTAACACAGAACACGCTAATACACAAGAGGAAACACATGCTTTCTTAACATCACACACTAATACACAACATAAAACACATGCCTTCTTCCCAACACCATGTTGACAAGACACGTCAAAATAGTGTCTGAAACGAAATATTGAGAATGGCTATCATAGCACAGCCTATCATATGCTGAAAATAAAAATCTGTCCTGTTTGGGGGATACACCCCCATCCTATATGTTGATTCCTTTGATAAGATAACATCCCATAATGTGAAGCTAATTTTACTTAAATTATCCACTTGGTCTAACTTTGGAAATGGTTATATTACAATTGTTTTTGTTTAAAAAGACATTTTATTGAAAGCATAACCTTCCTGTGAAAGCAATTTTTTCCTGAAACTCAGCCCTATATTTCAATCAAATATTTCCATTACGAAATTAGAGCCTTCACCACGAGCATGAAGCTGGGTCAATGCAGCCGAATCCCTTATATGTGTAGTGGATCCAACTGAGACGCAGACATACTTCTTAGAGGCAACACATTTATTACACCAACACGAATACACAAAGGAGTAGCTGCCCCTTTACCAGATAACAGCCTAGGGTGGTGGACCACCCAGCTAACTACACTAACACACTGGGAGTTAGCTACAACGGACCGGACCCCGGCTCGGGTCCCGGACCACGTGTTGGAGACTCTTCTTGACGTAGAACGTAGATCTTCAGATGATGGTAGCAATGCTGAACTCCGGTCCCTGTCTGGATCTGGTTTATTTGTTCCCGGGTCGGGGCCGGCTCCGCCCTTGGCCCAATCCACCTTCGAGAGAGGGCTCTGGCTCCCTCTCGACTCTTCTTGAGACAACTTTCCCTGGACAGGTGACCACCCCTTAGCCCCCACCTGGCGGCCCCATGTAGACTTTACCAGTCACGTGCCTTCGGGGTCAACCAGAGTGCTGCTACATACATGATGTCCACGATGTGAGTACATCGCATGCCGTGCCCCACTAGGGCCGGCACCACACAGTGACATCCGTGATGTCACTAGATATGTCAACGTCTCTGCAACCGATTGCTCGAGGAAGAGACAAAACCCGACTTTTTGGTGATCTGCGAAGCTGTGTTTAGTGACGAATTTCATCACCATCGGACATCCATAATATAGGTTGTTTGGGTGAGATCATGTAAATATAAATGTGTAGTTACACCCGCCACCACCCGACACAGCCAATTAGTAAGGTTTGTCATGTAAACAGAACATGCCAATTCGTTACTAGTACAGCACACCGGAGTGTTTGGAGAGCAAATCCACAACATTTACAATCTGAGTATGTTTCGCCAGTAATTATAACTAGCTTCATCATACAACAGCCAGATTTGTGGAAAAACACTCCTGTTTTGTTTCTTTAAAAAAGGGATAGATGTGACTTGTGAGCCTTTTACAGTGGGTATCCATTGCCGTTTGGGTTATTCATATAGTAATCAATGTACATTATGCATGCACATTTTTCTTGTACCTCCCTGTTGTTTGCATTCAATAAAATAGCAGTACCAGTTATGGTGTGCATACAGGTGTAGTGGGCTCAAACGGCGACTCAGGCTTAACGTTTGAGGCAACACATTTTTTTACTTATTAACACCAACACCTAACACAAAGGGGTAACTGCCCCTTTACTAGATAACCTATGGTGGTAGACCACCAGGCTAGCTACTCTAACACTCAGAGTAAGCTACGACGGACCGGACCCCAACTCGGGTCCGGGTCTGTGTGTTGGAAACTCCTCTTCAGGCATAGAACGTAGATTTCTTCAGGAAGACAACAGCAGCCGGTCCCACTGGGGAACCGGCTTATATCCCCGTGGCGGGGCTCGCTCCGCCCCTGGCCACGACCCCCTTCTCGAATATTCAAAGAGGATCTCCACCCCGACACATGATCACCGCCAGCCCCCGTTTGGGGGTCCCCGGGTAGACGCCTCCGGTCACGTGTCCTTCGGGTTCAACCAGAGTGTCATGGCTCCCTGCAACCCCATTCCGAAGTTATCACTCTCGCACCCCATCCTGTAAAGGTCGGCACTGCATGTAGAGCGGGGTGCCATCACTCACTGTCAGTCAGTCAGTGCTCCCCTGAGCCCTGCTAGGGCCGGTACTGCATCCCCATTCAGTGGTGTCCACGATGTCAATACATCGCATGGCATGCATTTCCCAGGCCGGCCACAAACAGTGACATGCAGCGATGTCGCTACATAGGTAATTCCCATTCATGTAAGCAATGTACTGTATAGGCATGCATTTAAGCAATTCATTATATGATGATTCGCTTTCAAGCAGCACTAACCCTGTAGCTATCCGAACGGTTAAAATAATTTAGATTTCTCACAATTTCAATAGATTAACTAATTAATCTTGAACAGTAGTAACTATTTTGGCACAGAACTTCAACATTATCAAAATCAATTTAGTGTCGTTGTTGATACGTGCGTTCTGCCACTGCCAACATTTGTACTTGAGAGCATTTAACATTTATTTGGTGTTCTTTTAGTCTTGTGCTGCTCATTGGTCCTGTCAGTCAAACATAGCATTTTCCACAAGTGCAATTAATCCGGTAGACACCTTCTGTTGATAGCCTCGGTAATACATCTGTAAAGACAGTACGGAGCGATAGAGGGACAGTATGGTTCCCCGGGACCATGGTTCCTAATGGACGTGATAATGATGATTTATGGGACAAGCGTTGACAGGGTCACGTGAGGGGAAGCACGGGATCTCAGGGCGGAGATTGACAGATCCAGGTGCGGTGAGCGAGAGTTCGGGAATAGGGGCGTGGCCGGATCGGGCGAGGCATAAGAGTCGGCGTGAATTGGACCTGGGGGCTGTTGGTGTGGAATCATCGTCGGCATCGTCACCTTGGAACGGATCGTCTCCATCGTCTTCGAGTTGTCTTGAGACTAGAGCTATGTTATCTCAGAATAGAGTCGTCTAACTTCCCAAGTGTATATAGTCACTCGTGGTTACTCGTTGATATGTCAGCGGACTTTATACAGAAAGACAAGACGATATTTCTGAGAGCTACATTACACATTTTAGTACAAGATATTATGTATCATGCCAAATCTGACTCGGATTGTTTAATTAACACGTTGCCTCCTCAACACTGTGTGTGCGCCTCAGTCGACATACACTACACGTGCATCGTGGGATCGAGATTGTCCCCTGAGAACAAAGTGGCAGACGGAGCCCGTGGCACCAGGGCTCTCAGCCACGCGAG
Organism: Lampetra fluviatilis; assembly: GCF_964198595.1. NCBI lineage: Eukaryota > Metazoa > Chordata > Hyperoartia > Petromyzontiformes > Petromyzontidae > Lampetra > Lampetra fluviatilis. The sequence goes on along the minus strand of NC_136348.1, from coordinate 411,458 downwards.
GGCATGTATCAGCATGGTCCAACCAGCACAAAGAATACAACAATGCTATTAGAATGTACCTCATCCAAAAAAAAACATTTATAAATTAAAGTCTGCAAAGTAGCTTGGTGGTTTGCATGTTCACTTGAATGAAAATCTGAGTTCCAAACGTTATTTAAAGGAGGATGAGGATGGTAAGGTTTTTATTCTAAACACTAGGGGCCACCACACATAAAAAAATAGGCAATATTTGGCTCTTACACGGGGGGGACTGAATAGAAACAGGGTGGACGTTGTAAGAAAATAAATTTACCTGGGGGATTAAATGATCCAGAAGAGACTCAGCATATATTGTTTTTTTTTATCTCTGCGCCTCTACCAAGTCTGTACATCAAGTTAACTCAGAAATCATATACACGACCATATTGGCTATAAGTTCATCAAGCCCCACTGTGAAACGTGGAGTCTCCGGCTCTTATCCATTTTGTCTCTCTGGCCTCTCTATGTATATGCTGTGAAGAAGGGTAATTGCCAGAAACGTCGCCTATTATATTCTTCATGTTAAGGCCAACCCCACAGTGTTAACGACGCGGGCGTTGAGTTTTCTGTCATTTTTGAATATAGATTGGCCACTGCTGTGTTTAAATTATAATTCTTGACGTATATAATTGGCCCATAGAACTGCATACGGCCTATTTTTGTCGAACTTAAGCCTCCGATAAAAAGGAGAAATCACACATGGTGGTGGTGATGGTAATGCTGGAAGGATCCGGATATCTGGGTGATTGGGAATGGAATGACCCACCTATGGGTTGAGTCCATGCTGCACACCCCTCTTGTAGACCACCTGATAACGTAGAACAGGGCACACACACAGACCATACCCTAATAAGAGAGCACGCACATACGCCTAAGAGGTCCCATCTTCACCTGGCTCCGCAAAATCCTTGGGCTGCAGTGCCCGAGCTGCGTTCTTTGTCACCTTTTTTACGTTTCTATCGTCAATTTCCTACTACTCACCAGCGCCTCCTTCCCTGGTTTCTCCCTGGTCAGCATTAACGCCACCTTCATCCAGCCAGCTGGTCAGCATTAATTCCAACTTCCTGCTGCCTGGCTCATGTTGCATTTTACCCTCTCGGTTTTCAAAGGACATTCCTAGATAAACTCGGCCTCACCCCTCTCGTTTATCTCATACAGCTGCACGAGCCGACTGTAGACGTTCGCTACTGTAGATCACATTCCCACGACTGTGGTATCACAGCTTTTATATATCTATGTACATATCAGGGTGGTCTTGTTTTTAAATAACGACAATGAAAGTGACCCATAAACATCCTTCAATTTGTCTAAATGTTCACAGTAAGCATAATTCAACAACAATAAACAATCCCAATCATGATACTATGTTTTAAATGAGGACCAACCTAAGACATACTTACACCACTGCAGATTCTGCATATTCACGAGTGTAGATTTTGTTCACGATCTAGCACACTTGTTAACATCTCGTAATACAGCAGCATTGGTGTAACAATGATGATTTCCACTTGTAACGCGCCGCACAGCAATCGCTCACTCCTCTTGAAGAGAGAGAGGACGATTCAGAGGTGCCAGTAACCACAAACAAGCAGACAGCCACGCAATAAAGTGGAACCAACAATTCCCCAAGCTCTGCGGTCTTCTGTATGAGAAGTTTCTATCAGCCAATTCATAAGTGGTAGAAAACCGGAGCACCTAGAGAAAACCCACGTATGCGAGGGGGAAACACTTTATTTAATAGAAACGAAAATGTGGAGAAAATGTTTTTATGTACTGCCCTCTCCTCACGAGCCAGGGAACGGGCACCTCCTCGACGCCCACTGGAAGAGAGTTTCACAACATTTGTGTGCGATCCACCCCCACAGTGTTGGATTACAGAGATTAGTACCACCGTATTACAGCATGAACCAAAAGGCTGAAACTGGTCCAGAGTTAATTTGCGTAAGTAAATAATATTGGTTTGAAATGTAAAGAGGCTGATTGACTAAAACATGTTTTTAATGTGTATTCAAATGAGGAGACAAAGCATGAATTCTGCCTACGAGTAAAGTGCCGTTACCTATACGTTCTCTGAAATCTCAAATCATGTCAAGTACACATTTGCGTTGCTTTATTCTTTTGAACCATTGCCAACGCAGTACCAAATAATTGGTATACATTTTGTAAGTCGACTCAACCACAATCGAGTTGATGGTGCATCGTGTAAACAACAGAATTGGGGAGACAAATGCAGCCTGGCGTGGTGCTGGCTTCCGGCAGCTGTGCCATGGTAGCTTCAGAAAATGCTCCAGCGCCATCTGCTGTTAAACTGCCTCGCCTGGTATACATGAGGTCGTGGATTCGAATGCGGGGTTTACATGTTCTCTCTGTGGTCGCGTGGATTTTCTCCGGGTCCTCCGGTTTTTCCGTCCACATTTATAAACATGCTTTTAGAGTATGTAGTTTTCCAAGTGATAAACCACTTCGTTGAGCTATCATTTTTGTCCAGGTTGTGCTTGAAAAATAGCTACAAAGCACAGTGGGGCTCATAAAATTCCGTGAAATGACTGTTATCGGAAATACAAAAAATCGTGGTCAAAGCAAATTTGTAATTGCGCAAGTCGTTTGGTACTTGGACCCGTGGTTCTTTTTTAATAAAAATTTTATTGAGGCATTGTGTGGCCCGATACATCAAGTTGTATTCCACATATACACCGTCAACATAAGCCAACCCGAGTATAAAAGGGGGAAGGGATCACAAGGGGAGAAATGGATATAATCGAAACACACCTGACATAAAGAAAATGAAAATATGAGGCGACCTTAACGAGCATTTTTTCCCCATCTAATTTGCAGTGGTTATGCCCCTCAACATCGGCCCCTGTCTCCCGACTTCCCATTCTGATAACTTATTTCAGGTGTTGTCTGATGTGAGAAATCTGGCCCTGAATCCCCCCTCCTTTCCCTTGAGCTTATGGCTCAGGTGTTCCATTCCATAATATGCCATAAACGTATTGTATTATTGTTTCCAGGTGGGTGGTTCATGGTTCTTGCAGTTAGTCAAAATATATATTTGAACTATGGTATTGAAGGTTTGGTGGTAGTGAAGGTGTAGTGTCTTGAGGCTGCGGGAGGCAGTAATCTACATAAGGTCTCCTATATTGTTGGGGACAAATCTGTGCCACAACGGTCATTAAATAACCTTGTGGGCTCGCTGTAAAGCTTTGCAACATCCGGGCAACACCTGAAGGCAGATATAATTCTGCACTTAGCCTGGAGGATATCTGGGGAAGTCTGAATAAATCTTCATAAATTTCACCCTGCTCTCATTGGTGAAGTATGCCCCATGCACAAACTTTATTTTAATTATTTGGAGTGAATGAGCGCTTGGACTGGCCTTAGAGAATTGCCATATCCTGTCCCAAGTCTGCGGTGTCATTTCCTGGGGCAGAGACCTTTCCCACAATTTCGTGGTGGCCAGTTTCAAGACTGGGTCCCCCTCTCTCGGAAGCCAGTAGGCCTCGGATAAACTATATTTATGTTTAAGAGTCTCCAGCCACCTAATAATTGAGTGAGCTAAAATCCCGAGGTTCTTTTCCGGATATTTCACTCTTGCATCCATAATTTGTAGGTATCTGAAGAATTGAGAGTGTGAGATATCATATTTCATTCACAACTCTTCAAAGATAATAGGTCCTTCACCCTTTATAGACCAAGGATATCCCAGCTGTCCCAATTTATGACCTTAAGGGGCATCCTCCAAAGAAAATCGGTGCCCAAAAGACAGGGCACAGCCAATGTCCTAGAAACCAACACCAGCCCTGTCAACTCAATGTTCCCAACGAGGACCTTCGCCAATATTTGGCCTATAATGTCCAAACTCCTGCCATTCGCGGCGACACATGCACTATTGACCTGGCAAAGACAACAGGATCTCAGCGGCAAAGACTTAAAAATAAGCTCATAAATCATACTAGCCGATGCTCCTGTGTCAATCAGCACCCTGAACTCTATCCCCTGAACATGGCAAACTACCGCAGACGACCTCACCGCCGCCGCCACGACACGGTGCGCCAACGCGTTCCACTGCCCCGCGAACCGCGGCCACCCGTTCAACACCAAAGTCTGTCGCACGCGCGCCGTAACACGATGAGGGATGACGATGTACGAAGCCGACGCGCTCAACAAGGGGGATGCATGACGAAACCAGGAGCGGCGGTGATGCCGATGGGAGAACCGGCGTTTGGAGCCATCCGACCGACTGCTGTGGAGACTGGGGACACAGGGACACCTCAAGCAGCGGCAACGACAAAGGCACCATCGCCGGAGACAGCGCCGGCGGCGAGAGAGAGAATGGCTGGCCGACCGTTCCGGCTGGAGCCGGTGAAGGAGATCGTGGTGGTGGGCGGTGTGGGGGGCCTTTATCCGACGGTTGAGGTCGCTTATCAGGTCTTGGACTGGTCCGAGGCTGAAGCACTGAAAGCATTGCCGATGTCCTTGAACGATGAGGCCCTCGCCTTCTTCAAGGTGATACTGGCAGAGTGGAGGATCTCACTGCAAACGGCTTGTCGCGAGATGGTAGAGGTCTTCGATCCGCCATCAAACGTCAAGACAAAATTTCAGCAGTGCAGGCGACAGGAAGCCGAGTTGCCCCTCGCCAAGCGCAGTGCTCTAATGGTGCTCTGTGTCGTGGCGAATGGGGGTAACATGGAAATCATGGGCCAAATCGAGGCGCAGGAAAAACATTGGGGAGCTCGCCTTGACGGGACCCATATTAGTTTCAAACACGCGGGGGGTTCCATGCCCTGTTGAGAATCGATTTCTTTAAAAAAATTGCCTTCTCTGGAAACTCACGGACCAGGGTCAGTGAGTGAAAAAGTGTACTGAGAAGGAGGTGCCAGTAAATGCGCTGGTCAATGAGTCTGTGAGTGCAAATGTTGCTAACGTTGCAGTACCGAAAACAAATAGTCAAACGCAGGTCGTTTTGCCAATTGTAATTCCTCCGTCAAATGTGGCGACCCACAGGTTGACATTAGCAGGGGTGCAACCGGTTCAGAGAACGAACCAAAAACCGTTTCAACGAGTATTGAATATCGGGGAGCATCCAATTCTCTTCAGATGGGGACGGTGCGAGCACGTGAGCGATCCCTATAGCTCTCAAAACGGAGGACCCAATGGAAACGGTGGTAGCTGGAGTCGCTAACGATGTTCCATCAGCTGAGGAAAATTGTTTAGACAGGCTGTGTGATGAAAATGAGGAGTTGTCAGAAACACAAAGGAACAAACTAAGATAATTACTCCTGCAATTCTTGGATGTATTCACCAGGGGACAGTATGGCATAGGCCGCACGTTCTTGGCAGCGCAACACATTGACACGGGAAATTCGCCCCCTATTCGGCTAACTTCGTATCGCATGAGCCCCAAAGAGAAACTACACGTGCAACAGGCTGTGGATGACATGTGAGCTGTGGATGACATGTAAGCAGCGGAGATAATTTCTCCGTCCACCAGCCCTATGGAGGCTCCGGTTGTGCTGGTGAAAAAGGCAGATGCCATTGTACATTTTAGTGTCGATTTTCGCCGTCTAAATAAGGTTACATTGGCTGATGCATGTCCACTCCCGCGCATTGATAAATGATTAGACGCATTGTCAGGGGTAAAAAAAAAATCCAGACTGGTCTTGCTCTCGGGATTTTGGCAACTGCCCTTGAAAGAGGCCTTGAAGCCCGAAAACAGCGTTCCGTCCACTTCAAATGCTATATCAATGTAATCGTCCCGATCTGTCTTCAAACTGCTCCTGCTACATTCCATAGGCTAATGGAACTGGTTTTAGTAGGACTAAAATGGGACTCGTGCCTAATATACCTGGATTAAGTCATCGTTTTCAGTCGCTCGTTGGACGAACAGTTATGCCGATTGCATGCGGTATTATCCAGGCTACGCGCAGCCAACTTAAAACAAAAACCGTCAAAATGTAATTTGATGCAAACATCAGTGCGATATCGGAGTCACCTGGTGAGCGAGTCGGGTGTTGCTGCGGATGCCGAGAAAACTGCATGCGTGCGAAATTGGCTGACCCCCAAATCCGTGGGTGATATACACAGTGTTGTTGGCTTCCCATCTTATTGTCCTAAAAATGTCCACAATTGTGAAGCCCCTGGACGCTTTGACAGCCAAGAACCACAAGTTTCACTGGGGGATAGATGAGGAAACTGCCTTTGTCACGCTGCGCGATTTGCTCACAGATGCTCAGTCCCTGGCATACCCGAATTTCTCCCTGCCCTTCATCCTAGACACAGATGCCGGTGATCTGGGGATAGGGTCTGTTTTGTCTCAGGTGAAGGGCGGGGTGGAAGTGGTCATTGCCTATGGTAGTCGCGTGTAACTCGCCGAGAATTGGTGGCAATTGTGTACTTTGTACTGCTACACAGACCCTACATATACGGCAGAAAATTTGCAATCCACACCGATCACGCCGCCCTACAGTTATTTTGGGGCATAGACCGACCGTCGGGTCAGCTGGCGTGCTGGCTAGAGAAATTGCAGGAGTACTCAAACCAAATTGTACATAGGAAGGGCCTAAAATACAGAATTGCCGACGCATTGTCAAAGCTGCCCCAAGGGGACCCGTGTGTTTGTGTACATCGGGTGCTGGGCGATGTAAGTCTACGATCCTGGAAACGCTGGTGATGATAGCAGCAGTTCAGCCCGTTGAACTACGAGCAAAGGAACCCTGCAGGGACTGCTTTTAGGTCTGACATACACAGAGTGGGGACAACTGCGGGTTGACGACGCCATTCTGCTATTCCTGCGCTGCTGGATAAAGGCAGAACTATCCATGTCAACCTCTCCAATGAGGTCTCAGGTCGTACTGCACAAGGGGTTGTTGATGTGGTGGGATTGGATTGCTCCATATCCGTGCGAGGCAGGTTGACACGGGAAATTCATGCAAACAAACTACTGCATCTGGGGTGCTGAAAGACGCTGTTGACCCTGCAATGTGATTATTACTGGCTGCGTATGTCTGCTGATGTAAATGACTTGGTTGCAGGTGCCACGGAGTGTGCACGTCAGAAACCACCAGCACACAGGTCACAGCCTCCCTTACAGCCCATTGTTGTCTCGAGTCATTGAATTGGTCGCTCTCTTTATTCTCAGGGCTTTTCCATGCTCACCAAGGCGTAACGCATTTATCCTGGTGAGGGTTGAATATTTCATAAGGTGACCGATGGCCTGGCCACTGCCTGACCAGATAGCAGCATCAATTACTGATGTGTTTCTTCACGGGTATGTGATTGACAAAGGCCCTCCTGAGCAGCTCCTCACCAATCAGGGATGACATTTTTTGACAAAACTCCTAGGAGAGGTGTGCGAGGCACTGGGCGCAAAGAATATATGCACTTCCTCATACGTATGGTATGGTGGAATGGCTAAACATAACCATAGTATATCAATGCTCTGCCAAGTCGTAGATATGACGCAAACTGACCGAGATCTCCATATTCTGCAGTCGTGGCAGCATATAGGCTGGCCCCACATGCCTCCACGGGATTTTCTCCCTTCTACCTCATGCATGGCAGGGAACTTGAATCTCCCATAGAAATGCAGCTGGGTTAGACTAACAGGAGTGTCCAATCGACCGGCATCCTTACAGGTCACACTCGACCGACTCCTCAAAGCAGAGACAGCGGCAATGGCGAAAACCACGAAAGGTCAGGCCACTAACGAGCAAAATACAATGCGATGGGTTCATACACTTCCCTGGGCAGTTAGCGACAAAGCATGTCTGCATTGCCCGCAGGTCCTATTACGTACCTCTCCTAAATTGCAGCGGGCATGGCAGGGCCAAGTCGACACTGTCGAGGTAAAGTGGCCGCAATGCGTATGTATGTAGTCATCACATTTACCGTTGGTATGTTCACCCATCGTGCCTAAAGCCTGATCTTTATCATCACCCATGCACCTCATCTCCATTCTCTATTCCGCTATTGTCCGACAAGCCACTACAGCCGTCAGCAGCACTCATGTCACATGTGCATGATCCTGTGCCACCCACAGAACCAAGAGTAATGCAGGACAGCTCACCACGGGACCCTGCAGAGTACATCGGTCTGGCAACGAGGACCCACGCAAGATTCGCACGATGGTGCTGACACTGTTCCTGGACAGAGAAGGGCATTGCTGCACCTCGTTCGCACAATCTTGTTGTTGCCAACTTTTGATGGAAGCCAGCGCTGAAATAGGTTGGAGACAGATGAAGGGATATCGGATTCAGTATGCAAGTAAATTTTAGTGCTTTCCTCATAGCAATGACGCTTTAGGCCGATATTTCAGAGCATATGACCTAGTGCTACCAAATAAATACGAAAGAGCAAAGGGGCCAGAAACTGAATCCCGAGAAACTGTAAATGAAACAGGGCTGGGAGATTTAAAATCTCCCTTGGTATGCGAGCTGTTCCCATTTAGCGAGATAACATCTCAACCAACGGAGAACAGTAACTGAAACCCTTATGATCATCAAGATCGAATGATCGATGGTGTCAAAGGCTGGACTCATATTCAGCAAAGTGAGAATACTGGGTGAGCCAGTCAGCAGCAACAAAAAGGTAGTTCACCACTTTAACCAGAGCTGTACCAGTGCTATGTCTGGCCCTGAACTAGGACTAGAATGGATTCAGCAATTCATTTAGGACAGACGATTGTTCATCTGCAAGGTAACCAGGCCTTCAAGGACCTTATATATGAAGTGTCGATTAGCGAGTGGGCGATAATTATTCGGAACCTCTGAGTAAATTCTAGTCTTTTTCAGGAGACGAGTGATAGCTGCAAGATTGAAATTGGAAGGGACCATACCAGAGCTGAGAGATTGATTAAAACGTTGGAGACAAATGGGCAGAGAAAATGTAAATGTTCTTGAATAAATTTGGTAGGGATGGAATCCAGTTAGCAAAAGGTCGGTCGGGACAGAGAGACCAAATTAGAATTGGTTGATGGGGCAACCTCGGAAAATTCCGATAACGGAGTCCCCAGGAATGACGGGGGGAATTTTTGGCACAGGGGCAGGGGGAAAAGATGAGGTAAGTCGCAGTTGTATGTTGTAAATTTTATCCAAGAAAAATCTGAAATTTCTCGCATTCATCATTGGATTGGGAAGATGATGGCTGAGATGGTGGCTTTAACATCCGATCAATCGTAGCAAAAAGTGCTCTGGGGTTTATAACATTGTTTGCAATGAGATTTGAGAAGAAACAAGCTCGAGCATGGTGTAAGGCAACTCTATATATTGATTGATGTCTAAAAATCTGTAAATGCACTGTATTAACGGGTTTTCTCCAAGTCTCTCGAATTTTCACATGATTGCCTTTAAGGAGTGAAGCCCATCACAAAACCAAGGCACACGTTGAGTAGCAGACATTTCCTTGGATTTAAGTGGGCCAAGGTATCAAGGATGAATCCGAGAGTGTCATAGTAAACCTTCATGTCATCTAGCGGGTAAGTAATCAACTTCAGAAGTCTGTGCTACTGCATTTAAAATAAATCTGGGATGATAGCCTTGATCGGACGAAACATGATTGGCCTCTTTCTGATGAGATTAGGTGGAGGCAATGCCAGAGTGAAAAGCACAGCCAGATGATTAGAAAGGCCAGGATCAACAGGCTGCATATCTAAAATGCCAAGCCCACGTGACCATGACTGTGAGTGGGTATATTCACATTTTGGGTGAGACCAAACCAGTCTAGTAGAGCCAAAACGTCCCCAGACAAGGAGCATTTCTGGTAATCGACATGGATATTAAAGTCGCCCACCATAAGCATCCGGTCATAGGTTGGCGACAGCACTGTGAGGAGCTCGGAAAACTATTGGCTTTGGAAAACGGTATACAAGTGCCAAAAGCAAGGGGCGAACACTTCTCCACTCAAAAGCTACATTTTTGGATAGCAGGCATGGCCACAGGCCGCGGATTGGCACTCACGGTATATCATTTCCAAAACACCTCCTCTGCTAGTGGAACATGGCTAATCAAAATAGGTGTACTCAAGCGGGGGTGGTCAGGTTCAACAAGAGAAAGTTAGATTGATGAAGCCAGGTCTCAGTCCGGAACAGGAAGTTGAGGTGCTGATCATCAATATCGTTCAACAAGTTCAACAACAAAGCCTCATTGTTTTTAGCCTGCTGTTGGCATCAGAGAATGCCAAGGTGGGCGTTCGGGCTCCTGGCAATGCCCTTACGCTCTGTCCTCCACCCGGTCCACTGTGTTGCCACAGGATCCCCCACCGGGCCTCAGTCCTCGAGACAAGTGCAACTACTGGTCGCTTCATCTCCCGGTCACCTGTTGGCCTGCTGGAAGGCTGTTGGTTTCCTCTCTGCCGAAACTCCCGTCGCTGCAACCTCTTGTCCCGTAGCCTCCTCGTCTTCTTGGCACCTCTGTTTTCTAGCCTACACTCCCACAAGGCCTCTTGTAAACATCACCTTTATACACTTTCTCCTCCACCAACAAATTACCTGTCTTGACATACTATAGTGAGTGTAATGTTTAACTTACAGCATCACATACTGATTCTTGTCAAATTACCTGTCTCCGGATGCTGCTGGATTGATGTTGCGCTCCTCTGCACTTACACCTCTGTGGTCCACTATTTTTTTAGTCTGGCTCAGCCCTTCCGATATGCGGTCCAGCTAACCCCTGCCGCCTTGCCATTGGCTCATCGGCCTTATTCATTATTAGAGGTGGGTCACCTGCTTCTATTTGGGGCTTCAATTACCCCCACCATGCATAATCAGCCCTGATCAATACCTCTGACAATACTGGCTGATAATTGTATAAGTGGTAGATCTGTCCCGACTAGTTATTCCATCCTTGGTCAAACATGTAGATACAGTTTAATCCTGTATTGAGGGAGTGGTTATTGATCCCATGACAGTCACATAAACAAAGTAGGGGAGCCTTGGCACAGTGGTTCATAGACGCTGCTATAAACCCAGCAATATATAATCTGTTCCCGACAATGACTAGTCAGTGGCGAGTGATAGCTGAACCAGTCTAGGGCCCCCTCCTTCACCAACACTTACTGACCAGCGTGGTGAAGTATAGTCAACCAACCTCTACGACAGACATGGCTTCGAGAGGGCTTCATCCAGTGAAGGATTATTGATTATGACAATGATGATGAAGCAAACTTATAAAAGTTGAAGTACCCAGTTACTATCTCACAGCACCTAATATAATCTAACGTAAAGCTGTGAGGTGATGATCCAGGTCACTGACTGTCAGTCGCCTCCACTCTTCTCTCACTGTGACTGTGAAAGGCGCTGAAAAGGCAATCTGTATTATTTTGTCAAATACGATCTGGGCTGCTTTCAGTAGACGAGCTCGCAAATTCAAATCTTGCGGCAAGAGCCTCCCGATTGGCCAAGTGCTGAAACACCGGAATTGATTGGCCAGGCTGAGCGGAGAAATTGAGCTGTTCGACCAGTGCAGCAGCGAGATTAGCCACTCGAATGACAGTGGAAGGGGAGGGTATTAGAATTTGAATTGCGGGGTTGGGGGAAAAGGAGTGAGGGACCATTGATCGAGGCTCTTTTAAGAATGGCGTAGACGGTGTGTCATAAACGCAAACCCACATGTGCTGGCGTGCTTCTTGACGACAATGGTTACTGTTCCCATGACATTCACTCATTGATCCCTCTACACATGTTGAAAACTCGATCTAACACATCGTCTCATTCGCTTCATATATATTGTTATCAACCACCATATAGTTGGAGCAGATAACAGGAACATTCACTAAATTGGTATTTTCTCCTGGGATCATTTAAAAAAGACATACATTTTTTATACATTTTGGGCAGATATTTCATCACTTTGATCTTAGTGTCTATATATCTGCTTATGATATAATTGATGAATAAAAAAATGCTAAGTATTAAATAATTAACAAAATTCAACATGGCCTAAATTTTCCGTCAAAAAAATACTATTTTTAAATACAGATCAATAGAGCCATGTGATTGTCTTTTCACTCATATGTGTAATAACCAGAGGTGTGGACTCGAGTCATGTGACTTGGACTCGAGTCAGACTCGAGTCATGAATTTGATGACTTGCGACTCGACTTGGACTTGCATAACAATGACTTTGTCCCACCTATGAGATGTGGACTCGAGTCATGTGACTTGGACTCGAGTCAGACTCGAGTCATGAATTTGATGACTTGCGACTCGACTTGGACTTGCATAACAATGACTTTGTCCCACCTCTGGTAATAACACTCTGGAGACGGCTTGTGGAATCGGTCCTTTTATTTACTTTCCTCAGTTCACAAGCACTACCCGTTGCTGGCAGGCAACGGGAAGTGGGCAGACAGATTGCAAGAGACGCACCGCCACGTGGCACTCGGAGCCCCGCTCGCGTGTGGCCCCTCTCTCTCTTCGTTCCTTGTCTGACCACGTGTCCCTCGGCTCTTTCCTTATTTAATGCCTGGGTGACGTGGTACGCTCCAGCCAATCCTTAATAGCCTGCGCTGAATGTTCCAGATTCCTCCATCACGCCCCTGACTTGTCTTCCCATTGGCTGAGGCTAAGAGTAGCAGAACCAATCATCCTAGCTGACTTCCCTCGATCACACCAGGGCCATGCTCCCAGGCTCTCCCCCCATTTGCTGTAGAGCAGGACCGGCAGAGCCAATCACCACGTGAGCCGGACATAGGCTCTCATTACATATGTATACACCAGTTTGGTGAATTTAACAGATTTACTATAATCCAGCTCATCCTGGCACATCGGCATAGTGCTGTGCATCTCAGACCCAAGTGATAACATTTGCATCTTCCATTACACTGTCTTAAAGCATCGATTAGTCAGTTTTTGGAAACTGTTTGAAACAGATGGAAGCACAGCCCAGACGATCCTCCACATTTCACCTTCCTGTAACCATCCCGAGTTAGAGGGGTAATGAGTTACTGACTGATGGACTACTGACTGACTGCACACCATACAGATAAAATACGTCCCATCATCCTTGGTTTGGCTTTGCCTTGCTGGCACATCCTGTAAATTCAGGGACGACTACTTATTGTGGCGGCTTATCAGGGAGCATTTGGGACGGTAACTGCATGCTGAGAAACAATTCATTATCTGACACTAAACTCCACGCTGAGTTGCAACGCACTGATATTTGCAGTGTATCGGGTGGTGCTGTTAAATATATTGTATTTTTTACAATAAAAATTATGAAAAATTTGTTTAAATGTTTTTAAATTGTATAATGTTAATATGTTTGTGTGTGGTTGAGTGTTATTAAGAATGTGTGTGTGTTGTTTAGTGTAATGAATCATGATTGTAATTACGAAAAAAAAAGATTGAGTGATTAATATTGATGTATATAATTGGGACGCGTTTATGCATAAAGTTATCACAAGTTCTTATTATTATTGGCTCTCGTTATCTAGGGGTGTGTATTATCAATTGTGATAATTTCAATGATTATCGCTTTAACATTAACTGATTCTCGCTTCATCAATTATACGTAATTATGTTAGGTCTCAGGATTCAGATCTCACCGCAGGATTAACATTTTCGAAATTGAAACAATGCGTGAGTTAGGAAAGGAGCACTCGGACCCTGCTTTATATGACAAACTTTAATATAAATTTACTCTAATATCCAAAAACACTTATCACTAGAATAGCAATAACAGAGAACATGCAAAATATACGTACTCATAAATCCGTTCTGAATGATTATAAAAGCATTAACGGTCAAATCTCACGATCACGTTATTAAAAGAGAACAATAGGCAATGTTGTATCCTAACCCTGCTTCCATCATTGATATATAATGAATGAAAACACACCAAAGCGCAGTAAACTGCAAAACACCAGGTGTTGTTAAGTAATGAACTGGAGGAGGGCTAGGATGGCAGAATTTGCAACCTTGCTTCAAGGAAAGATAAGGCCTGATAAACGGGCACACGTCACCCGTGCAGGCGGCAGAGACAGTGGGAGAGTCAGCCAGACATAGTTAAGGCAAAAAGCCCAACCATCCTGTATGGTTTTAAAGTAACGTCAAAATTCGAAATTCAACAACAGAGTAGGCTAAATTATCGATCCTCGCGCTCGCTCAAATTGGAGACCAGGCTGCGAGCTACATCAATGAACCATTGCCCATTTGCTAATCCAATACTGAATGTTAACATTACTGAAGTCAAAACGAATTCTATGACCTCAGCACATGGGCGAATAATAGGGCAGTGTCAACTCAGAGGCGCCTTTGTCTAAATCACAACCACAGAAAGCCAGGAATCATCACTGATTGTGTGTTTAAGGATTCCAAGCTAATTGGAACACGTGCACACAAGGAGGAGGGAGAAATACGCCTTGTCCTCCTGCAGCTGAGGGAGCAAAGATAAACCCAGCTCAAGGCTGTGTGCACAGGGGAGGGAGCTGATTTAAACAACCCTGCACGTCTGAACGTGAGGAGGCCTTTGTCCTGAAATTAATAACACTCCCAGAGCAGAAGGTTGGATGACCACAGTGAGACGAGAATAAGGGTGTTGTGTATCTCTCAAGGATGCAGACTCAGCTGAACAACCAGGCTGCGGGGGTCACCAGAAGTTCGTGTTCGCCTAGTTAAGACAAAAAGCTCAATTATTCTGTATTGCTATTAAAGTAACGTTAAAGTCGGAATTTAACAACAGGGTAGGCTAAAGTTATTGATATGAAATGTTATTTCCATATTTAATAATTTCTATACAACTCGACCCGAAGCATATGCGGGATGAATCACCACCAGATCGAATATAAATACATAATAAAAGAGCGATGTTAAACTCAGGGTCGGAGAGAAAGGGAGATCCCGGCCGTCTTTGTATCCCCGCAGCGCGGGATAGGAGTGTGTATACGCTCGGGGAAACACCTCCACTTGAGTCAAGCACCACGATGGGAAACGACAGACCTTAGGTTACATACAGAATCATAACTGTGAAATGGTAAGGGACAAATGTTAACTTAAAACTTTTAACCATTTCTTTGTGCGTCGGTGAGTCTCGGAGGGAGTGTTGCCCCTCCCTCCAGGTGGTGCAACACAGACAAAGACGCCTATGAGACGATTTGTAACGTCTGTGTTTTGGTTCATGAAGAAGGCCAAACAAGAGATAATATCGCACCCAGACAGAGAGACGACCTCGAGGCAATTTGTAACACCTGATTGTTTGCTCGTGGATTTTATGGAGGGAGTATGACAACGGAATATACCGTGGGTGATGCACACAAGGACATACGGACGTACGGACACACACATGGACACACCTACCTACGGACAGATCCTGACACAGTAAATCGAAAGAAACCCCGCCTTGTGGGCAGGGCCCAAAGGGATTTTTCGGCATAAAAGAAAGGACCCTGAGCATTGGAAACCAGTTCGACCAGGAGGGTCGACTCAGGAGCGAGCTGCGACCAGCGGGTCGGCTCGACTCATCTTCAGTTCGACCGGGAGGGTCGACTCAGGAGCGAGCTGCGACCAGCGGGTCGGCTCGACTCATCTTCAATTCGACCGGGAGGGTCGACTCAGGAGCGAGCTGCGACCAGCGGGTCGGCTCGACTCATCTTCAGTTCGACCGGGAGGGTCGACTCAGGAGCGAGCTGCGACCAGCGGGTCGGCTCGACTCATCTTCAGTTCGACCGGGAGGGTCGACTCAGGAGCGAGCTGCGACCAGCGGGTCGGCTCGACTCATCTTCAGTTCGACCGGGAGGGTCGACTCAGGAGCGAGCTGCGACCAGCGGGTCGGCTCGACTCATCTTCAGTTCGACCGGGAGGGTCGACTCAGGAGCGAGCTGCGACCAGCGGGTCGGCTCGACTCATCTTCAGCTCGACCGGGAGGGTCGACTCAGGAGCGAGCTCGACCAGCGGGTCGGCTCGACTCATCTTCAGCTCATCTGGGACTCAGCCGAGTTCGATCGGCTCACCGGAGCCGGCTCTCGGGGCTCGACTCAAGCGGCTCCCCATCTCCTCTGCAGGCGGGCAAGACCCGCTTGACAGCTCAACTCGGCCTGCGTGGGTCAACCTCTGCCGAGTCGGAGGTCTCTGCTGCCGCCAGAGTGGTGACGGTCGCGGTTTGGCGACGAGGCTTCGTGCTCACCCTGGTCGACGACCCAACACTGCACGCTGCGAGCGAGCTGTGGGCGCCACCTACCGACCGGGTTCTGAACTGCGACAGCGTATCAACGGGCATCCGAACCAATTCATCACGGTGACAGGGGAGCGACTGATACGTATGACGCGCACCGCCCCCTCACCACACGACCACCAGGCGTCTGTTTGACATAAAGAACTGACTCCAAACACTGACTATTCAAGACAACTCTTACCACTCAAACACACTCGAACCCATAAGCCATCCGTGGCTGTGAAGGCATCACAACGAGACCGAGTGATGGCCATCCGTCGTTTATAAGAGTATTCGTAATTTTTATCTTTAATATTTAGTGGGCTGTACTCTTAATCGCATAAATTCCCAACAGATCCATCAATACGAATTGATTCTTGGCACCTCCTTCCGCCGAGCCACGCTCACGTGGGGAGTGGTGGCCCACCAGATCCTTATCAGGTGATCTGGTCCCCAATTAGTAAACTCGGTATAAGATAACGATCTTCGGAAAAGGAGCACCGCCGCAGGCCCTTACTCCGAGCCATTCTGTTGTCAGATAACCTGCCGATGTATCTGTTGAGATTGGTGCCTTTAAGAATAATAACTGTTTTTGATTGTGTTTTTTTTTATCGCCGTATAATCTTTCAAGTATCTTTCAGTCATAATCGCCGCACGTACTCGCATCCTCTACAGAATATTCAACTGTCCCGTGACCCAAGGTGCTAACAACGTGATAAGGGTTGCGTATGATCAATAAGGAGTGCGGTACTGCGTGAACAATATTGAGTATAATCATTCATTAACGTTAAGGTTTTTCTTAGCATAGTATTTGCATATTTTAACGACTCTCTCTCTCACTAACAACCATCGCGTTATGCGGGATCCATGTGCCGTTGTCAAAGTGAAATCAGACAATCGTTGATGATACTGTATTGATGCCGTGTTGACGTTCCGGGATTGAGAGTTCGCATACTATATCATAGTTGAGGTTGAATTAGTAATAAATTGATTAATACAGAAGTGGTTGTGTGATTCTTTCCTGAAATCTATGCATAAGATCTGCTTCTGCGTTGAGATCTGAACTTGGTGACCTTAATAAACACACTAATACATACTCAGTAAATGTTAAAGCGATAACGGGGTGAACCGGGGACCTAAAATATAACCACGAATACCCACTCTGGGAATGTTAAAGCGAGAATGAGACGAACCTAGACAACGATGCCGAGTTAATCTAAGTTAATCTTGCATACTTACACCACACCTGCATAACTGCATACGATAAATTGCCTTATTCCGATCGATAACCCACCCTCGTCACCGAGGCGGGGTCTGGTTATCATAACGACTTGCATTATCATAATTACACCCACTCGCATAATTACTACGATTACCTCTCGAATTGGCATAATTAAATGTGCATAATTACATAAATTAACATATTTCCGGATAATTATACATTTGGCCAAATTTCATTTGATTATTATTATTTTCACTGAATATTCATAACCCACATATACAACATAATAATTTCACCCACGCACGCATACAACACATCAAAATTTTGATAACCAACATATACAACATAATGGGGGCGTCGCCCGGGATTTCTCGCAGACAGTTTGTGCATGAATTCAGGAACGAATCACTGTTGTGTTAATCAAAGTGTTGTGAACTAACGTTGCCTTGTGATTGTAAACGGGGGTATACAAACAAAACGCCCTCTGAGGTTAAAACCCAAAAGACAGTGGAATTAAGATAATACCGTATCAAACCGATTGCATCCTGTGATAAATGGTGTTAGAGGTACGCACTCTGAATCGGAAAAGTAAAGAATAGCTCGAGCCAAACTGACCACACTCTGTGAGATAATTGTTTTATATGCACTCTGAAAGGAAAGGTCAAAGTAACTCCTGCCACTTGAGATGATAGGATTAAGAATAATTTTTGAATGGGTGACGGGGTACGGGGAACTCGTATTAAAACGTACCGACCAATCTGTTACAAAGCAGTACAGTCAGAGAGACATATGGGAAGGGAGCTGTATCGATAACACGAACACACCTCGGGGGAAACTAATTGACTGGATAAAATGTAACGAAGGCGAACACGATGCAAAAGCTGCAGAGAAGGCAGGACAGGACTCATTCCTCCTCACACAGGCATACAGACAGGGATGGTGGAATAAAGGAAAATTCGGAAAGGAAACAGGAGAGAAATCGTCTCTAATAAACGAGGAAAAATGTCCTCACACCATCGTAAGGGAGGAGAAATCAGGGCTCGCGACACCAGCGAAACTCACAGACGTGGATCCACAGGATAAATATGGAAGTAACATTAAATCACACTCTTGGGTACGTGGACAGAGTCAAGGGACTGATCGGAAAAAAAAGTAAAGTCGACAGGACGTGCTCCACTAAGGGCAGAGGCAAAAACTGAAGGGAAATGGCAACACGAGCGACACGGCACTGGGCGCGCACACAGAAAATGCACACCGCTTAATCACGCCCCACACAGAACAGATAAAAGTGACAGATTGCCTGATGATAACTTGTTTGATGATGACGCTGACGGCGATCAACTTTCGGAATACTTATTCAACAGTAAAACCCTTAAATTGATGGACAAGGCTCTAGTCAGAATTCCCGATTTTGACCCCCACAATAAGACTATGGATATCCACACACATGTCGCAACAGTGGAAGAGGAGGCAATGATTAGAGGGTTGATGAGACGGGATGAAAAAGCGAGTTTGTTGAAACGAAGCTTAAATAAAGATTCTATCCCATGGGTAAAGTCACTACCACACAAGGTTAGAAATTATTTTAAACAACTGAGCCTGGCAGTGATTCGGAAGTTTGGAGAATATTCGACACTCACTGAGGGGTTTTATGCTGTAAAATCGATGACCCAGGGCATGGACCAAGATCCACGTGACTACCTCGTACAATTTAAAAGAGCGTATTACGCAGGCGATGTGAATCAATACCACGAAGGAGATAAAATGTTCAAAATTATGTTTTTTGAATCCTTGAGCCCAGAGATTACAGAAAGGGTGAGAATGGTTTTGAATCCAGAAACCGCATCCTTACGCCGCATAGAGAGAAAGGCGTACATGGCATGGTTATACAGAGCTAAGAATCATAATTCGGATCCAGAACACAGGGAGAGGGATAAAGAACCCAGCCTCTCAGAGAGGAATAAAAATCACCGAGCAGTCCCACAATGCAGGACGGAGCAAACACGCACGCACACATGGCAAAATAACCCAGAGAGAGGTTGGCACGAGAATGAGAGCGGCACAAAGCCGAACATTCAGAGGAATCGTAGGAGGGAGAGGTTCAGAGCAGAACCATATCAACACCCCATCCCACGACACACGCAAGGTTCAAATTACGCACAGAGATGGCAAGATAACCACCTAGCGGGAAGGTGTTACACAGACCGCGGAGGTATGGATGCGAACATTCAGAGGAATCGCAGGATGGGAGGTCAAACACAATCGATCCAATTCCGACCAATTCCTCCACCGGCTATACCAGGAGGGAATAGAGGAATAACACAGAATGCGGTCCAAAGACATGATAAACAACCCACAGTGAGCGCGAGCGAGCGGCCAACACGCGCCCCACCCGCCGAGGTATTAAACCCGAAGCTCAATGAGAAATACAGGCAGGCTGCAAGTGACAGGGCGGGCAAAAACGTGGACAGTACTCCCGTAAATGACGCGCGGATCGAATACAAGGACAGGGTTGCATTGAAGCGTGATCGGACAGTACAAAAACCGACAGCAGGGACACGCCCTGAGGAGCGCAGGCATGAGCCTTTGAATGGAAAATATCCAAGGGAAACCAAAATTTATGTGGATCGGAGTGCTAAAATGGAGACGAATGTCCATGACGTATCGGGAATGGTGTTGAAATCCAACACACTCGTAAAAACAAAGAGGGCAACATTACGAGGGACAGAATTAAATCGACACACTGACTCGGCAAATGTGCATGTAATCGCAGAGAGAGCGAATGCCAGTGATGACGGAGTACAGAAGTTGGTTGTGTGCGCGAATTCTGATTATGTGCAGCACAATTTTACACCACACACTCCCACGACGCGAGAGAGTGAGAGGGGAAATTACAAAAACGAACCGGAAAACCGTGATCGAATGATCAAAGTGATAAGTGGTAAACCAGACACTCGGAACTTGGTAAAAAGATTGCAAGGATGTAACAGGAGGAAATTAACACAAAAATGCGTTCGAAACCGCTACCTAGCGTTTCCCAGGATTTAACAAAAACAAAAAAAAATAATATCCGTCGGAGTTATGAGGGATGAGAACCATGTAACTGGTGATATCGATGTTAAAGTTTTGTTGTATTTTCCTTGCTTATTTCAAATGTAACCTTGTTAAGATTGTGATACATATGCGCGCGCTTTGGAAGGAATGCGTTATGGATTAGTACCGATGTTTAACGTTGTGTTTTATTTCTTTTGCTTATTTCAAATGTAACCATGTTACGATTGTGATACATATGCGCGCGTCGTAAGAAATAACCGCCGAGAGTGAGGGCGGCTTATAGATTCATAACACAAAAAAAGGGCATTTACTTGGTTTGAAAATTCGCCAGTGGCCAAATCGACCCCTGATAATTTTCAAACGGGCGGATTGTTGTGTCTATCCTTTTTTTAATTAAGAACAATTCAAAAAAATATAATAATTTTTTTTAATCTATATATATACCTTTTTTTAATTAATTAATGAAAAAAACTCACTTCTCCTCACAAGAACACCAGGAATCCATGAAACATGGAGGGCGGTTAAAATGTTGAGAGTTCGGTCACAAAGAGGTCATGGACATCCAAATGGACAAAAGATGTATGGACTAGCCTCCCAAGACATCTGGAGATATACAGATAAGGGCAGAATAAATAACGGTTGAAACTTCGCGTTTTCTTAACGTTTTCCTTACCGAAAAGTAGAAACTTAACAAAGATAATTAACCAACAAACAGTAATATTTTTTTTTCTATTATTATATGTTTCCTACCTACACGACCTTCCAAAAAAAATAAAAATAAAAACTAAAGAGTACGAATTCCAGAAAGCTTAAGTGGAAACATAATAACGCTTAACCTCAGGACCTTAAAATATAACTCAGAATAAACACCAATCTCTGGAGAACTAAACTTGGCGAAGCCAAATAATAATGTGACGAGAATCATTACGAATATTCATTAAACATAGACGAATGATTACCACGATACTAAGACCGAAGGAACTCATAAAATATAATTAAAGAATAAATGTAACAACAGGACCATCGTGAGCCTCCTAAAGAAATGTGTCTACCACGGGCCGCGACTGGGATACGAAACTACCCCTAGTCTTGATGGCCATGCGAGCCACACCCAACCGAGCTACAGGCAGGACACCCTTCGAGATCATGACAGGGAGGCTAATGACCCTCCCAGTACACCTGTTATATGTCCCAGCGGAGGACGAGACCCCGACGGCAATGACGCCAACTGAATACCTGACGGGACTCAATAGTCACCTACAGAGCACATTCGCTATGGTCAGGGACCAGTTGCAAGTAGAGGCTCAGGAGCAAAGCATACTATGACCAAAAAGCCAGCCACGCAGAATACCAGCTAACAGACCAGGTGTGGTACCTCAATTACGAGAAAAGAAAACAGAAGTGCAGGAAATTCCTGCCTTCCTGGACAGGACCACACGAGGTTGTTGACAAAATGTCCCCAATCGTATATCAGCTAAAATCACAAAGACAGGAAGAGAGCAGCAATACAAGTGGGTGCACATCAACCAAATCAAACCGTACCCTGTGCTGGTGGAGCAAGATGAGGAATAAAGGTGGAAAAAGGGGGGGGGGGAACTAAACTAATGGGCATATCACACTACAATAATATATAACATGTTTTCCAGGAAATGGCAGCCCTCCTGCTCACGCTCCTGCTAACGTACCTTGCCAAGCTAGAAGGGAGCCAAGGCCTGATGATGCCACCCAAGAATAACCGTAGAAACTATCTTTTTAACGATATCTCCTATAACACGTAGTCAATAGAATAATTTCTCCCTCCCTTATCGTGTTACCTTCCTTTAGAATATATTTTTTTCCTCTCTCTTGTCACATATAACCATGTTAAGTTGTGACACGTACGCGCGCGTTGTAAGGAAATAGCAGCAAAACTTGAGGACAATCGATGGTTCATGATGGAAGAAGGGTATACATTTTTTTTAAAAATAACCCGTGGCCATTTGACCACTGGTCATTTTTAAAAGGGCGGAATGTTGTATCCTAACCCTGCTTCCATCATTGATATATAATGAATGAAAACACACCAAAGCGCAGTAAACTGCAAAACACCAGGTGTTGTTAAGTAATGAACTGGAGGAGGGCTAGGATGGCAGAATTTGCAACCTTGCTTCAAGGAAAGATAAGGCCTGATAAACGGGCACACGTCACCCGTGCAGGCGGCAGAGACAGTGGGAGAGTCAGCCAGACATAGTTAAGGCAAAAAGCCCAACCATCCTGCATGGTTTTAAAGTAACGTCAGAATTCGAAATTCAACAACAGAGTAGGCTAAATTATCGATCCTCGCGCTCGCTCAAATTGGAGACCAGGCTGCGAGCTACATCAATGAACCATTGCCCATTTGCTAATCCAATACTGAATGTTAACATTACTGAAGTCAAAACGAATTCTATGACCTCAGCACATGGGCGAATAATAGGGCAGTGTCAACTCAGAGGCGCCTTTGTCTAAATCACAACCACAGAAAGCCAGGAATCATCACTGATTGTGTGTTTAAGGATTCCAAGCTAATTGGAACACGTGCACACAGGGAGGAGGGAGAAATACGCCTTGTCCTCCTGCAGCTGAGGGAGCAAAGATAAACCCAGCTCAAGGCTGTGTGCACAGGGGAGGGAGCTGATTTAAACAACCCTGCACGTCTGAACGTGAGGGGGCCTTTGTCCTGAAATTAATAACACTCCCAGAGCAGAAGGTTGGATGACCACAGTGAGACGAGAATAAGGGTGTTGTGTATCTCTCAAGGATGCAGACTCAGCTGAACAACCAGGCTGCGGGGGTCACCAGAAGTTCGTGTTCGCCTAGTTAAGACAAAAAGCTCAATTATTCTGTATTGCTATTAAAGTAACGTTAAAGTCGGAATTTAACAACAGGGTAGGCTAAAGTTATTGATATGAAATGTTATTTCCATATTTAATAATTTCTATACAACTCGACCCGAAGCATATGCGGGATGAATCACCACCAGATCGAATATAAATACATAATAAAAGAGCGATGTTAAACCCAGGGTCGGAGAGAAAGGGAGATCCCGGCCGTCTTTGTATCCCCGCAGCGCGGGATAGGAGTGTGTATACGCTCGGGGAAACACCTCCACTTGAGTCAAGCACCACGATGGGAAACGACAGACCTTAGGTTACATACAGAAACATAACTGTGAAATGGTAAGGGACAAATGTTAACTTAAAACTTTTAACCATTTCTTTGTGCGTCGGTGAGTCTCGGAGGGAGTGTTGCCCCTCCCTCCAGGTGGTGCAACACAGACAAAGACGCCTATGAGACGATTTGTAACGTCTGTGTTTTGGTTCATGAAGAAGGCCAAACAAGAGATAATATCGCACCCAGACAGAGAGACGACCTCGAGGCAATTTGTAACACCTGATTGTTTGCTCGTGGATTTTATGGAGGGAGTATGACAACGGAATATACCGTGGGTGATGCACACAAGGACATACGGACGTACGGACACACACATGGACACACCTACCTACGGACAGATCCTGACACAGTAAATCGAAAGAAACCCCGCCTTGTGGGCAGGGCCCAAAGGGATTTTTCGGCATAAAAGAAAGGACCCTGAGCATTGGAAACCAGTTCGACCGGGAGGGTCGACTCAGGAGCGAGCTGCGACCAGCGGGTCGGCTCGACTCATCTTCAGTTCGACCGGGAGGGTCGACTCAGGAGCGAGCTGCGACCAGCGGGTCGGCTCGACTCATCTTCAGTTCGACCGGGAGGGTCGACTCAGGAGCGAGCTGCGACCAGCGGGTCGGCTCGACTCATCTTCAGTTCGACCGGGAGGGTCGACTCAGGAGCGAGCTGCGACCAGCGGGTCGGCTCGACTCATCTTCAGCTCGACCGGGAGGGTCGACTCAGGAGCGAGCTCGACCAGCGGGTCGGCTCGACTCATCTTCAGCTCATCTGGGACTCAGCCGAGTTCGATCGGCTCACCGGAGCCGGCTCTCGGGGCTCGACTCAAGCGGCTCCCCATCTCCTCTGCAGGCGGGCAAGACCCGCTTGACAGCTCAACTCGGCCTGCGTGGGTCAACCTCTGCCGAGTCGGAGGTCTCTGCTGCCGCCAGAGTGGTGACGGTCGCGGTTTGGCGACGAGGCTTCGTGCTCACCCTGGTCGACGACCCAACACTGCACGCTGCGAGCGAGCTGTGGGCGCCACCTACCGACCGGGTTCCGAACTGCGACAGCGTATCAACGGGCATCCGAACCAATTCATCACGGTGACAGGGGAGCGACTGATACGTATGACGCGCACCGCCCCCTCACCACACGACCACCAGGCGTCTGTTTGACATAAAGAACCGACTCCGAACACTGACTATTCAAGACAACTCTTACCACTCAAACACACTCGAACCCATAAGCCATCCGTGGCTGTGAAGGCATCACAACGAGACCGAGTGATGGCCATCCGTCGTTTATAAGAGTATTCGTAATTTTTATCTTTAATATTTAGTGGGCTGTACTCTTAATCGCATAAATTCCCAACAGATCCATCAATACGAATTGATTCTTGGCACCTCCTTCCGCCGAGCCACGCTCACGTGGGGAGTGGTGGCCCACCAGATCCTTATCAGGTGATCTGGTCCCCAATTAGTAAACTCGGTATAAGATAACGATCTTCGGAAAAGGAGCACCGTCGCAGGCCCTTACTCCGAGCCATTCTGTTGTCAGATAACCTGCCGATGTATCTGTTGAGATTGGTGCCTTTAAGAATAATAACTGTTTTTGATTGTGTTTTTTTTTATCGCCGTATAATCTTTCAAGTATCTTTCAGTCATAATCGCCGCACGTACTCGCATCCTCTACAAAATATTCAACTGTCCCGTGACCCAAGGTGCTAACAACGTGATAAGGGTTGCGTATGATCAATAAGGAGTGCGGTACTGCGTGAACAATATTGAGTATAATCATTCATTAACGTTAAGGTTTTTCTTAGCATAGTATTTGCATATTTTAACGACTCTCTCTCTCTCACTAACAACCATCGCGTTATGCGGGATCCATGTGCCGTTGTCAAAGTGAAATCAGACAATCGTTGATGATACTGTATTGATGCCGTGTTGACGTTCCGGGATTGAGAGTTCGCATACTATATCATAGTTGAGGTTGAATTAGTAATAAATTGATTAATACAGAAGTGGTTGTGTGATTCTTTCCTGAAATCTATGCATAAGATCTGCTTCTGCGTTGAGATCTGAACTTGGTGACCTTAATAAACACACTAATACATACTCAGTAAATGTTAAAGCGATAACGGGGTGAACCGGGGACCTAAAATATAACCACGAATACCCACTCTGGGAATGTTAAAGCGAGAATGAGACGAACCTAGACAACGATGCCGAGTTAATCTAAGTTAATCTTGCATACTTACACCACACCTGCATAACTGCATACGATTAATTGCCTTATTCCGATCGATAACCCACCCTCGTCACCAAGGCGGGGTCTGGTTATCATAACGACTTGCATTATCATAATTACACCCACTCGCATAATTACTACGATTACCTCTCGAATTGGCATAATTAAATGTGCATAATTACATAAATTAACATATTTCCGGATAATTATACATTTGGCCAAATTTAATAATAATTTCACCCACGCACGCATACAACACATCAAAATTTTGATAACCAACATATACAACAGCAAACACCTCAATATGGCAATATTCGTATGGATTGAATGCTCATAAATGCGTGTCAAATGGTTAGAAAGTATCAACGATCGTGTCTCACGATCACATGATAAAAAAAAACCCGGCTAATGTCTCATGGTAACGCAACAATTAGCTTGTGATGGTTTGCGATGCATGTGTAATGCGGGCGAAAGCGACCTTCCGGATGTGACGTCACGAGGAGGCGGAGCCAGGTGACGTGGGTGAAAGGTAGGGGGTCCTTAAGCGGGTAAACCGGAAGGAGAAGGCAGTCGGGGTGTGAATGGAAAGGTGTGGGGCCACGCGGGCGTACGAGCCGAGGGGGCACCGTCAGAAGCGGGAGCCAACCCTGGGAACAGTAGGGAGCTACTGGGAGGTGTAAAGCTGCAGATAGAGATAGGCAGTAAGGCTGTGTGTGAGGAGCAGCGGGGTGGCTGCCAGGAGTCGCAGGAGCGACGAGAAGGCGAGACAGCACGAGGCCGTCAGAGCTGCAGCAGGAACAGCCAAGGGAGCTGTGTGAGAGTACAGCAGCGGAGCTGCTGTGGGGCTGCAAGAGCGACAAGAACAGCAGCGGGGCTGCTGATGTGGACTGGAGTGACATCGGAACCAGCACAGAGAGAATAAGAGAGACAGCCGTGTGGGGACGCAGTACGGACCGAATAAAGGACACTGAGCCAGATATCGTAGTCAAGTCTTTTATTACACTGGGGTCAGAAGTGAAACGGCATGTCTAAGCAAGTAAGGAAGAAAATTCCCCCGGCGCCAGCATCGGCTTCTTCGTCCGACGACGACGAATTCCCTCCGACCACGGATTTTGCTGGGGTGGTGGAGGAGAGCCCTGCTGAGGCGAGCACGGGGACGGGCGTGGAAGATGTCGGCGCGATGGCGGGTCCGTCAACAACATCGGACGCTGAGCAAAGATGGCAACAGGTGGCAGAACAACTGGAGACACTCAAGGACGTCCTGGCGCATCTGTGTCACCTCGTTACGCCAAGGACGACGATGGAACGAGAAGGTGCTCCACGGGCCGCCACGTTGCCTGCCCTGCCGCCGCCATTGGCCACGCGGCAAGAAGACGCCATCTTGCGCGCTCCGCGGCGCCAAACCGCCATCTTGGCCACGCCGCGGGCCGACGCCATTTTGAATTTACCTCCACAACAACCATCATTGGAAGACGGCGTGAAGAGGAGTCGGAGTCGCCACCTTACTACGGTTAAGGAATTCTCTATCGGGGGCGATTGGAGCGCTTTCGCCTGCCGATTTTTGGCGGCGGTTCGTTCAGCAAGATGGACCGATGCGGAGGCCTTGGAAGTGTTGCCGACTCTACTGGACGACGAATCTGTGCGATTTTTCCGTTCCATAACGGCCGATAAGAAGAAGACGTTATGTGGAGTTTTTGAGGAAATGGCCGACGCCTATGAGCCACCTGACGACGCGCATCGGCGATTCGCTCAACGACAACGAGCACCCGAAGAATCGCCCGTGGCGTTCAGGGGTGCGGTGTTGGAGCTGGCCATGGCAGCATATCCTGACACGCCACAGGATCTGCTCGAGCCCCTCATATTGGGAAAAATGCTGGAGCTGTCTCGGGATCTGGGGATCCCCATGCCTGTGTGTGGGCATGAGAAGCTCACGTCCCGGGCGGCAGCAAAGTGTCTGGACGCGCAGTTTAATCTCCGTCG
Organism: Lampetra fluviatilis; assembly: GCF_964198595.1. Classification (NCBI taxonomy): domain Eukaryota; kingdom Metazoa; phylum Chordata; class Hyperoartia; order Petromyzontiformes; family Petromyzontidae; genus Lampetra; species Lampetra fluviatilis. The sequence continues at coordinate 383,630 of NC_136348.1, read as the reverse complement.
CTGGAAGCAAGTGGCGGCATGGACGGGTGGGCCCGTCAAGGAAGGAGGCGCGATGGGGTGGGACCCCACAAGGGCGATCTATGTGCCGGATGAGCGGGGTCCACAGGAGCTGACGGCTGCCTCCTCTCCATGGCCGGGACGCGGAAGGCCGGGGCCGCGCGCTACGCCATCGGGACGGGGCCGCCGGGACGCAGGACCTGCGCTTCGGCGCAACGAGGCCGATTGCTTCCGCTGCGGCCGTAGGGGCCATTACGCCAAAGATTGCTGGGCCCGCTTCCCGGGTCCGCCGCAGCAGGAGCCCACAACACCGGACAAGCCGACCAAGGAACCTCCGAAACAGGCATGTCGGCACGCACCAGACACTCGGCAAGGCTTTACACCTCACCCACCACCTGTGTTGCGCGATCCTATTGTTGTTAAAGAAAGGCCATCGACGGGGCCTTGTCATTCAGTTACGCAGTGGCGCAAATTGGCACGGAGAGTTGTCGCGGCCGCTACGGGTTCGTCCACTGTACCGGGGTCCATACAAGGTGTGGACGTGCGCATTTTGGTCGACTCGGGAGCGTCTGCGACTATTATATCGGATGTCATTTTCCATCTGTTGGGCATTCCGCCGGGGGCTGTGCGTCCGGTTTATGGGTCTTGCGTCGCTGCAAACGGGGGTAGTATGGGGATTGTGGGCCAGGTGGATGCTAAGATATCTATAGGGGATGTGTCGGCTTCGGGCGTTGTGTTAATATCGAGATCTTTGGCGGTTCCTTGCTTACTAGGCACGGATTTTTTGGCTAAGATGCCCATTTTGATTAAAATCAATGAGAATTGTATTGAATTGCCGGGGGGCCGTCGAATCTCGTTTCTGCCGTCGCCCTGGGGGCGACCTGCTTCGGCCGTACAGGTGCAGGCGCTGTCCGTCGCATCTGTGGACATCCCACCTGGTTCACAGATGCTTATACCCTTGTGGTATCGGAAGCCCCTGCCCAATCGGCTAGGAGCATTAGGGGTCTTGTTGTCACCATCCGCCACGATAACAACGGGATTGGCGTTAGTTGGGGCACAGACCATCGTCCGGCCGGATCAATTACCGGTTTTACAGGTGCTTAATGCGGGGGTGGAAAACATCCGTGTTCCGGCCGGTACGGTTGTGGCACATGCCACTACGGCGTTTGCGACGCACGATTGTCCGCATCGCCGAGGAGTGGTCGCTGGTGTTTCCGAGCCAAGGAGTTCGGATAATCGTTGGATCGCTACCTTATGTGACGAAAATTCTTCCCTGTCCGTGGGGCAACGTGATGCGCTGCGTAAATTGTTGCTGACGTATTCGGATGTATTCAGCTCCGACGATTTGGATTTGGGACGCACATCGTTGCTTTCCCATCACATTGAGACGGGCGACGCTGCCCCTATTCGGTTAAATTCGCATCGCATGAGTCCAGCGGAGCGAGAACACGTTCGGGGGGCGGTGGAAGACATGTTGGCTGCGGACATTATATCGCCATCTAACAGCCCATGGGGCGCTCCTGTGGTCTTGGTTAAGAAAAAGGATGGCAACTTGAGATTTTGTGTCGATTTCCGGAAATTGAATAAGATATCGGTGGCAGATGCGTACCCCCTGCCGCGTATGGACGACTCCCTTGACGCATTGTCGGGGGCTAAGTTCTTTTCCACACTGGACCTCTCTTCGGGATTTTGGCAGCTTCCCCTTGACGAGTCCTCACGGGAGAAAACCGCATTCTGTACGCCGCAGGGGTTATTTCAATTCAACTGCCTCCCGATGGGATTGAATGCGGCCCCTGCTACGTTTCAAAGATTGATGGAGCTCGTTTTGACGGGGTTGCAGTGGGAGACGTGTCTTATATATTTGGACGATATTATTGTGTTCAGCCGCACATTTGAGGAACATTTAACGCGGCTGGAGACAGTGTTCACGAGGATGCGCTCTGCCAATTTGAAATTCAAACCAAAGAAATGCCACCTACTGCAACGGTCCGTCCGTTATTTGGGGCACATTGTGAGTGCCGAGGGGGTGTCCACGGATCCGGAAAAGACGGCGTGTGTCCGGGATTGGCCGACTCCGGCCTCTGTGGGGGATGTTCGACGGTTTTTGGGATTTGCCTCGTATTACCGAAGATTTGTGCCGGGGTTTGCGACGATTGCGAGGCCCTTGCATCTCCTTACGGGTAAAGGACGGAAATTTGTTTGGGGAGAGCCGGAAGAGGCGGCCTTTCGGAGTCTGCGCGATCTATTGGCTACGGCCCCGACATTGGATTATCCCGATTTTGATCGCCCTTTCATTCTCGATACGGACGCGAGTGACACAGGTATTGGGGCGGTATTATCACAGTCTAAAGGGGGCGTAGAGCGCGTCGTGGCGTATGGTAGCCGAGTCTTGTCGCCTGCGGAAACACGCTACTGTGTCACTCGTAGAGAACTTTTGGCGGTTGTTTTTTTCCTACGGCAATTTCGACCGTACCTTTACGGTCGTTCTTTTATTGTGCGTACGGATCATGCGGCCTTGCAATATGCACTTAAAATGGACCAGCCATCGGGACAGTGGGCACGTTGGTTGGACACGCTGCAGGAGTTTTCCTTCCAAATTCAACATCGGAAGGGAGTGCGCCATGCGAACGCTGACGCACTTTCCAGATTACCAGGGCGCGCCGCTTGTAAATGTGCGTCGGGGACGCATAGGTGTTCGCCGATTCTCAACCCCCCTCAGCCGCTCACGTTGGCCGTCTGGAAGTCGGATACTCCGATGGAACCGGGACCGACTGATGGGGTTTTGAATCTGCCGCGGTCTGTCTGGATTCGGGAACAGATGATGGACGAGTCGTTGTTGTCCATGCGGAAGCGGTCTATGAGGGACAAGGGGAGTCCGAGTTCGGCTGTGGGGCCGCGAACCGCTCTCCGAGATGGTCTGCTTATGTGGCAAGAAAGGTTCCAGGAAAGCTGGCGTGTGGTGGTACCAACGTCCTTGCGATTTGAGTTGATTAGAACTCTCCATTGTGACACGCTATTGCACTTAGGGGTGCAGAAGACCTTGTTGACGTTACAACGTCATTATTTTTGGCACGGCATGGCGACAGATGTCGTAGGGCACGTGCGCGCGTGCCCTGAATGCGCCCGGCGTAAGCCGCCTAAACATCCTTACGTGCCGCCTCTCCAGTCGATTCAGGTGTCTCGAGTCAATGAATTGGTGGCACTGGACATATTGGGGCCCTTCCCACCATCGGCGAGGGGAAATAAATATTTGCTGGTAGGGGTCGAGTATCTCTCCCGTTGGCCGATGGCCTGGCCGTTGCCCGATCAGTCGGCCGCGGCCATCACCGACGCCTTTTTGTTTGGGTACATTATGGACAAGGGGGCGCCGGAGAGACTCCTCACGGACCAGGGCCGAAATTTCTCTTCTAAATTATTGGCTGAAGTGTGCGCAGGCCTTGGGACTAAGAAGATACGGACATCTCCATACCATCCGCAGACGGATGGTATGGTTGAGCGGCTGAACAGGACATTGTCTGCCATGCTTTGCCATACTGTGAGTGAACAGCAATCGGATTGGGATCTGCACATCCCCGGAGTGCTTTCGGCGTACAGGATGACGCCCCATGCGGCTACAGGATATTCGCCGTTTTACCTTATGTATGGTCGGGAAAACGTGCCTCCGGTGGATGTGCAATTGGGTACTGGGGTGAAGGGACCTCGTAAACCACTCCCTGAATACATTCAGGACACGGTTCGCCGGGTTACGGAGGCGCGGGAAAACGCCCGCGTGGCTACGGCCAAAGCCCAGGCCCGGAACGAGCGGTATGCTCGGCGGTCTGAGGGGGAGTGCCCCTGGAAGGTGGGAGACCTGGCCTGGCTCCATTGCCCGCAGGTGCGGCCGGGGACCTCTCCTAAATTGCACAAACCTTGGCATGGTCCTGTGCGCCTCATTGAGGTTCCCAATCCACAGTCGGCGCGCGTTCAGTTTGGTTCTCGCCGTTGGTTTGTTCATACGTCGCGGTTGAAACCATATATTGCTCCCCTACGTGATGCGTCATCTCCCAATGTTGCCTTGCCGGGGTCTGTTGCTGCTGACTCTGACTCTTCCCCGCCTGCGTCCATTGATCTTGCTAGAGCGCCTGTCGTACCTGTTCCAGACAGGCCGACCGTGACACCGCGGGGGAGGAGTGGGCCTGCTCGGAGGGCGCCTGCCAAGGCTGCGGGACCTTCAAGCCCGGCGACCCTTCCGACCCCGCTGCAGGCGCATTCGCCGAATATGACCAAGACTGATTCGTCAGGGACACGAGATGTCGGTGGACTTCCAATCGCAGCAGGGGAATTACCCCCTGTCATTTCTCGTGTTCCATCGCGTCCCCGTTCTACAAGTGGGCCGCCGACCGTCCGGGACGGGCCGGCGACCCGCACTCGTTCCAAATCGCTTACGTTTCGTTGATTGTATGTTGTTATTGTTCTTGTTCTTGCCGTCGTATTTATCGCATGCTTTCGTACGTTCGTCGATGTTACTTGTGTGTTGTTCTTGTTGTTATATTGCATGCTTAGTGTCCTTTTAGGGGGAAGGTCGGTTCACCGCATTACGCTTTGGTGTTGTTCAGCCGAGGTCGGCTGGGTTTTTTCTATGGGGGAGGGTGGTGTAATGCGGGCGAAAGCGACCTTCCGGATGTGACGTCACGAGGAGGCGGAGCCAGGTGACGTGGGTGAAAGGTAGGGGGTCCTTAAGCGGGTAAACCGGAAGGAGAAGGCAGTCGGGGTGTGAATGGAAAGGTGTGGGGCCACGCGGGCGTACGAGCCGAGGGGGCACCGTCAGAAGCGGGAGCCAACCCTGGGAACAGTAGGGAGCTACTGGGAGGTGTAAAGCTGCAGATAGAGATAGGCAGTAAGGCTGTGTGTGAGGAGCAGCGGGGTGGCTGCCAGGAGTCGCAGGAGCGACGAGAAGGCGAGACAGCACGAGGCCGTCAGAGCTGCAGCAGGAACAGCCAAGGGAGCTGTGTGAGAGTACAGCAGCGGAGCTGCTGTGGGGCTGCAAGAGCGACAAGAACAGCAGCGGGGCTGCTGATGTGGACTGGAGTGACATCGGAACCAGCACAGAGAGAATAAGAGAGACAGCCGTGTGGGGACACAGTACGGACCGAATAAAGGACACTGAGCCAGATATCGTGGTCAAGTCTTTTATTACACATGTGTAGTGCCATGGATGGGCTGCACTTGCAGGCAACAACAGATCCCAGAAGCGGTTGGGGGTTGTGAGGGGTTCTACGATCCCTCGCGAACACTCCCAACGGCCGGGAGGGCTGCGGATGCACTGGCCTGCAACGGCAGACATACGGACCTCTGTGAGGGACTCTGGGGTCACCCGTGTCCCTCACGGAGGTCCGCACCTCGGCTGAGAAACGTATATAAGGCGGACCTCTGGAGAGGTCCGGGCAGTTGAAGACGACCAATTGAAGCAAGAAGACCTGCTAGAATAGGACCCTGGACCCCAAGCTTCGCCGTCCTTTTAAGGGCCGAAGCTCTGTGAGGCCAGTGGTGGACCCTGGGTCTCCCATAGGATATTGTAGCCAGAGGAACTGGAGCGCAGCCGGGGTAGGCACGCTACGTAGGAGGCGTATAATATACCGAGTGGAAGTACTCGAGATAAACTGTACGAGGAGTTGATGTTTAGTAGTTAGGGCGCGTGTGTATAATAAAGACGTGCCCCCTACAAAGTGTCTCCGGAGCAACACTACACATGCAAGCTGAGATTCATCTTGGCCCACAATCTGTACAAGGTACAGTTGAAAAATGCTAAGTGAATGTAAGTGAATGTTCCATCTTCTGTCTTCGCTCTTACGGAAAATACATCCAGTCCCTCAGGCGTGGTTCACAGCTGCAGTGCGCTCCCGACTCTAGAGTCAGCACGCTGCCAGTCAGCCGTCAGCTGCTGCGTTGCACGCTCACAGATTGTCTGCACGCAAGGCTCGATCTGCAGCTGGAGCATCCTGTTTCCACGGTGGTCCAGCATGCTGCCTGTCAGCAGGCTTGGGAGTGGCTTTGTACGCGAGCACCTTTGGTCGCTCACCCTCAAGAGATCCCACGCCGTGCAGCGGCCTGCACGTGTCCACTCACTCTAACACGCTCTCAGCCTCTTGACTTCATCTAATGTCAGTCACTGGGCTCGACCAACAGAACGTTTACATCCGAGAGCTTGGACAATATTTCACGCATACCTGATATTGGTGTTTAACTCGTCTCCACTTAACTTCTCACGTGTCTTAGCTCATCACAGAAATTATATGAAAATTCCAACTTTTAGCTTATTACAATACAACTTCTCGAAGTCCTTGACTCTACAAGTGATTCAAAATATGAAGAAAAACGTAAAATTAAAATGTCAGCAATACTTAATCTGCCTTAGCAAGAACTCAACTCTCAACTACTCAGAGCCTTTGCCCCCCTATAAAACTCCCTTCCTCCGGAGGTCATCCCAAAACTTGTGTGGACACAGACCTACTTGATTGCCCCTTGGAATGTCTATCGACTCATATAGGTGGGCCCCTTGATGTGGTGTGTGTGTAGCACGAGTTTAGGTCGACTCAACCTGAAAGTCGACTTAGCCTTAAAGTTAATACCTGCTGGAGCATGCAATGATAGCCACTGGATAGACAAAGCAGTCAGACGCTGCTTTGTTTGTACCCTCTGAATACATTACGTTGGTCACGTAAATTGACAATTATAATATAGATCTAAAAATACCTATTCTGGTCCTGAATGATCCTTAAGTTCAACCCTTCAACCTGAGCTTCCATAATTTCATTATTATTCAGTTTCACATGCTTAATCCAGACCGTGTTTCATGACAGTAATTGTTAATGAGGACATGTAACATAGTCATGACCCTAAGCTGTAATGTCATATAACGGTACATGCTATTATCAAATTAACGTTTAATTTCATGATGTTTAAGAATATTCATATGCGGTGTTTTTTACGCTCAAGAAGCACTGAATCCACAAATAGACAATATCACATTTAATATAACATTTTTTTTAAAGACATTGGCATTCACTTGTTTGCACATCATCACGTTGTCCAAAAAATTATGCATACAACCTATCTGATGAGTTGTAAAAATTGTGAAATATTTTATTGCATGCTCATGAACATAGAAATCGACTCTTAAATCATCCAATATTGGACAACTCGGTCACAATGTCTTTTACGCAAAAAATAAATTGTCGGCCATCTTGAAAAATGGCTGCCAACTTGGATTTCCAAGTGGTTAACTTTTTTTTCTGAAAAGATTCACCATTGTGACTATCTCTGGCCAGCTCCATGCTTGAATCACAAATTTAACGAACCCTGTGAAAACAGCACTAACCTGTTCCACTCACGCTGCAGGTTCGCAACACTTACCTCCATCTCTGCGTCTTCCCACACACTGCTCGAATTTGGAATGCCATCCTATTGACCCTTACCCAAGTTTAATTCAATAAACGTGATAACCATTGCACCTTTAATAGTGTTGTTTATTGCAGGCTGCCTGGCGTTTAGGGCCAATGCTCAGCAACCGTCATCAAAAAAGGTAATGGTCGAAAGTATTTACATTCATAACTGTGCAAATGATGAATCTTGTCATTCAATAATAAAACTGGCAGAAGAAATACTCAAATAAAAAATAAATTATATATGACTGCGTAGGTTTTCGTGACTGTGCTGTCGATATGGGTGATGTGTTTTTAGGGCTGTACAGTGTTTTGTCGGGCATGATGTCCACATTTCTCTCCAAGTGCTCGGAGCTTCTGCAGAAAATGAGTGAAACATTGGACATCATATCCAGTAACAGTCAGTTCAACCCAAAACGCATACGAGAGCGAAATGCTGTATTATTTCAGACACATTATAAAATCTCACCACATGGGGATGCTGCCATGAAAATAATATGCACCATTGAATAAGGAAGGAGCTTTCTTTTTACTCATTTTTTCTCCAGAAGTCGTGACAATATGCATACATAACATGTAGCTAGTCACAGCCAATACGGTGCAAAATGGTTGATTGGCGTAAGCCACGCAATAATTTGCACAATCGTAAGGACCGTCCACCATCTGACACAGCTAAACAAATGAAATTGTGTCACGTGCATGAACGTTTAATGCACCAATTATTATGCTTTGAGCTCACTTGTAAGTTGAAAAACAATTCTCCCAACAAAACGTGGTAATTTACAACGTTTAGTTTGCAGTTTAAACGTCATCAGGACAAGAGTCAGGAAAACGAAATAACTGTCACCTGACCTGGATTCCTAAATAGGTGTCATGATCTCACAGGAGTAACCAATACAAATTAAAAAAGATATTAACCATGACTATGTATTTTGGCAAACATTACGCAAATATATATAGACCAATGAGCATAATATTAAATTCGAATGATTGATTATGACTGTTCATCGATATACAAGCCTGTAGCAAGATAGCATTTTATAGACTGAATAAAAAACCCAGGTGACAACTGTTTTTTATAAATTACGGACGTTTTGCATGTTGAACTTCTTTCAAATCGTATGTAGCCAACCGTGCTAATCATTTTATTCATGTTCATACAAGTTTTTTTGCTCTATGTTTACTATTTTTATTAATTCATACCCGCACCATTTGTGACTAATGTGCATTAGACAGTTTACGATAATTTGGTGCTATGTTGGTTATAATTGCCACACAGAGGTGACGCCTTGCTGGAATTGCCATAGAACTCGAAGCTCGTTTCAATAATAACAGCTGAATTATGGACTGTCCTAGTAAAAGTTTTAATCTACAAACTGTTCAGATGGTAGTTGGCTTTTTGTGCAGTATTTGGATTCAGTGGATAAAAGTGATTAAGGTCACTGGGCAACCATCTGTGAGGAGATGTTATAATGATAAAAGTATCAAAAGTATATGTGTAATAAATGACTCCTTCACACGATGTCACTCTATGTTGGTCCTTAATTGATGTTCTTCTCCTCCGCACCCCGCTAGCCTCCTCCTCAGCCCAGCGTCGTCTCTCCTCGCGCCCCGCGCACTCTGCAGCTACCCCGCTGCTCCGTGTGCTCCCGCACACTCTGCAGCTACTCTGCTGCCTGTGCAACCTCGCACCCTCTGCTAGCCCTCCGCTAGCCCTGCAGCTACTCTGCTGCCTGTGCAACCTCGCACCCTCTGCTAGCCCTCCGCTAGCGCTGCAGCTACTCTGCTGCCTGTGCAACCTCGCACCCTCTGCTAGCCCTCCGCTAGCCCCGTGCAACCCGCACGGTCCCGCTAGCCACTCTGCTAGCCCCGTGCAACCTCGCATGCCCTGTGTGCCCCGCACACTCCGCTCTCTCTCTGCACACCGCTAGCGTGCGGTGTGCCAAGCCCTATCAGCCTCGCGGCTGATGGCACGGCGGCCACCCGACGTGATCTCGCCTCTTCACTCCCTCGACTCCTCCAGATGTCTTCCGGTCTCTTTCCTATAACCTCTCTCCCACGTGACCCTGACTCCTCCCTCTCGGATCGTCACATCCGGCCTGCCCATTTACGCTCGCATTACATATGTTTAAATCTTAAATTGAATCCGATATGCGTTTTGTTATTTACTTATGGGTTCAGTTTTTTTCAGAGGACCCCTCAATAAAGCTCTGACAGGCTCGGACATTTAACTTCCCGTAGACGGAATGATTTGAATCCATGCATTCATCACGCAGAGTCAGCGAAGGACCATTGCACCAAAACGTGTGACCTCTTGCGACGGCATTTTCAAGAAGTGCTCTTGCTGCCAATACCAGTGTCTCACGTGATTTGTTTGATTCACTTATCACAGGGGCGATGCCATTCCTTTAAGGGTCGCAGTCCACTTCAAACGTCAACCACCAACTGAAGTCCGCAATTTTCTGGAATGCGCATCAAGACGGGCGAGGTGTCCAAAAAGTGACAACTGTCTCCCTCGAACTAAGATCTCAATCACTAACAACAACAACCGCCATTCGCCACTAAGTGGCGGTGGCATCACCATGGCGCTTGTGTCAGGCTATGTGCATATGTAATAAAGGTCATTGAAGCGACTTCTGGAATCCGGTCTTTATTCATCTTTCATTACAACACTCCTTCACGCTGCTGACAGACAGCGTGAGAGGGATAGAAAGAGAGAGACGCGCACAGCCACGTGGCAGCCTGGACCCCCACTCTCGCGTGGCCTCTCCCCTTCGTTCGTTCCAGTTCTGACCACGTGTTGTTTGTCTCCACCCCTATTTAATACCTGGGTCACGTGGTACGTTTCCACCAATCCTGGTTAGCCTCTATGGAATCTTCCAGACTCCACCGTAGGCTCCCAGGACCATGAACCTGACTCGTCTCCCCATTGGCTGTGGCTAAAGCCAGCAGAACCAATCCTCTACTTACAGCTGTCACCTTTCCATTACGTCAGGACCACGCCCCTAGGCTTCCCCCCATTGGCTATGGACCAGGACCGGCAGAGCCAATAATCGTGACGAGTTGTGATCCGTCAACGACCCGGATATATCCTCACATTACACATACATTGAGGCCATTAAAAGACCGGTCACAGACAATGGTGACATTGCTGACGAAGTGGAACAATCAGATGTCAAGAAAGTGTCTTTGATATTGCATGTGGAATGACTGCAGCTGATCCAATCAGCTTGAAGCATTGTCCAGGGCTCGGCACCATACAACAAAACTGACACAACACGGCACTAGTAAACTCTCTATTTGTTGCCCAGATTTAAACGTTTCTGGGACAAGATGCGGTTTCAGACCATTCATTATTCTTACGGCCAGTCCGATCCGGCGCATGACATCTGGTCTACATCGTCCATTGCCAGTCAATGTGCAGATGATAGGTAGATAAATTCCTCCACTGCTTTGGCAGCATTGCCGTTCATTATACAGGGTGCTTCTGGAGGTCCAGAGCCCAAGTTAGAGACTTTTGTTTTCTGCCATGAATCATTGTTCAATTTTTATTGCATTGTTTGGTAAATGTTAGAGGACTACAGTGTAAATGGTTCAGAGTCAAAGGCCGCCTTCAAATCAATGTAAGCGACATGTGGTGGGCGATCGAACATGGTGCAGTTCTGCAAGTCAGTGGAGTCCAAGCACAGCATCCGTCGTAGACCGATTCATTTTAAATAGAAGGGAATATTTGCAATGCATTTATTCTCAGTTTAACTCGGAAATTTTTTTAACGAACGTGGCCATCATGTTTCCTAAAGGTGATATATGATGTCAAATTCATCTTTCTTGAATTGCGTCAGTGGTCTCCAACAGCCGAGTGTTGAGACTCCGAGGTGTATCTTTGTTCCTGTCCCCGTTCAATCGACACAATCCTGAGCCTTCACTTTATTCGGCTGCTGCCGTAAAAACCGCAGTGTACTCAGGATGGAGGCACCAAGGATGAACAAAGAAATACAGAGCAAGGCCAGAGTAGACACGATGCAGCCTGAAAGTCCTGCATAGGGAGGGGAGGATCAAGGATCAGGGTCAGAGGTCACTTGTGGAACCCACCAACAACTACACTGTTACCGCCTTCCGACTCAGACATCTGAGCCATTCAGTGTAGGGCCCTCCAATTATGAGTGTTTGTCCTCTGGCTATTTCCTGTACCGAGCTGATATCAAACCATGCTTACACTATCCTAAAAAAGGTCCGAATCTGGCACGCATGGCCACTGGCAAGTTATTGATGTATTCCTTGCATATGACACGAGTCAGTTTAAGTCAAACAGCTTTACCAGGCCATTGAGATGAGTGGCAACCCATTAATTGCATGTGATGTTGGTAACACGGCTCAGATTCTGCAGTTTAAAAGACCTGGTGCCTCCTGAGCTGTGTCAGGCTGGCTCAGCATGGCCCCAGTTTGGCTCAGTTGTACAGTGAAAAAGAGGTTTTTCAATCTTCAAATTTTCAATTTCTTTTCAATTTCTTCATACGATAATTGATCGTTTTCTTCATCCCCTGGTGGTCGGGCTATAATTTCTAGTTCATCCACCAACTCTATTCTCTATACAAATCGCTGCAATTCTCAGTCCATGTATTATTTTTTTGTCCATCAAGATCTTACCACCTTTTATCGCTGTTTGCCTTGGTTACCACTTCCTATTTGTGCTCTTGACGAGTTTGTAGACCTCTCTGGTCTTGTATTTTCCAGCATAGCATTCAAAGACGCTACATTGCTTTTCCCACCATTCCTGTTCACCCTTCATTGCTAATGTCTTTTATTGCATAGCTTTTTGTACTTCGTCACCATCTCCTGCTATTCCTTTATCTTTAGCCTTATTTTTGCTCTATTCTTGTGCTATTTACATTTTCTTTGGGTTTTACTACTAAGGGTATTCATGCTTCTACAGCTTTCTCCACTATCTTCATTTGTGATAATGCCTTGATGTCTATGCTAAGGTCTTCTATTTCTGCCCCCTGATTCTACTCGATATTTCGTCTTCATATTTCCTCCTTATCTCCTAGTTTGAGTGACTCTGTGTTCCTCTTCGTATCATATTGCATTATAGATATACCTTTTCAGTTTTAGTCGTAAGTTGCATAGTACCAAGCTGTGGTTCAAAGACACATCAGCTCCTTGGAATGTTCTGTATAGTCGATCTGATGTTTTCCAGCGTCTATCGATCATTATCAGATCGATAACATTCCTATGTTTTCTATCTGGTGCCCTGCATGTCCATTTTCTCCAGTATTTTTGCATGTATTCGTATTATATATGAGCATCTCATGTTTTGAAGCAAATTCTGGCGTTTTTTTGCCTATTTCATGTATTTCTCCACGTCCATACATTCGCTTGATGCGTTCCCATCCGGTGTTATCCTTCCCAATTTTTGCAATAAAGTCTCCCACAATTATCTTAATATTGTTTTTGGGCAGTTCCTTTAACGTGCTTTACAGCATTTCATAGAACTCTTCAATATCCTCCACTGCACTGACAGTGCATATATTTGGGTGACCGACATTTAGGGCTTGTCCATTAAATCTCGCTACAAAAACTCTTGGACTATTTCCCAATGATGAGGCTTTGAGTTTTCCATTCAACAAGAACCCCTCAAGTGTGCACTTTATCTTCCCCTAACCAGATCGCTTCACCCCCAATTTAGCTCCCCTATTCCTGTCCATCCATTTCTGTGAGTCCTAGGATGCCGTACCTGTATCTTTATATTCCCTTTCTTAGCAGCTCTAACTGTCCTGTTGCCCATAGTGTTCTCACATTCTATGTCCCTACTGTGATCTCATTCACCATTCTCAGAACTTTCGTTGTTTTGGCTGCTTTGTTTCCTGACGTTATCATAGCTGCTGCTACATTACAGTAGCAAATTGTTTGACCCAATACCGGGTGCGCGATTGGGGACACGTACCTTGTTGACCCATGTGACGGCAGAGCTGGTATCCTGTGGTCGTCAAGTGCAAGTTTTGTTTTTCTTTCACGGCCAAATTATAAGCACTCTTTCATATATCTGAGCTGTCAAAATTGTGCAAGCCAAGATTTCTAGTATTTACCTCGATAATGTTGTTTGATATGTCAGATATACTTCCTACATCATTAAACGTTAACACAGCATGAGCTAGAATATCTGCGAGAACACACCTACTACTTTCTATGAGCAGCTCAAAGTACTCACCCAAGCCAAGCAGGGGAAATTAGGCAAAGAATTGAAGCAATCAAAACATAAATTAATTGCTGGAGGCATGTATTTACACGGAGCACGTTATTCACCTGGACTAAGATCAACACGGTTCTACTTGTAAATGCCTATGCACAACTAGCTTCATCAGGCAACAGCCAGATTTGGCTAGTTGTGTCGGGTGGTGGCGGGTTTAACTGCACATTTGTATATATTTACGAGATCTAACCCAAAATAACTGTAATATGGATGATATTGGTCGCGAAAGCCTACGTGTTAAACTGGCTCACAGTCTCCGTGCATCCCAGCTCAAGCGAGCAATGCATGTCACTCCGTTCTATTGCAGTGGTGGAAATGCCATGTTTCCATGGTGGGATTTTTTGCATTCCTCCCTTAGGACGATCTGTTGATTTCCTATTATGGCTATGCGTGATTATTTTTCTGCTGTCAATTTCCACATGATAAGCCACTTTTTCTGAAAAATAAGTGAATACCACAGTGGGCTTTGCCTGGTAGGATGGGATGGTTTAGTTGTAGTTGTGTTTGTGTGATTTGTTTACCTTTCTTTTAATTTGCACTACTGTCGTGCTTTTGTACTGTTTGTTGTTGTAACGTTTTTACCCCGTGCCCCCTACTGGACATCTGTTGAAAAGATCTTCATAGCTCATTGGACTCCTCCTGCAGTATAAATACAGATTCTGATGCCTGTAAAGCAGTACTATGGCAGTTGGGTGAATCACACAAATTCGTGAAACTTCGTTGTTATCCGTGGGCATCGCAATCGCAATTTCTTGACTTTCAAGGGTACAGTGGTATAGCAAGTGGATTACTTTGGTTTCCTGCAATTCTTTGTGGAAACTGTGCGACATTTTCAACGTCGTTTTAAGATGAAATGTGTATGAAAAATGCTATTTTAATCTATACTCTTTGGTTATTTCGGTAAAGTTATGCCTACGTGACTTTACCGAAAGAACCAAAGAGTATGGATCCCTGCAGTCACGAAAGCTTCAAATCAATACATTTTAATCTAGTTATTGTATTATTAAATTAGTGAACATAAAGAGCTGATCAAATTCCCGAATGGAATTTGAATGTGTGGGGCGCCAAAGTGGCTCGGGGATGTTATCTCCATTGACTTGCATACAGGAGGTCGTGGGTTCTATCCCGACCCTGACGATGCCTGCTGTATATTTGGAGTATGTGTGTCTCTATCTTTCCCCGTGGTCGCCTGGACTTTTCCCTCCACATTTAGAATCAGCATCACGCATTTAGGTAAGGCCTACTGAGCTATTTAGCGCTTTTTCAGAAGCGACCTGGCCACAAATGATAGCTCCACGAAATGGCTTATCACGTGGAAATTTATATCAGCAGACAAGCACTCTAAACATGTGACGTTGTTTCTAAATGTGGAGGGAAAAACCGGGGGACCGGAGACAAATCCACACGCCACCCAAAGGCACATGACACCACCGTTTGAGGGAAATGCACAGACGTGACGCCATGCTAGTGCCATAACTCACAGTGACGTCATATTTCAACAGATTTGAATCAATGTGTTTCTTCGGATCGCACAACATTTCAAATCCCTCCTTTCTACATCGTTACTCGTTTGCACGGTTTCGGCTGGGAGGGGTGTGAGAAAATACCCTCGGCTCTCTCTTTCCTGAACGTGACCAATCCACAAATTAATCACAACAAATAAAATATGCAGGCATCTTTGAGCAATAATTATTTAATCTGGACAAATGTAAATTTTGTTATATTTTGAGATTTGGTGACGATAAATTGAGTACCACTTTGTGGGCGAATCGCCAGTGGTTATCTTATAAAATAGACTCTTTTCCGTCATGCTGTGGAATTTCCACTGCCGTTTCCGGCCTTTAAACATGGGAATAGCCCCATTGCCTCAATGTGCGTGCATTTCCGATGACCGGGGCGAAGAAAAATGTATGTACAGCAGAGAGAGAGAGTAAAAGCAATTAAGGTAGCCACAGTGAATTGCTTGACCACATGCGATAAAAAATATAGAAGAAATAGTATTGCGCAAGAGTTGCACCAGTAACTTCCATTAAGTTTAATTTCTATTAATTTCGACGCCGTGTTGATGGCTTCTTACCAGTAGTGCTGGATGAAGTAATCCAAAGACGTCCAGTTGCGGTTCCTCTCGAGCCGTTGGTGTTGATAACACAGGAGTAATTTCCACCGTGTGCTCGTGTAACGTTATAGAGTGTCACATAGCTGGAGCCATCCCTAAGGTCTAAGTGTCCCTCGTACATCACGTGGCCCAGCTGTTGCACTCCGCTAGAGACTTGTGAGTACTTGAATCGTGCATTCCAAATGAACAGAACACGTGCGTATTAATGATCCATTAGAATCGCAACATTATCTTTATAGGAATATAGTTCAGCTACATCCCTCTAAGAGGGTTACTGTGCTTCAGCATTCCACTATTAAAACAGATTTTTGCAGGTATTCAGTTCGATGTCTTAGTATGGTTTCCCTTGACTTTATTTTATTCAGGCAAGCCCAGATATGAGTTTCAGAAGTGGATATATCAGAATTAGCATATTTATACTACAGGAGGAATCTGATGAGCTATAAAGGAATTTTCACATGTGTCCAGTATGGGTGGGTCAGCAAGTTACAACAACAAACACAATACGCAAAACACAAATAGAGTGCAAAAAAGAGAGTAAGGTAAGCAAGTCACTAATCCAAGGTGGCACTAGATGCTGTATGGATTGCAGCGATACTATCATGGTGTGCGTTGATGGCGCACTCGTCCGTGATGCATTTCATTGTTTGGGCTTCACCACAGTCGCAGTTTGGTGACTCTTTGATTTTCCTTTCTTGGAACAACGCGTATACCGCACATCTCCTGCTCTGGGCCCGAGCGCGGTTCAGCGTGATTTACAGTCATCGAGAGAGATAATCCCAGTACTTCCACGGTTGGGTCCTCAATGATGTTTTTGTTTGTCACGTTCATAGCCACTCATCCAGTGTCTTTATATTCGGTTGCCAGAGAGTTGGTGCGTATCCAGAATGGCTTCCTGGATTTAAGCCTAGGGCGTGGGGGTACCTTATGTCTTGGTAGGCGAATTTTTCCACAATTTTGTTGCACTCCCTGAATAGTTGCGGCATAATGGTGGATGTTGACTGGAGCGATGTCCCCAGCATGGAAAGCCATGGTAGTGGAGTGGACTTGAAGGTGCCGCTGATTACATGAAGTGCAGTGTTGATTTCAAGATTGACGAGGTTTGTGTGAGGGCTGGCACCCCACACTGCAGCACAATACTCTGCTAGAGAGTGGACTGGGGGCTTCATTGATTTCTTCAATGTGCGGGGCGTAGCTTCCCCACGTTGTTCCCGTGAGTTTATGGAAAACATTTACCTATACTTTTTTTTCATTTTGGCTTATTCAAGGTGGTGCTTGTAGTTGAGCATCCGGTCTAGGGTATCTGGGGTGGAGGTTGTGTGTTCGTGGTGTTACACAGAAATTGATATTTAATGTTTTCGTGGCTTGCCTGTTGTTCAGGTGGAAGATGGAGACGACCCTCTTGGAAGCATTTGGTTTTAGGCACCAATTTGTGAAGTGTGCTTCGAAGATTTTGAGATATTTTTAGATAAGTTTTCCAGTGTCCTCTATTGCCCGGGCTTGGGTTGCCAATGCGATGTCGTCCACGTATGTGAACTTACGGGAGGATGTCGCCGGAATCTCGTCGGTCTAGAGCTTGAATTGCACTGGGGCAAGAACAGATTCCCACAGCAGTCCATTGTTCAAACTTAGTGGACTGCTATCAGCCCCACAAAGATTAATGGTGAAACGCATTTCGCACCAGACATGCTCAAAGTTCAGCTGCATGATTCTCAGCAATGGGTCGATATTCACATTACTTTGCCCCTGAAAATGACAATTTTTACAGCTGCTTTTCAAGCTGGGATGCCTTGTGAGGCATTCGGCCACCAATTTAAGAACATTCATTGTGCTTTCGCATGTGGCAGGGAAGACAATGAGCAGGTTGTCATCTTCTTGTCAAGTAAATAAGACCACTAGACAGATTATATTATGTACTGCGGTGGTAAATTGTGGGTAATAAATGTCGGAAATGGAAGCAGTAGGATATATTCGACAGCCAAAAATCGGTATTAGCTAAAGAGTTGAATTTCGCAGTCACCCCTAAACACATCCCAGTGGATGATATCATTGCCCAGGTCGATGTAGCCCTCAAAGGCTTGGGACACATGCCGGCACACGTAGCAAGATCTGAAATCGCTGCTATCCTCAAAAACGCTAAGAAATCCGTTAGCAACATCAGCAAGGACGAGCGTTTTCAACTTGCTCAATTTAAAAAGAGAGATGATTTTGTCACCCTCTCAGCTGACAAGGGCAATGCCACTGTCATCATTGATAAAACCATATACAACAACAAATTTTAGGACTTTCTTATGGATGGTAGCTGTACCAAAATCAATTGAGATCCTACAAATCGCTTGCTACGAAAACTAACAATGTCATCACTAACTCGACTTCTCTAATCGAACCAACCAAGCCTCTCTCTAAAACCTTCTGTTGCTAGACCACCCCGATTTTATGGCCTTCCAAAAATTCACAAAGAAGGTACACCGCTCCGTCCCATCGTCTCCACCATTAACTCACCCACCCACAAACTGGCATGGTTTCTGTCTGAGACCCTGCTTCCATTCACTAACAAGACCACCTCAGCTGTACTTAAGTCAGCTCACTTGTCTTCTTGGTTCTTTCGGTAAAGTCACGTAGAAGGGAAATAATAAAATAATAAAAATAAAACATAATAAAATACAATTCTCACGACGTTTCGGCCGCAACGCAAGCAGCCGTCCTCAGGTGAAGAACAGTGCTGTCAGAAATACAGCGTCTGATGCTGTCTTTATTTGTATTATATTATTATTTCCCTTCTACGTGACTTTACCGAAAGAACCAAGAAGATAAATCCCTGCAGTCACAAAAGCTTTAAATCGAAATTCAGCTCACTTGGTTTCTCTGATCAAAGACAGCTTACTGTCTACAGATGATTAGCTTGTCAGTTTCGATGTAGTCTCGCTGTTCACAAAGGTACTGTGCCTGACATCATTGCAATCATTGGTCCAACAGGGACTGAATTATGACGTGCCAACTTTGGTGAGGCACTGCCTTAGCAATACATACTTCCCCTGGAATTGTACATTCTACAAATAAGAGGAGGATACCCCAACGGGTTCTCCCTTATCGCCAGTGGTAGCGAATGTTTTCATGGATAAATTTGAGACAGATGCCATCCAGACATCCACCCTCCGTCCTTCCTTGTGGAAGAGATACGTAGATAACACGTTCGTCATCTGGCCACAGGCCTATATGTAGCTTTCTCTCTTTCACCTGAAGACGGTCGCTTGTATTGCGATCGAAACGTCGTGATCTATTGATATTCTATCTACGTGACTTTACCGAAAGAACCAACGAGTATAGCAGAAATATCACTTGATGATGTGTGTTTCCTTTTTCAGAACGTGCGCAGTTCTGAGGGCTTGTATGGGAGTGTGCCAGCACAAGCCTCCTTCCAGAGGAGAAGCTCACCAGGTTGGTGAGGAGGGGGACAAGGGAGCCCCTGGGACTCAGTGATGGGTGGCAGGGTTACAGACCGGCATAGGAGATATTGCAGGTAATATGACCAAGCTGCAGTCCAAAGTGAAGGCAGTCCAGGGCGAAGTAGGAGGACTACGCTCCACGGTAGGGGGGCTAACCAGGTGAGTGTGTCAATTAGAGACAGAGCTCGGACATATGCGCATTGGGAGGAGAAGAGGGAGTGGTCAAGAAACCTCCTATGGAGCCACCACCTGTACCCATGCGTGCTGTCTGTGCAACCAATGGGCGCATTTCGTGAGAGACTGTCCTCAGATCGCCCGCACTAGACAAGCACGAGGATTAAATACCATAATCAACGTTTTTGGGTTTAGATCGCGTTATTTATAAATGTGTCGTAACCCTCCACCACCCGACACGGCCAATCAGTAAAAAAGTGTCACGTTGACAAAAGACAAATAGTTCACTGCTTTAGCCCACCGGTGTATTGAAGCGTGAAACCACAACATTTACAATTTGAGTACAACGTTTCGCTGGTAATTGCATCCAGCATCATCGGGCAATTCGCCAGAATAGTGAGGCTCTGCTGTGTCGCCTGTTCTTATATAGGGCAGCAGCATGGTGACCCCTGAGGCCGTTCCACGTCAGCCGGACAAACCAGTTGATTGGGGTCGACCTACAGGGGCCGTTCCCGTGGTCCCACCGAGGCAACCGGTACATACTCGTGGCTGTTGAGTATTTTACGTGCTACCCAGTGGCAGTGGCCATCCCCGATAAGATGGCCCTTGTGGTCACCCAGGCGTTTGTTGAGCATTACATGCTCAAACATGTGATTCCCGAACGAGTATTTACAGACCAGGGAAGTAAGTTCGTGGCAGAGCTATTTCAGGTGTTGTAATTGGGAGTTCGTAATCCAGAAGGACCGAACCACAGCATAACAACCCAGACGAATGGTATGATGGAGTGCATGAACCAGTCCTTGGCCAATAAGCTCAAATGCATGGCGGCCGCCAATCAGACGGATTAGGATGAACACCTCCCCTATGCTCTGTTTGCCTATAGCACCATGGCACACACTTCTACTGGGCAGACCCTGTTCCGAATAATTTTAGTCGTGAGTCTCGCCTGTTGTTCGGCGTTCCCCCACCACAGCCGGAAAAGGGGAAGCAGCCCATGGAGCACCTGATGAGGACCCTGCGCGTGTCCCGTGACTAGGCCTACCAGCAAGGGGAGGCCGCTGGCCAGTGGCAAGAGCAGGGTGCCCCTCCCCTGTGTGGAGTCTCCCTTCTACTTGGCAGGCTCTAAGGTGTGGCTGCATATCCCGTGTGTAGAGGCCGGACAGGTGGGGAAGCTGACAACCTACTGGTGAGGACCCTGGATCGTGGTGTGGCAGATCTCCCCTCGGATGGTGCTCATTCAAGGCAGGGAAAGGGGTCGAGAGATGGTGGTTAACGTCCGCCGATTGAAACCCTGGAGGGCGGCCCCTGCCGGAGAGGAGCCCGCCTCTCGGGTACCCCGAAACCCCGAACCCCCCAAACGCCCCACACCCCTCGAGCCCACCTAAACCCCTCTGCCCATGAGTTTTTTTCCCACCCAGGTGACGCCGAAGGGCAGGAGAAGCCTCTGTCATGGAGACGGAGACCGCTGCTGGGGCCTCGCGAAGCTGAGCTGCTACCCGCGAGACCAGCTACGAGAGCCCGAGCGGGTCCCGCGGACTCTGCGGCGCTACCAGGTTAGACCGACCCAGGTGAGTTGCTCCAGTCAGCCCAGGACGGGGACGGGCACCTTGGGCGGCTATGTGTTGCAATGGCCTCAAAGCCACTCTGCAAGCACCGCGACCCCCTCCTGGCCCCCACACTGAATACACACACGCAGCGCACACATGTAGTGTCCTGGCGTGGGATAGCTTGGCACACCAGGTTTTAATCCGAAGGGTCCATAGGTTTCCCGGTGCCAGGGAATTGGTCGACCCTCACGGGATAATGCACATCACGGTGCCCCTGAGTTGTCTTAACAGTGTATGGGCACAAAAAGGTTACCTGGCCAGTCGCGATAAGTCATTCACGACATCGGGAGAAGCCGGGGTGGAAAAAACGAGAAAGGCAGACGATGAGGTCAGGGGAGCGCAGCGCCACGACCCTCCCTCCCTGAAACCTTATACCAAATACACACCCGTGTATTGACAATGGATCGCAGGAGCACCGGCCACGGCCATCCATGTAAGGTAAAAAAAAAGGAAAAACCCGAGCAGTAATCACAGGTAGGCGCATGATTGTCCGCATGGTACGACGCGACCCCAGGTTTTTGAAGTCAGAGGAGTATAAAGGGGAGCCCGGGGGCCATTCGAACAGTTGATCTTCAACATCTTGGCCATCAAGACCCCTCTGCCATCCTGGCTTTTTCAGCCGCTCGCAGCATCTGTGTGATGCCAGCGAGTGCCACTACGAGGCAGTGTTAGTCAAGGCTTTCTCGTCATCTTCTCTCTGCCTCTCACAGCGTCCGTGCAATGCTGTGAGTACAGCTAGGAGGTACGTGATAGGACGCTTGAGTGAGTGGGAGCATAGACAGCAGTAGGCTAGGTTTTTCTCGAAAGATACTCCCCCTAGGTAGTGCCGACTGGGCAGCTTACTTTAAGGGATTGTGGTTTAAGCCGAGAATAAAAGTTAGCACAGAGCATAGGTGGTGTGGTGTCTGCGATTTCTGTGTGGAGCGACTGCGTGTGCAAGCTGAGTCCTGGGTAGCGGTGGGGGAACATGCGGCGAGAGTGAGCGCAGGGTGGTGATCGCAGGATCGCTACCATGTTTGCGCAAGTGAGGTAATCGCGCAGGTGTGAGTGCACTCACATCCTTCTATTGTTAGTGTGGCTGCGGTGTGCGCGGGTGTGCATGTTAAGAGTTAATCTCTCGCAGGTGGAAGCGTATTTTTTTAAAGAAATAAGGATGGCTGCTGAGACATGGGGGTGGAGAACTTTGCAGAGGTACAAGGAAAAGGCAAGGCCATGGATTAATTTAAATTCAAGGACTATTATCTTGTAGTCAACATGCTTGTGGATATGAACCCAGTGAAGTTAAGCCAGGACTTGGGTTATGGGAGGGGATATAGTTCTAGAAATGACCCAAACTGAAGCACTGTTTAAATGTATAAAACTGCCGTTTCTGTGACTTACTGTTAACACATACACACAGTTATACCAATTTGTGACAGTCTAAATATCCATTCCATTTGTGACACTCACGTTGAGGCTCACGGTCACCGATGTAGAGGGGAGCATCCACATGACACCACACACACGCTCCTCATCCTCCGGTCGCGTGATGTTGCACCACAGAGTGACATCACCTCGCTCATCAGCTGAGACATCTCTCTCTACAGACACTGACATAGCTGAGACACAGAGACAGAGGCACAGAGACAGAGACGTCTCATTATACAGTGGAGACGTCTCTACAGACACAGAGAACAGAGACACAAAAACAGACAAAGAGACGTCACCTGCCTCTGTAGCTGAGACATCTCTCTACAGATACAGACAAAGCTGAGTCAGACACAGACACACAGACAGAGACATCACCTCCAAATATTGCTGAGACATCTTTACAGACACTAACAGAGCTGAGACACAGAGAGACAGAGACACCACTTTACTCTACATCTGAGACGTCTCTCTCTATAGACAGACACAGCTGAGCCACAGAGACACAGACGCAGTGACATTGTGGTGCCACGGCCTCGAAACCACTCTGCAAGTGCCACGACCCTCTCCTGGCCCCCAGACTGAGTACACACACGCAGTGCACACACGTTTGCTTGGTTTTAATCCGAAGGGTCCCGATGATGATGAAAGTCCCACGGTTTCCCGGTGCCAGGGGATTGGACGACCCTCACAGGACAGGTTACATTGCGGTGCGAGCAGCCACGGCGTGCGCGCGTGTTAAGAGGTAATTTATCGCAGGTGCGAGCGTGTTCGTACCCCCCTGTTTTAGCGATAATTGTGGTGTGCACGGGTGTGTGGTCTAACTCCGTGTGGCTCCAAAGCTAGCAGCACGAGTATGTCCCTCAGAGAGGGCGCAAGCACGGGGGGCCCCATAACTCAGTCGGCGGGGGCCCGGCAGGAGCCATTCGAGGCTGCTTAGATTAAAAAAAGGTTCCGAGTGCTTCTTTCCTAAATTCGTGCATTATTGTCGTAATGACGAACTGTGTCCTGCGATAAGATTTGAATCCCGAGACGTGACATAATTGCACACATAATTGTTCAAGCGAGAATCATTGAAATGATCACGATTGGTGATACAAACCCCTAGACAACGAAAGAGCCAACAACGAGCTCACAAACACATATAAATCACACACACATTATCTCATACCCACAATCATAATCACACACACATACTCCTAGACAACAAGAGAGCTAATAACTAAACATTTATACAAACATAATCACTGAATCATGCCCCAAGACATTAATAATCGCACCAATCACACTCACGCATAATCACACACACATAATTACATATAATTACATATAATACTCCTAGACAACGAGAGAACCAATAATAATCACACCACATAAGAACAGACATACACACACATAATCGCATATACATACCCCTAGACAACATTCAGTTTTTATTAATAATAATCACACACATAATCACATACACACAAACACACACATTACTTTTTTTCAACACATACATTCTTAATTACACTTAACACACATGTTTAGTTCGTCACACTTAATTACATATGTAGTGTAATAGCGCCGACTGGTGGACAGCAGCGGCAACTGTGGTGTATAGACAGTACACACGCTGGTGAGCGTGAGCACGGTGTGTTGGCAGAGAGGGGAACTAGCGCAAGGATCACGGAGGACCCCATCTGGAGGCCCCTGGAACCTGCTAGCGGGTTCGAGAAGGGAAGTACGGTCAGGGCAGAGCCAGGCCACGCTGGTAGAATAAAAGGAGCTGAGAGCGGGAGCTTGAGGCTGCCAGTTCTGGGAATAAACTCGTCTCGTTGTTGCTTTCGTCTCGTCACCATCGTCGCTGCCGTCTCCGCTATATATTGCGCTACAAAAATAGTAGTTTGCTATCTCAGTCAGCAGCGTCAGTGTTAGATGGCTAGCGTTGTGTACAGGCTAGGCTAAGCTACTGTGGAGAGTGTGCGGACGAGATCATGAACGGTGTTAAATAATGGTGCCTCCTACAAACTTTGTCTCCGAATCATTGACACAACACATACATGAACATATTTTACATAATTTAAACGTTTTTTTTTATTATTTTATCATATTTTTTTAAAATATATAACGGTATATACAACAAGACAGAGCTGAGACACAGAGACGCAGAGACAAATACGTCAACTTCCTTAACAGCAGAGATATTTCTCTACAGACAGACAGCACAGACACAGACAGAGTGAAGTCACCTACCTCTATAGTTCAGACATTTCCATAGACACGGACAGAGCTGAGACAGAGACACAGACAGAGATGGCACCTCACTCTATAACTGAAACATTGGTCTCGACAGACAGAGTTGAGAAAAATAGACACGGAGACAGTGACAGAGATAATTCCTTGTAAAAAGGTGTCAGTTTTGTTGCCAGAAAAAAGGGTAAAAGAACTATTATTATATTTTGCTACTGGCAAAGGAGGTCTCATGATGTAAATGCTTACCCCGTACCCTCAATACTCTGATAGTGCATTGTCTTTGAGTTGTGCGCCTTTTGGCGTCATCTGGTCGAACACCATATGGGACTGCGCTCTAACAAAAGCTGCCTCTGGTGTGGACCAATCAATTTCAAGGACAGTGCATACATTATCAGTCCGTTTTTTTGCATTTTGACTACAGGTATTGTGGTAATGTAAACATGATTCCTTGAACACCTCCCTCTACAGGTGAGACATCTCTCTACAGACAGACAGAGCTGAGAAAGAGACAGATCCGTCAGCTCCCTCTGCACTTACCTATACAACGGATACATCTTTCTACAGACACAGATAGAGCTGAGACACAGACACAGGTAGTTATGTCAGCTCCCTCTACTGCTGAGACTGCTCTCTATATAGAATAAGGTAGAGTTCAGACAGAAACATAACCTTCTTTTACGCCCGAGACATCTCTCTACAGACAGATACACTTAGACAGAGACGTCACCTCCTTCTACAATTGAGACATGTCTCTGTACAGATGTAGGGGACTGTATATCAGAGTTATGGTTGGGGTACATGTTGTGTACAATGGACGCGTAGGCGTGGGAAACTGTCCAGGATAATTTTATGGAATCCAAACGTTGAGTCAATTAGGAACAGGTGGCCAGTCCACGTGGAGACACTAGCTGATTGAGGGCGAGGCCTAAGGAGGGTATATAAGAGGAAGCCCAAACACAGTTTGGGGCCCAAGGCTAGGGCCGGATCATGGAACCATGAGGCATGTCTTTTGGAGCCCCCTGTTGTGTCCTAGCCTTCTTCCATCATTGATATATAATGAATGAAAACACACCAAAGCGCAGCAAACTGCAAAACACCAGGTGTTGTTAAGTAATGAACGGGAGGAGGGCTAGGATGGCAGAATTTGCAACCTTGCTTCAAGGAAAGATAAGGCCTGATGAACGGGCACCTGTCGCCCGTGCAAGGGCAGAGACAGTGGGAGAGTCAGCCAGACAGAGTTAAGGCAAAAAGCCCAACCATCTATGACCTCAGCACATGGGCGAATAATGGGGCAGTGTCGACTCGAAGGCAATGAAAGGAAGCAGAGGCGCCTTTGTCTGGATCACGGCCACAGAAGGCCGGGGGTCATCACTGATTGTGTGTTTAGGGATTTCGAGCTAAATGGAACACGTGCACACAGGGAGGAGAAATACGCCTTGTTCTCCTGCAGCTGAGGGAGCCAAGATAAACCCAGCTCAAGGCTGTGTACACAGGGGAGGGAGCTGATTAACAACCCTGCCCGTCTGAACGTGAGGGGGCCTTGTCCTGAAATTAATCACACTCCCAGAGCAGAAGGTTGGATGACCACAGTGAGACGAGAATAAGGGTGTTGTGCCTCTCTCAAGGGCAGGCTCAGCTGAACAGCGAGGCTGCGGGGGTCACCAGAAGTTCGTGTTCGCCTAGTTAAGTCAAAAAGCTCAATTATTCTGTATTGCTATTAAAGTCACGTTAAAGTCGGAATTTAACAACAGGGTAGGCTAAAGTTGTCGATATGAAATGTAATTTCCATACCTTAATACTTTATATACAACTCGACCCGAAGCATAACGGGATGAATCACCACCAGGTCGAATATAAAATACATAATAAAAGAGCGATGTTAAACCCAGGGTCGGAGAGAAAGGGAGATCCCGGCCGTCTTTGTATCCCCGCAGCGCGGGATATGAGTGTGTATACGCTCGGGGAAACACCTCCACTTGAGTCAAGCACCACGATGGGAAATGACAGACCTTAGGTTACATACAGAATCATAACTGTGAAATGGTAAGGGACAAATGTTAAAACTTTTAATCATTTCTTTGTGCGTCAGTGAGGGTCGGAGGGAGTGCCCCTCCCTCCAGGTGGTGCAACACGGACAAAAGACGCCTATGAGACGATTTGTAACGTCTGTGTTTTGGTTCATGAAGAAGGCCAAACAAGAGATAATATCGCACCCAGACAGAGAGACGACCTCGAGGCAATTTGTAACACCTGATTGTTTGCTCGTGGATTTTATGGAGGGAATATGACAACGGAATATACCGTGGGTGATGCACACAAGGACACACGGACGTACGGACACACACATGGACACACCTACACACGGACAGATCCTGACACAGTAAATCAAAAGAAACCCCGCCTTGTGGGCAGGGTCTAAAGGGGTTTTTCGGCATAAAAGAAAGGACCCTGAGCATTGGAAACCAGTTCGACCAGGAGGGTCAACTCATCAGCCGAGTTCGACCAGTGGGTCGGCTCAGGAGCTCGACCGGGAGGGTCGGTTCAGGAGTTCGACCAGTGTGTCGGCTCGAATCTTCAGCTCGTCTGAGACTCAGCCGAGTTCGATCGGCTCACCGGAGCCGGCTCTCGGGGCTCGACTCAAGCGGCTCCCCATCTCCTCTGCAGGCGGGCAAGACCCGCTTGACAGCTCAACTCGGCCTGCGTGGGTCAATCTCTGCCGAGTCGGAGGTCTCTGCAGCTGAAGGTCGCGGTTTGGCGACGAGGCGACGACCCAACACTGCACGCTGCGAGCGAGCTGTGGGCGCCACCTACCGACCGGGTTCCGAACTACGACAGCGTATCAACAGGCATCCAACCAATTCACCACGGCGACAGGGGAGCGACTGATACGTATGACGCGCACCGCCCCCTCACCACACGACCACCAGGCGTCTGTTTGACATAAAGAACCGACTCCTAACACTGACTATTCAAGACAACTCTTACCACTCAAACACACTCGAACCCATAAGCCATCCGTGGCTGTGAAGGCATCATCAACGAGACCGAGTGATGGCCATCCGTCGTTTATAAGAGTATTCGTAATTTTTATCTTTAATATTTAGTGGGCTGTACTCTTAATCGCATAAATTCCCAACAGATCCATCAATACGAATTGATTCTTGGCACCTCCTTCCGCCGAGCCACGCTCACGTGGGGAGTGGTGGCCCACCAGATCCTTATCAGGTGATCTGGTCCCCAATTAGTAAACTTGATAAGATAACGATCTTCGGAAAAGGAGCACCGTCGCAGGCCCTTACTCCGAGCTATTCTGTTGTCAGATAACCTGCCGATGTATCTGTTGAGATTGGTGCCTTTAAGAATAATAACTGTTTTTTATTGTGTTTTTTATCGCCGTATAATCTTTCAAGTATCTTTCAGTCATAATCGCCGCACGTACTCGCATCCTATCAATAAGGAGGGCGGTACTGCGTGAATAATATTGAGTAATCATTCATTAACGTTAAGGTTTTTCTTAGCATAATATTTGCATGTTTTAACGACTCTCTCTCTCACTAACAACCATCGCGTTATGCGGGATCCATGTGCCGTTGTCAAGTGAAATCAGACAATCATTGATGATACTGTATTGATGCCGTGTTGACGTTTCGGGATTGAGAGTTCGCATACTATATCATAGTTGAGGTTGACTTAGTAATAAATTGATTAATACAGAAGTGGTTGTGTGATTCTTTCCTGAAATCTATGCATAAGATCTGCTTCTGCGTTGAGATCTGAACTTGGTGACCTTAATAAACACACTAATACATACTCAGTAAATGTGTAATAAAAGACTTGACCACGATATCTGGCTCAGTGTCCTTTATTCGGTTCGTGCTGTACACCCACACGGCTGTCTTTACTCTGTAGCTTCTCCACGGTGCTGACTCCAGTGTCGGCCCGATCCACAACAGCAGCTCCGCTGCTGTTTCTCTCACACAGCCCCCCTTGGCTGTACTCGCTGCAACTCCTCTCCCTCCGCAGCTCTGACAGCCTCTTGCTGTCTCTCTCTCTCTCCGCAGCTCCTCCTGGCAGCCACACCGCTGCCTCTAACATGCAGCCCTCTCTCTCTCTCTCCGCAGCTCCTCCTGGCAGCCACACCGCTGCCTCTAACACGCAGCCCTTCTGGCTGTCTCCTCTGCAGCTGCACACCACTCCGCAGCTTCCTCTTATCTTCGGGGTTGGCTCCCGATGGCCGTCGGCGCCCCCCCTCTCCACACTCGCCCGCGTGGCCTCACTCTTTTCCGCTCACACCCTGACTGCCTTCCCCTTCCGGTTTACCCGCTTAAGGACCCGAACCTTCCACCCACGTCACATGACTCCACCCCCCGTGACGTCACATCCGGAAGGTCGCTTACGCCCGCATTACACCACCCTCCCCCGTAGAAAAATCCCAGCCGACCTCGGCTGACCAATAGCAAATCGTAATGCGGCGAACCGAGCTTCCCCCCCTAAAGGACACTAAGCATACAATGTAACAGCAAGAACAACAACAACAACGCAATTAACATCAACGAACGTACAAAAAGCATGCAATAAATACAACTGTAAGAAAAAATAACAAGACAACAACAATCAACGAAACGTAAGCGATTTGGAACGTGTGCGGGTCGCCGGCCCGTCCCGGACGGTCGGCGGCCCACTCGCAGAACGGGAACGCGATGAAAGTCGAGGAATGACAGGGGGTAATCCCCCTGTCGCAGCTGGAAGTCCACCGCCGTCCCGTGTCTCTAAAGAGTTAGTCTTGGGCTTGTCCTGTGACCGTGCCCGCAGCTGGGTCGGAAGGGCTGCAGGGCTCGAAGGTCCCGCAGACCTGGCAGGCGTCCTCCGAGCAGGGCCCCTCGTCCCCCGCAATGTCACGGCCGGCCTGTCTGGAACAGGTACGACAGGCGCTCTAGCAAGATCAATGGACGCAGGCAGGGGAGAGTCAGCAGCAACAGACCCCGGCAAGGCAACATTGGGGGATGACGCATCATGTAAGGGAGCAACATATGGTTTCAAGCGCGACGTATGCACAACCCAGCGACGAGACCCAATCTGGACGCGTGCTGACTGTGGGTTGGGAACCGCAATGAGGCGTACGGGACCATGCCAGGGTTTGTGCAATTTCGGCGAGGTCCCCGGACGTACCTGTGGACAATGAAGCCAGGCTAGGTCCCCAACCTTCCAAGGGCACTCCCCCTCAGACCGTCGCGCATATCGCTCGTTCCGGGCCTGGGCTTTGGCCGTAGCCACGCGGGCATTCTCCCGCGCCTCCGTGACTCGGCGAACCGTGTCCTGAATGTATTCAGGAAGTGGTTTACGAGGTCCCTTCACCCCAGTTCCCAATTGCACATCCACCGGCGGCACGTTTTCCCGACCATACATAAGGTAAAACGGCGAATATCCTGTAGCCGCATGAGGCGTCATCCTGTACGCCGAAAGCACCCCGGGGATGTGCAGATCCCAATCTGATTGTTGTTCACTCACGGTATGGCAAAGCATGGCAGACAATGTCCTGTTCAGCCGTTCAACCATACCATCCGTCTGCGGATGGTATGGGGATGTCCGTACTTTCTTAGTCCCAAGGCCCGCGCACACTTCCGCCAATAATTTAGAAGAGAAATTCCTGCCCTGGTCCGTGAGGAGTCTCTCAGGCGCCCCCTTATCCATAATATACCCAAACAAAAAGGCGTCGGTAATGGCCGCGGCCGACTGATCGGGCAACGGCCAGGCCATCGGCCAACGGGAGAGGTACTCAACCCCTACCAGCAAATATTTATTACCCCTCGCCGATGGTGGAAAAGGTCCCAATATGTCCAGTGCCACCAATTCATTGACTCGAGACACCTGAATCGACTGGAGAGGCGGCACGTAAGGATGTTTCGGCGGCTTACGTCGTGCACACGCAGGGCACGCGCGCACGTGCCCTACGACATCTGTCGCCATGCCGTGCCAAAAATAATGACGTTGCAACGTCAACAAGGTCTTCTGCACCCCTAAATGTAAGAGAGTGTCACAATGGAGGGTTCTAATCAACTCGAATCGCAAGGATGTTGGTACCACCAGGCGCCAACGTTCCTGGAACCCCTCCCGCCACATAAGCAGACCATCTCGGAGAGCGGTTTGCGGCCCCACAGCCGTACTCGGACTCCCATTGTCCTTAGCAGACCGTTTCCGCAAGGACACCAATGACTCATCCATCATCTGTTCCCGGATCCAGACAGACCGCGGCAGATTCAAAACCCCGTCAGCCGGTCCCGGTTCCATCGGAGTGTCCGACTTCTCGACGGCCAACGTAAGCGGCTGAGGGGGGTTTGGAATCGGCGAACACCTATGCGTCCCCGACTCACATTTACAAGGGGCGCGCCGCGGTAATCTGGAAAGTGCGTCAGCGTTCGCATGGCGCACTCCCTTCCGATGTTGAATTTGGAAGGAAAATTCCTGTAGCGTGTCCAACCAACGTGCCAACTGTCCGGATGGCTGGTCAATTTTAAGGGCATATTGCAAGGCCGCATGATCCGTACGCACAATAAAAGAACGACCGTAGAGGTATGGTCGAAATTGCCGTAGGAAAAAAACAACCGCCAATAGTTCTCTGCGAGTGACACAGTAGCGGGTTTCCGCAGGAGACAAGACTCGGCTACCATACGCCACGACACGCTCTACACCCCCTTTAGACTGTGATAACACCGCCCCAATACCTGTGTCACTCGCGTCCGTATCAAGAATGAATGGGTGATCGAAATCGGGATAATCCAATGTTGGGGCCGTGGCCAATAGATCACGCAGACTCCGAAAGGCCGCCTCCTCCGGCTGTCCCCAAACAAACTTCCGTCCTTTACCCGTAAGGAGATGCAAGGGCCTCGCAATCGTCGCAAAACCCGGCACAAATCTTCGGTAATACGAGGCAAATCCCAAAAACCGCCGAACACCCCCCACGGTGGCCGGAGTCGGCCAATCCCGGACGCACGCCGTCTTTTCCGGATCCGTGGACACTCCCTCAGCACTCACAATGTGCCCCAAATAGCGGACGGACCGTTGCAGTAGGTGACATTTCTTTGGTTTGAATTTCAATTTGGCAGAACGCATCCTCGTGAACACTGTCTCCAGCCGCGTCAAATGTTCATCAAATGTGCGGCTGAAGACAATGATATCGTCCAAATATATAAGACATGTCTCCCACTGCAACCCCGTCAAAACGAGCTCCATCAATCTTTGAAATGTAGCAGGGGCCGCATTCAATCCCATCGGGAGACAGTTGAATTGAAATAACCCCTGCGGCGTACGGAATGCGGTTTTCTCCCGTGAGGACCCGTCAAGGGGAAGCTGCCAAAATCCCGAAGAGAGGTCCAGTGTGGAAAAGAACTTAGCCCCCGACAATGCGTCGAGGGAGTCATCCATACGCGGCAGGGGGTACGCATCTGCCACCGATATCTTATTCAATTTGCGGAAATCAACACAAAATCGCAATTTGCCATCCTTCTTCTTAACCAAGACGACTGGAGCGCCCCATGGGCTGTTAGATGGCGATATAATGTCCGCAGCCAACATGTCTTCCACTGCCCCCCGTACGTGTTCTCGCTCCGCAGGACTCATCCGATGCGAATTTAATCGAATAGGGGCAGCATCGCCCGTCTCAATGTGATGGTAAAGCAACGAAGTGCGGCCCAAATCCAAATCATCGGAGCTGAACACATCGGAATATGTCAACAACAATTTACGCAGCGCACCACGTTGCTCCATGGACAGGGAAGAATTTTCGTCACATAAATGAGCAACCCAACGATCATCCGAACTCCTTGGCTCGGAAACCGTGCGTCGCAAACGCCGTAGTGGCATGTGCCACAACCGTACCGGCCGGGACACGGACGTTTTCTCCCTCCGCATTAAGCACCTGTAAAAACGGTAATTGATCCGGCCGGACGATGGTCTGTGCCCCCACTAACGCCAACCCGGTTGTTATCGCGGCGGACGGTGACAACAAGACCCCTACTGCTCCTAGCCGATCAGGCAGGGGCTTCCGATACCGCAAGGGTATAAGCATCTGTGTACCAGGTGGGATGTCCACAGATACGACGGACAGCGCCTGCACTTGTACGGCCGAAGCAGGTCGCCCCCAGGGCGACGGCAGAAACGAGATTTGACGGCCCCCCGGCAGTTCAATACAATTCTCATTGATTTTGATCAAAATGGGCATCTTAGCCAAAAAATCGGTGCCTAACAAACAAGGAACCGCCAAAGATCTCGATATCAACACAACACCCGAGGCCGACACATCCCCAATAGATATCTTAGCATCCACCTGACCCACGATACCCATGCTACCCCCGTTGGCAGCGACGCACGACCCATAAACCGGACGCACAGCCCCCGGCGGGATGCCCAACAGATGAAAAATGACATCCGAAATAATAGTCGCAGACGCGCCGGAGTCGACCAAAATGCGTACGTCCACCCCTTGTATAGACCCCGGTACAGTGGACGAGCCCGTAGCGGCCGCGACGACTCTCCGTGCCAACTTGCGCCATTGCGTGACCGAGCGACAAGGCCCCGTCGAAGGGCATGCTTTAACCACAACGTTAGGATGGCGCAACGACGGTGATGGGTGAGGTGTAAAGCCTTGCCGAGTGTCTGGTGCGTGCCGACATGCCTGTTTCGGAGGATCTTTAGCCGACTTGACCGGTGCCGAGGCCTCCTGCTGCGGCGGAGCCGGGAAGCGGGCCCAGCAGTCTCTGGCGTAGTGGCCCCTACGCCCGCAGCGGAAACATTCGGCCTCGTTGCGCCGAAGCGCAGGCCTCGCCTCCTGACGGCCCCGTTCTGGTAGCGCCGCGCGCGGTCTCGGCCCGCCGCGTCCCGTCCATGGAGCGGAGGCGGCCGTCAGTTGTTGAGGGCCCCGGTCATCCGGAACATAGACAGCCTGCGCAGGGTTCCACCCCAGCGCATCCCCTTCTTTGACGGGCCCCCCCGTCCACGCCGTCACTTGTTTCCAGCGATGGAGGTTGAATTGCGCATCGAGACACTTAGCAGCCGTCCGGGAAGTTAGCTTCTCATGCCCACACACAGGCATGGGGATCCCTAGATCCCGAGACAGCTCCAACATTTTCCCTAATATGAGAGGCTCGAGCAGGTCCTGTGGCGTCTCAGGATAAGCTGCCATGGCCAGCTCCAGCACCGCACCCCTGAACGCCACGGGCGACTCCTCTGGTGCTCGTTGTCGTTGAGCGAATCGCTGATGCGCATCATCTGGTGGCTCATAAGCATCGGCCATTTCTTGAAAAACACCACATAAAGTTGCCTTCTTATCGGTCGTTATGGAACGGAAGAATCGGACAGATTCGTCGTCCAGGAGAGTCGGCAACACCTCCAAAGCCTCCGCATCGGTCCATCTTGCTGTGCGTACCGCCGCCAAGAAGCGGCAGGCGAACGCGCTCCAGTCCCCACCGACGGAAAATTCTTTAACCGTTGTAAGGTGGCGACTCCGACTCCTCTTCCCGCCGTCTTCCAATGGTGGTGGTTGTGATGGCAAATTCAAAATGGCGTCGGCCCGCGGCGTGGCCAAGATGGCGGTTTGGCGCCACGGAGCGCGCAAAATGGCGGCCTCTTGCCGCGTGGGCAATGGCGGCGGCAGGACAGGCAACGTGGCGGCCCGCGGAGCACCACTTGCATCATCCATCGTCCCTGGCGCGACGAGATGGCATAGATGCGCCAGGACGTCCTTAAGTGCCTCCAGTTGTACCGCCATCGCTTGCCATCGTTGATCCGCGTCTGATGATGTCGACGGACCCGCCACCGCGCCAACATCCTCCACTCCCATTCCCGTGGTCGCCTCAGCCGGGCTCTCCTCCACCACCCCAACAGGATCCGTGGTTGGAGGGAGTTCGTCGTCGTCGGACGAAGAAGCCGATGCAGGCGCCGGATTAACTTTCTTCCTCACTTGTTTCGACATGCCGTTGCACTTCCGACACCAGTGTAATAAAAGACTTGACCACGATATCTGGCTCAGTGTCCTTTATTCGGTTCGTGCTGTACACCCACACGGCTGTCTTTACTCTGTAGCTTCTCCACGGTGCTGACTCCAGTGTCGGCCCGATCCACAACAGCAGCTCCGCTGCTGTTTCTCTCACACAGCCCCCCTTGGCTGTACTCGCTGCAACTCCTCTCCCTCCGCAGCTCTGACAGCCTCTTGCTGTCTCTCTCTCTCTCCGCAGCTCCTCCTGGCAGCCACACCGCTGCCTCTAACATGCAGCCCTCTCTCTCTCTCTCTCCGCAGCTCCTCCTGGCAGCCACACCGCTGCCTCTAACACGCAGCCCTTCTGGCTGTCTCCTCTGCAGCTGCACACCACTCCGCAGCTTCCTCTTATCTTCGGGGTTGGCTCCCGATGGCCGTCGGCGCCCCCCCTCTCCACACTCGCCCGCGTGGCTTCACTCTTTTCCGCTCACACCCCGACTGCCTTCCCCTTCCGGTTTACCCGCTTAAGGACCCGAACCTTCCACCCACGTCACATGACTCCACCCCCCGTGACGTCACATCCGGAAGGTCGCTTACGCCCGCATTACAAATGTTAAAGCGATAACGGGGTGAACCGGGGACCTAAAATATAAGCGAGAATGAGACGAACCTAGACAACGATGCCGAGTTAATCTAAGTTAATCTTGCATACTTACACCACACCTGCATAACTGCATACGATTAATTGCCTTATTCCGATCGATAACCCACCCTCGTCACCGAGGCGGGGTCTGGTTATCATAACGACTGGCATTATCATAATTACACCCACTCGCATAATTACTACGATTACCTCTCGAATTGGCATAATTAAATGTGCATAATTACATAAATTAACATATTTCCGGATAATTACACATTTGGCCAAATTTCATTTGATTATTATTATTTTCACTGAATATTCATAACCCACACATACAACATAATAATTTCACCCACGCACGCATACAACATAACAAATTTTGATACCCAACAAATACAACATAATGGGGGCTCGGGTCCGGGATTTCTCGCAGACAGTTTATGCATGAATTCAGGAACGAATCACTGTTGTGCTAATCAAAGTGTTGTGAACTAACGTTGCTTTGTGATTATAAACGGGGGTATACACGCGCTCTGAAGGGAAATACCAGAGTAGCAGAGTATAACAAAGACAGCTGGGCTGAGATTATTTGCTCGAGTTGAACTGACGCATCCTGTGATACAATTGTTTATAGGTGCTCTGAAGGGGAATTCTAGAGTAACTCACGCAGCACATGAGATGTTAGAATTAAGATACTCTCTTAAGTCTATTAACCACACTACGTAATAGAGATGGCGCAGGATCCACAACGTTCTGAGGTTGACACACCAACGCATAACACTGATACAGAGTGGACCTCTGAGGAGGAGATGGAATCTATGGAAAAACAATATCGGGAATTTGTGTTAAAACGTACTGGACGGACTGCTAGCCAGCAGACGGAGCAGAGAGATATATGGGAGGGGTGCCATACAGAAGATGTTAAAACCCATAGAAGGAAACTACTTAAGGACGTGATGAAATGTGGCAAAGCCAAACGTGACGTAAAAATTGCAGAAATAGCGAGGGTAGACTCGTACCTCCTCGCACAGACAGACAGAGAAAGATTATGGAATGAAGAAAAATTTGAAAGGGAAAGACAAGAGAAACTGTCCTTAATGGAGCAGGTAAAGAGTCTGCACGCCCTCGTGAGAGAGAAAGAATCCGCACTAAATGCACCAGTGAAACACCCAGACGCTGATACACAGAACACATACGGGAGTAACAATTTACCACACTCCGAGCCACGTGGACGTAGCCCAGGGCCAGATCCCATAATGAGTATGGCTACTGTGCAAAGCAATTTTGATGAAGTAACACCCTCGCAAATCGAGGAGAGAGAAGAGGAAATAATAATACAAACGGGAAAACATGAGGCCGACCACCCCAACGTTAGAGAGAGACAAATAATTAACCCTAAGTCATCAGGATACACTGTAATGATAGGGCGGAAAAGGGCGGAGCTGGTGCAAGACGGGAAACATGACATAAACAGCACACCAGGCAGACGCACGCTACGCAAGTATGACCGACATGATGCAGATGACAGAGACAGCTCACCAGAGAAACGCACCTCGCACAAACACGACCAACACGACACGGGTAACAGGAGCTCACCAGAGAGACGCACATCACACAAGCATGAGCCATGGGATAAGCAGAAATCACCGAGCCAAGTTGACCCACGTTACAGGTGCAAAAGGCACTACAAAAGTTATGTTAAGCAGAGCCACCGTGATGGTGACGGCTCATCTGACACTGACTCCTCTGACGATGACCAACACGACACGGATAACAGAGAGAGCTCACCAGAGGAACACACCTCACGCAAACATGACCGACATGATGCAGATGACAGACACAGCTCACCAGAGAGACGCACCTCACGTAAACATTATCAACACGACATGGGTAACAGAAAGAGCTCACCAGAGGGACGCATGACCCGTAAAAATCACCCACGCAAAACCACCCGCACCACAGATGACAGAGACAGGAATCCCGATAACCATGAAGCACGAGACAAACATAAATACAACACCTCACCTAGCAGGCACCACACACGTAGTAGGCAGCATGAAGGTCAAGGACAAAAACACTCACCACATAGACACCGCTCAAGGAGATCACGCACACCAACCCACAAGCACGAATCACAAGACCCACGTAAGGGAAACAAGAGACACAAGCAACGGGACAGATACGAATCCTCGGACAGAGGGAGATCATGACACAGACACGGGAAACATGACAACAGTGATAGTAGAGACAAGGGTAGCTCAAGTGAGCACTCCTCAGGAACCGACACCACTGATGACGAACAACACACTTTTAACAGTAAGACACTAAAACTAATGGACAAAGCACTCGTGAGAATTCCCTATTTCGGTCCACATAACAAGAACAGGGACATACACACTCACATAGCTACAGTAGAACAGGAGGCTAAGATCCGGGGTCTGGGTAAATCAGCAGAAAAGGCATGTTTATTATCAAGGAGCCTACATGAACCCGCCAGACCATGGGTAGCCTCCCTGCCAAATAGGGTGAAGAGTGACTTTAAACAATTGAGCCGAGCAGTAGTTAAGAGATTTGGGGAATACTCCACACTATCCGAAGGATTGAACGCGGCAAAGTTGATGACCCAGCGTGTAGACGAAGACCCACGAGATTATCTCCTACGCCTTAAGAAAGCATATTACGCAGGGGACGGGGACAATGCCCAGGGAGATAAGACAGTTTTAAAAGTGATGTTCTTTCAATCATTGAGACCTGAAATAGTGAGAATAGTAGAAATGATGTTGGACCCCGAGACTGCCTCCCTATGCCAGATTGAAAGCAAGGCCCACACGGCCTGGGTGAACGGACGGAAAACCACTAGCATAGCCAAAACCCACATCGTCACCAGAGATAAAGAATGCCTCGATCTGGAGGGAAGCGAATCTCCAAGGAATAATATTAGCGCCACACGGGGTGGACATGAATTCCCCCAGGAGAGGGCGCCTAACCCAATAGAATCCACACCCGTCCACAACACGCTGAATAACGTTCCACGTGGGGGGAGGAACGAGGCCAGGAGAACCTGGCACTCACAGCCGCCACCACCATGGAATGCAGAAGAGGGCGGAGGCTGGAATTATGGAGGAGGAAAAGCGAGTGACGGGCCATACCTACCCCGCGGAGGCCGACGCCCACCAAACCAGTCACCATATCGTCCCCCACTGCCGCCTCCACTAACAATAGAGCATAGACCACCGTTAGCTAACAGGAATCGATATGCTCACCACATTAGGATGGAAAAAGAGCTCCTAGGGAGTATGAAGACTCCCATGCAAATAGCAAAGGGAAGAATACCAACTATACCCACACAGGAGGAGGACACACCCAGAGCAAAGGTAGCCCAAGTGAACGTAGGGAAGAAAAAGAAGCCCCGAAGCAATCACCGAAGTGGTACCAGAGGAAAAAGGGTACCATCTGGGGGAATTGATTCCCGTAGGACCAGTCGGACGAGTCCACGTGGAAGTAATACTGCAAGACACCCTGACCAGCCAGGGCCTTTGTGATACTGGAGCAGAAATATCCATGATATCCAGAGAATTATTTGACGAACTCCAGACTGCCCTCCAGAGGAAGAATGAAACACTACAGATGATGCCAAGTAAACTTACCTACTCAGGATGTGAAGGGACCCACATGCGACCATTGGGCAAAATTATGACGAAGTTGACGTTCAACAAAATCAACATGAACCATCCCCTATATGTCGTACGGAACCCCGGAAAAGAGCTGATCATTGGGATAGAACTACTGAATCGCCTGAAACCCATTATGAACCTTGAATCCCGACGAAGTTGGGCACAGTCAATGCCGGAGCAACAAAGGGACTCAGAAGATGAAGACGTTATGAGAGACTCCACGGGAATCCAAGTGATAACACAAGAGCTCAACGACCTATCAACGACAATCAGGAACGAAGACGAGCTCCCAGTAGGAATTCGAGTCACTCAGCTAATGACTAACAGACTGAGAGAAGACCGAAAGGAAGCCGACTTAGAGTCAGTATCACCAAATGACCGTCCCCTCATGGAGTGTATACCGCCCCCTGGAGGCCAAACCGACGAACTGCAAACCGATGAAGGAGAACACAAGGGCAAGAGCGTATTACCCTCGGATGAAGCCAAGGCAACTCAACCGATAGTAACGCAAAAGGAACTTTCAACCGAGCCGCCCGAAACCCAAAAGGCCTTGGACCCAGACCCAGGACAAGGAGTCTCCATAATAGAAGAACAAATCGAACAACAAATTGAAGCAGCAGACGCCCTCGAGAACGACACTCAACGAAATGAGCTTCGTCAACTGCTCCACAAATACCGCTTCCTGTTCTCAGAAGACCCCTATGATTGCGGCAAAACCGACCTACACGTGGTATCTATTCCCACACTGGAAGGAGCGCCAGCGGTATATGTGAAACAATACAAGATTCCACTGGCTGCCTACGAATCAATCCAATAAACCTTGGAGAACCTACTCAAGAAGAATATAATTCGAGAATGCAACTCAACCTACAACTCACCGATTTGGCCTGTATTGAAACCCACAGGCAAGTGGCGACTCACCATCGACTATAAGCAACTCAACAAAACGGTTCCCCTATCTCGATGGCCAATGGCAGAGATCGACCAGAATCTCAACCAAATAAAAGGCGCAAAAATTCTCACTACCATGGATCTATCAAATGGCTTCTGGACCATGCCCGTGAAAGAAGCGGATCAATACAAGTTGGCATTTACATTCAATGGAATACAGTATACTTGGAACCGATGTCCATTTGGATACTCAAATTCACCTGCGGACTTTAACATATTCCTACACAAGGCAATGGACGACGCAAAAGAGCGAGGTACCATCGTCTATGTCGACGATATACTGGTCAAGGACTCCTCATGGGAAGAACACCTCGAGAGCCTCCAGCATACCCTCGAGCAGTTAAAGGAAGCAGGCGCAAAGATTTCAATACAAAAAGGACAGTGGGCACGCAAAAGGGTGGACTACCTCGGGCTCCAGGTCGGCACTGAGGGAATGTTACCCCAAACCAAAAGACTTGGAGCCCTCCTCGCACTCAAATCGCCCACCACAGCCACGACCCTTCGGAGCTTCTTAGGGATTTGCAACTACCTTCGACAGTTCGTGGACGACTACGCAGGAATCGTTCGACCCTTAGTCAAACTACTGCAAAAAGACGAACCATGGGAGTGGGGACAGGGACAGGAAGCCGCAGAAAAAGAATTAAAACGACAGATCACAGAGGCATCCTGCCTAGCATACCCAGAGAAAGGGAAAGAATACTACCTGGAGACCGCATACTCAGATCATAGTATCAGCTCGGTACTGTACCAGAGACAGGAAGCAGAGAAACGAGTTATTGCCTATGCCAGCAAAGCCCTCCGGGGAGTGGAGATGAAGTTCTCCGAGTGTGAGAAGGCGATATTTGGAAACATCTGGGCCATACAACATTTTCGGAACTTGTTGAACGGAGAGAAGATCATCCTGGAAACGAATCATGAATCCTTGGCATACCTCAACAGTAAGAAGATTCGAGAGGGCCGCGTAACCAGCAGCCGAATAGCCAGCTGGGCACTGACACTCCAAGGCCTACCAATCACAGTGAAATACGCAAAAAACAAGAAAAGTCCAATGGCCCAAGGTCTTGCCGATTTACATGATTGTACCTTTGACAGCGGACGAAAAGATACCTCCGGAGGACAACAGGTACCTGCCCTTCAGGAAGGAGACATGTGCCGACCTACCAGTGGTATACATCGATGGATGCTCCCAGATGAGGGAGAACAAGCTTCACGCTGGGTCAGGAGTCATTTGGGAAACTGGCCCACTCACAGGGATTCAAGAGGGATTTCAGCTGGGACCAAAGTCAAACCAGGATGCAGAGTTGGTCGGGGTACACATCGCTGTCCAAATGGCATCCGATAACCAAATACGAACCATGGAAGTTCCGATTCCAAGCCACATCGCACTGGTCACAATACCAAGAGGAACATTCGTACGCATAGGGGACAAGGTATTATATAACCTAGACAAAAGCCTACACCAAGCGGAGGTAGAAATAGTAGACACATTCCGAGGCCACAAGTTTGAGATAAGCAGCACTCTGTCCAACTTGTTGAACAGTAAATAATTCCACATGGTGAAATTATCCCTCAGCGAATCAGAGATTAACATAACAGATCTTACTTGGGCGACCAAAGAGGCTGGATATCAGCGAAATCAACGGATGGGGATGGGAATCACAGGGGCAACAGGGATGATCATACTAGTCCTGGTTATTATAACCTTAACATACCATGTGGCCAAAATGAAGACCGAACTTAAAAGACTAATCGCAGGCACAAGCCACCTACCATTCAAGTCCAGGAGCAGGGATAGAGCCAAGGCCTGATGATGCCACCCAAGAATAACCGTAGAAACTATCTTTTTAACGATATCTCCTATAACACGTAGTCAATAGAATAATTTCTCCCTCCCTTATCGTTTTACCTTCCTTTAGAATATATTTTTTTTTCCTCTCTCTTGTCACACATAACCATGTTAAGTTGTGACACGTACGCGCGCGTTGTAAGGAAATAGCAGCAAAACTTGAGGACAATCGATGGTTCATGATGGAAGAAGGGTATACATTTTTTTAAAAAATAACCCGTGGCCATTTGACCACTGGTCATTTTTAAAAGGGCGGAATGTTGTGTCCTAGCCTTCTTCCATCATTGATATATAATGAATGAAAACACACCAAAGCGCAGCAAACTGCAAAACACCAGGTGTTGTTAAGTAATGAACGGGAGGAGGGCTAGGATGGCAGAATTTGCAACCTTGCTTCAAGGAAAGATAAGGCCTGATGAACGGGCACCTGTCACCCGTGCAAGGGCAGAGACAGTGGGAGAGTCAGCCAGACAGAGTTAAGGCAAAAAGCCCAACCATCTATGACCTCAGCACATGGGCGAATAATGGGGCAGTGTCGACTCGAAGGCAATGAAAGGAAGCAGAGGCGCCTTTGTCTGGATCACGGCCATAGAAGGCCGGGGGTCATCACTGATTGTGTGTTTAGGGATTTCGAGCTAATTGGAACACGTGCACACAGGGAGGAGAAATACGCCTTGTTCTCCTGCAGCTGAGGGAGCCAAGATAAACCCAGCTCAAGGCTGTGTACACAGGGGAGGGAGCTGATTAACAACCCTGCCCGTCTGAACGTGAGGGGGCCTTGTCCTGAAATTAATCACACTCCCAGAGCAGAAGGTTGGATGACCACAGTGAGACGAGAATAAGGGTGTTGTGCCTCTCTCAAGGGCAGGCTCAGCTGAACAGCGAGGCTGCGGGGGTCACCAGAAGTTCGTGTTCGCCTAGTTAAGTCAAAAAGCTCAATTATTCTGTATTGCTATTAAAGTCACGTTAAAGTCGGAATTTAACAACAGGGTAGGCTAAAGTTGTCGATATGAAATGTAATTTCCATACCTTAATACTTTATATACAACTCGACCCGAAGCATAACGGGATGAATCACCACCAGGTCGAATATAAAATACATAATAAAAGAGCGATGTTAAACCCAGGGTCGGAGAGAAAGGGAGATCCCGGCCGTCTTTGTATCCCCGCAGCGCGGGATATGAGTGTGTATACGCTCGGGGAAACACCTCCACTTGAGTCAAGCACCACGATGGGAAATGACAGACCTTAGGTTACATACAGAATCATAACTGTGAAATGGTAAGGGACAAATGTTAAAACTTTTAATCATTTCTTTGTGCGTCAGTGAGGGTCGGAGGGAGTGCCCCTCCCTCCAGGTGGTGCAACACGGACAAAAGACGCCTATGAGACGATTTGTAACGTCTGTGTTTTGGTTCATGAAGAAGGCCAAACAAGAGATAATATCGCACCCAGACAGAGAGACGACCTCGAGGCAATTTGTAACACCTGATTGTTTGCTCGTGGATTTTATGGAGGGAATATGACAACGGAATATACCGTGGGTGATGCACACAAGGACACACGGACGTACGGACACACACATGGACACACCTACACACGGACAGATCCTGACACAGTAAATCAAAAGAAACCCCGCCTTGTGGGCAGGGTCTAAAGGGGTTTTTCGGCATAAAAGAAAGGACCCTGAGCATTGGAAACCAGTTCGACCAGGAGGGTCAACTCATCAGCCGAGTTCGACCAGTGGGTCGGCTCAGGAGCTCGACCGGGAGGGTCGGCTCAGGAGTTCGACCAGTGGGTCGGCTCGACTCATCTTCAGCTCGACCGGGAGGGTCGACTCAGGAGCGAGCTGCGACCAGCGGGTCGGCTCGACTCTTCAGCTCGTCTGAGACTCAGCCGAGTTCGATCGGCTCACCGGAGCCGGCTCTCGGGGCTCGACTCAAGCGGCTCCCCATCTCCTCTGCAGGCGGGCAAGACCCGCT
Organism: Lampetra fluviatilis; assembly: GCF_964198595.1. NCBI lineage: Eukaryota > Metazoa > Chordata > Hyperoartia > Petromyzontiformes > Petromyzontidae > Lampetra > Lampetra fluviatilis. Next base: position 339,908 of record NC_136348.1, on the reverse strand, counting down.
TGACAGCTCAACTCGGCCTGCGTGGGTCAACCTCTGCCGAGTCGGAGGTCTCTGCAGCTGAAGGTCGCGGTTTGGCGACGAGGCGACGACCCAACACTGCACGCTGCGAGCGAGCTGTGGGCGCCACCTACCGACCGGGTTCCGAACTACGACAGCGTATCAACAGGCATCCAACCAATTCACCACGGCGACAGGGGAGCGACTGATACGTATGACGCGCACCGCCCCCTCACCACACGACCACCAGGCGTCTGTTTGACATAAAGAACCGACTCCTAACACTGACTATTCAAGACAACTCTTACCACTCAAACACACTCGAACCCATAAGCCATCCGTGGCTGTGAAGGCATCATCAACGAGACCGAGTGATGGCCATCCGTCGTTTATAAGAGTATTCGTAATTTTTATCTTTAATATTTAGTGGGCTGTACTCTTAATCGCATAAATTCCCAACAGATCCATCAATACGAATTGATTCTTGGCACCTCCTTCCGCCGAGCCACGCTCACGTGGGGAGTGGTGGCCCACCAGATCCTTATCAGGTGATCTGGTCCCCAATTAGTAAACTTGATAAGATAACGATCTTCGGAAAAGGAGCACCGTCGCAGGCCCTTACTCCGAGCTATTCTGTTGTCAGATAACCTGCCGATGTATCTGTTGAGATTGGTGCCTTTAAGAATAATAACTGTTTTTGATTGTGTTTTTTATCGCCGTATAATCTTTCAAGTATCTTTCAGTCATAATCGCCGCACGTACTCGCATCCTATCAATAAGGAGGGCGGTACTGCGTGAATAATATTGAGTAATCATTCATTAACGTTAAGGTTTTTCTTAGCATAATATTTGCATGTTTTAACGACTCTCTCTCTCACTAACAACCATCGCGTTATGCGGGATCCATGTGCCGTTGTCAAGTGAAATCAGACAATCATTGATGATACTGTATTGATGCCGTGTTGACGTTCCGGGATTGAGAGTTCGCATACTATATCATAGTTGAGGTTGAATTAGTAATAAATTGATTAATACAGAAGTGGTTGTGTGATTCTTTCCTGAAATCTATGCATAAGATCTGCTTCTGCGTTGAGATTTGAACTTGGTGACCTTAATAAACACACTAATACATACTCAGTAAATGTTAAAGCGATAACGGGGTGAACCGGGGACCTAAAATATAAGCGAGAATGAGACGAACCTAGACAACGATGCCGAGTTAATCTAAGTTAATCTTGCATACTTACACCACACCTGCATAACTGCATACGATTAATTGCCTTATTCCGATCGATAACCCACCCTCGTCACCGAGGCGGGGTCTGGTTATCATAACGACTGGCATTATCATAATTACACCCACTCGCATAATTACTACGATTACCTCTCGAATTGGCATAATTAAATGTGCATAATTACATAAATTAACATATTTCCGGATAATTACACATTTGGCCAAATTTCATTTGATTATTATTATTTTCACTGAATATTCATAACCCACACATACAACATAATAATTTCACCCACGCACGCATACAACATAACAAATTTTGATACCCAACAAATACAACACCCCCCCCCCCCCGCTTTCCTATATTGGTGTCTTTCTTGCCTTCCTCCTCGCAAAATCATCCATTAGATCGTCAAAATCTATCTGTCTGACAAGGTCTGACTCTATTGACATAAGTGACAATGAGCGGAGACGTGTTTGGCACATGCTACTCCACAGCTAATGTTTTAGTCTGCCTAAAAGAGAAAATGTCCGCTCACACTGGCAGTTTGTCACTGGCAAAGGTAGAAAAATCCGATGTGCCACGAAAACATTGGGGAACACTGACTGCAGATTAAGTGCCTGCAACGTCTCAAGTAATTTAGTTGGGCACTTCTCACCCTCCAAGTCAGACATGAAAGACTTGAATTGGATGAGTTTGTTGGCAAAGTCCATGTCCAGGTCTGATGGATATTAAGCGGAGAGAACATTTGCCTTTTCCACTTTGGCATCACTGTTAGACACCTAATCTGACATAAACAGAAGCGTTTGACCAGTCTCCAAAGGAGACATATCAAACACTTGTAAGCATCCAAGCGATGTTCAAGGCATGCCACTAGCTTATCAATGACCACATAAAAATGTTTATATTTTGACCTTCTCCCTCCCCTCCTGTGTCACACCTGGCTCTGAGCTCTCATCTCCAAATGTTTTGCGTTTCCTCTTCCGCTGAAGATTGTGCTTATATGACTGAGAGACACCTGTCATATGTAAGGCTGCCCTTTCAAAAGCCTCAAACCGGTCTCGTTGTCCCACAACAAAATCCCTCAACAAAGACAAAAGCTGTGCTGCTACAAAGATGTCAATGTTACTTTTCTGTCGGTGCATTCTTGTACCATGGAACCGGTCAAGTACGACGTCCCAGAAATGTGCCATGAACACCATCTCTAAGGTGTCCCATTTAGCACATAGTCCAGCGGCCTCAATTCGAGTACCTCTTTTCTCATTATCATCATTGCACTTACCACCGAAGGCCTCTCCAATGTGGGTGTAATTTCTCCACAGTGCCTTGGTTGACTCTGCCCGAGCACTCCACCGAGTACTGGACAGCGATTTTAATGTCAGTCTGACATCTGTCTTCCAAAAGACTCTCCCCCATCTATGTGTGGATGAAGAGTAAAATGTGTACAGTGACTGCAACATGTAATAAAAAACTGGTCAGCCTCTGGGCTACTGCGTCTAAGGTGTTAACACCAACTAAGTTAAGTGAATGCGTTGCGCAAGGCACATACTCTATCAGATGTTTTTTTAGTTTTAGGTGGACCTGTAGCCCATTGTATTTTCCTAACATGTTGCCTGCATTGTCATATGACTGACCTCTACAGTTTGAGAGGACCAACCCAAGGCCGTCCACCATCAAAGTCACACAGTCTACAAAACTTTAACCAGAGTGGCTCTCAATTGGCTCAAAGCCCAGGAATCGCGCCACCACATTTCCGCTGCTGTTAACAAACCGGAGTATGAACGTCGATTGGTCCACATGTGACAGGTCTGGGGAGGAGTCAACAATTATTGAAAAATATTTTGCATCCCGAATCTCATCTGCTATAGTTTGACGAGTTTTCTGACCCAATGGCTCAATGAGTTAATCTCACATATTGTCGATAACAAATAGGAAACTGTGCCTCTTCCTTTTCCGCCAAACTTTTGTAATATGATCAGCTAAGAATGGATCAAATTGTGATAGCAATTATAGGATACCAAGGAAATTACCGTTATGGGTTGACTCAAAACGTTCATTATCTCCCCTCTTCTTTCACCCAAGAACTTGATCACTGCTACAACTCTTTTCAAAATGTCCCTCCAGTATTTACGTTCCTCATAAAGTTGCTACATGAGATCTGCATCTATAGCACTGCCCTTGGTCCGCTGGTGCAAGGCAAGCATGCATGATCTCTGTTCTGCACTCTTTTCGTGTTCCCCTTTTCTTTCAGAGTGCTTCCAGTCACATTGGTTCTTTCGGTAAAGTCACACAAGCGTCCGTCATCAAGTGGGACAACCACAGCAAGAAAAAATTGCTGAAGTGGGCGAGAGGGATGCCGTGGCAAGACGTTATATAGGTAAGAAAGGGGGGAGGAGGAAGGGGGGAGAGAGAGGGGTGGGGTGTGGGGTAGGGGGGCGCTGCGTGAGCGCTAGCGGGAGATATGACGTGAGGTGGGGGGGGGGAAGTGGGCGGGGTTGGAAGTGGGAGGCTCGGAAAGCTGGGAATGCGGGGGGGGGGGAATTAACTCGGAATAAGTATAACCAGTAAAAACAAAGTTTTTCACTATAAATCCTTTATATGCGTGGCGGTTAGAGTCCTCTCGTCCTCTGGCTTGAGATGGCTGCCACCTATGGGTCAGATGATTGCATTGCACCATTAAGCAATTGGTAATTAAATATAATATTTTTGTCCTAAAAAGTTTAAGATTTTGGAAAAAAAAATTCACGAACATTAATTGTCACGCACAACGAGTCTGTGTGGAAAATGTCAGCTCGATTGGATCACGGGAAGTGGGTTAAAAAACGACCGAAAAATGTGCACGGTCCTAAGCAAGCAAGCGAACTTAATATAAAGGATTCAATAAAGGATTTAATAAAGTATTTAAATATATTCGCCTGTGGAGGACGCGGGATCGATCCTGCGACCTTTGGCATGGGAAGCGAGGGCGCTACCAACTGCGCTACTCCGCCAGGGCCTGTGGAGGTGTCACGCTCTGGGCTCCTATACTGTGACGTTCAGCCAAAGCCATGAATGAGTTCTATTTGAATAAATGTAAAAAAATATATTCGCCTGTGGAGGACGCGGGGATCGATCCCGCGACCTTTGGCATGGGAAGCCAGGGCGCTACCAACTGCGCTACTCCACCACGGCCTGTGGAGGTGTCACGCTCTGGGCTCCTACACTGTGACGTTCAGCCAAAGCCATGAATGAGTTCTATTTGAATAAATGTAAAATAAAAAAATTTTGCCTAAAAAGTGTAAAATTTTGGAAACATTTTTTCACGAACATTAATTGTCTCGCACAACGAGTCTGTGTGCAAAATGTCAGCTCGATTGGATCACGGGAAGTCGGTTAAAAAACGACCGAAAGATTTGCACGGTGCTAAGCAAGCAAGCGAACTTAATATAAAGGATTTAAAAATAGGTTAGTATCCACGACATGTCTCGGACTTGGTGGAGACAATGCACATAGGCCACACCCCATCGATGGGGAGGGGAAAACAAGACCTCGATAGAGCTGTCGACAATTTTCATGTCAAAGTTAGCATTATCTAAAAACAGACGGTCTATCTTAAACAACTACGCTGGTTTGGTCGTCTGCGTGCGTATCTGGACGTTAATTTATTTACGGACCCGCCCAAACAGCTCGCTCTGATTCGATGAAAATATAACAGCCGGCAAAAAGCCACAGCTCACTTTGATTCGATAAAAATAAATAATTAACACGCCCGGAAGAGAGCGAGAGCATAGGTTTCGCAAGGTCTGCGCCGCAGTGCTGCAGTGCACTGTGGGCGCAGACCCTGCGCTGTGTGAGTGTGGTGTGTATGCAAGTGTGCGAATGGTAGTTACGGTAATATTACGTATATTTATGTAAACAATGGGTGCTGCGTGCTGCGATTAGTGGAGTCCCCAAACAACTACCTTACGAGTAGGCAGGGGTCGCTATACAGTGAGTCTTAGCGGACTGAGCTGGCGCCTGGCAGCTTCACCTGCCGGGACCACAGCCAGTTGCGTAGCGCCCCCTACAGTTTCGCCCATGGGTCAATACCCCCATGGGGCAACCGAGCTGACTGTTTGATGGGTACAATGGGTACTATCCGGCTTATTAACATTATTATGTATTGACGTTGATCACGTCTCCATGGACGGCTTGCTGTCTACTTCCGTTGTGTAATTGAGATGTTGTGCATGCTGCTGCTGGTAAGGGCATGTGTTGCATAATATGCAGCATGTGTCTGCGTATCATGTTTGCCACGGATGCAGTTGGCGTTACTGTATATTTATCATGTTTTGGAGTGCCAATCCCATGCACTTTTAAATGAAATACACTGTCTAAGAAGCTTGCAGCCCGGCCCCCGCTGCTGTCACTCTCTGGCCGTTGCACAAGCCATATCGGAATTTGCGACATACTAAAACAATGAGTACAGTGTGACACCACCCGGGTAACTCCCGGGATCAAAATGGGCATTGGAAAGCGATCGCTTTATTGAGATGATTATGGTACTACCACAGGGTATTGTGAACGGTTCAGGAGGAGGAGAGGTCTGGATTTGTAAGTCTCACAGTACCGGTAAGAAGCGCCGGGTGGGGGATGCCCTCCACTGGGGTACAAATTCTGTCAAGCTGTCATAACTCAAACGATCCCCGTTATTGTTCGATTGAGAGTGACCCACACCTCTCATACCATATGTGAGGAACCCAAAAATCTGATGCATGCGTAAAACACCCACAATGGGAATACGTAAACGTAAAAACACAAACAAAATATTTTTTATAAGAAAAAAATAGGTGGCCCCATAACGGATTTGTCTGTGTGTGTACATACAGACGGAGGATGCAGGGGCCAACCTGTGTGCGATCGGAACGGTGCAATTGCTGACCAATGTCACTGTGGATGGCGCACACGCTGACGCACACCGGAGCTGTGTCTTTGCCATGCAAGGGCATGGTGGATGGTGGAGCGCATATGGATGGTGCGTTATGAATAAAATTAAACAAAACAAACCGCTGGAAGCAGCCATGCGAGCAGGCTACCTTGAGAGCGATCGCGAATGGGTTGCGTGTCTGGAAGAAACCTCGCTCTTTCAGATGCCGTACCAGCTTCGTCAACTCTTCGCTACGATTCTGCTGTATTCCATGCCAGCAGATACGAATGCTCTCTGGGATAAATTCTACGACGAATTGGCTCGCGATTACGAGTACCAGTACCGCCAGCTGACCAACAAAGAAGAAATGATAAATCTTCTTGGTTCTTTCGGTAAAGTCACGTAGAAGGGAAGTAATAAAATAATAAAAATAAAACATAATAAAATTATTCTCACGACGTTTTGGCCACAACGCAAGCAGCCGTCCTCAGGTGAAAACCAGGTATGTCGAGGCGACAGCGTCTGAATGAAACAGCACACGTGCTTGGAGCACATATATAAGCTGGGTTGGAAAGGGGGGAAAGGGCGCCTTGACGAAAGAATTTGCATATCAAGAGCAATTTAGCATATTTATGGGAAATGCAGGTATGTGATTAGTACTACTTATGCCCGTGCATTATGCAGGATTAGCAGCATCAAAGGGAGGGGATATGGGAAATGCAGGTATGTGATTAGTACTACTTATACCCGTGCATTATGCAGGATTAGCAGCATCAAAGAAAATAAAAAAAATGGTAAAGTTCAAGACCCTTCACAGCCTCCACGAGTTCCTCACGGCAGGTGGGATGGCTCTGTCGGACTTTGACGACCTCCCGCAGCTTGCCGAGTACCCACACTTGGTCTTGGACTCGCTGCTTGAGAACAACCATATCTGCCGCGAATTGGACACGAAGGACTTCCCATTTCGACTTCTGCGCAAACAGTTCCCCATTGTCCCAGCATTCGCGATGACCATCAACAAGGCGCAAGGGCAAACTGTTCACAACCTGGGATTATATTTACCAACGCCATGCTTCTCGCACGGCCAACTGTACGTGGCACTATCGCGAGTCACGGCAAGATCCAACATCAAGGCGCTTATTGAGGGACCTGACGACGAGGAGGAAGACGGAGTGTACACGAAGAATATCGTGTATCGCCAGATATTTCAATAAGTTGCATTCTATATTTCAATAACTTGCATTCTTGAATATTGTCTATTGAGCGTCTCATAAAAATACATATAATATCACAAAAATAAACATTGAACAATCACCAAAACATGTATATTGTGTCCAGCCACTTTCAACTCCCTACCAACCAAGCATATACACACCGCCCAATGAATGGGGGTTTCCTTAATCTTTAAGTAAGGATTGGGTCTCTTATATATGCGTTAGTGTATGATAAAAATATAAAATATAGCTTTGGCATATTGTTTTTAATGTTTCACAAAACCGCGTGTATTTTTAATAATTGATTTGTCAATGGCTAACTAAGCTCTTAACAAACGACGAGCCTTCGGTCTGACTCGCTGGCTTTTTAGTGAAGCTAATTTGGTTGTAAAGGCAACTATCTGGCAAAAAATGGCAGCTAGCTAACTAATTTCTGTAAACAAGCTGAATCATATGGGCAGCTAGCTAGGAAAAATGGGCAGCTAGCTAAAATAAAGGGACAGCTGGTAATGTCAAGTCAAATAACGAACAGCTTTCCATAATATGATGCCCTTCAAACTGTCCTGTGATGCAGAAGGAACTGACTTGTTGGTGAATATTGTATCATGTCACAGCATATTTTAACGTGCCAACCAGTGGCTTAGTTGTACAGAAACACTACTCTCCGAGAGGCTCTCGTTTTAAACATGCACTGTATGTACCAAGGGGCCAAGGTGTTATGCTCGCTGTATGCACCGAGGGGGCAGGGGGCCCTCGTGGTCAACTCACACTGTAAGCACCCAGGGGCCCGAGAGCCCTAATGGTCAGAACACGCTTTAAGCACGGAGGGGCCCAGGGACCCTCACACTGTAGGTGCTGAGGGCCCATAGGCCCGAATGGTCAGATCACTCTTTAAACGCCGAGAGGCCTGGGGGCCCTCACACTATAGGTGCCGAGGGGCCCAGGGGCCATAGGGATCAGCTCACGTTTTAAACACCGAGGGGCCCGGGGACCCTCACATTGTAAGCGCTGAGAGGTCTGGGCGGCTCTAGTGGTTATCTCACGCTATAAGCACCTAGGGGCCAAGTGGTCAGCTTGCGATGTACACACTGAGGGCCTGGCAATCAACTTCCTTTGGAAGTCTTTGGCCACGCACCTTGCACGGCCTGAGGCAGTCCGAGGCCCCGGGGCACTGGCCCCACTGGCCCGGTCCATAATCCAGCCTTGCCCAAGGCTAGGATAAGACTGAAAAAAAGACGACCAAGGCGGGGTGCAGCTGGGCTGGGTTCAACGGAGCTGAACCGACTCTGGTTTTAAATAAAGACTTACCCTTGTTGAAATGGACGCCTCCAAGTAACTATATTACACAGACAGAGATGTCTGCTCTCTCTAGAGCTGAGACATCTCTCTAAAAACACAGACAGAGCTGAGATACAGAGAAACAGGCACAGATGTCATTACCCTTTGGATCTCTCACTACAGCTGAGACATATCTCTCTACAGATACAGAGCTGAAACAAAGAGACAGAGCTATCACCTCCCTCTACAGTTGAAACATCTCTCTCTACAGACACAGACATAGCTGATACAGAAACAGAGACCGAAACATCACCTCCCTCTACAGCTAAGACATGTCTACAGACACAGAGGTGAGATACAGAGACAGAGGCAGATACACAAACACCCTTTGCAGCTGAGATATTTATCTCTACAGACATACAGTGCTGAGACACAGAGACAGAGACGTCACCACCCTCTACAGCTGAGACATCTCTCTCTACAGACAGACCGAGCTGAGACAGAGATACGTCACTCCTGCTAAGTTGGAATGTTTCTATGTTATGGCCATATTCGATATTACATAACAAGGAAGAATATCCTGCAAGTGGATGGACTCTGTAATGTGTCCAGAATGCGATCTAGCTCAGACGTGGTGATTTAACACGAGTAATTACATTTTATTTCAAAATGAACGATGATATCAAACGCAATGACGAACTGGCTGTTGCTGGCAAAGTGAATAATTTTAGTGCTGATTTTGTCACCACGTTTTTGAAACATTGGGATCAGTTCCATACGTTTTATGTTAGGGAATTTAATACGTTTTTACTCAATTGTAATTTATATTGCTGCTGAAATTATGCTACTCCCAAACTATGTACTCTCAGAAGGCCTTGTGGTCGATGGAAAGTGCAAAAATAGCATTTATGTGTAATGTGGAGCGACATATGAAGGAGATAGACTGCTTATTTTGTCATTTATATTGGATCGTCTTAGACTTATACATGGACACAGGTAAATCACGAATACTTTCAACATTCATTATAGAGTATTAAAACCAGGTAATGTTTGACCAAATATTCAATTTGACTGAATATTCGGTGCATCCATAATTCTGAGCTTGTACCTTTGTAGATCTTAACTTCCAGCTTTGTTTTTTCATCTGTAGTATGAACACTCAGCACTCTACAGCTGTAGTTTCCACCGAGTGTTGTGTTTGCATTGCGAGCAACAAACACCACACATTTATCTTCAAAACCGTGGAACTTAAATTGGAAGTCGATAGGTTTGTCACTCGCAGGATTGCTGTAGTAGGCAACCTGAGGCGGTAGTTGGGAGCGTTGGGGAGAGACAAGAGAAGCATGATCAACATTCCGCACTCTATCAAGGCCTACCACCGCTATTCGCTGCGAGTGATCACTGGCGGAAAACACCCACGTATGACAACAGGTGGAGTGGGCGTGGCCAAGGCGCAGAAGGGGCGTGGTCCCTGCAGTGGTGGGGAGGTGGGCATAGCCAGGACTCTTCCAGCGTAATTCAGTCGTAACCGATTATTTTCTGTCTGTGGTTTTGCAGTCAAATTCACAGCTAAGGTGCGGGGATCAAGCAGTGGTTCACGATAAGTCCACAAAATATTGGAGGCCATGGCCTTTCTGACGTTTCGCCTTAATTATATAAAATAAACAAGTGACATTATTTTCAAACTAAAATAGTGAGGCCGGACAGAGGGGGATAAATTGGCGCAGCATGGGCTACAGAAGAGATTGGCAGATGTGGTTACAGGAAGATGTGTAGCTCAGCAGGCTTCCTGATGACCGTTACCAGCAGTGTCAAGATTGGATTGTGTGGAGGAGGCTCGTGAATGACGCTATTGTGTAGTACCAGACAACCTGCTCTTTGAGGCTGCTGGGCAGTTGAAGGCAGTCGCCGTCCAGTAACGACGGAGCATGGAGGAGCGACGCTCACAACAAAGGGTGGAAAACCGGGCAGATAAATCAGCACACTGGAGAGCACAGGTGGGCCTTTGTCAGGCATCTCAGTCATTCAACTCATGCCACCTGGGGTCTGTTGCGTGACCTTCCAGCAGCGAGCCCTCAACACTTCACGTGATAGCCTCAAAGCACTATGGGGCCGTCACTGCTGCTCAGTGGTGAATGTTGGCTGTTGGAAATTAGACACGTTTAGAGTGGACCGTGAAAGGCCGACTTGTACGCAGTTTGGCATTGGGTGAAAACAATCGAATATAAATTAGCAACATCTGAAATGGGGCGATGTTCCTTTCCAAAATAGAGAAACGTTATTTGTTTTCTAGTGGTAAAGGATTGCCAAAGTGTCTCCACTTATATTAGTTTCATGACGCTCATTGTTATTTGCTACCCTGTACCAGTCGTGACAGATTCACATTCTTACGGCATGACGAAGAAGTAATGATTTTAATCAACAGAAGAATGATGATGATAATGGGCTAAGTTCACCATAATGAGGATAATAACTCGTGAACTTACAATCGTGAGTCGTGTGCTGCCAACACAGCACCACTCGGCCAGAACGCGGAGCCGTGCCACGTGTTGTGTTACGATGCACGTGCCCCACTCGCCTTTCTACTCACAGTGAAACGGAGCGACATATGAAGAGGAACTCACTGTGGTTTCTTTAGATGGTGAATGTATCTGTGTTAGATCAGCCACTTTCAGGTTTGATTTATTGATGCTTGGAGGCAGCGGGCATCTGACAAGCAAATCTTCCCCCTCGACTTTGCACACGTTATACCCCTTGGAACAATGAGATAGCTCCTTCTCACACACGGCCTTCGTCTTCTCATCATCAGCAGCAGTGACTCCTGCAGCAACAGAGGAGAATGGGAGCGATGAAATACGGGGCACGATCAGCCATCATCAGCCAGCATCCTGCCACCTTTTTTGTCACATTAAAGTGTAGTGACACAGACCCGACTGCTGTCCAGCAGCGGCAACAGCGGTGGACACTTAGCGCACACGCCGGTGAGCATATACACGGGTGTGCCGGCAGGGCAGAGGATCTGGGGCAAGGGTGACGGAAGACCTCATAGGGAGGCCCCTGGAACCCTCTGGTGGGTTCGAGAAGAGAGGCGTGGCTAGGGCGGAGCCAAGCTGCACCGAGTAGAATAAAAGCAGCGGAGAGCTCCAGGCTGCCGGTTCTGGGAGTGGATTCGTCGTCACTGTCATCGTCGCCGCCTTCGTCCGATCATTGTGCAGCCGGACAGTAATTGGCTGTCTTGGCCGACGCCGTCGTGTCTAGGCCGGACCGTATGGCAGCGTGGTCGAGAGAGAGAGGAAGTTGGAGTGGTGTGAACAGAGAATTAAGAGACGGTGCCTCCTGCAACTACCTCGTCTCCGACTGAGTGTGTGCGCCACACACCACATGCAAACACATACCGGGAGGGAGGAGGACACTACAACAGTAACATAAACATTTAATTAAATTAATCCAAAGCATTTTGATGAACCCATCTTCTGTGTGCTGTTCCCTATCTTCTACTCGGCGCAGTGTTGGTCACACTGTTTCTGCCATCAGAAACGTGACACTCAGCAAGCGGGGGGGGGGGTAGACGATGAAGTGCTGGTGTGTGAGGCAGCAGTGCTCTCTGTGTCACGGTGTGGAACACAGAGCCAGGGCCGTATTATCCAATAGGCACAGTAGACCCTAGGCAGAGTGCTTACTGCACTCTGCCTAAGGTCTACACAAACTTAAAGGGCCTAGAATGTTTTTTACCATGTTTTTGTTTGTATGATAAAAACATGTAACAAAGATATTTTCTTGAGTAAATATATTTACATAGCAAAGATAGGCACCGTATATATAAAGAGGCAGTCATGTCGATGCCAATCTTTTTTTTCATAAGGTGAGAGAAATTAACACCAGAGATGAACTTTGAGATTTTTTTATTGTGAAATTTGGTGTTTTTCCCAAAATCAAAACAATGACAGCAGCGGTAGTAGTGACATGGAGCAGCAGTACCAACTGTAGAAAGTTATCACTGAAGGCTTAGGGGCCGTCCATAAATGACGTCACGCACCTAGGGGGGGGGGTCAGACATTTGTGACGATGTGTGACGAGGGGGGGGGTGTTCGAGAAATGTGACGTCACATCAAAATGCGCGACTTGAAATAAATATAGACAACACGTTCTACTTAATTAAATAGACTTTTTAATAAATGTTTTATCCTACAACATCAGAGTGCAGCACCACATTAAATACGCCCTATAATGACAATAGTTTAAAGCGATTTGAAGCATGTTTTCTATTTTGGGGGGGGGGGGGGGCAGAGCTTTGTGACGTCATGTTTGAGGGGGGGTCTGACTTTTTGTGACGCCGTGTGACGATGGGGGGGGGGGGCAAAAATCGTCCAAAATCGCGTAACGTCATTTATGGACGGCCCTTTACGAAAAATAAGTGCCTAGGGCCTACAAGAACCTTAATCCGGCCCTGCACAAAGCCAGCCCCGAACTCAGCTGCTTTAAGAGAAGTTGCTGCCATGCGAGTGCAGGTGTCTGAGACAGAGGCCTGGAACATTGTGGAAAGACAGGAGAGGCGATGCAGAAGTCCAGGACAGAAAGTGGTAGGCACGTATTTCAGATGAGATTAGGTTCATTAAAGGACATCACTAGAGATATTGCATCTCTATTGGCTCTCACCTGATGAAATATCGGACGTCAGCCAGCACAGTCGGATAATTTCGATGGACTCACAAGAGGTTGTATAAAGGACGTCCATAACAATGGCCTCTCACTTGGTTAAAGATAGGATTTCAGTTACAATAGACAGTGCATCGCAATGGGGGCTCTCACCTGGTTAAATAAAAGACGTCAGTTACAAGAGACTGCTAATATCAATTGACTCAGGAGGTTAAGTAAGGGGCATTAGTCACACGACAGTGAATATCAAAAACAAATGCTAGACAGCGGCCAACAAACACACATAGACCATCCAAAGATCCCGCGTGTAGCCTCCAACAAACTGTTGAGGCAAGTGCTGTTTGTGAGCACCAATAACGGCCGGCACGGCACACGAGGGAGTGGGTGGTCAAAACCATGCCCGGTCGCCATTGTCTCTCCAGTGGCGATGTTAACTACACACCACACCAGGTACTCATTTGAGGGCGAGTCAACCAAATAATAACAACAAAAATACCCGCCATTTTCCATGAAGTAGCGGTGGCGTCACCACGTCTCCTGTGCCAGGCCAGGTGCATTTTGAGACAACGTGAAATGTCGAAGGTTCGTGGCAGGAGGTCACAGAACAGACCCAGCAGGTGCCATGGGTTGACTGACTGAGATGACTGTTAGATGCACCTCCTGTGCCCCCTACTGAGCCAACTTTCTGTGCTTTAGTCGCCAGGCGCTCCGCTCATTATTGTGAGCATTGCTCCTCTGCCCTCCGTTGTTGCTGGAGGGCGACTGTTTTCAGCTTCCCATCTGTTTATTTTACGAGCCTCCTCCACCGAGGCCAATCTTGACACTTCTGGTACCAGTCATCAGCAAGACCAATCAGCTCCACATCCTTCTCTAGCCCGTACCACGCCCGTTTAGCCCCTTCTACCCGGCCAAACAGAAGCTGCTTGGGCATGCGGTGGCTGGGCATGCGGGCTACATGACCCAGCCAACACAGACTTTCCTGTCGGAGGAGCTCACTGATGAGACTTTGTCCAGAACTTTCAAGGATTTAGATGCACACATAATCCAGCCTGGTTAAACCATGATTTATCGTCGGCAGAACAGTTTCAAACCGGTGCAGACATTTAAACACTCGGACACACGCACATATCTCTGTGTAATCGCCACCTATAACAACACAAACCGAGGCATAGCGTGAGATAGATATATTTTTACCTGAAATCACCACGGCGATGATGATGATGATTGCTGGCACAGAGGTCGTTAAATCCACGGCCATCGCAGCTGTTCCGTCACCGATTAAAACAAGACGACGCTTCCTCTGGCTTGTAATCTTAATCGGTAGCAATTCTCCACACGTGGAGGCGAGCCGTGGAACTCCAATGCGGATCGATTGCTACAGAAATATAAGCCACCACCAGCAGCAGTGATAATTATCGGTTCGTTAAACAAATTGGCGTCCCCTGAATGCGCCGTTCCAGTGTAACTGATGATCATCCCCAATGTTGTGACGCAGGGGGTGCTGTCTGGAGTTTGCGAGCTCTTATTATGTGGATCGACGCTCCCGTCTGTGAACTCCTCTGCGAGTCTCAGCTCCACTCCGTGACCACGATGGGGAACTCGGACTCACTGCTCGCTACATGCGCTCAGGAAATTGCGGAATTGCAACATCTGTTCGGCAGCTCCCGTAGATCTGCTCGGCCTGAAATTCTTATCACGCGGTGCGCTGACGATGGCGCGAGTTGTGAGCACCGTTCTAATGCAATGGGAGTGACACAAATGTGGTTGGTCGTGTGTGGTGATGGCTACGCCACTGCTCCCAACACACACATAGACTTGTTTTTTCTGAGCTAACGTCAATAGGTTATCGCTAACTGGGCCTGTAATTAATGCAAATGAAAGCACGTGAACTAATATACAGGAAAAGAACTACCGTTGAACATTGCAGTAATTTTAACAAAATGTACGCAATTTTAGGGTTGAGTCCACGTAGGGGAGAGTTAGTTTTAGAATACCATGTGAATTACTGTGGTAACAATACTCACAGTATTATTATTTTTTTACCAGGTAAGGCCCACAGAGCTATATCACTCTTTTTTAAAAGCGACCTGGCCACAAATAATAGCTCAACGAAGTGGCTTATCATATAGCTGCCAAATACTATAAACACATGTTTCTACGTGTGGAGGGAAACGCTGGAAGACTCGGAGAAAAATCCACGTGACCATTGGAAGAACGTGCAAACTCTAGATATACAGGCGTCAAAGTCGGGAACGGATCAATGAACTCCTGCATTCCAGGCGAGGTAGTTAACATCTTCTAGCCAGCGAAATGGACAACTCAAAATATTCCTCGTGTAGCCTTACACGTAGCGGATATGGAAGCGGAGGTGGTCACGATAGCGGGGTGCATAGAGAGTAGGTAAACGTAGGGGAGGGAAGAGAATTGGCAATACATTTATCCTCTTTAGGCTGTCCTCGAGATACGAACGTCCGACTTATGAACAATTCGCCATCCGACTTGCAAATATCCGATCGCACTTACGAACCGAACCACGGAACTTTTTTCTTCGACGGAGCGATCTTCTGCAAGATGTAATCCCGCGTGAAACGCCCCTTCCGACAAGCAAGCCAGCATCAGGACTCATGGTAAGTGAAAATAAAACAGATATTTCTCTTTTCACGTTACATTTTGTAAGTTTATTTACTATGCATATTTTAATACGCATATTTGTTCTTATGAGTTTAATTCGGCTTCCCTTTTTTGTTGAACCAGAACACATCCAAATCACTGCCCGTATGTACAATTGAATATTGATTTCCGAGATACGAGCAAATCGACTTATGGACGGTCGAAGCAGCGTAAACCGTTCGTAAGCCGAGGACCCCCGCATAACGAAACAGTGTGTTCTATGGGATCGCGCTAAGCCAGGTCTGCCTGCATTTTTTAAAAGTCTCCTAAACTAAAGCGCGTGTACACAAAGTATTCTTCTCTAATATGATTTTCAAACCGTGAAATTAAAGCGATAATATTAATCTAATACCATACACCATTTTGAGTTATATTTTGAAACTGTGGATGGTCAGTCAGTTCCTGAGTTCATGAGGATGCGGAAATCCATTGGGTAGGAACAGTGCAAGCAAAATAACGGTCTCCAGAAGTTTGTAAATACATCCTGGGGATCTACAGCGATCCCTGCTCACAGGAACAAAACTTCCCACAATGCAATGTGTTAGTAACATTTTACAATTTTTATTGAATATAAATGAGTATTTAGTAACACATTGTGATTATTGAAGTGTTTGTCCGACTCAGTGACTGCTACTATTAGGTAACTATTCATGCTCCTGTTTAAACACGGGTGATTACAAAATAAGTTGAACATGCGATTACCATCGGTCCCCATGGTGCAAAGTGCAGTTTCCAACTCTAATTATCGACTCCATCTCTCTGGTCACCTCTAGTTATGCACAATACTATGAAGAAAGTCCATTTCACAATAAATAAACTTTCATACATATTTAATTTAAGGCATTGTTATTGACAAATGTGTTGTTTTTTGTAAGTTGTGATTGTCAACTGTCAACGCAATACCATCAACTGTCTACCTGAGTAGCCGGTAGGAGTGAATTACTTGAGAATCCCACTAAGGTAAAACGGTCATCACAACTTCAACGTCATTGACCACGAGTGAATTACTTGATAATCCAACTACGTTATTGCCCACGAAAAGATACGGCAGCTACGAAAGAGATGCCACCTCAAGTGGTACCGCCGAGTGAAATATCTGCACTGGACTCGTGGTATAAGATGGTAGTGATGAGGCTGTGGGAGAAAAAACTCGTTTACTGGTGGTGAGGCATGGGGTCCGCACGGACGATTGTGCGTGCGCCACTATAAATAAGAAACTAATGCTGTAAGCGCAATTAATTAATAAAGTATGTGTGTACGTATACATATATATTTAAGTTAGTGGTTTCATGTGCAGCTGTGCTGGGAGTCACGATAAGAACCCACAAGCTCCCGTGCCGAGCCAGCAGCAATTTCCCCACACACACTTCACCAACTCCGCAGTACGCTACAGCGTTAAGGGGATGACAAGCGAACTAAAAGAACCTCCGGTTAAGTCCATCACCATAACTCACGTGGTGAAGTATGACAAAATATCCCCCATGGTCCGCAAGGAGTGGAGAGGCTCTATTATAGCAGCGCGTTAACAAAATAGCTGTGCTTGTATTTGTAAAAAAATTGTCATTTAATAAGAATAATTTACAGCCTCTGTTGAATGGGTCAATATACTCTTCACTATACTTTTATATTTTTATTTAAGCCAGGTACGGCCTACTGAGCTATATTGCTTTTTTCAGAAGCGACGTGGCCATGAATGACATTGCTCAACTTAATGGCTTATGTGGATAGTTATATCAGCCTAATAATCGAAACCAGTGGTTCTTAACCTTTACTGCAGCCTTAACCCTTTCGTTCTCACTCGATAAAAATGTATAATGTTAATAAATACATTGGCATGATGAAACAAAGAAGATGTACTGATGTGCCCGTGCTGAATTTTTATTTTCGATTATTTACCTTCTTAAACAATCTGGCATGTTTCACACCCTCAGATAGGGCATCTAACACCCCAGGAGATGCGTGCACCCCAGGTTAAGAACTATGGATCTAAACACATGTTTTTAAATGGAGATGGAAAAGCCAGAGGATCCGGAGAAAATCCACGCGACCACGAGATGAACATGCAAACCCCAAATATAGGCATTAAGGTAGGGATCGAACGCACAACCTCCTGCTTACCAGGCGAGATAGTTAATGTCTCGCCACCGCGGTGAGGTGCGATTAAGCAACAACTATGAATCGCTGTCAAAATTGTGAGTCCAGCTGTTGTCTACAGAGAACTGTAAGCACGAATACCGCTCATGCAATCGGAGAACGCCCACAGTGGACATTCGTTCACAAAAGATACTCACAAACTCACGCATAGACTCACAACAAAGACCCATATGCTCACAAAAGACCAATTGACTCAGAAATAATTAGAATCACACAGAGACCCACCGACGAGACACCCATACTGGGGCAGAAACTCATCCAGAGATCCATAGAATCACAAAGAACAACAAACTCACGCAGACACACATCACACACAATGTTTTCCACTGTTTGTTGCGGGGCATCAGAATCGCTTATTTTCCATCTGTGGAAAAGGTCATTGCACCTGCCGTGGCCAGCCTGCTAAATATCAAAGGTCAAAAAACATTTAAACATAAGCCATTTCCGTGAGCAATAATTTGGGGTCAGGTGGCTTCTGCAAAATAACGACTAGCTCAGTGGGCTTTACCTGGTAAGATAAAAATAGTGAAGATTTCGTTTATTTATTTGTTAGTTAATTGCTTACTTTTCTAATACTTTACACTCCTATAATTTTTTTGCTACTGTTTGTTGTTGTAACTCTCTGACCACGTGCCACTACTCGACATTTGTGAAAGAGCATCATAACTTATCGGATTTTTCCTCCAATCTAAATATTCTGATTCTGTCAGGTTACCCACTTGCAGTGAGCTTCCTCGTGTCTGAATGGTGGTGGGACACACGGCGAGGCGCCGATTGGGGATGATGTTTGCATTGTCCCGGTCGTTCCTCTGCCAGTCTTCAATTCTGACCGTTAGTGTTGAAGAGTGGCTCTAAATTTCAGGTGCGTTACCATGGTGGGGAGTTCTTGGTCTAGTTTTTTCATATGGGAGAGGACAGGCAACCAAGGTCACGGGATCAATTTCGGTGTGCTCGTTACGATTCTCATCGCCAATTTCCAATGGACATTTTCAATTGTTGTCATGAAGATTTTTTGGGTTAGATTTACTGATTGACCCGCCCAATCAGTAAAAAAGGTGTCATGTTGACAAATAGTTCACTACTTTAGGCCACCGGTGTGTTGAAGAATGAATCCACAACATTTACAATTTTTGAGTACGACGTTTCGCTGGTAATTACATCCTGCATCATCGGGCAATTTTCCAGAACAGTGAAACCCTCGACCTGCTCCCGGTCTTAAGTAGAGCAGCAGGGTGACGTCATCATTTAACCCAATCAGGTGCAGAGATCAGAGGCAGAGAGGGGGTGGGTGTAATTATGTAATGGATTAGTAATCAGCTAAATATAATGATTAGTAATCAGTTGTAGGTTAGTAATTAGTTGTAATGTGTTTTAATTAATAACTTAACCCAATCACTATACCCAATCAGGTGCAGAAATCAGAGGTGGCGGAGGGGGGGTACACTAAGTCAATGTAATCAGTCAATTAATGTGTTTCCCCTATAAGGAATTGTAATATGTATTATTTAATAAAATGCTTCCAGGTCACACTAAGCCTGTAGCTGTCAGAGCGATTAAATTTATTTGTATTTCTCTCAATTTCAATGGATTCTCGAATTAGTCTTGGCCAGTAATAATTAGTTTTACACAACACTTCAACGTTATCAAAATCAATTGAGTGGCCTTGTAGGCAAGCATGTTCTACCACTGCCGAAAGTTGTGTTTGAGATAATTAAAAATTGCTTTGGTGTTCTTTAATTCTTACGCTGATGTTACGTCCCGTCTGTCCAATATAGCATCTGCCACATAAGCAATTTAATCCGATATATACCTTCCGTTGATAATTTAGGTAATTCGTCTTTAGTGCAATATACTAGTTTTTGAATTTTGTGTACTGTCCCAAATGTTACTTTAATGTTTTGCTTTTGCAAAACACGGGCTAATTTGTCAGTCACTACTGAGATAAATGGTATTTTTATTGTTTTAATAATCTGATCACTTCCTCTGGCTACCACTCAGTCGTTATTCTCGGGCCAGTGCCCAAGCACAGCCACTTTTATTCACAGTCATTATGACGTCTCAGACATGCGAATGTTCCTGAATCCGCGTCTTTCTCTTTCTGTCTTCTCGCTACAATGCCCAGCAACTTATTGCTACATTTGCTTAGTCAATGTCCATGCTCCCTGAACCATATCTCAAAGTAGGCAAATATTACTCTTCTCAAGACTCATGGAACATTCAGTAATTAATTAACTGCATGTGCGTGTGTGCAGTGGCTCTGTGGTTATGAGCATGGAACTATTTTAGTCGTGAGATGGTACGTTCTCGATAAAGCTCCGCTGGCTTCGTGGTTCTGACCACGCAGAACAGGTGTGATCTACTTACTGTTTACACTGTACGTACAGTCGAGGGGGGGGGGTCTCGCACAGCCAGGACAGGCAACAGGAAACATTTGCCTGGGGTGTAGGGAGTGAGACGATTGGTGAATTGTGATGTCAAAGCCATTTTACAAGAACGAAACCGTCACACTCTCATTGCATGGAGTTAACTATCGCAATAGAGATTCAGAGTGGAGTCCGAGCAGGGTGACACAAAAGTCAGGTAGACCAATTGCCCTCAACAATGTTGGATATCCCTTCGGATAAGACGCAGCTGTACAACATCTCAGAATGCGTGTAATGTGAGCAGATAGCAAATGTGGACCGGGATCTAAACGACGATGGGACAAAAAAAGGTTGTACAAGATCAGATTAGGATTTAGATATCGAACAATGGACGTGTTATTACAGACGGACAGACCCGATGAGCTATGAGCTCCATTTCACAGGTGTCCAGTCACAAACGTGGTTCGGCAATAGTGGAAAATTACAGAGGAAGTTACGCAGATAAATAAACAATGATACGCAAACTCAATTGTACACACTCAATTATATAGAAACTAATGTGTATGTACACTACATTTTTACATACACTCAATTATACGTAAATTCGTGTATTTAAACTCAATTGTACATACTCAATGATACGTAAACTCGTGTGTATGTGTAGTGTAGCACAAGTTCGAGATGAGGTAGTTGTAGAAGGCACCTTTATTGTAACACCCTTCGGCCGTTCACACACAGGATCGCCTTCTTCGCTCTCGTTGCCGTACAGCCCAGCCTTGACACAACCCTAAACGCGTTGCAAAGACGGCGTCAACTGAGACAGTAAACAAGTGTCCGGCCATGCAATTATCGAGTGAAGGCGGCAGCGATGAAGGCGGCGAAAACGACAGCGACACGAGTCCACTCCCTGAACCGGCAGCCCGGAGCTCTCGCTCTCCACTGCTTTTATTCTACTCGGCGTGGCCTGGCTCTGCCCTGGACGCACCTCCCTTCTCGAAACCACTAGCGGGTTCCAGGGACTTCCCAATGATGTCTTCCGTGACACTTGTCCCAGTTCCTCCACCCTGCCGGCACACGTGTGTATATGCTCGACGGCGTGTGCGCAAACTGTCCACCGCAGTTGCTGCTGCTGGACAACAGTCGGCGCTTTGTCACCACACATGTGAACTCAACTGTACAGGGCGGTCCAGATTTCTTATGACACCCAATGAATTGGGCTATAACCTTTCCTTTGCTTATTCATTTGAATACATTTGCTCGAATGGACAATGTTCTCCAAAGGACATGTGCCTAATCATCGTGTACGAAATGTACAATAATGATGATATTTAAGAAAATTATTACATGTCATTTTTATGTTGCTTATATTACACACCCATTGGTATGCGAAAATATGAAGTTTCATAGAATTAAATGTGGGTCACAAGACATCTGGACCACCCTGTACATACTCTCAATGATATGTAAGCTCGTGTATGTAAACTCAAAACACCATTGAATTCGTACACACGCGGCAACATGAGATTTAGGAAGGTTGAGCAATTGGAAGTGTGGAGGCATGGCCTTAAATGCCCCACGTATGGTTGCACTTGGCAACCCTTGCCAAGAGTTAGTCACGCGCAGCGGTTCTGAAAACCTGTGGATCTGAAATCCTTACAGGGATTTTGATGTGTACAACGAGCATACAGACAAGACACACTGATCCACAACATGAAACACATGCCTTACTAACACAGAACACGCTAATACACAAGAGGAAACACATGCTTTCTTAACATCACACACTAATACACAACATAAAACACATGCCTTCTTCCCAACACCATGTTGACAAGACACGTCAAAATAGTGTCTGAAACGAAATCTTGAGAATGGCTATCATAGCACAGCCTATCATATGCTGAAAATAAAAATCTGTCCTGTTTGGGGCATACACCCCCATCCTATATGTTGATTCCTTTGATAAGATAACATCCCATAATGTGAAGCTAATTTTACTTAAATTATCCACTTGGTCTAACTTTGGAAATGGTTATATTACAATTGTTTTTGTTTAAAAAGACATTTTATTGAAAGCATGACCTTCCTGTGAAAGCAATTTTTTCCTGAAACTCAGCCATATATTTCCATCAAGTATTTCCATTACGAAATTAGAGCCTTCACCACGAGCATGAAACTGGGTCAATGCAGCCGAATCCCTTATATGTGTAGTGGATCCAACTGAGTCGCAGACATACTTCTTAGAGGCAACACATTTATTACACCAACACGAATACGCAAAGGAGTAGCTGCCCCTTTACCAAATAACAGCCTAGGGTGGTGGACCACCCAGCTAACTACACTAACACACTGGGAGTTAGCTACAACGGACCGGACCCCGGCTCGGGTCCCGGACCACGTGTTGGAGACTCTTCTTGACGTAGAACGTAGATCTTCAGATGATGGTAGCAATGCTGAACTCCGGTCCCTGTGGGGACCTGGTTTATTTGTTCCCGGGTCGGGGCCGGCTCCGCCCTTGGCCCAATCCACCTTCGAGAGAGGGCTCTGGCTCCCTCTCGACTCTTCTTGAGACAACTTCCCCCAGACACGTGACCACCCCTTAGCCCCCACCTAGGGGCCCCATGTAGACTTTACCAGTCACGTGCCTTCGGGGTCAACCAGAGTGCTGCTACATACATGATGTCCACGATGTGAGTACATCGCACGCCGTGCCCCTCTAGGGCTGGCACCACACAGTGGCATCCGTGATGTCACTACATATGTCGACGACTCTGCTACCGATTGCTCGCAATAGAAACAAAACCCGACTTTTAGGTGATCTGCTAAGCTGTGATTAGTGACGAATTTCATCACCATCGGATATCCATAATATAGGTTGTTTGGGTGAGATCATGTAAATATAAATGTGTCGTTACACCCGCCACCACCCGACACAGCCAATTAGTAAGGTTTGTCATGTAAACAGAATATGCCAATTCGTTACTAGTACGGCACACGGGAGTGTTGGAGAGCAAATCCACAACATTTACAATCTGAGTATGTATCGCCAGTAATTATAACTAGCTTCATCATACAACAGCCATATTTGTGGAAAATCCCTCCTGTTTTGTTATAAAAAAAGGGATAGATGTGACCTGTGAGCCCTTTACAGTGGGTATCCATTTCCGTTTGGGTTATTCATATAGTAATCAACGTACATTAAGCATGCACATTGTTCTTGTACCTCCCTGTTGTTTGCATTCAATAAAATAGCAATACCAGTTATGGTTTGCATACAGGTGTAGTGGGCTCAAACGGCGACTCAGGCTTAACGTTTGAGGCAACTCATGTATATATTTATTAACACCAACACCTAACACAAAGGGGTAACTGCCCCTTTACTAGATAACCTATGGTGGTGGACCACCAGGCTAGCTACTCTAACACTCAGAGTAAGCTACGACGGACCGGACCCCAACTCGGGTCCGGGTCTGTGTGTTGGAAACTCCTCTTCAGGCATAGAACGTAGATTTCTTCAGGAAGACAACAGCAGCCGGTCCCACTGGGGAACCGACTTATAACCCCGTGGCGGGGCTCGCTCCGCCCCTGGCCACGACGACCTTCTCGAATTTTCAAAGTGGATCTCCACCCCGACACATGATCACCCCCAGCCCCCCTTTGGGGGTCCCCGGGTAGATTCCTCCGGTCACGTGTCCTTCGGGTTCAACCAGAGTGCCATGGCTCCCTGTAACCCCATTTCGAAGTTAGCACTCTCGCACCCCATCCTGTAAATGTCGGCACTGCATGTAGAGCCCGGGGCCATCACTCACTGTCAGTCAGTCAGTGCTCCCCTGAGCCCTGCTAGGGCCGGTACTGCATCCCCATTCAGTGGTGTCCACGATGTCAATACATCGCATGGCATGCATTTCCCAGGCCGGCCACACACAGTGACATGCAGCGATGTCGCTACACAGGTAATCCCCATTCATGTATGGAATGTACTGTATAGGCATGCATTTAAGCAATTCATTATATGATGATTCGCTACCAAGCAGCACTTAGCCTGTAGCTCTGAACGTTAAAAATAATTTAGATTTCTCACAATTTCAATAGATTATCTAATTAATCTTGACCAGTAGTAACTATTTTGGCACAGAACTTCAACATTATCAAAATCAATTTAGTTGTTGATACGTGTGTTCTGCCACTGCCAACATTTGTATTTGAGAGCATTTAATATTTATTTGGTGATCTTTTAGTCTTGTGCTGCTCATTGGTCCTGTCAGTCCAACATAGCGTTTTCCACAAGTGCAATTAATCCGGTAGACACCTTCTGTTGATAGATTTAGTAATACATCTGTAAAGACAGCACGGAGCAGAGAGGGACAGTATGGTTTCCCGGAACCATGGTTAATAATGGACGTGATAATGATGATTGATGGGACAAGCGTTGACAGGGTCACGTGAGGGGAAGCACGGGATCTCAGGGCGGAGATTGACAGATCCAGATGCGGTGAGCGAGAGTTTGGGAATAGGGGCGTGGCCGGATCGGGCGAGGCATAAGAGTCGGCGTGAACTGGACCTGGGGGCTGTTGGTGTGGAATCATCGTCGGCATCGTCACCTTGGAACGGGTCGTCTCCATCGTCTTCGAGTTGTCTTGAGACTAGAGCTATGTTATCTCAGAGTCGTCTAACTTCCCAAGTGTATATAGTCACTCGTGGTTACTCGTTGATATGTCAATGGACTTTATACAAAAAGACACGACGATATCTCTGAGAGCTACATTACACATCTTTTGTACAAGATATTATGTATCATGCCAAATCTGACTCGGATGTTTTCTTTTTCCAAAACTCTGGCTGGTTATCGGGGTTCCTTTCAGGGATCAAGCAAGTTAACACACACGCACATAATGAGCAGCCTAGGACAAGTTAGCCACACTTAGCAACATAATCCGGTGTACAGTGAATTGTTTAATAAACGCGTTGCCTCCTACAACACTGTGTGTGCGGCTCAGTCGGCATAAACTACACGTGCATCGTGCACAAAATGAGCACACCACCCCACACCAGAGTCGAGGAGGGGAGTGTGGGGTCGAGATTGTCCCATGAGAACAAAGTGGCGGACGGAGGCCGGGGCACCAGGGCTCTCAGCCACGCGAGGGCATGTGTAATGTAGTAACTCGGCGGGAGACGACTTCATGGGTAACACACTCTTTATTTTATCAAACTCGTTCACAGGTGACTAACACCTACTTTGTATCTCGGGTGACAACCACCCACTTAGTATCTCGGGTGACAAACACCCACGTAGTATCTCGGGTGACAAACACCCACTTAGCTACTTGGCGACTAACGCCCACTGAGCTACTCGGATGACCAACATCCACTTAGTATCTCGGGTGACAACCACCCACTTAGCTACTCGGCGACTAACGCCACTGAGCTACTCGGATGACCAACATCCACTTAGCTACTCGGCGACTAACGCCACTGAGCTACTCGGGACACTCCCTGCCCGGGGTATCCGTCTCGACTGTGGGTCCCCAGCCCGACCCACGGGGGCGTCGGACCCCGGGTCCCACAGCCTCGCCTCCGAGCCACACAGGGCCCCGGTCCCCACAAGGACGGCGGGACTAGGGGTCTCGGGGCACTAGGTCTTCAGCTCCGTCTTCGGGTCTTCAACTGGGTAACTCTCCCCGAGTGCTCTCGCGCGTCCCCCTTTATACCCCACCTGCGGACGTCGCTGCGAGCACCCACTTATTCGACCAATCGCTGGGCGCTGGCTACGATCCTCTTTTCCCACATCTCATCGTGCCTCACCACCCACGCCGCGCCGCCCCGTCATCTCTCACTCCCGGCGCGCGCGTCCACACCACGCCCACAACGCGTGCCCAACCCCGCACCCCGCGCCGCCCCGTGATCCATCACTGTCACAGTCGGCGCACGTCAATACCACCACTACATCACCCCCTACCACATAGCTCGCAGCCGACCCGGCTGCTATAAAAATATACAAACCGCCCAGTGTGCCCCGTAACACAACACAACAACAAGAACAACAACTAACGTAACAACACAACACGACGCGAACACTACCATCCGCAACCATCAACCAATGCCACCGCGACAATAGAACAATATATACAAACCGGCGAGTGACAATAGCAATGTGTATGCAAAAAGGAAAATAAATGGAATTTTTTTTTTTTTCTTTCGACTCGTGCAGTGTCCCCTTCTTTTTCCGAGCGTCCCTACAACGGGACATTACCCCGGCAGAGGGGAACACCGGGCGAGCTCGGTGTAGAGAAAAAAACGTCTTCATGAAAACTGTTGAGCCCTAGCCCGAGTCCGCCTTGCCGGTCCGTCGTACGGCACCAGACGCGGTTGAACGTCCGGTGGTGCCGGCGGTTCAGGAAGACATCGGCCAGGCATCGAGGACCCGTGCGTGCCCCGGGGTTCAGGCTCTCGACGGTCAGCAGCCGTCAAGCCCGAGGCACCTGGGGGTGGGTCAGGTGGAAACACGTGAGGATCAGCCTGCGACACCTCCCTCCCCGAGTCGACGGTCACATCACACGCCCGGTCGTCACGGCACAGAACGGGGTCACACGGTGCCACATAGGGCTTCAGTTGGGAGGGGTGCACGTACCAACGGCGTTTCCCCCATTTAATCTGTATACTCTGGGGTCGTGCAACCCGCACAATTTCCACCGGTCCCCTCCAAGGTCTCAACAACTTGGGGGACGTAGCCAACGGTGCATGTGGACAATGCAGCCAGGCCTTATCGCCTGGTTTCCAATCATGCGTATGCACCCTCCTTTCATGCAATTTCTCGTTCGCAATTTGCCGCGACCGCGAATTCAACCTTGCCGCCACCCGCGCTTCAGTCAATTTGGCGATATTAAATTTGATGTGGTCTGCCAATTTAGATTTTGCACGTGGCTGGGAAATCCCCAGTTGGACGTCCATGGCCGGATCGGCCTCCCGCCCATACATAAGAAAAAATGGGGAAAACCCCGTCGCCGCATGAGGGGCCATTCGATAGGCCGCGAGTACCCCCGGCACCTGTAAGTCCCAATCAACCTGATCGTCGCAGACCTGTTGGCACAACATAGACGTAATCGTCCTGTTCAGACGCTCAACCATCCCGTCAGTCTGCGGGTGGTAGGGGGAAGTACGCACTTTCTTTGTACCCAACAGGTCGCACACCTCGCGCAACAAAACGCTCGAAAAATTCTTTCCTTGATCCGTCAGCAAGCGTTCGGGGGCGCCCTTGTCCAAAACATAACCCTGGACAAAGGCGTCCGCCACCGCCGCAGCCGACTGGTTGGCGAGCGGCCATGCCATAGGCCATCGGGTGAAGTATTCCACGCCAACCAGCAGGAACCTATTTCCCCTTGGTGTAGCCGGAAAGGGCCCCAAGATGTCCAACGCTACCAATTCGTTTATACGCGAAACCTGAATGGATTGCAGCGGTGGATTAGCTGCCAATGGTGGCGGTTTCCTTTTGGCGCACCCTACGCATCCCTTAAGAATATTCGCCACGTCGTTACCCATCCCCAGCCAATAATAGTCTCGCTGGATTAGGGCGAGCGTTTTGTGAAACCCCAGATGCATGAGCCGTTCATGAGCTGCCAGAACAACCCTACCCCGCATAGCAACAGGCACAACGAGCACGTGACGCCGGGACATGTTGTCCCACTTCATCAAAAGGCCCTGTCTGCACACCCAGGAACCGACCCGCGCCTCCCCTACCTCGGGAGCGCCAACTTTCCGACGTAGCGTAAGTAGGGAGCTGTCGGACATCTGGAGGCGGCCCCACTCAATGAGGGGCAACGACAACAGCGAATCCCTCCCCGTGTGGGCGTCCTCTCCCGGGGTGTCAGTGGCGGCGAGCGCAACTCCCGGGGTGCCGGCGACCGGGGGTTTGCACCGCGCCGATCCCAACAAACATGTGCAGTCCGTGCACGGAGGCAACCGTGACAAGGCGTCCGCATTTGAGTGTCGCAACCCCTTGCGGTAAATCGTCGTGAATTGGTAGTCTTGAAGGACCTCCAACCATCGGGACAATTGGCCCGATGGCTGTGCCACGCGCATAGCGTATTGTAGAGCCGCATGGTCCGTACGGACCGTAAAATGACGGCCGTAAAGATACGGCCTGAATTGCTGTGTAAAAAACACAATGGCTAACAATTCACGACGAGTTACGCAATAGCGTTGTTCGGCGGGGGAAAGAACTCTACTACCGTAGGCGACCACCCGTTCAACCCCCCCGACCACCTGTGAGAGCACCCCCCCGATACCCGTATTGCTGGCGTCCGTGTCAAGCAAAAACGGTTGTGTGAAATCGGGGTAACACAAGGGGGG
Organism: Lampetra fluviatilis; assembly: GCF_964198595.1. NCBI lineage: Eukaryota > Metazoa > Chordata > Hyperoartia > Petromyzontiformes > Petromyzontidae > Lampetra > Lampetra fluviatilis. The sequence goes on along the minus strand of NC_136348.1, from coordinate 311,110 downwards.
AGCCTGCACCAAGGCGTCACGGAGGGAGCAGAACGCAGCCTCCTCTTCCGCCCCCCAGTGAAACCTCACACCCTTAGCCGTCAAAGCGTGCAGGGGCTTGGCTATGGTGGCAAATTGCTTGACAAAACGACGGTAATAGGAGGCGAAACCAATGAAACTACGAACCTCCGTGACCGAGGTTGGCGTTGGCCATGAGCTGACGCAATGCGTCTTAGCAGGGTCCGTCGAGATCCCTGAACGACTCACGATATGGCCCAAATACCTGACCAATTCCCGAAGCAGAAAACATTTAGCCGGTTTAAATTTAAGCTTAGCGGAACGCATCCTGAGGAACACCGCTCTCAGTCGCTGGAGGTGCTCCTCGAAAGTCCGACTAAAGACGATGATATCGTCGAGATAAATCAAACAGGTATCCCATTGGAGGCCCGACAAAACCAATTCCATGAGTCTCTGGAACGTGGCGGGAGCGGAATGTAAGCCCATGGGCAAACGGTTGAATTCAAATAGGCCCCCAGGTGTCCGGAAAGCAGTTTTAGGTTTAGACTCGTTATCGAGTGGCAATTGCCAAAATCCCGAAAGCAGATCGAGTGTGGAAAAAAACTGCGCTCCCGCCAAGGCGTCCAGCGACTCATCCATCCTGGGGAGCGGATACGCATCCGCCATCGAGATTTTGTTTAAGCGGCGGAAATCGACACAAAACCGCAAGGACCCGTCCTGTTTCTTTACTAGGACAATAGGAGCACCCCACGGACTAGAAGAGGGCGAAATGATATCGGCCGCCAACATATCATTAACCGCCGATTGCACATGTTCCTTCTCGGCTGGGCTGAGCCGGAAGGGATTCTGACGAATAGGGGCCGCGTCCCCTGTAGCTATGTGGTGGCGCAACAGGTCAGTGCAACCGATATCGTACTTATGTTTGCTGAACACGTCAGCAAACTCGATTAGCAAACCCCTCAATGCTCCCAATTGCACCTCGGACAAGTTAGCAGAACCGGCACACAACGAGTCCAACCACTCAGTCCCCTCATCACTTGGAGGATGCGACTTAACAGTGAAATCCGCTTGAGCCACGAGCCGTTCCTCAACGGGTAGCGGCGCGGCGTGAGCCAGCACCGTTCCCTGCGCAATTACGGCCGGCCGCGACCCCGTATTCAGGACCATTACGAACGGCTCACTGTCCCCTCTCACCATGGTTTGAGCAACCGCTAAGTCGAGGCCCCTACTGGCTCTGTTAGACGGCCCCAGCAGCACCCCCTGTGCCTCCGCACCCACCTCGAGTGGCTTCCTGAACCGAAGGGGTACTAACATTTGCGATCCCGGGGGCACCCGTACAGTGTGAGTCGCCAGCGCCTGCACCGTCGCACAAACCGTGCGCATTTTGGTAGGGCTCGACAAGAACGCAATCCGCCGACCTGACGGAAGCTCTATGCAGGCCTGATCTATAAGAATTTTGATGGGCATTTTGGACAAAAAGTCCGTACCTAGCAAACAGGGAACGGCCAGCGATGATGATACGAAAATAGGGCCCGCCAATTTGATGTCACCAATGCAAATAGTCGCCCGAATCTGGCCGATGATCCCCAGGGATCCCCCATTCGCCGCATAAAATGGCACGTCTACTGGCAGAAGGGGTCTACTTTGGACAGGAAGAATGTTATAAATAAGGTCCGAGATGATGGTGGCCGACGCACCCGTGTCAACAAGCACCCGGACCTCAACCCCGTCAATGAACCCCGTTACCACGGACGACCCGGCCGACGCAGCCACGATCCTGTGGGCCAATTCGGACCACTCGACTGCTTGCGGGCCGCGTACGGACCCCCCTCGCCGAAATGAACCCCCGGCACCCAGCCGCGAACCCCCCACCGCGAAGCGGCGACCCGAACGTGCCGTGTTTGTGGACCGAACGTGTGAGGTGCCGCGACTTGCCGGGTTTTGTTGGGATGACCTGTGGCCCTGGTCGTCGTCCCGACGTGGTCCTGTGGCGCGCTGACGCGGGGCCCGGCACCCGGCTGCGACGTGACCCCGAAGGCCGCAGTTGTAGCAGACGACGGACGTCGTAGGTTTCGGTTGCTCCAGCTTGCGGGGCGAACGTGTGGGCGAACGACCTCCCGTTCTCCACTCCCCCGGACGCGATGCAGCGAAGGCCTGCTCCTGCACCGCAGCTGGCTGAGGTTCGGCGATCGTGGCGGCCAGTGCCGCGTTCCCCGCCCATTTGCAGACGACCCCCGGCCTGCGTTTGAGGACCTCGTACGCGTGAATGCTCGTGGCGATCGCCAGGGAGCAGATATCCATCTCGTCCGCCACGTTGATGGGGACCCCCAACTCGTGGGCCAACACCAGCAGCTGCTCCGTCACCATGGCGTCCTTCCCCTCCTTATCCATGCGGGGAAAAGCTGCGTCCGCCAAGGCGAGTAGTGCCGTGCGATAGGCGAGCGTCGTTTCTCCAGCCACCTTCCGCCGATCGTAGAACTGGTGGCGACACGTGGAGGGCGGCCCGAACACCTTCGCCATCAGGTGTAGTGCGGCCTGGAGCGTAGAGCGGGACGACCTTGCAGCAGATGTGAAGGCTGCAAGCGCGTCGTCGTCAAGCATCGCTGGCAACGCACGCAGGGCAGTGGTGTCGGACCACCCCGACATCTCCTGATGAGCGAGGAACCTTCGTTGGAAGGCTCCCCAGTCGCCCCCATCCGCCTTGAACGCCGACAGCGCGGGCAATCTTTGCTGGAGGACCCGATCGTCGTCGACGTCGGAGAGATTTTCCCGCGCTCCGCTGTAGTTGTGTAAAATGTCGGCTCGGTTGTCAGGCGCAAAATGGAGGGCTCCGGCGCGCGCTGATGACGTGGCCTGCGCTGCGCGGAGGTGTCCGGCCACGTGGCGTCCGTCTTTCCCGCCAATCGGTGGCGGCCCCCCAAAAACGGCGGCAACTTCCAGACTTTTGGCGCGAAGCGCCTTTTGGCGGGAATCCTCCAACGTCGCTTCCTCCACGACCCCCGCAGCCGTTTTTCCGCTCGCCGGAACGGAGATGTCGGCCAAGACAGCGGCGGCGGCGAGTAGCAACTCCGCCAACCGGGAGTGCGCGTCCTGGAGGCTGGTGTCGGAGGCAAGCGGAGCGTCGGCCATCACCGCGAAGTGCTGCATCGGCGGCAACTCCTCGTCCTCTACTCCCGAGGTCGGTGTCCCCGGTACGCCGTCGTCGTCCCGACCTCGCTCGTGGGTACGGGTAGTCTTCCTTGTGTCCATACTTCTTGAAGACAGGTTTACTTCTGACGCCAGTTGTAATGTAGTAACTCGGCGGGAGACGACTTCACGGGTAACACACTCTTTATTTTATCAAACTCGTTCACAGGTGACTAACACCTACTTTGTATCTCGGGTGACAACCACCCACTTAGTATCTCGGGTGACAAACACCCACGTAGTATCTCGGGTGACAAACACCCACTTAGCTACTTGGCGACTAACGCCCACTGAGCTACTCGGATGACCAACATCCACTTAGTATCTCGGGTGACAACCACCCACTTAGCTACTCGGCGACTAACGCCACTGAGCTACTCGGATGACCAACATCCACTTAGCTACTCGGCGACTAACGCCACTGAGCTACTCGGGACACTCCCTGCCCGGGGTATCCGTCTCGACTGTGGGTCCCCAGCCCGACCCACGGGGGCGTCGGACCCCGGGTCCCACAGCCTCGCCTCCGAGCCACACAGGGCCCCGGTCCCCACAAGGACGGCGGGACTAGGGGTCTCGGGGCACTAGGTCTTCAGCTCCGTCTTCGGGTCTTCAACTGGGTAACTCTCCCCGAGTGCTCTCGCGCGTCCCCCTTTATACCCCACCTGCGGACGTCGCTGCGAGCACCCACTTATTCGACCAATCGCTGGGCGCTGGCTACGATCCTCTTTTCCCACATCTCATCGTGCCTCACCACCCACGCCGCGCCGCCCCGTCATCTCTCACTCCCGGCGCGCGCGTCCACACCACGCCCACAACGCGTGCCCAACCCCGCACCCCGCGCTGCCCCGTGATCCATCACTGTCACAGTCGGCGCACGTCAATACCACCACTACACATGTATCAGCATGGTCCAACCGGCACAAATAATACAACAATGCTATTAGAATGTACCTCATCCAAAAAAAAAACATTTATAAATTAAAGTTTGCAAAGTAGCTTGGTGGTTTGCATGTTCACTTGAAAAAAAATCCGAGTTCCAAACGTTATTTAAAGGAGGATGAGGATGGTAAGGTTTTTATTCTAGACACTAGGGGCCACCACACTGCAAAAAATAGGCAATATTTGGCTCTTACACGGGGGGGACTGAATAGAAACAGGGTGGACGTTCTAAGAAAATTAATTTACCTGGGGGATTAAATGATCCAGAAGAGACTCAACATATATTGTTTTTATCTCTGAGCCTCTACCAAGTCTGTACATCAAGTTAACTCATAAATCATATACCCGACCATATTGGCTATAAGCTCATCAAGCCCCATTGTAAAAAGTGGAGTCTCCGGCTCTTATCAATTTTGTCTCTCTGGCCTCTCTATGTATATGCTGTGAAGAAGGGTAATTGCCAGAAACGTCGCCTATTATATTCTTCATGTTAAGGCCAAACTCACAGTGATAACGACGCATGCGTTGAGTTTTCTGTCATTTTTCGAATATAGATTGGCCACTGCTGTGTTTAAATTATAATTCTTCACGTATATAATTGGCCCATAGAACTGCATGCGGCCTATTTCTGTCGAACTAAAGCCTCCAATAAAAAGGAGAAATCACACATGGTGGTGTTGATGGTAATGCTGGAAGGATCCGGATATCTCGGTGATTGGGAATGTAATGATCCACCTATCGGTTGAGTCCATGCTGCACTCCCCTCTTGTAGACCACCTGAAAACGTAGAACAGGGCACACACACATACCTTACCCTAATAAGAGAGCACGCACATGCGCCTAAGAGAGGTCCCATCCTCACCTGCCTCCGCAAAATCCTTGGGCTGCAGCCCCCGAGCTGCGTTCTTCGTCACCTTTTAACGTTTCCATCGTTCATTTCCTACTACTCACCAGCGCCTCCTTCCCTCGTTTCTCCCTGGTCAGCATTAATACCACCTTCATCCAGCCAGCTGGTCAGCATTAATAAGAACTTCCTTCTGCCTGGCTCTTTTTGCATTTTAACCTCTCGGTTTTTAAAGGACATCCCCAGATAAGCTCGGCCTCACCCCTCTCGTGTATCTCATACAGCTGCACGAGCCGACTGTAGACGTTCGCTACTGTAGATCACATTCCCACGACTGTGGTATCACAGCTTTTATATATCTATGTACATATCAGGGTGGTCTTGTTTTTAAATAACGACAATGAAAGTGACCCATAAACATCCTTCAATTTGTCTAAATGTTCACAGTAAGCATAATTCAACAACAATAAACAATCCCAATCATGAGACTATGTTTTAAATGAGGACCAATCTAAGACATACTTACACCACTGCAGATTCTGCATATTCACATGAGTGTAGATTTTGTTCACGATCTAGCACACTTGTTAACATCTCGTAATACAGCAGTATTGGTGTAACAATAATGATTTCCACTTGTAATGCGCCGCACAGCAATCGCTCACTCCTCTAGAAGAGAGAGAGGTGCCAGTAACCACAAACAAGCAGGCAGCCACGCAATAAAGTGAAACCAACAATTCCCCAAGCTCTGCGGTCTTCTGTATGTGTAGTTGCTATCAGCCAATTAATGAGTGCTTACACGTTGTAGAAAACCGGAGCACCTGGAGAAAACCCACACATGTGAAGGGGAACACTTTATTTTTACACGGTCTCATTTAACTCACTCTGTCTGTTGTTGTTGCCATTGTTGTCGTTGTTGTATCCTCAAATCTTGTAACTCAAATTTAACCCACTTCCCAATGTGGTATCGACTGCAAACGTATGCATACTTATGTCATATTCGGTAAAGTCACGTATAAAGATAATAATAAATTAAATAATAACATACGACGTTTCGATTGCAACACAAGCAATCATCATCAGGTATAAATGAAATAGCAACAAAAAATTTAAGATTGATACTTATGTCATATTGATGACAATATTATATTATATCATAATTATTTTATATATATGTTTAAACATTCTTTTTTATATCTTATGTTTCGGCTTGGGTCTAATTGTCCACGCTCAACTGACGTTGGCTGAAATTGGTCACGGCCCCTTACGTTATGGCAAACTTCGGTGCCACTTCCTGGAGTCACGGAGTTCTGCCATTACTAGTAAATTTCCTTAAAGCGTGTTTTTTAAAAGTGTTTTTAAATATTACTTATATATACGAAAATGTGGAGTCAAATGTTAAGATGTAGTGCCCTCTCCTGACTAGCCAGGGTACGGGCACCTCCTCGACGCCCACTGCTAGAGAGTTTCACAACATTTGTGTGCGATCCACCAACCCTCGCCCCCACAGTGCTGGATTACAGACATGCACTGCCACCGTATTACAGCATGAACCAAAAGGCTGAAACGGGTCCAGAGTTATTTTTCTTAAGTAAATTCTGCCCGATAATATTGATTTAAAATGCAAAGAGGCTGATTGACTAAAACATGTTTAAATGTTTATTCAAATGAGGAGACAAAACATGAATTCTGCCTACGAGTATATTGCTGTTACCTAAACGTTCTCTGAAATCTCAAATCATGTCAAGTACACATTTGCGTTGCTTTATTCTTTTGAACCATTGCCAACGCAGTACCAAATAATTGGTATACATTTTGTAAGTCGACTCAACCACAATCGAGTTGCTGGTGCATCGTGTAAACAGCCGAATTGGGGAGACAAATGCAGCCTGGCGTGGTGCTGGCTACCGCCTGCTGTGCCTTGGCAGCTTCAGCAAATGCCCCAGCGCTATCTGCTGTTAAACTACCTCGCCAGGCATTCAGGAGGTCGTGGATTCGACCCCTACCCTGACGCCTGCTGTAAATGTGGGGTTTACATGTTCTCTGTGGTCTCGTAGATTTTTCTCCAGGTACTCCAATTTTTCCCTCCACATTTATAAACATGCGTTTAGAGTATACTGATTAGTTTTCCAAGTGATAAACCACTTCGTTGAGCTATAATTTTTGTCCAGGTTGTACTTGAAAAATAGCTACAAAGCTCAGTGGGCCTGATACAATTTCCGTGAATGAACTGTTATCGGAAATACAAAAAATCGTTGTCAAAGCAAATTTTTAATTGCGCAAATAGTTAGGTACTTGGACCCGTGGTTCTTTTTATAATATTTTTTTTGAGGCAATGTGTGGCCCGATACATCAAGTTGTGTTGCACATATACACCGTCAACATAAGCCAACCCGAGTATTAAAGGGGGAAGGGATGACAAGGGGAGAGAGGGATATCATCGAAACACACCTGACATAAAGAAAATGAAAACATGAGGTTACTTAAACGAGCAATTTGCAATGGTTATGTTGTATCAATGCCCCTTTTTCCAAAAAATAATATTAAGAATAATTAGGCCAACATTTTTTATATACATATATATATATTTAATTAAATAATGAAAACAGCCCCTACTCCTCACAAGCACACCATGAATCTGTGAAACGGGGAGGGCCATTAAACGGCAAGACTTCGGAGCAAAGAGAGGTCAAAGACTATCTAGAGATATCCAGATGGACAAAAGGTCGATGGCCTAACCTTCCCAAGACGTCTGGAGATGCACGGATAACGTGCAGAGCAGAGAAGCACAACTGTTGCAACTCGCATTTTCTTTAACGTTTTCCTTAACTAAAAGTAGAAACTTAACAAAAAGAATCAACCAACGGTATAAGACTGCAGCCTGCAATAGGGGCTTTTTATTTGTAATTCTCTTATTTTACTCGTACTCACCGCATATATTATTTTGTATTGTATGTTTCTATCTACATGACCTTACCAAAAACTAAAGAATACGAATTCAAGCAGTCAAGAAAGCTTAAGTGGAAACTTAGTTACACTTAACCTCAGGACATTAAAATATAACTCGAGTAAAACAGTGCAATCCCTGTATACAGATAGACAACAAATGTCCGGACCTCCCCGCCACCTTTGTCTTCCAACAGTTTGGCACAAACACACGCGTGCCATGAAATACGTATGGCGGGGTCTGGCCTCGGGATGACCCACGCAGGGGTAGCAAGGGAGTTAGAGGGTCGTGAAAATGGTTTATGACCTGACATTCAGGGGTGTCTGTTTTTTTTCTCGGTTTGTTTTCCTCTCGCAAGAGATGCGCAAGGAGGGGGTCAAAGGGTCGCGAAGGGGGGGTCTGTGCCTAACACTCCTAGCGTCTGTTTTTTTCACGTTTTTGAGTTTTAAGCACAACGCACATCACGCAGGGCAGTCTGGTTTGAGTCGTGCTCAGTCTTGCTCTCGACTTGCGACGCGGCGTTGCGAGGGAGACTCGCAAGGGAGTTGGGGCGGGTCGTGCCTCGAGGAGAGATGGAATGAGGAGGGGTCGTTAGAGTCGCAGAAGTCTGAGTTCAGCCTGGGTCGAGGCTGGGTTTCAGCCGTGCTCCGGCTGGCGGTGGCGTCGTGAGGGAGCAAACACCGATACCGATGGCCGGTGTCGCTTCTCGCAGAACAAAGTGGCGAGGTGTGGTTAAGTGCGAGTGAACCTTGCGAAATTCCAGCTATCATTCTCGTGAGAGAACCTGAACCAGCGAAGCCCAGAATTGAGGGCGGGAGAGGCATCAGCGAGTGCCCTATGAAGCTGCCGGTATGAAGCTGTCAGCTGCACGCCAAAGGTGAAAGCAAGGAGAGAGAACGGAGCAGTGGAAAGAGCCTGACAGGCCGCCCGTGAGGAAGAGGAGAGCGCCATCGAATGCGCCGTGTGTTTAATACACACACACACACCGACCAGCACCCGCCGAGAACAGACAAGACGTCCAGTAGTGGACGACGGAATCATCGCATCACGACGGCGAGCATCGTGCCGACTCGTCATCCAGTGGTGGAGGAGGTGCGCGCTCTCCGACAACGGAATCATCGCGCACCACGACGGCGAGCGTCTTGCCGACGCCACTCATCTAGCAGTGGAGAGAGAGTGCACGAGCAGCACCAAGTCTCGGGCACCATCAAGCGCCAAGCAACCAAGTTTTTTCAAGGAACATCGTGCCAACGCCGCTCAATCTAGCAGCGGAGAGAGAAAACCGACTACGGGCTCGCTGCGGCCACGCCCAAGCTGTTGGTGGTATAACCCCTCCCCCACCCCCCGCAAGCTAACAACACAACTCCCGGCTCTAAAAAAATTTAATTTTACAAGGGGACAACGCACACACAACACGCACACGAATAAGACTTTCAAAAGGTTATCTTTGTGTTTCAAAAAGGGTTGCCATTTCAAGGTGGTGCGTTCAATATCAACTGATCGTGCAAAGAAGTTGCTGCTGTCGAGTTAAATGAATAAGAAGTGTTTTAGTCATTCAATTTCGTTAATTGCATAATCTTGCCGATTAATCTATGGACGTATGCTTTCGCCTTTGCATATTAGAGTGTCATATGTTTGTTTAGAATTAAAATTGCTTAACAAAAGCGTTTGAGTGTTTCTTTCCAAGTCCATGTAAAACTGTCTTATTTATAAGAACTGTATCCTGCGTTGAGATATGAATTTGGAGACCTAACATTAAATAAACACACTAAGATAATCAATAAGATAATCGTTTTATCCTGATTGATACAACTCTGGATAACGAAGCTAAGCCTAAATATCATAACTATACACATTAACATAATTGCAAGCATCCGCATAAATCAATACTATTATCTCCGTGATTATCATAATTATGCATATAAGTATATAGATTCGCGTAATTTATGCAAATTACGCATTTTTTTTACATTTTTTTCAAAATTTAATAATCCGACATATACAACATGGTTATGCCCCTCAACCTCGGTCACGGTCTCTCGACCCTCCATTCTGATAACTGATTTCAGGTGTTGTCTGATGGGGAAATCTGGCCCTGAAATCCCCCCTCCTTTCCCTTGAGCTTATGGCTCAGGTGTTCCATTCCATAATATGCCATAAAAGTACTGTATTATTGTTTCCAGGTGGGTGGTTTATGGTTCTTGCAGTTAGTCAAAATATATTTTAAGCTATGGTATTGAAGGAATGGTGGTATTAAAGGTGTAGTGTCTTGAAGCTGTGGGAGGCATTCATCCGCATAAGGTTTCCTCTATTGTTGGGGACAAATCTGTGCCACAACGGTCATTAAATAACCTTGCGGTCTAGCTGTAAAGCTTTGCAACATCCGGGCAATACCAAAGGCAGAGATAATTTAGCACTTCGCCTAGAGAACATTTGGGGAAGTCTGAATAAATCTTCATACATTTCACCCTGCTCTCATTGGCTAAGTATGCCCCATGCACAAGCTTTATTTGAATTATTTGGAGTGAATGAGCGCTTGGACTCACCTTAGAGAATCGCCATATCCTGTCCCAAGTCTGCGGTGTGACTTCCTGGGGCAGAGACCTTTCCCACATTTTCTTGGTGGCCAGTCTCAAGACAGGGTCCTCCTCTCTCGGGGTGGATGGGCGGGGGAGGGGGTGGATGGGCGGGAGAGGGGGTGGAGGAGCGGGGGAGGGCGTGGAGGGGCGGGGGAGGGCGTGGAGGGGCGGGGGAAGGGCATGGAGGGGCGGGGGAGCCCAGGCGGGTGGATGGGGTGGGGGGTGGAAGAGCTGCCAAGGTATCGTGTCCAATTGATCACCTTCACGTCGAGATCACGTAGTAAAATCACGAAATGTCATCGCTAAAATTTGAAGAGTGGGTGCGAACAATGTTGTAGTCCAAATGTTACAATTATAGGTAGTAAATGTAGAGAGAGGGGAGAGAGAGAGGTGGAGACGCGTGGCACTTTCCTTTTACCGACACCTTCCGACGTTCCGGGATGATCCCTCGGGGCTGCAACGAGAGGGGGGGGATCCTCCCCCTAACCAAATTCAGCGCCGGTTCTCCATCCCCTTCGAGTCTTGTAGGAGCTCCTGGACCTCCCTGCACTCCATCGCCTCGCCTGGAGGGAATAAGTCCAGACGTCTTCCCCCCGATGTGGATCCGTAGTTTGGCCGGGTACAGGAGCTCCTCTCTTCCCCATGAGGTAAGCCTGCACAATCTCCTCCGGCTTGAGGGGAGGAGGGACCGAAGCTTCCGGACCTACCAGGGCGTCTGGTAGATGCTTGTGGATGTATGTTAGGGTACCCCGGGTAGAATTTCCTTCCAATCCATCTGTCGCCTCTGTACGCCTCCAGGTGATTCTCCCATCCCATTGTATCCAGTTTGTTGAACGCCATCTCCAGCTCCGCGAGCCTGGCTTCAGGGGTTATTCTTTGGTTCTTTCGGTTAAGTCACGTCTAAAGATAAAATAATAAATTAAATAATAGCATATTACGACGTTTCTATTGCAACACAAGCAATCATCATCAGGCATAAAAGAAATAGCAACAAAAATCTAACTAGAAAACTATAGACAGACATACAAGCAGACAGACATCACAAGGACACACAGAGAGAGGACACATATCGGCACAAAGAGAGAGGTCGTTTCTGTGACTGTGCCTTAAATATAGAGAGGGGGGCGGGGGCGGAGAGAGGGAGGGGGCAGATAAAAAATTAGCATATCAATGAGTGGACGGCAACGTGATGCTGCTGCAAGTAAGATGACGACGCGGCACGGCACGCAAGCTTGAAAATCAGGAGAAAGACACACTAAAATTAAATAACCTAGTAAAATATCGAAATGTAATGTAATGCAACACAGAGAGTCGGTCAACACACAATTAACGCATAGCCCGGTTGATTACGTATTTCAAAGATTGCTAAGTTAGAATTTAAGTGTGAAAATTCCAAAGAGAGGACCCAGGCAGAGAGAACAGACAGCGGTAAGCAAGATGACGACGTGATACGGTACGCAAGCTTGAAAATTAGGAGAAAGGCACACTAAAATTAAATAACCTACTAGGTTATTTAATTTTAGTGTGCCTTTTAAATAACCTACTAGGTTATTTAATTATAGTGTGCCTTTCTCCTAATTTTCAAGCTTGCGTACCGTATCACGTCGTCATCTTGCTTATCGCTGTCTGTTCTCTCTGCCTGGGTCCTCTCTTTGGAATTTTCACACTTAAATTCTAACTTAGCAATCTTTGAAATACGTAATCAACCGGGCTATGCGTTAATTGTGTGTTGACCGACTCTCTGTGTTGCATTACATTACATTTCGATATTTTACTAGGTTATTTAATTTTAGTGTGTCTTTCTCCTGATTTTCAAGCTTGCGTGCCGTGCCGCGTCGTCATCTTACTTGCAGCAGCATCACGTTGCCGTCCACTCATTGATATGCTATTTTTTCCTCTTCCCCCTCCCTCTCTCCGCCCCCGCCCCCCTCTCTATATTTAATGCACCGTCACAGAAACGACCTCTCTCTTTGTGCCGATATGTGTCCTCTCTCTGTGTGTCCTTGTGATGTCTGTCTGCTTGTATGTCTGTCTATAGTTTTCTAGTTAGATTTTTGTTGCTATTTCTTTTATGCCTGATGATGATTGCTTGTGTTGCAATCGAAACGTCGTAATATGCTATTATTTAATTTATTATTTCATCTTTAGACGTGACTTAACCGAAAGAACCAAAGAATAATTCCTGCAGTCACGAAAGCTCAAAAATTAAGATTGGCTTCAGGGGCTTTCATCGTTTCGCCTTGTGCCTCTGTGGTGGTCAGGATCATCCTGATCGTTTCTTCTTGTCTTTCTACTCTCCCACAAATCTCGTCCAGCCTCTCCTCCAACGCACGCAGAATACCTGTTATCTCTTCTACTCTATCCAGCAGGGTCTGTAGCATCTCTTTCACGTTACCTACGATGGTGTCTGGCCTGCTCTTGACGGGAGACTCAGGAGGAGACGACGCCTTGGCTTTTATCTCAGGAGCCCTCGCCGCCATTAAGTGCTGCATCAGTGCTCCTCCTGACCTAACACGAGGTGGGGTATTGTGGCTTAGAGTCTAGGCCCGAGTTTGTAGGGGTGGTCTAAGCCATCCCTCTTCTTATGTCTGGATACTCGGTCTTCAGAGAGTTATTTTAATGTTCTCGAGAAAAAAAATAACTACCCAATTCCAACAACTCTGACTTTGGATTGATTATAGGGTGTAGGGTGTCAGTCGGGTTCAGAGTGATCCGTCTTGTGCTGCTCACTCATCCATGACGCCAACGGAGGTCTCATTCTACCACTTTTTGACTTTCTGTGACATGGCTTAGAGATTGACTACTGATGAAACACGAAACAGACTAAACCCACTTCATAAATCTGTTCTTTGATTTGCGATTGATGTAGCATGCAGGACCCACCATTGTGACCTCTACTTAAAACTTTATCACATCACTTAATGCAAGAAGAAATATGCATTGGGTCCTGTTCATCCGTATAATACTTATTGACAAATGTGCTCTAATCATCTTATTCATTAACCCTATTGACAAACCTAAGAAACCCAAGAAGTCCTTCTAATTACCTTTTTAAATGTCCCTAGACAAGTAGAATAGACAACACAGTCTTCGCAGCACCAACATTTTGGAACAACCTTATTTCTTGCCCTAACATCGTAAATCTTCCTTCAAAAATAGCCCGAAGCAAAAGATCAGTGCTGGCTTGAACTACATCTGCAGATGTGATTTGTAACTTTAATCCTTACCCATGAATCAAAGTTACATTTTAATGTGCAATTTCATTGAGGGGCCGGGTATTGTCTTGGTGTGGACTGGGACTGTTACAGGTATGAACAACAGTTCAACACTGCCCACCAGGGATTATTTGTCTGTCTGTCGTTTTGTATTTCATAAAGCGCTTCAGGCGGGCTCAGCACCACGTGACGCGCCGCCCCACGCAGCTTGCGCCGCGTAACACGGATCACAGGAATGGGCTGTCCAACCAAGTTCCTACCTGCCCACTCCGAAGGAACGTGTTTTTCTGCCTTGCCCAAGCTGGCAAGGGCCACGGGTGAAGACGCGTTGCGGACAGGTGCCCGAGATGCCCGAGATGCCCCAGCGTTAAGACGACTACGTGGCTGTGGCTCCGGTGTCGTGGAGGGGCAGGAGTACACGGGGGTTGACGACTCACACCCGCGGAGACTCCTGTGGAGCCAATTAACAGGGCCAACCCCTCAAGTTTCTTAACTCTGCACATTTTTATATAATAATGCATATTCTCAAAATGGAGATTATAGGACATACATGCGTGCAGGGTGAGTGGATCATTGGTGTTACGCTGCTTGCAAATACCTACCCGGCCATAATTGGCTTGATGGAATTCATTCCACCGTGATATGGGTTTTATTTGGGAGAGGGGGGTATTCTCTCAGATGCCTACCCGACATCCTGCACCCTATGCCACGTGTGCACCCCGCACCTCCCTGCTCAACATCCTTTTCTTGGTTCTGAGGAAGGCTGGGCTATTTGGGGATGAGGTGCAGTGGTTGGCAAGGAGGGGGGCGACCCTTTGGTCTGTGGCTCTGCAGCATAACGGCCACAATTGCCAAGTGAATGCAGTCACGGGTTGGCACCCATAACCGCCGAGAATATAAAAAAAAATTACGGCGTTTAGCAATGGAGAGTGGCCCTGTTATGTCTCCACATTACAACCCATCAGCCATGTGTCTACAATGCCTTTTCAGCCATTCCTGTGCGTCCTTTCTTGTCAATGTTCTGAGCTCATTGCATAGCTTTTTGTACTTAGTAACCATTTCACCCGATCCCTTAATCTTTTCGCCTAATTTCTCTTTTCCTATGCTGGGATCCAAGGTTCAGTTATTAATTTTATTTTGGGTTTTACTACTAAGGTTATTGTCGCTTCTACTGCTTGCTCCACTATCCTCTTCAGTGCTAATGCCTTGCTGTCTATGCTAAAGTGTTCTATTTTCCCCATACCCCATTCCCCCGGATTCAACTCGACATTTCCTCTTGAATTAGTTCAAAGTAATTCAAGATCAATGCTGTCAAAACAGAATTCCTTTTGCAAAAAGTCAACCGTCATTAAAAACTCCAGTTTGAGTATTTCCTAAACTCAGACAATCCACTCTAACAGCTCCAATTATTCACACAATATTTGAAACATTCCAACATTCCTATCACTCCTCATCTTCCTTTACTCCCCTATAACTCCTCATCTTCCTTTACTCCCCTCCACACACTCCTACCTCTCCCTGATCATCTCACTCTACCTCACTCTCAAAGTTCCCAATCAAACTTAGCTGGAAATGCCTTTCCCCAACCACCCGTGCTTTCGACTGCTTCTTCCTCTTGAAGTCCAGGCTTCCTCTATTAATTCTCTAACTGTCTATTTCTCTCTAGAGAATAAATAATTATGCATCTTCTCTTCAGGATACACATGTTTCACTGCTTCTGACTTGTATTTGGAAACTATATTAATCCAATTACTTTCTATGCAGATCATAATTTAAGCGTTTAACATGAGACGTAAGAGAGGCATTATATGACCCTTAAATATCCAACCAATCAACCTCTGGGTTCTCATTTAGATGTCCAAATTAGAACATAAATTTTTGGGGGATTTTTCTAGTTGTAAGCATACCACCAGTTTCATAGAAATTATAGAAATGTATTAAAGTTATATTGATAATTTGATTATGTATTTGGTAAACCTGGCTCACGAGACAGCTGTGGAAAAACTACAGTAGGTGGAGCATGTTCACCTACATGTGCTGGATTGAACCAGTGTACGTCGTGTTGATGCAAACGAGTGCCCATGAGAACAACCAAATCCCCATGAGAAACAACAGATGCTGTCATCATCTTTCAAAAGCATATGAGGTTCCACACTCCGTGTATACACGCAGTCTATGCCTTTGTATCAAAAACCTTTCAATGCTGCTCACAACATTTTCGAAGTGTGAAAAAAGTTCACACGTACATAAATGGGACTGTTAGTAATTATAATCTCTCAAATGTAAAATAGTATTGAGAAAGGCCTTAGTGAATGCTTGAAAGCCTCAGTACGATTTATATTATTAGTACCAAAGTGAATTGATTATTCTTGTTATTGAAGTGATTTTTATTTTATCATATGCACCTCGTTATATGCAGCCTTGTGTGTGAATGATACCCTGCTAATAACCAGCGTGGCTGTAGGGGCACATTTTATTATGTTTGAATTATGCTTCCAAACAGTGATTACATTATCACAACCCAACATATTCCGATTGGACGTGCTGACAAATATTCATAAGCGAATATTGAACAAAACGGTACCTCTGTGTAACGTTTTAATTTTGCATTTAATAAAGAACTCCACAAATTACACATTCATGGTAATGACTATTGATGCTCCCATTTGTTTTTTCAACGTCCAGTTCTAATTGTCACTAAACCTATGCCAGTGAATACGTTGATAGTGCACCTTCCAGGTCCATAATTGGTTAGTTATAACGAGATGATACGAAAGTTTTATTAAGTTATGCTTTCTTGTTATTTGAATCTTGGCATCAATATAATGTATTGTCTAATTCTATATTTTTTATTATTGAATTCACAAATCTTTGGGAATTGTATTTACTACATAATGATAACATGCAAAATATTTACACGAGGGAAAAAAAGTGGTGTGGTGTAATTGCAATCATGTTACAAGGCAGTTGTGCACTGTAAGTAAGTGAACTGGGTAGTGACCTAGCCGAGCGGTGGTACGTTTGGTTGCTTGTTGCAGAGGTTCGCCGTTAAATCCCAGGAACTGCCCTGGTTAAATCTGTGGAAGTGTGAGTGAAAAATATTGGCACCGTCCGTCTAACATTGGAGTTTATTCGACCAGTATGCCACGTGTCCCCGCGGTATGGTCAGAACAGGGAAGTTATATAGGTTAACTGCAAGTAACTTTAAATTGGGAAAAGCCACCGAGGGTCAACTCCAAGAGCACAGGGCTGATTGAAAACAGCCAGGAGCCTAGAACCAAGATTTCTTCTGAGTAACTGGAGAGTGCATAGAACCCAGCCCGGCAGCAAATCACATACTGCTAGCCCAGGCAATATGAGTTTTCATTTGAACAAACTTTTTATTTATTACAAACAATCTTCCTATAGCTTAATACTTTTCACAAAATGTACATGTACGTCTGATCTGCGTATATATAATAAGTATTTTTGCTAAGCAACAAGATGGTTCGAGGCCTTCTGTTAGCAATTAGCTCCGCTGATCATATCTGGGTTCAAATTAATGACGTTCATGTCGCCTAGATGATGGTATTAGTTGTGGAAACTAACATGAAAACAGATCACAAATGGGCCATGAAAGTTGAACATGTATGCGTTCGCAACCAATATTTTCCATCGAAGGGTTAGATTGCGTAAAAATGTCATTCAACCGGCCACCACCTAGCATAGTCAGTAAGGGGTGTCACAAACAAAACATCTCAATTTGTTACTAGTTCAGCAAACTGGTGTGTTGCATAATAAACCCACAACATTTATCATAATTAATGGCGAAACGTCGTACTCAGATTGAATATGCTGTGGTTTGGCTCTCCAATACACCGGTGTGCTGTAAAAGTGACGAATTGGCATGTTCTATTTATGTGACAACCCTTACTAGTTGGCTGTGTCGGGTGGTGGCGGGTTTTAACTACACATTTATATGGCGGGTTTTAACGACACATTTATATGGTGGGTATTAACGACACATTTATACATTTATATGCGATCTAACCCAAAACACCTCCTATGGAGGATATTGGTCGCGAAAGCCTACGTGTTCAACTTACAGAGACCCATATACAGTAGTAATTACTATATTATAATCATCAGAGTAGAACACAATGAGTGTGGCGCCACCTGGCTGAAAAATGTTGCTACACTACAATATTGTGTTAAGGCTGTCAGTGCAGCAGCAGCCTTAATTTGTAACTCAAGACGTTCATGGGTGTCGTTATTCGGCGTTTTATATTATCGCGTTTTACATATAACTAGGTTTCCTATCTTAAAAAGAGGGCCCTTGCCTATAAACATATGGCAGTTGATTAGCATTGGTTCAATCGAGCCTGACTGCTCACGAGACACGGAATGTTGAAACCGGTTGTTGCTTATCACATCTGGCAGTTCAACAGCACCTTCAATCTATTATAAAAGCCCGGCGTTCCGTGTGTCTGTTTGTTCATCAGCCCCCATGTACTCCTGCCCCTCCACGACGCTGGAGCCACAGTCACGTAGTCGTCCTTACGCTGGGGGCATCTCGGGCACTCGTCTGCTACATGTATTCACCCGTGGCCCCGCCAGCTTGGGCAAGGTAGCTAAACAACAAAAACAATCCCAGTCCACACCAAAGCAACACAGGGCCCCTCAATTAAATTACACATTAATATTTAACTATTGAAGGCTTTGTTGCTGCTTTCGTCAGTGCCCCCATAAGGCGCGAGTATGCTTCATCTATTGAGTTGATTGCTCGGGATGCTGAAAATGATTCGCTGAAATGCTGCAGTGTAGTCTGTCCATTGTGCCTTGTGGAAGTTCCAGCGTGGTTTTAAGGCGCTCGTGATAATGATGGGCAGTGCCGACTCCTGGGGAATATGTTCAGAACGGTGCATGACACTGGCATTTGATGGCCGAAACTGCACTGACCCAGCAGAGGTCCGATTAATATTCCAGTTTCCACCAGGCTGAGCGAAATGTGCCTTGCTGTTTGGGGTCGTGTACCAGGTGCATATCGCACTGTGATGCCCACTTCACAAGCGCCTCGCCGTTTTCATTAGACACTAAATATGGTGGCGTATATTGCTGGAAGTTGAAACTTGGGTATACTAACTGATACACCCCATGAGTCATGTGGTGGTTTATATACATTGTAGAGAGTATGAGCGCCAATGTGTACTGCATCGCAGACAAGAAAGTGGCATCGGCTCGACGTTAACCATTTCACAGTTCACACAGTGCATGTCCATATTTTTGGGTAAAGTGAGCAGCAGAAAAGGTTAGGTCCAGCTATCTGGAAACACCCTGCCTGGTAATCTGAAAAAAATGAGTTCTCCTGTAAAACGGACGACGTCGATATTGTGTGAAGTGGCTAAATCGTGATAGAAATCACGTTTAGCCACATATAGTCCTTCCACATTGAGCTGGAAGAACACGGAGTGCGGGCTCCACAGCCTTGGGAGCCTAAGGCTTAGACAGGAGGTGTAGCTGGTCTCACTGTAGTCACGTATTGGCCGGGATCATGACGATGCGGTCAATGAGCTGGTGCACGTGGCACCCGAGTTGCTCGACATGTGCTGAAGGAGGAGGCTGTGACACGACTCTGTGGCTACGTGGACCAACGTCCACTCACATTACATTGACATTAATTGATATTCATTTGTTTATTACATTTATTTTTACGTGTATCTGGTGCTCTGTGTAAAAGTCACTTGTCAAAGCATTCGCTGAAGATTATAAATATATTTTCACCGGCTGCGTATTGCTGTGTAGAAGCTATTTGGCCTGTTACTCTTTGTCAACCGTCAGATTTTCTGGGCCACAGTTATGCCTTCCCTTATCTCTGCTTATGAAATGTACACCCCTTTAAAGGAACTGCACCAGTATCAAACATTCAGGTTGTCGTGCTTATTCTTCCTCTGTGCAACTCGGCTGGATTGTTGGATGAGGTTTTATCAGGAACAAATTTTGCCCGTAAGTCGATGACTTCCCGTACATTATTGTGTTCTGCCTTACGAGTCGATCGGGGTTTGGGAACAGATACTGTTCCAAAGTCGGTTCAACAAAAAAGGAAAGCATTGTTGAACTGATGAATAACAAGAATGTACATTTACATATAATAGTGTAAAAATATTGCATAGTAATTAAAACATAAAATAAAGTAACATATAATCCCGATGCTGGCTTGCTTGTCAGAAGGGATTGTAATGAGTCCCCACATTTGCACGGACATACACACCTATGTAACCTTCACAGGCTGTTGTTGGCAAGTGCTGTTAGCAAGCAGTGCCTATGAAGGCCAGCACAGCTTTCATTGGCGCCAGGCCGCCCTGAACTCCCTAGTGGGGATGTTTACACACCATACCAGCTACTCATTTGAGGCTGAGTCGACCTAGGGGAGGCCCAGAACCCATTCGGATAATCGTCACTGGTGTTGGTCGTGAGCGGGAATTGAACTAGGGAAACTAGGTGAGTAGTACAGCCCACTAGGAGGCGGTAGTGTAGTGGTTATCGTGGTACTGTGCTACGAACCCGGCAGAGAACCGAGTTCAATTCCCGCTCACGGCCAACACCAATGGCGATGATCTGAAACCGCTCCTGGCGCTCCCCTAGGTAGACTCAGACTCAAATGAGGAATCTCGTACAGTTTGTTGTAAACATCACCACGAGGGAGGGAAACGCAGTCGGGCATGGTGCTGTTTGGCCTTCATTGGTGCTCACGAACAGTACTTGCTCCTACAGTATGTTACGGCTATATGGGTGATCTTTGCAGTTAGCACACTGCATTACAAACCCAGTGAACCGAGTTCGATTACGAGTTCTAATTACTGAACAAAACTAAGGCTTACTGGGCTGTATAGGGTTTTTTTTCAGAAGTGACATAACCACAAATGATTGCTCCAAGAAGTTGCTTATCGTGTGGAAATTAATTGCAGCCAAATACTCTAAATGCATGTTTCTAAATGTCAAGGTAAAAACCGGAGGACCCGGAGAAAAATCAGTACGACCATGGGGATACATGCAGACTCCAAATATATAGCAGGCGTCAGGGTTGGGATCGAACCCATGACCTCCTGTATACCAGGTGAGGGGTTAACTAGTGGCGGCTCCTGCAAAATCTCTCAGGGGGGCAAATGTCTGGATGATTGATAAGGATAAGGTCCACCCATGCAATGGATAAATTAACAGCTTAAGCATGTAAAGGCAATTTCACTTCTTTAATATTAATGCAAAATAAAGTGACTCTTACAATACATCTTGTTTGTTTCTATACTCACTATTATTACAATCCACTCAGTTTCTTTTATTAAAGATTCCACTAGGTGGCGACAAATAATATTGTTGGATGAAACGTGCTTACGTATGATGACGTAAGCACGTTAGTGCGAGCCCTCCCGGAAGCCATAGAGAATGCATTGCAGCGCCCGCCGTTCGAAAAAAACATCTTTGAATGTAAGTCTATGGGAACACTCTGGGCGATTCTCAGCCGGAGTGAAATCGCCCAAAAAGAGGCGGTACTCCACAGAACGTAGCATGACGCTGATTGGACTATATCCAGAGGCACAGCAACGGCTCGCGAAACTCTGTGGTTGAATGACATTGGCGGTGTGTCACCCAATCGCCCTAATGAAGAAACCGCCCCTGGGGTTAACATCCTGGCATTCATGGCGATGAGCACTTGACGATGCTCGTTGTTGTCATCGCCAGCAAAGACGTCATTAACTCAAATTGCAAATGTTGTTGTGGGGTTGCTCTTCTACTAAAGTAGTAGCACATTGGTACATTCCGTTAACGTGACAAACCTTAAGATCTTGCTGTGTCAACTGGAAGAGGGTGTAGAACAAATTGACATCAGATCGAGTCCAAAATATTTAATTTAAAAACCATGACAAATTTACACATTAAAGTTTTGAATGACAAAAAAACTTTCCCTTCCTGGCGTAATACAAGTTTTAAGATTATCAAACAACAATTAGACACCAATTACAAAGAATCAATATCGCGATACTGGTGAAAGGGTCTCAGAGCTGAATTATCATTTCATTATAATATTATCATGGCCAATGTTCAATGCACAATATATGCATTGTTTATGATAAAGTCTACTCAAGGACATACAAGCCTGCTGCAGGATTGCATTATTTTGTTGACTTGAGCTAGAAAATCAGTGCTATGTTATAATCCTTGATTTTTTGAAAATATCACCTACTTCAAAAAGTTATAGATGAAAAAAATCAATCACGAATAGTAAAGGATACTGATTCATATATTTTTTTTTATAAAAATTATTGTGGTTAAATAATGATAAGAAATATCACTGTCAATTCTAAATGGTTTATGAAATGCCATGGACGCTCATCTGGTGAAATCGAGCTCCATTTTTGGTAGGCCAATCAAAAAGATGCCGAATATAACATCCCCTACGTAACATGGCTGACATGATGTCCCCCATGCAACATGGCCGATATGACGTCCCCCACGCAACTTGGCCGACATGACGTCACCCATGCGAGACATCACTCCTTCAGGTTGTCTTCTTGATATAGATGTTTATATTATAAATGTTGGTGTTAATTCTTAAAGTTTTCAATCATTCATTCTATCAATAATCAGTAAAAGTTGTTCATCGTTATTGGTTACAATAGACATACGGACGCATAACATTGTAACTCCCTTGTCAATTTGAAGTTTCGGCAGAGGTTATCTTGAACTGAATTTACAATGTTGCTACGATTTCGTAAGTTAATTGTTCAATATGAGACCCCCAGGTGGTAACATCACCCAAAGGTCCAATAGGGGTGCTTCGAAGCGAGCGTTCGTGGAAGAGGCGCTCTGGGTGCCGATGGCTCTTGTCGTCGCATTCTGAGCAGAATGACCCCTCGCAGTCTTCGCACCTCACCTCCGTCGGCCTCCCACAGACGCCACAGACGTTGGCTGCAAGCGGCAGGGTAGCGATGGGGAACAAACACACAGAGACCAATGTTTACAGAATACAAACACACACAGTGAGCTGGAATACATACACACAGCGAGAAATGTGTACAGAATACACAGTGAGTAATGCGTACGGGATACACACACAGTGAGCTAGGCATACAGAATACACAGACTGAGCAATGCGTACACAATGCACACAATGAGCAATGCATACAATACACGCCATGAACAATGCATACAGAATACACAGACTGAGCAATGCATACAGAATACACGCAATGAGCAATGCATATGTAGTGACATGTCACTGTCTAATGCCGGCCCTAGAGAGGCACGGCGTGCGATGTATGGACATCGCGGGCACCACGTATATGTGGGTGCAGTACCGGCCCTAGAGGGGCTCGGTGAGCACTGACTGGGAGTGCTGGATGGCACCACGCTCTTGCGTGCAGTGCCGGACCCCTACAGGATAGGGTGTGAGAGTGCAGGCCACGGGAAAGGGGTTACTAAGGGCCGTGGCACTCTGGTTGACCCCGAAGAACACGTGACCGGCAAAGTATACACAGGGCCCCCAGGTAGGGGCTAGGGGTGGTCACGTGTCAGGACGGAGATCCTGCTAGAGAGTTCTCGAAGGTGGTCGTGGCTAAGGGCGGAGCCAGCCACACCACGGAGGATATAAGCCGGGTCCCCGAGAGGGACCGGCTGCTGTGGCTATCCTGAATAATCTACGTTCTACGTCCGAGAAGAGTCACCAACACGTGGACCTGGACCCAGTGTGTAGTTAGCCTGGTGGTCCACCACCATAGTGTGTAGTTAGCCTGGTGGTCCACCACTATAGTGTGTCGCTATCCTGGTGGTCCACCACCATAGTGTGTAGTTAGCCTGGTGGTCCACCACCATAGTGTGTAGTTAGCCTGGTGGTCCACCACTACAGTGTATAGCTATCCTGGTGGTCCACCACTATAGTGTGTAGTTAGCCTGGTGGTCCACCACCATGGGTTGTTATCTGGTAAAGGGGCAGTTACCCCTTTGTGTTGGTATCAATAAATGTGTTGCCTCCAAAGAGTACGTCTGTGACTCAGTTGAACTCACTACACATACAGAATACACACTGGGCAATGCATACAGAATGCACACACTGAGCAATGCGTATAGAATACACACACAGTGATACAGAATACACAGCAATACATACAGAATAAGACAGTGAGCAATGCATACAGGATACACACAGTGAGTAATGAATACCGTATACACACACAGTGAGCAATGTGTATAGAATCCTGAGATCCCCAGTCTCTCTGTATCTCTAGATCCTTTGAGACAATGTCTCCCCGTATCTCTAGATCCTGAGAGTTCCTGTCTGCCTACATCTCTAAATCCCGAGATCCCCAGTCTCTTTGTATCCCAAGACAGTGAGAACCCTAGTCTCCCTGTATCTCTAGTTCCTGAGAGTGCCTGTCTGCCTACATCTCTAAATCCCGAGATCCCCAGTCTCTTTGTATCCCGAGACCCTGAGAACCCTAGTCTTCCTGTATCTCTAGATCCTTATCGACCATGTCTCCCTGTATCTCTAGAACCTGAGAACCCTAGTCTCCATGTATCTAATCTGTCAACCCTTAGTGCCCCAGTCTCCATGTATCTGATCTCTCAACCCTTAGTGCCCCAGTCTCCCCGTGTCTGGAGCAGGCCCCCATGTCTCTGAATCCCAGGTGGTTCCCCAGTGTCCCCCCACGTGTGCCGGGGGGCTGGCCTCACTCTGGCCGCCGTTCATGCTCCGCTCGTGGTGCTTGCGGTCGAGGCGCTCGTGCTGCTTCTCGTCGCAGCTGCGGCAGAACGGCTGCTTGCATTCGGTGCACGACACCTCGGGGTGACCTCCGCAGATCGCGCAGGCGACTTCGCACACGAACAAAAGGCGACAGTACCCCAGGTACACTTTTTAACGGGACTGTCGAGGGCAAGTGCTGTTAGTAGGAGCAGCGAGGAGCTGAGGCTATGAAGGCCGGCATAGAGTGCGCGAGGTTAGGTGCAAGCAGCTGGGTGGATAACACCACTCTCACACACATACATTCCCCCCTCACAAACGACAAAGACCTCCCCCCATATAGCCTGAAGAGACTGTTTGTGCAAGTGCTGTTAGTGAGTCGCATCTAAGAAAGCTGGCACAACACAAAGCTGGCACAACACACGAGGGAGTGCGTGGCCAGCACCATGCCCAGCCAGCCTCCTTTGCCTCCCTAGCGGCGATGTTTACTTAACACCACACCAGGTACCTCATTTTAGGCCGAGTCGACTGATGGGGGGGATGCCCTTGGACCGGGTTCAGATAATTGTCACCGGTGTTTAGCCCTAAGCGTGAATCGAACTCTTGTCTCTTCCGAGTTTGAAGCAACAAAGCGGTGCAGCGCTAACTGCTGTGCCACCGATCCCCACAGGAGACTGCACAGCACATGGCTCGAGTCCCACTCATCACATACGTGGGGGGGGGGGTGACGTCGTACAGCAGTCCCTCGTTTAACGCGGCAGTAGTACATGCATACCCCGGTTAGCGCTAAGGGCCGTCCATAAACGACCTCACGCGATTTTGGCCGATTTTTGACCCCCCCTCCCGCCCTCGTCACACGTCGTCACAAAAGTCAGACCCCCCCTCAAATATGACGTCACAAAGCTCTGCCCCCTCCCCCAAACCATATTTCCATTTTGAAAATAAAACATGCTTCAAATCACTTTAAACTATTGCCATTGTAGTGCGTATTTAATGTAGCACTGCACTCTGATGTTGTAGGAGAAAACATTTATAAAAAAGTATTTCATTAAGTAGAACGTGTTGTCTATATTTATTTAAAGTTGCGCATTTTGATTTGACGCCACATTTCTCAACCCCCCCCTCCCTTCCCCCCTCGTCACACATCGTCACAAATGTCTGACCACCCCCTCCCTAGGAGCGTCACGTCATTTATGGACGGCGCCTAACCCCATGCAGTGCTGATTCGTTACAGACATGTTTATTCTCTAGGAAAATGAATACAGTACATAGTAACATATCGTAGATAAACATGAGGATGAAAAGCCGTAATTGAGTTTGCACGGTGTACGCTCTCATCCAAATATTTTACAGTATTAGCGCCCTTTTACACTCTGCCCTCAGCCAATGAGCGAGCGTTATCATACTCGAGTGGGCGTGGCGTTCGCTGTCCTCCATTGAGTGATTTCCTCTGCTGTCCAGTTTGAGTGGTGCTCGCAAGGTGTTTGGTGTACCCCTCCGTGGTCTGTCTCTCTTACCGCTGCTCTCCTGTTTTGGTGAACAATGCTGAACACATAATGGCGAGGCACTCAACCCTTGATGCCTTCTTCAAGAAGGCTACCAGAGTTCGCTGGATGATGAGCCACAATCTCGCCCATCTTCCCGCTTGTAATTTCCATCTTGTCTCCCAGTGATGCCAATTTCGACACATCGGGGTCGCACCATGCACTCGTGAGGACACTGTTTTTCTTAATAAAAAATGTACCATTACAATAACTCAATGAACCCCTAATGTGTTGGTCGTAGGTCGCACGATGTCGGAAACACATTTCCATAGGGCCAATGCTATAATGACCCCATATAGCGCTGATTCACCTCGCGCTGACGTTTCCAGGTACCCATCCCCCACGCTATACGGGGTATGCATGTGGTAGGAGGAGGAGGTGCGTTCCTGACAAGTGTCGCGTTAAGCAAAAACCACGTTGAGCGAGGAACGAATTACTGTACAGTACTGAACATACCGTACACTCAGCCTGAAGGCATCCACATGGCACGACAGAAACCGAGATGAGGGTACACCGCCACATACTATATCGTTCCATCTACTACTGCATTATTCCAATCAACAGTGCGGCTCAAGACGTCGACCGTTCAGAAACTGCGTTAAGACAGCTCATGTTCCACGTTATAGCGGTGTGTGTGTTCCACGTAATAGCGGTGCGTGTGTTCCACGTTATAGCGGTGCGTGTGTACCACGTTATAGCGATGTGTGTGTTCCGGTTATAGTGGTGTGTGTGTTCCACTTTATAGCGGTGCGTGTGTACCACGTTAGAGCAGTGTGTCTGTTCCACGTTATAACGGTGTGTGTGTACCACGTTATAGTGGTGTGTGTGTTCCACGTTAGAGCGGTGTGTGTGTTCCACGTTATAGTGGTACGTGTGTTCCACGTTATAGCGGTGTGTGTGTTCCACGTTATAGTGGTACGTGTGTTCCACGTTATAGCGGTGCGTGTGTTCCACGTTATAGTGGTACGTGTGTTCCACGTTATAGTGGTGTGTGTGTTCCACGTTATAGAGGTACGTGTGTTCCACGTTATAGCGGTGCGTGTGTTCCACGTTATAGTGGTGTGTGTGTTCCACGTTATAGTGGTGAGTGTGTTCCACGTTATAGCGGTGCGTGTGTTACACGTTATAGCGGTGCGTGTGTTCCACGTTATAGTGGTGTGTGTGTTCCACGTTATAGTGGTGTGTGTGTTACACGTTATAGCGGTGCGTGTGTTCCACGTTATAGTGGTGTGTGTGTTCCACGTTATAGTGGTGTGTGTGTTCCACATTATAGTGGTGTGTGTGTTACACGTTATAGCGGTGTGTGTGTTCCACGTTATAGTGGTGTGTGTGTTCCACGTTATAGTGGTGTGTGTATTCCACGTTATAACGGTGTGTGTGTTACACGTTATAGCGGTGCGTGTGTTCCACGTTATAGCGGTGTGTGTGTTCCACGTTATAGTGGTGTGTGTGTTCCACGTTATAGTGGTGCGTGTGTTCCACGTTATAACGGTGTGTGTCTTCCACGTTATAGTGGTGTGTGTGTTCCACGTTATAGCGGTGCGTGTGTTCCACGTTATAGCGGTGCGTGTGTACCACGTCATAGCGGTGTGTGTGTTACACGTTATAGTGGTGTGTGTGTTCCACGTTATAGCGGTGTGTGTGTTCCACGTTATAGCGGTGCGTGTGTTCCACGTTATAGCGGTGCGTGTGTACCACGTCATAGCGGTGTGTGTGCTCCACGTTATAGTGGTGCGTGTGTTCCACGTTATAGCGGTGTGTGTGTTCCACATTATAGTGGTGTGTGTGTTCCACGTTATAGTGGTGTGTGTGTTCCACGTTATAGTGGTGCGTGTGTTCCACGTTATAGCGGTGTGTGTGTTCCACGTTATAATGGTGTGTGTTCCACGTTATAGTGGTGCGTGTGTTCCACGTTATAGCGGTGTGTGTGTTCCACGTTATAGTGATGTGTGTGTTCCACGTTATAGTGGTGTGTGTGTTACACGTTATAGTGGTATGTGTATTCCACGTTATAGTGGTGCGTGTGTTACACGTTATAGTGGTGTGTGTGTTACACGTTATAGTGGTGTGTGTGTTCCACGTTATAGTGGTGTGTGTGTTCCATATTATAGTGGTGTGTGTGTTCCATGTTATAGTGGTGTGTGTGTTCCACGTTATAGTGGTGTGTGTGTTCCATGTTATAGTGGTGTGTGTGTTCCACGTTATAGCGGTGTATGTGTTCCACGTTATAGCGGTGTGTGTGTTACACGTTATAGCAGTGTGTGTGTTCCACGTTATAGTGGTGTGTGTGTTCCACGTTATAGTGGTGCGTGTGTTCCACGTTATAGTGGTGTGTGTGTTACACGTTATAGCGGTGTGTGTGTTCCACGTTATAGTGGTGTGTGTGTTCCACGTTATAGCGGTGCGTGTGTTCCACGTTATAGTGGTGTGTGTTACACGTTACAGCGGTGTGTGTGTTCCACGTTATAGCGGTGTGTGTGTTCCACGTTATAGTGGTGCGTGTGTTCCACGTTATAGTGGTGTGTGTGTTCCACGTTATAGTGGTGTGTGTGTTCCACGTTATAGTGGTGTGTGTGTTCCACGTTATAGCGGTGCGTGTGTTCCACGTTATAGTGGTGTGTGTTACACGTTACAGCGGTGTGTGTGTTCCACGTTATAGCGGTGTGTGTGTTCCACGTTATAGTGGTGTGTGTGTTCCACGTTATAGCGGTGTGTGTGTTCCACGTTATAGTGGTGTGTGTGTTACACGTTATAGCGGTGCGTGTGTTCCACGTTATAGTGGTGTGTGTGTTCCACGTTATAGTGGTGTGTGTGTTCCACATTATAGTGGTGTGTGTGTTACACGTTATAGCGGTGTGTGTGTTCCACGTTATAGTGGTGTGTGTGTTCCACGTTATAACAGTGTGTGTGTTACACGTTATAGCAGTGCGTGTGTTCCACGTTATAGTGGTGTGTGTGTTCCAAGTTATAGTGGTGCGTGTGTTCCACGTTATAGCGGTGTATGTGTTCCACGTTATAGTGGTGCGTGTGTTCCACGTTATAGCGGTGTGTGTGTTCCACGTTATAGTGGTGTGTGTGTTCCACGTTATAGTGGTGTGTGTGTTCCACGTAATAGTGGTGTGTGTGTTCCACGTTATAGTGGTGCGTGTGTTACACGTTATAGCGGTGCGTGTGTTCCACGTTATAGCGGTGTGTGTGTTCCACGTTATAGTGGTGTGTGTGTTCCACGTTATAGTGGTGTGTGTGTTCCACGTTATAGTGGTGCGTGTGTTCCACGTTATAGTGGTGCATGTGTACCACGTTATAGCGGTGTGTGTGTTCCACGTTATAGTGGTGTGTGTGTTCCACGTTATAGTGGTGTGTGTGTTCCACGTTATAGTGGTGTGTGTGTTCCATGTTATAATGGTGCGTGTGTTCCACGTTATAGCGGTATGTGTGTTCCACATTATAGTGGTGTGTGTGTTACACGTTATAGCGGTGCGTGTGTTCAACGTTATAGTGGTGCGTGTGTTCCACGTTATAGTGGTGTGTGTGTGTTCCACGTTATAGTGGTGTGTGTGTTCCACGTTACAGTGGTGTGTGTGTTCCACGTTCTAACGGTGTGTGTGTTCCACGTTATAGTGGTGTATGTGTTCCACGTTATAGTGGTATGTGTGTTCCACGTTATAGTGGTGTGCGTTCCACGTTATAGTGGTGCGTGTGTTCCACGTTATAGCGGTGTGTGTGTTCCACGTTATAGTGGTGTGTGTGTTCCACGTTATAGTGGTGCGTGTGTTACACGTTATAGCGGTGCGTGTGTTCCACGTTATAGCGGTGTGTGTGTTCCACGTTATAGTGGTGTGTGTGTTCCACGTTATAGTGGTGCGTGTGTTCCACGTTATAGTGGTGCGTGTGTTCCACGTTATAGTGGTGTGTGTGTTCCACGTTACAGTGGTGTGTGTGTTCCACGTTCTAACGGTGTGTGTGTTCCACGTTATAGTGGTGTTTGTGTTCCACGTTATAGTGGTATGTGTGTTCCACGTTATAGTGGTGTGTGTTCCACGTTATAGTGGTGCGTGTGTTCCATGTTATAGCGGTGTGTGTGTTCCACGTTATAGTGGTGTGTGTGTTCCACGTTATAGTGTTGTGTGTGTTCCACGTTATAGTGGTGTGTGTGTTCCACGTTATAGTGGTGCGTGTGTTACACGTTATAGCGGTGTGTGTGTTCCACGTTATAGTGGTGTGTGTGTTACACGTTATAGTGGTGCGTGTGTTACACGTTATAGCGGTGCGTGTGTTCCACGTTATAGCGGTGTGTGTGTTCCACGTTATAGTGATGCGTGTGTTCCACGTTATAGTGGTGCGTGTGTACCACGTTATAGCGGTGTGTGTGTTCCACGTTATAGTGGTGTGTGTGTTCCACGTTATAGTGGTGTGTGTGTTCCACGTTATAGTGGTGTGTGTTCCATGTTATAGTGGTGAGTGTGTTCCACGTTATAGCGGTATGTGTGTTCCACATTATAGTGGTGTGTGTGTTACACGTTATAGCGGTGCGTGTGTTCCACGTTATAGTGGTGTGTGTGTTCCACGTTATAGTGGTGTGTGTGTTCCACGTTATAGTGGTGTGTGTGTTCCACGTTATAGTGGTGTGTGTGTTCCACGTTATAGCGGTGTGTGTGTTCCACGTTATAGCGGTGTGTGTGTTACACGTTATAGCGGTGTGTGTGTTCCACGTTATAGCGGTGTGTGTGTTCCACGTTATAGTGGTGCGTGTGTTCCACGTTATAGTGGTGTGTATGTTCCACGTTATAGTGGTGTGTATGTTCCACGTTATAGCGGTGTGTGTGTTCCACGTTATAGTGGTGTGTGTGTTCCACGTTATAACGGTGCGTGTGTTACACGTTATAGTGGTGTATGTGTTCCACGTTATAGCGGTGTGTGTGTTCCACGTTATAACGGTGCGTGTGTTACACGTTATAGTGGTGTGTGTGTTACACGTTATAGTGGTGTGTGTGTTCCATGTTATAGTGGTGTGTGTGTTCCATGTTATAGTGGTGTGTGTGTTCCACGTTATAGTGGTGTGTGTGTTCCATGTTATAGCAGTGTGTGTGTTACACGTTATAGCGGTGTGTGTGTTCCACGTTATAGTGGTGCGTGTGTTCCACGTTATAGTGGTGTGTATGTTCCACGTTATAGCGGTGTGTGTGTTCCACGTTATAGTGGTGTGTGTGTTCCACGTTATAACGGTGCGTGTGTTACACGTTATAGTGGTGTGTGTGTTCCACGTTATAGCGGTGTGTGTGTTCCACGTTATAACGGTGCGTGTGTTACACGTTATAGTGATGTGTGTGTTACACGTTATAGTGGTGTGTGTGTTCCACGTTATAGTGGTGTGTGTGTTCCATGTTATAGTGGTGTGTGTGTTCCATGTTATAGTGGTGTGTGTGTTCCACGTTATAGTGGTGTGTGTGTTCCACGTTATAGTGGTGTGTGTGTTCCACGTTATAGCGGTGCGTGTGTTCCGTATTGTGCCCAAAAGTTTTCCTGAACGGAAGAACCGCGTTTTTGCTTGAACGCTTCATAGCGTGAACACCACGCGGTTAAAACGTTCGCTGTTTTCTCACCTTGATCGGGTCGCTGTAAGCGATAGACTCCATCGACCGTATTGCGCTCTATGTCGTACTCGGAGACCACGAAGGGCGAATCTGTACACACGACGCACATGGAAAGTCAAGCGAAAACAAAACAAATATTTCTATTCTGCAAGGGAAGGCCCACTGAGCTATGTAGCTCTTGTTCAGAAGCGACCTGGCCACAATTGATAGCAGCTCAACGGTAAACTATTTTATATATTGGCAGTCCTCGGGTTACAAACTTAATTAGTGCCCGAGACCCGTTCATAAATAGATTGGTTCATAAGTCGGAAAACATTAATGCACTGTATTTAAATTCCCATAATGTCAGTGTTATGAAATGTGTTACGTTTGCTTCAACAAAAAAGGAAGTATCATTCAACTCATGAATAAGAAGAAATATTGAACATTTGCATATAACTAAAGCATAAAAGAAAGTAACCTAAATAGAAGAAACAACTGTTTTATTTTAACTTATCTTGACTCCTGATGATGGCTTGTGATCGGAAGGGAGCAATGAGTCACCACAGTTGCGCACACACGGGGCACACACGCGGCACGCACGCACACACAAAGACGCACACACGACAACGATCCCCCGTATAGCCTTAACAGGCTGTTGGGGCAAGTGCTTCAACAGCCAGGTGGGTGGCCAGTACCACGCCTGACCGCCTTTGTCTCCCCAGTGGCGATGTTTATACACCCCACTACTCAATTGAGGCTGAGTCGACCTAGGGAAGGAGGCCCAGGACCGGTTTAGATAATCGTCACTGGTGTTGGCCAGGTTCGTAGCTGAGCACATTACCCACTACATTATCACTTTCACACACACGTCCCCGCGCTCAGACACAAACACTCACTGCCAGTGCGAGGCCGATGCATTACATCTCGCGGAGGATCGCTCCGCTGAACAAAATAGCTCCGCGGTTCAGTTTTCAATTGCGAGTTTGCGTTTTAAGTCAATGTTCATTTTTATATTTCATGGAAGCGGCTTCGTAAGTCGGGTGTTCATAAGTCTAGGACTATCTATTCCAGGTAAAGCCCACTGAGCTATTAGCTCTTTTTCAGAAACGACCTGGCTATAACTAATTATAGTTCAACGAAGACGCAATCACGTAGACATGTATAGCAGCCAAGTATTCTAGACCACCATAAAGAGACAAAAGTCCCCCTTGTAGCCTCTAGCAGGCTGTAGCTACGACGGTCTGCACTGTGGCACACACAGAGGGGGTGGGTGGCCAGCACTGCACACGCCCGCTCTGCCGTCTTTGTTTCTCCAGTTCCCATTGAAGGCTGAGCCAACTTACGGGAGGCCCCAGTACCACGAAGTTCCCCTCGTATAGCTCGTAACAGGCCGTTGCGGCAAGTGCAGTTAGCAGTGCATTGTGAGCGCCTATCAAAGCCAGCACAGCACAAGAGGGGGTAGGTGGCCAGTACCGCACCCTGCCGCCTTTGTTTCATCCCCGCTTCCACCACCCCCCACCCCAATGATACATTAAAAACTACACCAAGTAATCATTGAAGTAATAGAATACGACGTTTCGATTGCAACACAAGCAATCATCATCAGGTATAATGAAATAGCGACATAAAATCTAACCAGAAAACTATAGACAGACATATTAGCAGACAGATATCACCAAGATACATAGCGAGAGCAACACAGGTAACAGAGAGGGGTGATCGTCTCTGTGTGGTGGCCTTAAATAGACAGAGGGGGGGGCGGAGGCAGAGAGAGGGAGGAGGGTTAGAGAAAAAATTAGCATATCAATGAGTGGTCAACAGACGTGGTGCTGCGAATGCGATGGCACGGCAAGCAAGCCTGAAAATCAGGAGAAGGACACACTAAAATTAAATAACCTAGTAAAATATCGAAATGTAATGTAATACAACACAGAGGGTCGGTCAACACACAATTAACGCATAGCCTGGTTGATTACGTATTTCAAAGATTGCTAAGTTAGAATTTAAGTGTGAACATTGATATGCTAATTTTTTCTCTAACCCTCCTCCCTCTCTCTGCCTCCGCCCCCCCCCTCTGTCTATTTAAGGCCACCACACAGAGACGATCACCCCTCTCTGTTACCTGTGTTGCTCTCGCTATGTATCTTGGTGATATCTGTCTGCTAATATGTCTGTCTATAGTTTTCTGGTTAGATTTTATGTCGCTATTTCATTATACCTGATGATGATTGCTTGTGTTGCAATCGAAACGTCGTATTCTATTATTTAATTTAATTTATTATTTTATCTTTAGACGTGACTTAACCGAAAGAAACAAATAATAATTCCTGCAGTCACGAAAGTTCTAAAATTAAGATTAATCATTGAAGGCTAAGTTGACCTTGGGGAGACAAGAGAACCGGTACAGATATGCGCCACTGATATTAACCATGACTGGGAATGGAACCTAGGTCGCAGGCGCCACCAGACATGAAACAAAGATTTTTCATGTGTAGTGTCAACAATTCAGAGACAGTTTCTAGGAGACACTTTCTTTATTAACAACTTTCACGGTCGTGTCCACACACTCTCCAAAGTGGCTCAGCCTAGCCTGTACATAACACTAGCCGTCTAACCCTGACGGCACTGACTGAGATAGCCAACTACTATCCTTTGTAGCACAATATCTAGTGGAGATGTTTAGCGACGACGGCGATGAGACGACAGCAAAGACGAGACGAGTCCATTCCCAGAACAGGCAGCCTCGAGCCCCCGCTCTCGGCTCCTTTTATGCTCCCAGCGCAGCCTGGCTCCGTCCTGACCGCACCTCGCTTCTCGAACCTGCTAACAGGTTCCAGGGGCCTCCAGATGGGGTCCTCCGTAGATCTTGCCCTAGTTCCTCTGCTCTGCCAACACACCCGTGCTCACGCTCACCGGCGTGTGTCCTGTCTGTCCACCACAGTTGTCGCCGCTGTCCACCAGCCAGATCTATTACAATACACATGTAGACTTAACAGACTGCTGGGGCAAGTGGTGTTAGTGAGTAGCAGCGCCGATGATGGCCGGAAGGGCACACGAGGGTGTCTATGGTGGACACTGTCCATGGTAGAAACTGCCAGGACCTCAGTGGCTCTGTCTCATTGTCTTTGGTGTGGCCAATATGAGAGAGAGAGAGATCTACATCCTGAGCTAACTTGCGGAATCTCATCAATGTCGTTCCCTTGACATGTACTCCCGCCTGATTTCAAGGGCCAGGGTTGTGCCAAGAATGCAGGCGATGCTCGTGATGCGTTACATGTCAAATCTCACCTTTCTTTTTCATCTCCTCCTGAAATAAAAAGAGAAAGACATTCCATTCAACTGTGAGTGTGAGACACATTGGAGAAATATATTCTTGGGTTTTTTCGGTAAAGTAACGTAGGTAAAACATAAAAAAGTAAAATAAAATAAAATAAAAATCACGACGTTTCGGAGGCAACACAAGCTTCCGTCCTCAGGTGGAACCGTCACAGCCACGACAGCTGTATCAAGTAAATGAGAGATTGCAGGAGCTACCACTCCGTTTATATAATGGTTGGAGAAGGTGGTAGGGCAAGGACCGCATACTTTGTATTAATATGGTAAGGTGAGGCTTAAGAGGGTGAGCCTTTGCTATGGAGAGGTACGGTTTGTGAATCAACCTGTGACAGGGAGACCACCACTAAACATGGTAAAACTGTAATAGTTATCTGTCACATAAGATTGGCAAATAAGTGTAGTTAAATCTTTTTTGTATGGTTAATCACATCTTTCCAATGATTACTCAGTTTGTAACCGTCATCACGGTTGAAATTATGTCTGTGTTTGTATATTTGTATGGCTTCGTGTACAAACCTTTGATGGTAGCCAGGAGGTTTGCAGAGAACCTTGGTCTCGGAAAAGACAATTTCATGAGAGCCCACCGAGTTGTAGCAATGATCGGCAACGGCCGAAGAATCAGTTCTGCCGTGTTTCAGATCTGACTTGTGCTCGCGGACACGATCAGAAACATGACGTTTCGTTTCTCCAATGTAGCAATCACCACAAATGCAACTCAATTTGTAGACTCCAGGATACTGGAACGACATCCTTCACAGATGGAATCAAATCACGGATTTTATGCACTGTACTGAATCGGACTTGGATCTTATGTTTGTTTAGAATTTTGGAGATCTTTTTGGTCACGCCTGCTATGTATGGCAACGCGATAGTTTTGGTCGGAGTTTCATGTGGCTTTTTCTGTGTGGTGGGAGAAACAGCTTGGCGGATAGTGCGGTCAGAGTATCCGTTCATCCTGAGGGCCCGATGTACATGTCTTAATTCACTGGCCAGGTGGTGTTGGTCAGAAATGCCATGGGCTCTGTGGTATAGCGTTTTGATGAGAGAATTCTTTTGAGATGGGTGGTGGTGGGATTCCGGTTTCAAGTAGGAATCTGTGTGGGTGGCTTTCCTGTAGACAGAATGTCCCAAGGATCCGTCAGGTCTCTTCTCAAACAGAATATCCAAGAATGGTAGTTTACCGTCTTTCTCCACTTCCATGGTGAATCTGATGGATGGGTGTCTAGAATTGATGTGGTCCAAGAAGTGGTTCAATGCTGGGAGGCCATGTGGCCAGATGACGAAAGTGTCGTCCACATACCTCTTCCACAGGGAAGGACGCAGAGTGGATGTCTGGATGGCGTCTGATTCAAACTTTTCCATGAACATGTTGGCTATAACTGGTGACAAGGGGGAGCCCAAAGGGGTACCCTCATTCTGTTTGTAGAAGGTGCCATTCCAGGTTAAATAAGTGTTGGTGAGGCAATGCCTAACCAGCGCAGGTACATCAGAATTCAATCCATGTTGGACTAAGTCCTCAATTATTGTTAGGGTGTCCGGTACTGGGACTTTGGTGAACAAAGATACTACATCAAAGCTGACGAGGATGTCATCAGGAGATAGTACCATGTCCTTAACCATAGAGACTAATTGGGTTGAGTTGAGTACTGCCGAAGAGGTCTTGCCTGTGAAGGGGAGCAGAGTATCTGATAGAAAACGGGATAGTTTGTACGTAGGAGAGTTTATCGTCGACACGATGGGTCGTAGCGGGGTGCCTTCTTTATGGATTTTGGGAAGACCATAGAGTCTGGGAGGTCTAGCCGCCGATGGTTTTAGAGAGGGACGTTGGCTTGGTTCGATTAGGGAAGTCGAACTCGTGATGATACTGTTGGTTTTTGTCGTTAGGTTTTTAGTGGGATCGTTTTTAATTTTGGAGTAACTCCCATCATTAAGAAGGTCCAGGATTTTGTTGTTGTATGAATTTTTATCCATGATGACCGTGGCATTGTCCTTGTCTGCCGAGTTCAAAGCGTTCGTTTTTGCTGATGTTACTAGTGGGTTTCTTAGCATTCTTAAGAATAGTAGCTATTTCAGCTCTTGCTACATCCGCATAGATGTGTCCTATGCCTCTGAGGGCTACATCAATCTGAGAAATCATATCCTCTACTGAATTAAGACATGTACATCGGGCCCTCAGGATGAACGGATACTCTGAACGCACTATCCTCCAAGCTGTTTCTCCCACCACACAGAAACAGCCACATGAAACTCCGACCAAAACTATCACGTTGCCATACTTAGCAGGCGTGATCAAAAAAGATCGCCAAAATTCTAAACAAACATAAGATCCAAGTCCGATTCAGTACAGTGCATAAAATCCGTGATTTGATTCCATCTGTGAAGGATGTCGTTACTGACTTACAGTATCCTGGAGTCTACAAATTGAGTTGCATTTGTGGTGATTGCTACATTGGAGAAACGAAACGTCATGTTTCTGATCGTGTCCGCGAGCACAAGTCAGATCTGAAACACGGCAGAACTGATTCTTCGGCCGTTGCCGATCATTGCTACAACTCGGTGGGCTCTCATGAAATTGTCTTTTCCAAGACCAAGGTTCTCTGAAAACCTCCTGGCTACCATCAAAGGTTTGTACACGAAGCCATACAAATATACAAACATAGACATAATTTCAACCGTGATGACGGTTACAAACTGAGTAATCATTGGAAAGATGTGATTAACCATACAAAAAAGATTTAACTACACTTATTTGTCAATCTTATTTGACAAATAACTATTACAGTTCTACCATGTTTAGTGGTGGTCTCCCTGTCACAGATTGATTCACAAACCGTACCTCTCCATAACAAAGGCTCACCCTCTTAAGCCTCACCTTACCATATTAATAAAAAGTATGCGGTCTTTGCCCTACCACCTTCTCCAACCATTATATAAACGGAGTGGTAGCTCCTGCAATCTCTCATTTACTTGATACAGCTGTCGTGGCTGTGACGGTCCCACCTGAGGACGGAAGCTTGTGTTGCCTCCGAAACGTCGTGATTTTTATTTTATTTTACTTTTTTATGTTTTACCTACGTGACTTTACCGAAAAAACCTAAGAATATGAATCCTTGCAGTCACGAAAGCTTCAAATCTAGACATTGGAGAAAGGTTATAGCGAGGGGTACATGTGTAGCACATTTTTTTCAATCAATTTCTGGATAAATACGATGGGCTCTCAGGGTGTTGAGACTCATGGAAACCAATTTTTAGGGTCTAGAGATACAGGGAGACTGGGGCTCAGGGTCTTGAGACTCAGGGAGACTGAGGCTCGAGTTATTAAGACCTAGTAATTATGGAACGTTGGACCAATTTTGGGCCTACATCGGTCCAATGCTTGCATCCAGAATTCCAATGTTGGCTCAACATTCCCATGTTTATGGGTCATGGGGGGAGTAATTGACCATACCTCACCGCACTTATCAGTGCGAGTTTAAGATGTGGGAGCAATGATAGGCAGTCCAGAGTATAGACGTAGTACAATGGATGCTGCTGCACTTGCCTATGCAACTAGACATGTAACCCACACAGCGCTACCCAAGCTCTCAATCCTGCCCTTAGCTTCCGAGATGTGATGATACCGGGAAATTATTGTAGAACATACGTAGAGAAGTTACATTTGTTATAGAAGAAAATATATAGAAAACAAAAGTGTCTGGAACAGGGAGACAGACATCCGTGCACATTGGATATTTATGGAAACAAACCCACCAGGTTTTAGCAACACTGCCCTTAACACAATTCAATCAAATTCGTGTGACCTAATTTCCAATCGCAGAGCTGTCTCCTAGAGCAGTGGCTCTCAGAGTGCAGTCCCTGGACCACTACCGGCGGTGGTCCTTCAGGTGGACCACGGTGGCTGATGCAAATGTCGGTTGATTCGGAAATAATGACAATGTTTATACCTTTTGTTTCGGACATTAATTAATATTTTACTTGTGATATTTAATACAAAAAATGAATTTAGGTAAACGACCTGGATTAAACTACCCTAACCCTCAGATCTAAACGCCACCCCTAAAAAATAAAAGCATAGCTGGGTTTAACAAAAATGTATGCTATGGTAATATGATTCATTTTGTGTTAAGAGAGAGAAGTTGAATGCATTTTGTCACCAGGGGTGGGTGGCTGGGTTTTCCACGAAAATGTTTGCAGCGGCTGAGTGGTTTGCGGTTCTAAATAAGTTTTAGAAACACTGCCCTAGATCATCCGGTGACCCCATTAAAGCAAATCATCATCGCTTGAGGAGGCTGCAATGAAAGCACCACTTTACCTAGATTGCCCTGCTTACTTTGGCATAAGTGTCTGGGCAAGGGTGTCTAGATGAAAGAGGGGGTGGGGGCAGAAGACAGGCTCTCAAGCCTCGGCTGTGGATGTTTTAAATTAGTTGTAAATTACTTACACAGTTCACAATGTTCGTAGACCTATTCAGTAATCGCTTCACCTGTTACACAAAGAAGGACACAAGGCTTTACATTCATCTCATTATTATTACTCCAACAGAGACTGGTCTGTCAGTCTATCAGTGTTTAGACACCTTCAGAGACTTATCTGTCAGTCAGTGTGTTTTTTTTTATCTGGAGACACCATCAGAGACCGGTCTGTCAGTCTTTCATTGTCTAAAGACATAAGCACTCCATGTCATTAGATAATTGTCAAGCGAACCCATGTGAGACCGGTCAGTCATTCTAGTTATTGTCTAGCCTAGAGAGGATCCCATCAGAGACCAGTCTGCTAGTCGATCATTGTCTAGATACCCCATCAGTGAGGTCTAAACAATTATGTAATTCTTGATTATTTCGTTAAAATGCACTCACCTCTTCATCCAGCAAACAGTTGAAAACGACAACGATCACCCCCTATAGACATAGCAAGACACACACACACAAAGAGATTGCATTGAATATTTGTTTTATGTTCGAGGACACAATGTGAAAAGGGTCAATGGTCATGAGTCAAGAATATTCATGGAGTGGCAGCAACGAAATCAACAGCATCCATTCCTTATTGGCCACAATGACACTGGAAGATGTAGCTATAAAGTTTGTTGATGTGCTAGTGCGAGGTGGATCGTTACACTAATATGATCTAAATTTATATTGATGGAAGACCTTCACTGAAGGCCCTTGATTGATCATGGCTGATGATGACGATGACGACCCCAGGATAACACATCGGCCTCACCTGGAGCGCATTGAGGACGGCAAACAGGTATGTGACGGCAGGAATCTTATTTCCATCAGGCATGAAGAAGTAAGCTCCCACACCCCAGATCACGGCCAGCCCCATCATGAGAATGAGCAGCTTCCATGCCTTCCCAGTGGTGGAATCGCCCAGCAGACCCCCACCCTCCTGCCGCTTCTGGCCATCGTGATCCGAGAGCCGAGCTCTCAGCAAGATGTAGATGGCGATGGCCAGACCCATCGCAATGACGAGCAAGACGGGGACGACGAGGGAGAGGAGGGCCTTGCTGCCATCCCAGTTGAGCCAGCACGAGCTGGGCTGAGTGTAGAATCTGCTGAAGTGAGTGGCGGCGACTGTGATCACCGAAATGAGTATCGGGAGGCCGTAGCCACTGACAAAGGTGGCCGCCATCACCTTGCGCCTGGATGAGCGCCCGAAAACGACGTTGCCATTGCCGTTGAGCAGGAGGTGAATGGCCTGCACTAGTAGCCACGAGAATGCGCAGAGGTAGCTGAGGTGGAGGAAAAACTGTGAGAGCGAGCAGACTGTTGGGTTTGAGAGGACGGAGTCGGAGATGGCCACCATGAACCAAACGTGGGAGAGGAGCAGAGCGCAGAGGACATTGAGTTTGATGCCGCGGCTAAGGGAGCGATGACCTCCACGATCGTCGTCGTTCTCCTCTCCGTTGGACTTGTGGCCATATCGCTTATTCTGATGCAGCACCATGGACTCCAGGACCACAGCAAAGATGAGGAATGCAATGGAGATGCTCAGACACACGTAGGTAATGATGGTAAAGGTGGGATCCCCCTGACTTGTTTCAGGTAAGCGTAAGATGCTGAAGGGGGTTGTGTGAGTGCAGATACAGGAGACTGAGTTGTCTACGGTGTTGCCAGTTATGCAGCCTTCGGTCGACCACCCCCCAACACTGCCATTTAACTGTGAAAACAAATGTAATATTCCTCAGTTATTCACAAACTTGCTTCTCCGTGATTTTGGCTATCCATTAATCGCATATGGAACTCTACACGACTGCATTGAGAGAGAGAAAAGAAAGTGATGAGATAAAGTAATGAAAGTTAAAGTGATGAGAAATAAAGTATTATTTTAAATACTTTCATATATATTTTTATTTGCTTTATGTTTATTATAACAATTTTTTGTGGTATGATAGATTTCATGCATTTAAAAGTGTATTTATGTATTTAAGGTAATTCGTTAAAACTGTTTCGATAGACCAATTGAATTGTCCGCAAAATTCGCTATTCACAAGAATCGCCGGATGTTCTCTCCAGATCCGCCGGTTTTCCCCTCCACATTTAGAATCAACATGCGTTAAGAGTATTTGACTGATATATATTTCCACACTACATGCCACTTTGTTGTGGCAGGGCCACATAGCTCAGTTGGGCCTTACCTGGTAAAATAAAATAGTTTTAGTTCAGTGATAGCCGTATCAAAATACCCTCCTCCCACCCACTGTCGACTGGCGTCGCACCTTGAAGTCCCAGAAGGAGCAGTGGGGGGTTGCTGTGAGGGGGGCCCCTGCCCCGACCCCTCTCAGTCCCAGATTCATGGAGATGCCAGAGCTGCCCCCTCCCTGAGCTCTGTTAAGCACGGTGCTCAGAACCAGGCTCCCCAAATGCGGAGGGCCAGACGATGCCTGGCTCGCTAGGCCCGGAGCCAGCCGCAGGGGGAGGAGGTCCGACAGCGTGCTGTGGGATGCAGGTACAGCAGAGCACAGGGATAGCTATTAGCTGGAACAGTGGCACACATCAACATTTGTTACCTGGGGCAGTGACACACAGGGACAGTTGTTAGCTGGGACAATGACACACAGGAACATCTGTTACCTGGGGCAGTGACACACAGGGACACCTGTTACCTGGGGTAGTGACACACAGGGACAGCTGTTAGCTAGTTTGCCCCTGCTCCCTCAGTGCTGTCTCCATTCTACACCACCCCCTCCGTACTCTCTCCACCACTGTCCCGCGCCCTCATTGATTTGTGTTGTCACATTAGTTGGAGCTTTAGTTGTCGCTTATGTTGGTGTTAAGGTTATGGCTCATGTAAGGTTACGACGAATGCAATGTGTGGATTCATGACACGTGAATGCCATGCTGGTGATGGTCAGAGGTTGTGCCAGTTTTAGGGTTGGTGTTATTTTCAGTTTTGGTATTAGGATTACTGTTACGGTTCATTTTAATTTTAGCATTAGAGTTTGGGTTAGTGTTAGCCCTGGGGTTAGGATTTGTGCTAATGTTAGGGTTAGCATTATTGTTAGGGTTACAATTGAAGTTAGTGTTAGGGCTAGTGTTATGGTAGGGCTAAGGTTAGAGTTAGGCCTCATATTTGGGTTTGTTTAACCATGTGAGTGTTGGGGTCATCGTTAAGGCTAGTGCTCATGTTAGTGATATGATAGCATTCGTGTTTTCTGACAGTGTTAGTGCTGTTGTCTGTACGGGTCCGTGCAAGTGTTATGGTTACATTTAGGGTTACAGTTATGGTCAGTGCTAGTGTTATGATCAGAGTTAGTATTGTCGTGAGAGTTAGTTTTATGGCTCTTGTTCACGCCCGTGTTTGTATTGGGGTTCATCACTCACGTGAAGGCCATGCTGGTGATGGTCAGGTTGGAGTTTTCGTTGAGTTTTGAGATGGCCTTGCTGTCAATGGAAACGGACGATGTCCGCCCGTCCACCTTGAACTCCTGGTGATACGCCGTGGGTGTCTCACCCGCCCGGTACAGCGAGCCAGCCATCAAGATGTTACTGGAACTCAGGTTAAAGTCTTCCCTGCTCTTCTTTGAACCTGAGCAGTGGAACAAAACAATCCCCTGTAAATAAGCAATCACATTTTCTCCATTGCCAATAGACTCAACACTGCTCATAGACTCAACACCACCCATAGACTCAACACTGCCCATCGACCAACACTGCCCATAGACTCAACACTGCCCATAAACTCACACTGTCCACAGACTCAGCACTGCACCATAGACACAGCACTGCCCATAGACTAACACTGCCCATAAACTCAACTCTATCCATTGACTCAACACCACTTCTTCTTGGTTCTTTTGGTAAAGTCACGTAGAAGGGAAGTAATAAAAAAATAAAAATAAAACATAATAAAATAATTCTCACGACGTTTCGGCCACAACGCAAGTATCCGTCCTCAGGTGAAAACCAGGTCTGTCGAGGCGACAGCGCGTTTTTTTTATTATTTTATTACTTCCCTTCTACGTGACTTTACCGAAAGAACCAAGAAGATGAATCCCTGCAGTCACAAAAGCTTTAAATCGAAATTCAACACCACTTATGTACATTAAGCAGTCCCCCTCCTTAATGTCCTGTCCCTTACTCAAAGCGTCACCTCCTCTCCTTTGCCCATTCTCCTCTTCTTTCCCCCCCCCCGCTCCTTCCCGTTCCTCCCCGATAGCCCTTAAGTGACCCTTATATGTCTCTTTATACCGTCACTCATTCCTCGGCCCGTGCATTGTAAGTTATTAATACAATTTGTTATTGTGCACTGTTATGTGTCCAGTTCATCACGAATGCGCATTGATCATATATTGAAGTAGGCTCTCTGGAACAACACTGTTTTGAGTCTGTTGCAGAACTGGCTCAGCCTCAGGGATGGATCCCGAACATGAGTTGGTCGTGTGTTTCAGGTCTTTGGGCCGGGGACCCCGAAACTGCTCTGGCTGTATCGCACGAGGTTTACATGTGGGTACAGCAGGTCGCAGCGAGCAGTGGATCGTAGTCGGAGTCAATTTGAGTCTGTTGAAGCTGGTATGCACTGATCGGCGAGATAGGACAGAGCAGATTGATGGAGACTCTTGAAGACGAATAGGCATAATATATACACAATTCTATATTTAATAGGTAGCCATTGCAGCTCATAAATGATCAAACTCGTGATCGGATAATATTTCTGTGTCCTAACTATCAGACGAGCTGCAGCATTTAACACCGACAGGAGTGGCCACAGGTGAACAGCGCTGGCACAGCCGAAGATGCTGTAGCGGTAGTCTATGCAGCTGATGATATTTGCGTATTTGAACATCCTCGCAGTCTCCACTGTTAGAGCACAACGGACTGTGCGCAGTTGTTGAAGCTGGTAGAATCACTGTCCAGTCGAGCGCGTGATGTGAGTGGCAAATGTCAGTTCGCTGTCGACAAGGACACGGACGCATGTTGCCGCATCCAACACTGGGATGTCACAGCCGTCTATTTGGATAGACACACGGTTGACTCTAGAAATCTGAAATCCCAGTACGATGAATTTAGTCTTGAATGTTGACTTAAAGCTTTCGTGACTGCAAGATTGCATACTCTTTGGGTCTTTCGAAAGACCTAAAGAGTATGAATTTAGTCTTATTCGAGTGCAGCTTCAGATGGTTTGATGTCATCAATTTCTTTATGTCATTGATAGACAATATGAGGCGTGGAATGTCTGAGATGCACGAGTCAGCTTTCGGATGGAATTAAAGTTGTGTGTCATCAGCCTTTGAATGCACGCCAATACTGTGAAGATGGGCGATGGCAATGACATCAGCAGTGTAAAGTAGGGAGAGCACCAGGCCAAGTACACTTCCCTGTGGCACACCGCACATCACTGATAACCTGTGTGAGAGGTTATCGGCAAAGCTGACCCTTTGTGTCCGACCTGTAATGAAGGACTTAATCCAGGAAAGCACGGTACCCTATATACCATAAGCAGTTCGAAGTCGGCTTACTAAGATGTTGTGGTCAACAGTGTCAAGCGCAGCAGACAGGTCTAGTAATCAGAGGAGAATGACTTCACCACGGTGAGCTGCCATGAGTGCGTC
This sequence comes from Lampetra fluviatilis, assembly GCF_964198595.1. Lineage (NCBI taxonomy): Eukaryota > Metazoa > Chordata > Hyperoartia > Petromyzontiformes > Petromyzontidae > Lampetra > Lampetra fluviatilis. The sequence continues at coordinate 266,182 of NC_136348.1, read as the reverse complement.
GTGGATGACCTTCAGCACGGCCGTCTCGGTTGAGTGACCACGCCGATATGCTGTTTGAAGGCTTGGAATGAGGCCGCTTTGCTCTAGACAGGCCATAAGCTGACGACATACCAGTGTCTCGACTATTTTCGACAAATGTCAAATGGAAATTGGCCTGTAGTTATTATTGTAGTGGGTGTGGTGCTCCGGCGTGTAAACACATTCGCATTGTTGACGCTCTGTTATTTCTCTGTTATCTGTTTTTATCTGTTTTTACCTGTTTTGTTTCCCAGTCTGTAATTGCAAAATATCGTGTTCAGATGTGATTGTTGAAACAGGAATCGTGAATAATGCTGTTGTGCCAAGGTCTTTTAATGTACTTAATGTATTGTACCAACTGGCCTGACTGGAAGATCAGCACGGCTATTTCTCAGCGGCTGATCAAAGCAAACTGGGCATGGCATCAGCAGCAACTACAGCAACAACTACAGTTCTACAACAACTACAGCTCTATAGCAACAACAGCAACCACGACCACAGCAACACTAAATTACTTGCCATCTAGATCACTCTAGTATTGTTACCACTTTAAACTATGTTATAGAGCACCTTGAGCAAATATAGATATAAAATAAACAAGGTTACTATGGTGCAACGATTCGCCTGTCAATGATTAAATAGCGATGTCCCTAAGGAGGAATATCAACAGTTTATGTTGCATTTATGATCAGGTTTTGTCGGGTTAGAATGCGTAATATTATCTATGAATCATACTTTATTATTTAAGATATAACGTCCTTCAAAATGAAATTGTCAGAGCGTTTCACGAAGTAAACGTCATATATTTCATTCGGAAAGTTTGAAATATACAAAACAGTACAAAGTTCGCACCTAAGTTAAAAAATATGAAAATAAACTACTACGTATTTAGGGTGAATTTAAAAACCGCAATACCTTCCTTGTATGAGATGGGTGTTCATGGTGCACTCAACTTGAAAACAACGTCTACCAGCGCGCTACACCAAGAACACCCTACTTTTTGCAACAACTGGATTGAGTATCCTGATACTCAGACAACGAACGCACAAACCTGGACTATGAACCCACAAACCTAGGCTAATGAACCCATAAATCTGGCCTACAAACCCACAAACCTAGTCTAAGAATCCCTAAACCTGGACGACAAACCAAAAAACCTTTGCTATGAACCCATAAACCTATACTGATACCAAAAAATCTCGGCTACGAATCCATAAACCTAGACTACAAACCCACAAACTTTGGCTAAAAACCTATGAACCTGGACTGACAAACCACAAACCTAGGCTACGAACTCAAACATCGAAGACAAACCAACAAACTTAGGCTACGAACCCGCAACATAGGCTCCGAACCCACGAACCTAGGCTCCGAACCAATAAACCTGGACTATAAACCCACAAACCTAGGCTATGACCCCACAATCTAGGTTATGAACCCATACACTTAGGCTATGAACTCATAAACCTGGACTATGAACCCATAAACTTGGGCTACGAACCTCCAAACCTAGGCTTGAACGAACAAACCTCGGCTACAAAACCCAATAAACATAGGTTCCACCCACTACTCAGGTAGCCCCACCCACTACTCAGATATCCCCACCCACTACTCAAGTAGCTCCACTCACTACCCAGGTAGCCCTACCCACTAATAAGGTAGCCCCATTCACTTCTCAAGTAGCCCCACCCACTGCTCGGGTAGCCCCACCCACTACTCAGGCAGCTCCACCTACTCAGGTAGCTCCACCCACTACCCAGGTAGTCCCATCCTCTGCCCACATTGAGTCAAGGCACGACCCCAGAATATTTGAAACAGCGACAAAACAAATCAAGATTCTTTAGAGAAAAACATTTCTGGACTATGACCTTCAATGCCTGTGAACAAACCTTCCCCACCTAAGTTCCTAGCACTGGAGAAGAATGCCTCAGCATCAATGAGGTGCATGAAGTCCTCAGTGGTCTGGAGGAGGCTTGAGCTGTCCATACTGTCCATGATATCCAACTTCGACCAGGATTCTTTTACGGACCCATCAAGGAGATTACTTGCAGAGTCTAGGAAATCCTGTGTTGGTGATACAAGACAACAGCGCCATCGCGGTAAACACCACCAACACCATCACCATAAAGATCATCATCACCGCCAGCACCATCACCGCCAACACCATCACCACTACCATCAAAACAATCAACATCATCAGCACCAGCACCTTACATCATAACAATAATCATCATCACTCGCACTATTACGAATAGCATTACCACCAGGACAATCATCATCTCCACCAGCACCATCAACACTACCATCACAATCATCATCATCATCATCATCGCCACCACCACCTGCACCATCACTATACTACCATTCCCATCATAACATTCATCATCACCACCAGCACCATCACCACTAGCATTACTATCATAATCACCATCTCCATCAGCACCATCACCACTACCATCACAACAATCGCCATCATCATCACCACCAGCACCATCACTACCCCTACCATTACGATCATAGCTCTCAATCCGTCCAAAACATCAATCATTTTCTTTCCGGCCTCTTGCTCTCCTCCTGTCGACCCAACCTTCTCCTTCCATCGCCTCTCCCTCACTGCTGCTTCCTCTACCCTTAACCTTGGTGTCACCATTGACTATTCCATCACATGTTCCACCCACATCTCCACTACTACTTGTATCTGTTGCTTTCATCTATTCAGCATCGGGAAAATCTGTCCTCTCATTTAAATTTCTGCAGCCAAACTCTTGGTTCATTCTGTGATCTCTATCCGTCTGGACTCCTGCAATCCCCTTCTTATTTTTGGCCTCCGTGCCTCTGCCATCACTCCAAATTAAAAATACTTGTCATGCCCGAGTTCTTTTCAATTTTGCCTTTAATTCTCCTCTTTTAACTCCACTGGCTTCCCATTGACTCCACCGTCCTCTTCTCAAATATCTGATGCAAGTCTTTAAATCTCTCCATGGCCTTGCCCCACTGCATCTCGCCCCACTGCATCTCGCCTCTCATTCCCTTCCATGTCCCCTCCTCTCATCCTAATCGTTCCCACACTTCTGTCTGTCTCTTTCTTTCCGTCCTTCTCCCTTTGCCCAATCTCCACACCGCCCGTGGACTCAACACCGCCTATAGACTCAATACCGCCCATAGACTCAACACCGCCCATAGACTCCTCCCTCCTCATCCTCTATGATTTCCCTCCTCCTATTCCTCCAGAGCTCACCTTGGACATGACCTTGTTGAACCGGAGATATCTAACTGACGCCACGTGTATGATCTTGTCCAGGGAGGCATGGGCCGAACGCACATCCCCTATCAGCAGGGTCGGTTCCGCGCTGCTGGGCTCTGGTACCTGCATGACCGTCTTCAGCTCTGCCAGAAATTCTGGAACCACCTCTGTGGTGTTCCCGATGCCGTCCTCCATTAGCTGCCCATCTCAACAAAAGGGGAGAGGGATATAGGGTCCCAGTTATGGTTTGTTCCAGGGGTTAGTTACTTAATTGTTGTTGCCATTAATTAATTTTACTTCTATGGTGAGTCCTTGCTTGACGCGTTATCGTTATGATGCGGTTCTTCCATTTCGGAACACTTCAGACAACGCAGAACGTGCGCCGATATAACGCGGAATGTGCACCGTTATAACATGGAACGTGCCATTATGACGTGATCAATGACGAACTACTTTCTTGAGCTACAAGGCTGAACGGTACCATACAATACATGGAATGATACAGTAATGCAGAATGATATAGTAGCTCTGTGGTGTACCCTCAGTTATTTGTTCCGCTATCTCGTACGTAGTAGCACATCGTATCTCTCCAAACTTTATCGTTACAATATTTATGGGGAAATGTTTCCCTTAGCGGGGGCACTTTGCAAGAACTCGTCCACAGCTACTAGTGCGTTAAATGAGGCACTGCTGTATTTACCCACGCAAGAGAGCCACACTGAGTCATAAGTCACCATATCACCTTTATCTAACCTTTATCTAACCTGATTGTACCATTTATAACCCTTGTAAAGCGCCTTGGATAAAGGCGTTATATAAATATAAGATAAGACGAGTCAAAGGAACCCTGCGTTGTGTATTTTTTTTCACTTGAAAATATTTCCAGCTAATTGATAAGTCATGTGTGTACGTTGTACAAGTGGGAGGGAGAAGAAGCATGCATGCATGTCTGCGAGGAGGCAATGCTCTATATCCCCGTACAGATGGAAACCGACAGAAATTAATTAGCTTGCTGTGCCGCCGCCTTCTTCTGGCGAGCCAGGGTATGGCTTCTCCTCGACGCCTATGGAAAAAGAGTTTTACAACATTTATACGACGATCCACCAAACCTAGCTACAGAGATAGGTTTAGGGATTTATGTTAAGGTGAGTATTGAGGCTAGAACTTGGGTTATGGTCAGTGTTGGGGTTAGTTGTTACAGTTACTGTAGGACTAGTGCGGTGATTAGTGCAGATGCTAAGTTAGAGTTAGATTTTGGATTAAGGTTAGGTTTAGTGTTTGTGCTCGGGTTAGGGTTAGGACTAGTGTCTACTGTTTGGGTCCATGCTGGAGTTAGGAACAGAGTCAGTGCTATATTGTGGGCTGTGCCACAGTTATGGTTTGGGTCAGTGTCTGGGGTCAGTGTCTGTTCAGCATCTGGGTCAGTATCTGGGTCAGCGTCTTGGTCAGCATTTGGGTCAGTGGTTAAGGTTAGCATCTGGGGTGAGATGGGTCAGCATCTGGGGTCAGTGTCTGAGGTCAGCTCTGGAGTCAGCATCTGGATTCAGCATCTGGGGTGGGTGGGATCAGAATCGGGGGTCAGTGTCTGGGGTGAGCGTCTGGGATGAGTGTCTGGAGTCAGCATATGGGTCAACATCTGAGGTCAGCGTCTAGGGTCAGCATCTGGGGTCAGCGTCTGTGGCCAGTATTTAGGTCAGCATCTGCATCAGTGTCTGGATCATCATCTGGGGTAAGTGTCAGGGGTCAGTGTCTGGGGTCAGTGTCTGGGGTCAACATCTGGGGTCAGTGTCTGGGGTCAGTGTCTGGGCTTAACGACTAGGTCAGCATCTGTGTCAGCGTCTGGGGTCAGTATCTGGGGTCAGCGTCCCCCCATTGATGTTGGCGAGTGCCAGCGTTGGTGTCAGAGTTAGTTCCAGCATTGGTGCCAGCGTTGACGCCAGTGCTACGGTCAGTAGCGTGCTAACGTGTTGGCGAGCGAACGCACAACACGTGCAAACACAGACCTGCACTTTGCCTTTGAAGTCGGTGAACCGCTTTGAGGTGCAGTTCTTGAAGACCTCACCCCAGACGCCGTCGACCAAGCAGCGCCGCAGGGCAGTGCCCCTGGAGCCCGAAGGGCAGCTGACGTGCGCGATTCCATTCCTCTTCGTCTCCGGCCATGGGTCGTTCGAGGGGCACGTTTTATCTGAAAGGCAAAATGGTGAGACAGCGGAGCCAGATGCACTCACTTTGGGGTTGTGGTTGGTTTTGTTTGTGGCGGTGGTGGCTCACTCTCTGGATTATGAGGCTGATTGGGTGTCTAGGCATCATGCCACGAGACGGGAGGAAGCCTTTTGGAGAAAAGCCCACAAAAGCGGATATTGCAGAGCTTATTTAGAGGTCCGTTCTTCTTCAAGTGGCATTCTGGTCCACACAAGTGGATATCACAGAGCTACCTCTGATATTCATTCTTCTTCAAATTATGCTCTGGTCGAAACAGGATGGCTCACAGAAGCGGATATCGCAAGAGCTCCCTCTGAGGCTCCTTATTTATTTTACACTCTGATCAGCACATAGTAGAGGGAAGCACATTACCACACGCCATGCTAAATGAGAGCAATGTTCGATGCTTACATGTCACACCAATATTTGAATGATCAAAGATGGAATTTATCCAAAGTGAAGACCAAATTAAATATGATGGGAGTTTTGTGCAGTCATTGGTGACCGGGCTCAGACCGTAAACTCACAACCATTGAGTCTATGGTTTTCTATGTGAGTTTATGGGTCTCTGTGTGAGTCATTGATGACTGCGCTGAGTGAGTGAGTGGGTGAGTGGGTGATTGGGTGAGTGATTGGGTGAGTGGGTGAGTAAGTGGGTGGGTGGGTGAGTGCGTGGGTGGGTGGGTTGGTGAGTGCGTTGGTGGGTGAGTGCGTGGATGGTTGGGTGAGTGAGTTAGTGAGTAAGTGAATGTGTTGTGACCGGCAGTGTGGTGCAGGTGTGGATGAGGTAGACAGTCTGATAGACCGAATTCTCAACATTGGTGGAGAATAAAAGTGACGTTCGGGTGAACAGTAACCACGGTAGCAGCGATAGAAGAGTGATAGGGAGGCGACTGAACATTTAAATCTATCAGACGCAGCAGACAGATACTGGGTGCTCCAACCCAAATATGACAATAACAGTTTTGAAAACTTTGGACAAATGTGTGTGGTGTGTAATGCAGACGAATAACTCACCATTGGCCCGAATGTAATTAACTTGAATTGCATACAAAGTCGCACCAGCTTCATTGGAGAATGTACACGTGTATACGGTATCCTGGCACGGGTTTCTGATGGGATGTGTGTAATTCGAACAAAGGCTTTTGGCAGTCACTGAAAGCACGCAACAAAGATAGAGAGATGGAGGCAACATTTGTATCATCGAACAAAGACGGTCACTGCATCACGCGGCACGTTTAGATATGCATTTGTGGTCATTTGGAACACTCTTCCATCTGATATTAGGAAGCCACTGGAGCTATGCACGTTTAAATAATCTAGATTAGAAACTCATTTCTTTAGAACACATTTTTTGTTTGTTGGTCTTCCACCGCACCTCCGATTAGCATGGTTGGCTATGTACGGTGAAAAATAAGTTCAATATTTATACAACATGCATAATACAATATCCATACAACATACATACAACATATGGTACAGGCGCAGCACTGCAATCACGCCACAGTGGCTAGGAGATGTTACATCCCTCGCCTGGTATGCAGGAGGTCGTGGGTTCGATCCCGATCCTGAAGTATTTATATTTGGAGTTTGCATGTCTCTCCCCATGGTCATGCGATTAGAGTATTTGGTTGCTATATATGTACACGTGATAAGCCATTTCGTGACGCAATCATTTGTGATATCTATGTCACATCTAAATAAACTATATACAGTGAGGGAAAAAAGTATTTGATCCCCTGCTGATTTTGTACGTTTGCCCACTGACAAAGAAATGATCAGTCTATAACTTTAATGGTAGGTTTATTTGAACAGTGAGAGACAGAATAACAACAACAAAATCCAGAAAAACGCATGTCAAAAATGTTATGAATTGATTTGCATTTTAATGGGAAATAAGTATTTGACCCCTCTGCAAAACATGACGTAGTACTTGGTGGCAAAACCTTTGTTGGCAATCACAGAGTTCAGACGTTTCTTGTAGTTGGCCACCAGGTTTGCACACATCTCAGGAGGGATTTTGTCCCACTCCTTTTTGCAAATCTTCTCCAAGTCATTAAGGTTTCGAGGCTGACGTTTGGCAACTCGAACCTTCAGCTCCCTCCACAGATTTTCTATGGGATTAAGGTCTGGAGACTGGCTAGGCCACTCCAGGACCTTAATGTGCTTCTTCTTGAGCCACTCCTTTGTTGCCTTGGCCGTGTGTTTTGGGTCATTGTCATGCTGGAATACCCATCCACGACCCATTTTTAATGCCCTGGCTGAGGGAAGGAGGTTCTCACCCAAGATTTGACGGTACATCATCCCTTTGATGCGGTGAAGTTGTCCTGTCCCTTTAGCAGAAAAACACCCCCAAAGCATAATGTTTCCACCTCCATGTTTGACGGTTGGGGATGGTGTTGTTGGGGTCATAGGCAGCATTCCTCCTCCTCCAAACACGGCGAGTTGAGTTGATGCCAAAGAGCTCCATTTTGGTCTCATCTGACCACAACACTTTCACCCAGTTGTCCTCTGAATCATTCAGATTTTCATCGGCAAACTTCAGACGGGCATGTGTATGTGCTTTCTTGAGCAGGGGGACCTTGCGGGCACTGCAGGATTTCAGTCCTTCACGGCGTAGTGTGTTGCCAACTGTTTTCTTGGTGACTATGGTCCCAGCTGCCTCCCGTGTAGTTCTGGGCTGATTCCTCACCGTTCTCATGATCATTGCAACACCACGAGGTGATATCTTGCATGGAGCCCCAGGCCGAGGGAGATTGACAGTTCTTTTGTGTTTCTTCCATTTGCGAATAATCGCACCAACTGTTGTCACCTTCTCACCAAGCTGCTTGGCGATGGTCTTGTAGCCCATTCCAGCCTTGTGTAGGTATACAATCTTGTCCCTCACATCCTTGGAGAGCTCTTTGGTCTTGGCCATGGTGGAGAGTTTGGAATCTGATTGATTGCTTCTGTGAACAGGTGTCTTTTGTACAGGTAACAAGCTGAGATTAGGAGCACTCCCTTTAAGCGTGTGCTCCTAATCTCAGCTCGTTATCTGTATAAAAGACACCTGGGAGCCAGAAATCGTTCTGATTGAAAGGGGGTCAAATACTTATTTCCCTCATTAAAATGCAAATCAATTTATAACATTTTTGACATGCGTTTTTCTGGATTTTGTTGTTGTTATTATTCTGTCTCTCACTGTTCAAATAAACCTACCATTAAAATTATAGACTGATAATTTTTTTGTCAGTGGGCAAACGTACAAAATCTGCAGGGGATCAAATACTTTTTTCCCTCACTGTAGCTCAGTGGGCTTTACCTGGTAAATAAAATAGTTTTAATACGGGTGTCTGTGGGTCTATAGGTTTCTATGAGTCTGTAGAAACATGCTTTTAGATTATTTGGCTGCCGATATAAATTCCCAGGTGATGATGATAAGCCACTTCGTTGAGCTATAATTTGTGATAGCCAGGTTGCTTCTGAAAAAGAGTTATATAGCTCAGTGGGCATTGCCTGGAAAAAAATAATAGTTTGGGTTTGTTTTTCATCGTCCGCTCACGACACCGCTGGAGGAAGTGCCTCCAATTAGGCGAAGCTCCAGGGAGGCATGATCGAAGGGGGGTATTTTTTAACTTTTCTTCCACGCTGGCCAGACGGCCTTGGAAGAGAGGAAAGTATCCACACTTTATATCCACCACAATCGATCTGCCAATTGACCCAAACGCGCTATATAAATTTATAGCATCACTGGGTGGACAGAAGAGGCGAGACTACTACGACACTATTTAAACTTTAATTTATTTTACCAGGTAACGCACCCTGAGCTATATGGCTCTTTTACAGAAGTGACCCAAACATAAATGGTAGCTCAATAAAGTGGATAATCACGTGGGAATTTATAGCAGCCAAATAATCAAAATGCATGTTGCTTATAAATGTGGAAGCAAAAGCCAAAGAACCCGGAGAAAAATCCGCACAACCACGGGGAGAAGATGCAAAATCCAAATATACAGGTGTCAGGGTGTGGATCGAACAAACGACCTCCTGTACACTAGGTAAGGTAATTAACATATTGTCACCACGGTGCCCACAAGGCCAAAAAGACACAAGGCCACCATCGTCTGTTGTGTACATTTAAATACACCATTGCGAACAATAGAGAAATGGATGCAAACCTGATGATGTTGGGACTGGTCCTTTCTTCCACGTTACCGTCACATTTCCCTCCAGTGATGTCAAGCAGCAGGTCAGGGTCGTGGGCTCACTGCACGCGATGCTGATTTGTGGTGGAGAGCTTCGTTCGATGTGCACAACTGGCACCGCAAGGATGGTTGGCAATGTCACGTTCCCGATGACCAGGAGGTTTCCCACACAAGCCTCGCAAGAATAGACTCCTGCGCACAAAGACAAAGGTCCACCATGTCGCTTTCAACAAACTGTTGGGGCAAGTGCCATTAGCGAGTAGCACCAATAAAGACTGGCACTATGATAATAGGTATTTCCCCTTTCTGGCAATGAAACATGTGTTAAGATGTTGAAACACCAAACTGAAACCTTAGCAAGGAATCATGTCTTCATTAACCACATAAACTTGTGGTGAATATGCAAACAACAGAAAACATGTTCCGACAGTATGTGCATTGTCTTTGAAACTGATTGGTCCACACCAGAGACAGCCTTCTTTGGAGCCTAGTCTCAAATGGTGTTAGACAAATGGTATTAGACAAAGATCCCCCGGAGAGCATAAACAGGTTTTCGCGACCAATATCATCCATAATAGAGGTATTTTGGGTTAGATCGTGTAAATATATAAATGTGTCGTTAAAACCCGCCACCACCCGACACAGCCAACTAGTAAGGGTTGCCACTTAAACAGAACATGCCAATTCGTCACTAATACAGCACACCGGTGTGTTGGAGAGTCAAGCCACAACATTTACAAGAGAGCCAAGCCACAACATTTACAATCTTGTAAATGTTGAGTGGACTTACGGGAGGCCAGGACCGGTTCAGATAATCGTCACTGAAGTTGGACATGAGGGAGAATTGTAATCAGGTCGCCGGGTTTGTAGCAAAGTGCGGTAAACGCTCCACTACCGCAGACACATATACACACAATATACACACACTCGCACACTCAATATAGCACACAGTACTCCTCCTCTCACCCTGGTGGTTTTTGTTGATGCCTTTCATTATGAGCATGGGTCCTATTCCAGGCACGAAGCCCGGAGTGAACACGATTCCATTGACCACCACCGTGCCGTCCTTCCACCACATCACTGATTCCGGTGCCACATCTGACCCGGCCATAGTCAGGTTCACGTTGTATCCCTCATTGAGGCTGGCAAGACTCGGAGTTACGTCTCTCCCTTTTTGGAAGACGCGCGCCAAAACACAAAGAAACAGCAGCTGTCATTTTCGTCCGATGCGTGGTAATAACTGCATGCTCAGATACAGTGTCCCTAACCAATGATCCTAGCCCTCAAACATTAACCATGTTCAAATCCATATATCCCATCCCAGGCCAGAAAAGCCAAAGGCCATGAACCAAACTATCAATCATAATCCACAGAGCTACCCCTTTTCTGTTATTGGATATGCATCTGCATTGCTGTAGTCATGCCATGCAGACATTCCTTTCCATCCCCACGTTTGTATAGAACGTGGAAATATAAATTATAGGCCACAATTCAGAGCACAGCTCTTGGGTAATTTATACCACGTTTTCCTTGGGTATCTATTACGAATTGTTTAGCGATACTCACAATTGAAGAATACAGTTTAATTCGAGAATGTATTTTGTCTCTCATCAACACTGCGCCACAGCCTCAACACAAACCCACAGTCTCAACAGGAACCCACAGCCTCAATGCTAACCCACAGCCTCTACACTGGCCCACAGCCTCTACACTGATCCACATCATCTATATTGACACATCATAAACATTCATCCACATCTTCTTGGTTCTTTCGGTAAAATTACGTAGAAGGGAAATAATAAAATAATAAAAATACTACATAATAAAAGACAATTATCACGACGTTTCGGCCACAACACAAGCAGCCGTCCTCAGGTGAAGAACAGAGCTGTCGGAAAAACAGCTCTGTTCTGAGGACGGCTGCTTGTGTTGTGGCCGAAACGTCGTGAGAATTTTATTTTATTATGTTTTCTTTTTATTATCTTCTTGGTTCTTTTGGTAAAGTCACGTAAAATGGAAATAATAAAATAATAAAAATAAAACATAATCAAATACAATTCTCACGACGTTTCGGCTACAACGCAAGCAGCCATCCAAAGATGAATCCCTGCAGTCACGAAAGCTTTAAATAGAAATTATTTTCATTCTTTTATTATTTCCCTTATACGCGACTTTACTGAAAGAACAAAGAATATGAATCCCTGCAGTCACGAAAGCTTTAAATCGAAACTCACCCACATCCTCTCCACTCACACACAGCCTCAAAACTGACCCACATCCTCGACTCACATTGTATGGGGGAGCTGCCTTCTTTGCAGGCATTGGGAGACACCGTGGCTGAGGTAATTCCTGATGACATCACAGGTGGTACCGTGACCGCTGTATGTGTCATGGGAGGGACCCCTGGCGTTGTAATGGGAGGATCACGTGACGTGGTAATGGGAGAGACATCTGATGTTGTAATGAGAGAGACATCTGGTGTTGTAATGAGAGAGACATCTGGTGTTGTAATGAGAGAGACATCTGGTGTTGTAATGAGAGAGACATCTGGTGATGTAATGAGAGAGACATCTGGTGTTGTAATGAGAGAGACATCTGGTGATGTAATGAGAGAGACATCTGGTGTTGTAATGAGGGAGACATCTGGTGTTGTAATGAGGGAGACATCTGTTGTTGTCATGAGAGAGACATCTGGTGTTGTAATGAGAGAGACATCTGGTGTTGTAATGAGAGAGACATCTGGTGTTGTAATGAGGGAGACATCTAGTGATGCCATGAGAGAGACATCTGGTGTTGTAATGAGAGAGACATCTGGTGTTGTAATGAGAGAGACATCTGGTGTTGTAATGAGGGAGACGTCTGGTGTTGTAATGAGGGAGACATCTGGTGTTGTAATGAAAGAGACATCTGGTGTTGTAATGAGAGAGACATCTGGTGTTGTAATGAGAGAGACATCTGGTGTTGTAATGAGAGAGACATCTGGTGATGTCACGAGAGAAACATCTGGTGTTGTAATGAGGGAAACATCTGGTGATGTCATGAGAGAGACATCTGGTGCTGTAATGAGAGAGACATCTGGTGTTGTCATGAGAGAGACATCTGGTGTTGTAATGAGAGAGACATCTGGTGTTGTAATGAGGGAGACATCTGGTGATGTGATGAGAGAGACATCTGGTGATGTCATGAGAGAGACATCTGGTGTTGTAATGAGAGAGACATCTGGTGTTGTCATGAGAGAGACATCTGGTGTTGAAATGAGAGAGACATCTGGTGTTGTAATGAGGGAGACATCTGGTGATGTGATGAGAGAGACATCTGGTGATGTAATGAGAGAGACATCTGGTGTTGTAATGAGGGAGACATCTGGTGTTGTAATGAGAGAGACATCTGGAGTTGTAATGAGGGAGACATCTAGTGATGTCATGAGAGAGACATCTGGTGTTGTAATGAGAAAGACATCTGGTGTTGTAATGAGAGAGACATCTGGTGTTGTAATGAGGGAGACGTCTGGTGTTGTAATGAGGGAGACATCTGGTGTTGTAATGAGAGAGACATCTGGTGTTGTAATGAGGGAGACATCTGGTGATGTGATGAGAGAGACATCTGGTGATGTCATGAGAGAGACATCTGGTGTTGTAATGAGAGAGACATCTGGTGTTGTCATGAGAGAGACATCTGGTGTTGTAAGGAGAGAGACATCTGGTGTTGTAATGAGGGAGACATCTGGTGATGTGATGAGAGAGACATCTGGTGATGTAATGAGAGAGACATCTGGTGTTGTAATGAGGGAGACATCTGGTGTTGTAATGAAAGAGACATCTGGTGTTGTAATGAGAGAGACATCTGGTGTTGTAATGAGAGAGACATCTGGTGTTGTATTGAGAGAGACATCTGGTGATGTAATGAGGGAGACATCTGGTGTTGTAATGAGAGAGACATCTGGTGATGTCATGAGAGAGACATCTTGTGTTGTAATGAGAGAGACATCTGGTGATGTCATGAGAGAGACATCTGGTGATGTGATGAGAGAGACATCTGGTGATGTAATGAGAGAGACATCTGGTGTTGTAATGAGGGAGACATCTGGTGATGTGATGAGAGAGACATCTGGTGATGTAATGAGAGAGACATCTGGTGTTGTAATGAGGGAGACATCTGGTGTTGTAATGAGAGATACATCTGGTGTTGTCATGAGAGAGACATCTGGTGTTGTAATGAGAGAGACATCTGGTGTTGTAATGAGAGAGAGATCTGGTGTTGTAATGAGAGAGACATCTGGTGTTGTAATGAGAGAGACATCTGGTGTTGTCATGAGAGAGACATCTTGTGTTGTAATGAGGGAAAAATCTGGTGTTGTAATGAGAGAGACATCTAGTGTTGAAATAAGGGAAATATCTGGTGTTGTAATGAGAGAGACATCTGGTGTTGTAATGAGAGAGACATCTGGTGTTGTAATAAGAGAGACATCTGGTGTTGTAATGAGAGAGACATCTGGTGATGTAATGAGAGAGACATCTGGTGTTGTAATGAGGAAGACATCTGGTGTTGTAATGAGGGAGACATCTGGTGTTGTAATGAGGGAGACATCTGGTGTTGTCATGAGAGAGACATCTGGTGTTGTAATGAGGGAGACATCTGGTGTTGTAATGAGGGAGACATCTGGTGTTGTCATGAGAGAGACATCTGGTGTTGTAATGAGGGAGACATCTGGTTTTGTAATGAGAGAGACATGTGGTGTTGTAATGAGAGAAACATCTGGTGTTGTAATGAGAGAGACACCTGGTGTTGTAATGAGGGAGACATCTGGTGATGTCATGAGAGAGACATCTGGTGTTGTAATGAGAGAGACATCTGGTGTTGTAATGAGAGAGACATCTGGTGTTGTAATGAGAGAGACATCTGGTGTTGTAATGAGGGAGACATCTGGTGTTGTAATGAGAGAGACATCTGGTGTTGTAACGAGTGAGACTTCTGGTGTTGTAATGAGGGAGACATCTGGTGTTGTAATGAAAGAGACATCTGGTGTTGTAATGAGAGAGACATCTGTTGTTGTAATGAGAGAGACATCTGGTGTTTTAATGAGAGAGACATCTGGTGTTGTAATGAGAGAGACATCTGGTGATGTCATGAGAGAAACATCTGGTGTTGTAATGAGGGAGACATCTGGTGTTGTAATGAGAGAGACATCTGGTGTTGTAATGAGAGAGACATCTGGTGTTCTAATGAGAGAGACATCTGGTGTTGTAATGAGAGAGACATCTGGTGATGTAATGAGGGAGACATCTGGTGTTGTAATGAGAGAGACATCTGGTGATGTCATGAGAGAGACATCTGGTGTTGTCATGAAAGAGACATCTGGTGTTGTAATGAGAGAGACATCTGGTGTTTTAATGAGGGAGACATCTGGTGATGTGATGAGAGAGACATCTGGTGATGTAATGAGAGAGACATCTGGTGTTGTAATGAGGGAGACATCTGGTGTTGTAATGAGAGAGACATCTGGTGTTGTAATGAGAGAGACATCTGGTGATGTCATGAGGGAGACATCTGGTGTTGTAATGAGAGAGACATCTGGTGATGTCATGAGGGAGACATCTGGTGTTGTAATGAGAGAGACATCTGGTGATGTAATGAGAGAGACATCTGGTGTTGTAATGAGGGAGACAACTGGTGATGTGATGAGAGAGACATCTGGTGATGTAATGAGAGAGACATCTGGTGTTGTAATGAGGGAGACATCTGGTGTTGTAATGAGAGATACATCTGGTGTTGTCATGAGAGAGACATCTGGTGTTGTAATGAGAGAGACATCTGGTGTTGTAATGAGAGAGAGATCTGGTGTTGTAATGAGAGAGACATCTGGTGTTGTAATGAGAG
Organism: Lampetra fluviatilis; assembly: GCF_964198595.1. Taxonomy (NCBI): domain Eukaryota; kingdom Metazoa; phylum Chordata; class Hyperoartia; order Petromyzontiformes; family Petromyzontidae; genus Lampetra; species Lampetra fluviatilis. The sequence goes on along the minus strand of NC_136348.1, from coordinate 250,657 downwards.
AGACATCTGGTGTTGTCATGAGAGAGACATCTGGTGTTGTAATGAGGGAAAAATCTGGTGTTGTAATGAGAGAGACATCTAGTGTTGAAATAAGGGAAATATCTGGTGTTGTAATGAGAGAGACATCTGGTGTTGTAATGAGAGAGACATCTGGTGTTGTAATAAGAGAGACATCTGGTGTTGTAATGAGAGAGACATCTGGTGATGTAATGAGAGAGACATCTGGTGTTGTAATGAGGGAGACATCTGGTGTTGTAATGAGGGAGACATCTGGTGTTGTAATGAGGGAGACATCTGGTGTTGTAATGAGAGAGACATCTGGTGTTGTAATGAGAGAGAGATCTGGTGTTGTAATGAGAGAGACATCTGGTGTTGTAATGAGAGAGACATCTGGTGTTTTAATGAGAGAGACATCTGGTGTTGTAATGAGAGAGACATCTGGTGATGTCATGAGAGAAACATCTGGTGTTGTAATGAGGGAGACATCTGGTGTTGTAATGAGAGAGACATCTGGTGTTGTAATGAGAGAGACATCTGGTGTTCTAATGAGAGAGACATCTGGTGTTGTAATGAGAGAAACATCTGGTGATGTAATGAGGGAGACATCTGGTGTTGTAATGAGAGAGACATCTGGTGATGTCATGAGAGAGACATCTGGTGTTGTAATGAGAGAGACATCTGGTGTTGTCATGAAAGAGACATCTGGTGTTGTAATGAGAGAGACATCTGGTGTTTTAATGAGGGAGACATCTGGTGATGTGATGAGAGAGACATCTGGTGATGTAATGAGAGAGACATCTGGTGTTGTAATGAGGGAGACATCTGGTGTTGTAATGAGAGAGACATCTGGTGTTGTAATGAGAGAGACATCTGGTGATGTCATGAGGGAGACATCTGGTGTTGTAATGAGAGAGACATCTGGTGATGTCATGAGGGAGACATCTGGTGATGTGATGAGAGAGACATCTGGTGATGTAATGAGAGAGACATCTGGTGTTGTAATGAGGGAGACAACTGGTGATGTGATGAGAGAGACATCTGGTGATGTAATGAGAGAGACATCTGGTGTTGTAATGAGGGAGACATCTGGTGTTGTAATGAGAGATACATCTGGTGTTGTCATGAGAGAGACATCTGGTGTTGTAATGAGAGAGACATCTGGTGTTGTAATGAGAGAGAGATCTGGTGTTGTAATAAGAGAGACATCTGGTGTTGTAATGAGAGAGACATCTGGTGATGTAATGAGAGAGACATCTGGTGTTGTAATGAGGGAGACATCTAATGTTGTAATGAGGGAGACATCTGGTGTTGTAATGAGGGAGACATCTGGTGTTGTAATGAGAGAGACATCTGGTGTTGTCATGAGAGAGACATCTGGTGTTGCAATGAGGGAAAAATCTGGTGTTGTAATGAGAGAGACATCTAGTGTTGAAATAAGGGAAATATCTGGTGTTGTAATGAGAGAGACATCTGGTGTTGTAATGAGAGAGACATCTGGTGTTGTAATAAGAGAGACATCTGGTGTTGTAATGAGAGAGACATCTGGTGATGTAATGAGAGAGACATCTGGTGTTGTAATGAGGGAGACATCTAATGTTGTAATGAGGGAGACATCTGGTGTTGTAATGAGGGAGACATCTGGTGTTGTCATGAGAGAGACATCTGGTGTTGTAATGAGGGAGACATCTGGTGTTGTAATGAGAGAGACATGTGGTGTTGTAATGAGAGACACATCTGGTGTTGTAATGAGAAAGACACCTGGTGTTGTAATGAGAGAGACATCTGGTGCTGTAATGAGGGAGACATCTGGTGATGTCATGAGAGAGACATCTGGTGTTGTAATGAGAGAGACATCTGGTGTTGTAATGAGAGAGACATCTGGTGTTGTAATGAGAGAAACACCTGGTGTTGTAATGAGGGAGACATCTGGTGTTGTAATGAGGGAGACATCTGGTGTTGTAATGAGAGAGACATCTGGTGTTGTAACGAGTGAGACTTCTGGTGTTGTAATGAGGGAGACATCTGGTGTTGTAATGAAAGAGACATCTGGTGTTGTAATGAGAGAGACATCTGTTGTTGTAATGAGAGAGACATCTGGTGTTGTAATGAGAGAGACATCTGGTGTTGTAATGAGAGAGACATCTGGTGATGTCATGAGAGAGACATCTGGTGTTGTAATGAGAGAGACATCTGGTGTTGTCATGAGAGAGACATCTGGTGTTGTAATGAGAGAGACATCTGGTGTTGTAATGAGAGAGACATCTGGTGTTGTCATGAGAGAGACATCTGGTGTTGTAATGAGAGAGACATCTGGTGTTTTAATGAGGGAGACATCTGGTGTTGTAATGAGGGAGACATCTGGTGCTGTAATGAGAGAGACATGTGGTGTTGTAATGAGAGACACATCTGGTGTTGTAATGAGAGAGACACCTGGTGTTGTAATGAGAGAGACATCTGGTGCTGTAATGAGGGAGACATCTGGTGATGTCATAAGAGAGACATCTGGTGTTGTAATGAGAGAGACATCTGGTGTTGTAATGAGAGAGACATCTGGTGTTGTAATGAGAGAAACACGTGGTGTTGTAATGAGGGAGACATCTGGTGTTGTAATGAGGGAGACATCTGGTGTTGTAATGAGAGAGACATCTGGTGTTGTAACGAGTGAGACTTCTGGTGTTGTAATGAGGGAGACATCTGGTGTTGTAATGAAAGAGACATCTGGTGTTGTAATGAGAGAGACATCTGTTGTTGTAATGAGAGAGACATCTGGTGTTGTAATGAGAGAGACATCTGGTGTTGTAATGAGAGAGACATCTGGTGTTGTAATGAGAGAGACATCTGGTGATGTAATGAGGGAGACATCTGGTGTTGTAATGAGAGAGACATCTGGTGATGTCATGAGAGAGACATCTGGTGTTGTAATGAGAGAGACATCTGGTGATGTAATGAGGGAGACATCTGGTGTTGTAATGAGAGAGACATCTGGTGATGTCATGAGAGAGACATCTGGTGTTGTAATGAGAGAGACATCTGGTGTTGTGATGAGAGAGACATCTGGTGTTGTAATGAGAGAGACATCTGGTGTTTTAATGAGGGAGACATCTGGTGATGTGATGAGAGAGACATCTGGTGATGTAATGAGAGAGACATCTGGTGTTGTAATGAGGGAGACATCTGGTGTTGTAATGAGAGAGACATCTGGTGTTGTAATGAGAGAGACATCTGGTGATGTCATGAGGGAGACATCTGGTGTTGTAATGAGAGAGACATCTGGTGATGTCATGAGGGAGACATCTGGTGTTGTGATGAGAGAGACATCTGGTGTTGTGATGAGAGAGACATCTAGTGTTGTAATGAGGAAGACATCTGGTGTTGTGATGAGAGAGACATCTAGTGTTGTAATGAGAGAGACATCTGGTGTTGTCATGAGAGAGACATCTTTTGTTGTAATGAGAGAGACATCTGGTGTTGTAATGAGGGAGACATCTGTTGTTGTCATGAGAGAGACATCTGGTGTTGTAATGAGAGAGACATCTGGTGTTGTAATGAGGGAGACATCTGGTGTTGTGATGAGAGAGACATCTGGTGTTGTAATGAAAGAGACATCTGGTGATGTAATGAGGGAGACATCTGGTGTTGTAATGAGAGAGACATCTGGTGATGTCATGAGAGAGACATCTGGTGTTGTAATGAGAGAGACATCTGGTGTTGTAATGAGAGAGACATCTGGTGTTGTAATGAGAGAGACATCTGGTGTTGTAATGAGAGAGACATCTGGTGATGTAATGAGGGAGACATCTGGTGTTGTAATGAGAGAGACATCTGGTGATGTCATGAGAGAGACATCTGGTGTTGTAATGAGAGAGACATCTGGTGATGTAATGAGGGAGACATCTGGTGTTGTAATGAGAGAGACATCTGGTGATGTCATGAGAGAGACATCTGGTGTTGTAATGAGAGAGACATCTGGTGTTGTGATGAGAGAGACATCTGGTGTTGTAATGAGAGAGACATCTGGTGTTTTAATGAGGGAGACATCTGGTGATGTGATGAGAGAGACATCTGGTGATGTAATGAGAGAGACATCTGGTGTTGTAATGAGGGAGACATCTGGTGTTGTAATGAGAGAGACATCTGGTGTTGTAATGAGAGAGACATCTGGTGATGTAATGAGAGAGACACCTGGTGTTGTAATGAGAGAGACATCTGGTGATGTCATGAGGGAGACATCTGGTGTTGTGATGAGAGAGACATCTAGTGTTGTAATGAGAGAGACATCTGGTGTTGTCATGAGAGAGACATCTGGTGTTGTAATGAGAGAGACATCTGGTGTTGTAATGAGGGAGACATCTGGTGTTGTCATGAGAGAGACATCTGGTGTTGTAATGAAAGAGACATCTGGTGATGTAATGAGGGAGACATCTGGTGTTGTAATGAGAGAGACATCTGGTGATGTCATGAGAGAGATATCTGGTGTTGTAATGAGAGAAACATCTGGTGATGTAATGAGGGAGACATCTGGTGTTGTAATGAGAGAGACATCTGGTGTTGTCATGAGAGAGACATCTGGTGTTGTAATGAGAGAGACATCTGGTGTTGTAATGAGAGAGACATCTGGTGTTGTAATGAGAGAAATATCTGGTGATGTGATGAGAGAGACATCTGGTGTTGTAATGAGAGAGACATCTGGTGTTGTAATGAGAGAGACATCTGGTGTTGTAATGAGGGAGACACCTGGTGTTGTAATGAGGGAGACATATGGTGTTGTAATGAGAGAGACATCTGGTGATGTCATGAGAGAGACATCTTTTGTTGTAATGAGGGAGACGTCTGGTGTTGTAATGAGAGAGACATCTGGTGTTGTAATGAGAGAGACATCTGGTGATGTAATGAGGGAGACATCTGGTGTTGTAATGAGAGAGACATCTGGTGATGTCATGAGAGAGACATATGGTGTTGTAATGAGAGAGACATCTGGTGTTGTAATGAAAGAGAGATCTGGTGTTGTAATGAGAGAGACATCTGGTGTTGTAATGAGAGAGACATCTGGTGTTGTAATGAGAGAGACATCTGGTGTTGCAATGAGAGAGACATCTGGTGTTGTCATGAGAGAGACATCTGGTGTTGTAATGAGGGAGACATCTGGTGTTGTAATGAGAGAGACACTTGGTGTTGTAATGAGAGAGACATCTGGTGTTGTAATGAGGGAGACATCTGGTGTTGTAATGAGAGAGACATCTGGTGTTGTAATGAGGGAGACATCTGGTGTTGTAATGAGGGAGACATCTGGTGTTGTAATGAGGGAGACATCTGGTGTTGTCATGAGAGAGACATCTGGTGTTGTAATGAGGGAGACATCTGGTGTTGTAATGAGAGAGACACTTGGTGTTGTAACGAGAGAGACATCTGGTGATTTAATGAGGGAGACATCTGGTGTTGTGATGAGAGAGACATCTGGTGTTGTAATGAGAGAGACATTTGGTGTTGTAATGAGGGAGACATCTGGTGTTGTGATGAGAGAGACATCTGGTGTTGTCATGAGAGAGACATCTGGTGTTGTAATGAGAGAGACATCTGGTGTTGTAATGAGGGAGACATCTGGTGTTGTGATGAGAGAGACATCTGGTGTTGTCATGAGAGAGACATCTGGTGTTGCAATGAGAGAGACATCTGGTGTTGTGATGAGAGAGACATTTGGTGTTGTGATGAGAGAGACATCTGGTGTTGTAATGAGAGAGACATCTGGTGTTGTAATGAGGGAGACATCTGGTGTTGTCATCAGAGAGACATCTGGTGTTGTAATGAGGGAGACATCTGGTGTTGTCATGAGAGAGACATCTGGTTTTGTAATGAGGGAGACATCTGGTGTTGTAATGAGAGAGACATCTGGTGTTGTGATGAGAGAGACATCTGGTGTTGTAATGAGAGAGACATCTGGTGTTGTAATCAGAGAGATACCCGGACTTGCTGAAGCTATCTCTAAAGTGACATCAGAGCCTGTTATGGAATCTGTCGCAGGGTCAACATCGGCAGTCGTAGTCCATTGTGGAGTAGCAGTAGAAGCGGTCAATGGCGAGACTTCAGTTGGATGTGACTTGGTCAATGGTGAGAGGTCAGCCGGAGTAAAACCGGCCGTTGCCGAGTCCACGTCCGTGCTCGCTGCTGCCGTGCTGGTGTTTTCTTCATACTTGTCGGTGGCGTCTCCATCATCCACGACGGTGGCCGTGGTTGTCCCAGTGGAGTCCATGCTGGGGCCAGGTCCTACCTGGCCCGTGGAACGTTTAGTTTGTTGTCCCGCAGTGTTCAGTGGACCGGTCGTCGTCGTGGTTGTCGTTAATGATGGTGATGAAGACGGAGCGGATGATGTTGAAATAGACATGGGGCTTGTCTCATATTCTTCCGTGCTGACGTACTCATTCTTCTGCTCCCTGAAGTCCGGATTGCGGTCGTTGACCCACAGCAAAACTTCTTTGGGCTTTCGAATGACCTCACTTTCCTCTCCCTTGGTTTCAAGAATGCGGTCTCCCCCTGGTGGAACAATATGATCTTCCCTGGGGCACGTGACACCGCCGTGTTTTTTTCTGGGTGGAACGGTGTCAACGGAATCTCTTTTGTCTTGCACGATGGAGGCTTTGTTATCACCGTCTCCTTTCCCTCCTCCAATGAAGGCAGATCCCTCTGCATGGTGAACTTCGTGCTCTCTCCCACTACCGCCACCCTCTGCATGCCATCGAGCGCCGCGGAATTCTTCTGTGCTACCGCCGCCATCTTTTCTGCAGCCGTTGGCAATTTCTCCATTCTCTTTTCCCACGAGGGCTAAGTTGGGTGCCCCCTCGTGACAGCGGATGCCGGGATCTGCCTGCCCAGCTGAGGAGGATGCCTGGGCAGTGGGAAGGCAGCGCTCACTGTCGGGAGGTGACTGCCGGACGCACCCGCAGGGGCTCTTCCCTTGGGCTGAGGCTGAGTGAAGGAAGCAGGGCCCCAGCGAATCGCATATTGAGGCGCTCCACACGGAGCCTTTCTCACACCAGCAGAGCGTCATGCCGGCCTCCTGCACGCAGCCTGTGGGAGGGAGAGCGAAGGGTTGGGAGGGAAGAGGAAAATATGTTAACGCTGACCCATGGCTTCAACACCAATGCACAGCATCAATGTTCACCCACAGCCTCAACGCTGACTTTTCTCATCAAGGAGCATAAACCATAATCACGCAAACTCCAGTCATCCTTGCTAGCAGCAGCTTTTGACAAACCCTTGAACAAAGATGGTCACCACATCGTACACTTTCGGATGCACTTCTGTGGCCGTCTGGAACGCTGTTACGTCCAATATTAGGAAGCCACTGAACCTATGCATTTTGTATTTAAGTTTAGACGAATTTTTTTAGAACTGCTTTTGGGTTAAGTTTATTTATCCTGGGGTGTGTGTAAAATACACTTTCGTTTTGAACTTGAATACATAGATAAGTGAAAAAGATAGATTGTCTACTTATCCATTCCAAAGTCGTAGTCCTTATGTGGCTGCAGGTCATATGAAATAAAGTATCAGTTCATATGAAAGGAAATCATGAACCATGTTAAATTAAGTCGTGGGTTGTTTAAAATGAAGTCACGCACCATATGAACTCAAGTTGTGAGCAGTGTAAAATGAAGTAAAAAACAATAGGTTCCCCAAACCCTGTTTAATAGAAATAGAGGTATCATTACTCCAATCGCCTATTATTCGCCTGAAGGCCTCTTTAGGCGAATAATAAAGTCGAAATTTTGGTTAACATGTGGCGCCTTTTTGGCATGAATCTGCCTCCCAAAGCACCATTACATTTATCATGAAGAAAAAAACAATTATTTCCAGCTTAAAATATATATATACAATTAAAAAGCAAGTTGTGGCTTCATCATGCGACCTCCTTTGCCAGTACCAAAATATGAGAATAGGTTTTCCCCTTTTTTCTGGCAACAAAACAGGTGTTAAGATATTAAAACACCAAACTGAAACCTTTTACAAGGAATCATGTCTGCATTCACCACAATAATTGTGGTCAGAATGCAAACAAAATCATACTTTGATAATATATGCATTGTCTTTTATACTGATTGGTCCACACAAGAGACAGCTTTCTTTAGAGCCTAGTCTTAAACGGTGTTAGACCAGAGGACGCCATAAGGCGTACAGCACAAAGGCAAGCAGAGTAATAAGAGCTCCGGGTGAGCAACTACATCATTCTCACACGTTGTGGCTTTGAACAAACATGCTCTGTTAATATATGCGTAGTCTTTGAAAGAAAGTAAATGGTTTTACCCTTTTACCCTCTCTGGCAATAAACCAAGCACTTTCAAAGACAATATATATTATCAGAGGATGTTTGTTTGCATGTTTTGCCACAAGTACATGTGGTTATTGCAGACTTGATTCCTTGTAAAAGGTTTCTATTTGGTGTTGGAACATCTTAACATCTGCTGTATTGCAAGAATGGATAAAATCCATTCGTATTTTTCAAACTTTGATACTAGCAAAAAACAAAGGTCCCGTAGATATGTGGCTGTGGGTTAGTTGTGGTTGAATTAGTTGTATACCTTAATTACATACCTGTGTGCAGAGTAAAAACTTGTGATGGTATCTGAAAGAGGAAAATACACAGTTGTTATTGCATAAAAATGCATTTGATTGAGGTGTCCCATATGTCTGAGTGCTGAGGCAGTACTGCTGAGATCCTTGGTTCAAAACAGGCCAGCCAACTGTGGTGTGAGTTGGTTTATCTCAGCCCAGTCACCATTGATTCACATAGAGACCCACAAGCTGGCATAGACACACAAACAGACCCATAGCGATCCAATGACTCACACCCAATGACTTTTGGGCCTGCACAATAATACCTCTAGGTGTCTTGACTTTTGGCCCACCTTGTATATATATTTTTCCTTGGGTGAGTCGGTGGGTGAGTGGATGAGTGGGTGAGAGAATGTGTGAGTGAGTGAGTGGATGAGTGGGTTGGTGAGTTATTTTTTGAGTAGGTGAGTGCGTGAGTGAGTGTCCTAACTTTTGGGGGACACCATGTTTAATAATAAAGCTATGTATCCTGGCTTTTGAAACACCCTGTTCAATAACCCAATGTGTCGTAACTTTTGGGCCTCCCTGTATAATAACAACTATATGTGTCCTGACTCTTGGGCCACCCTGTATAATTATAACCCTATGTGTTCTAACTTTTGGCCCACCCTGTTTAATAATAACAACCCTATCAGTCGCCTGAGGACGGCTGCTTGCGTTGTGGCCGAAACGTCGTGAGAATTGTTTTATTATGTTTTATTTTTATTATTTTATTACTTCCCTTCTACGTGACTTTACCGAAAGAACCAAGAAGATGAATCCCTGCAGTCACGAAAGCTTTAAATCGAAATTTAACCCTATACGTCCTGACTTTTGGGCCTCTCTGTATACAAGCAGACCTCTTTTAGCGCTGCCTACTATAACACTGTTTCGTCATAACACTTTTTGTCTTGCGTGGATCAGCCAATATATGGAAGAAAGTAGGTGTGTCGTTACCCGTGTGGTCGTGTCTCTGCCCATATATTTTCGAACCTGAATCTAGGTGTCTATTGTATTGAAACTGCTCATAGTTGATCCGACAGCCACGTTGTATTATCGATTCATCGAGGGTAAATCACTGCATTGATTAATTGCCAATCCATAGATCAAGTAATCCCATTGGTTAATATAGCTTCCCGCAGAATGTGTGTTCACGGCAGATGGTGGTAAATCTCATGCAAGCTCCGACCAAATCCACCGGTTTATGAGTTTTGTTTTTTAAATGCTTCGATATATTTATTATGTGTACAGTATCATTATTAAGGCTATAATCAATACGCAAATAAATCCCTCCTATATCGCCCTGGTAAAAATATAGTGCTGTTGGGACGCATCTCCATATGAACATTCTTATAATGACCTCGTAAAGCGCTGTTTTGTATAGTGCTCCATTTACCAAGAACGCATCCTGAGCACTGTAGGTGGTATGCCTGTATATATTTCCCATTTAACACCACAGTTTGACCAACGTAAGAAGTACAATCCATGATGATCAAAAGAGAGACTTCACTGACCATGAGCGTAAGCCCCAGGGAGAGGATGCACGCCTTGAAGTGCCACGACTGGATACCTCGAACCCTCATCGTGGCTTCTTTGCTTCAGCTTCTCAATTGATCTGATCAGAATGTTCTTCAACGTGTTCACCGGTGATGGATATTGTAGTTGATGTGGTGGTGGTGACCGTGATATGTGACCGGCTCTGCGAAGAGAAAGATTCAGCACGTATCAAGACGTAATTCATCATAACCCTATATATCCGTGTATATCTAAACTGGCTAGAGCCTCCAGTAAGACACGTGTATTCTGTGTGTGTGGCTTCCCGCACGCTAAATCCATCCCATATCATCGAATATATACAATATAGATGTATATATAGCGCCTTATTCAAAGGTGCTTTACAGAAATTCTACAAATTGTACATGAGATGATAGTGGTTGAGATAAAAGATTGGGGTTGTTTATTAAAAGTGGTGGTGTAACGAAATATCCCTCTCTCTCTCTCTAAACCCAAAGAAAGTGCTCTGCACGCGCTGCGTCAAGGCGCTGCATTCTCAGGACCTGGCTAACCTAGGGCACAAAACAGAGCGATCACTTCTCTCCCCTCATTGTGACTGCCTCCAGGAGAAACAAATTTACAAGCCTCCGTAGCCAAAGCTGCGGTGACCTCCAGTGGAGGTTTGGCACACTGGATGGTGCCATCGGCCATATGGCTTAGCCAAATCTCCCCAGGAGTATCAGACCTGTATGCTTTCTGCGGTGCCAGTGAGGATCTGCCCCACTAGTACTTGCGCTACCCGCGGCTCAACGTAAATGTTCCAGGCTTTTGGGGTTCATTTTCAGAAAACTGGCGGTGCCCTTCTACAAGAGCAGTTCCATATAAGTGGTGCCTTACTTGGTTATAAAGGCCACGATCTTGCAAATTTCGTCTGTGACCAAGCGAAGATGGCAGTTCACAATATCAGGAAAAAGATGCTGCAAGATGACCGCTTTGCGGTACTAGTGTTTAGGAGGAGCCTGCTCAAGGCACAGCTCCGGCTGGAGCACGCATATCACTCAAATGCCGGTGATGTGCGCGTGTTCTGCATTTCACCTTTTAACATGCTTATCCGTCGAACATGACATGCACACTTGGAGCTGCATTTTTATGCGTTTTGTATCGAAATTAGCTCCAGTGCTATTGCTGCTGGTAGCAATGAAAGTGGGTTTTAAAGTCTCTAAACCAGCTAGAGCCTCAAGTAAATCACGTGATTCCTTGTGGCCACACCAACTCTGAGCCGCTCCCCTCTCCCCACCGCCACCCACTGTGAATAGAGACGCTGCTCCTCCTTCCCCGTGCAGCTTCCTTCTGTTGTTCGCTCCTTCCTCCCCTATCTCGTCTCTCTCTTCCCTTACCTCTAGTGACCATCATCACCTCTTATCATCTCCAACATTTTGGCCAAGCCATTCTTCCTCCTACACCTCCTCCTCCGTCAACTCCACCATCTCCCTCCTCCCTTCTTACTGGGTTGGTGGCTGGATAAGTGAGTAAGTGGATGGGTGGGTGAGTAAATGGGTGGGTGAGTGAGTGGGTGAGTAAATGGGTGGGCGAGTGAGTGGCTGAATAAATGTGCGAGTGAGTGAGTAAGTGAGTTAGTGGGTGGGGTGGGTGAGTGTGCGAGTAAGTATCTGGCTGAGAGTGTGGGTGGGTGGGTGAGTGGGTGAGTGATTGAGTGTGTGGGTGAGGGAGAGAGTAGGTGGGTGAGTGAATGTGTGAGTGATTGAGTGTGTGGTAGAGGGAGAGTGAGGATGGGTGTGTGGCTGGGTGGGTGATTGAGTGTGTGGGTGAGTGGGTGGGTGGTTGGCTGAGTGATTGAGTGGGTAATTGATTGTGTGGGTGAGTTAGTCACGAAGCTGTACATCTGAGAGTTCAGTGACAGGCCACGGCTAACGTCAGTGGTGAGTGCCACGCGAACCCAAACCTTCACCACCCCCTACTCACAAACCTCGCACTGACCAGCGTGGTGAAGTAGAGTCAGTCACCCTGTCGCCTCCCTGCCGCGCCCCCTCAATCCCACTATGACCAATAAGGTTCGCCGCGGTGTCTAGGAGATGTTGTCTCCCTCGCCTGGTATACAGGAGGTCGTGGTTTCTATCCCAACCCGACAATGCCAGCTGTACATTTGGAGTCTGCATGTTCCTCTCTCTGTCCCCGTGGTCGCTTTTATTTTTGTCTGGATGCTCATTTTTTTCCTCCACATTTAGAATCAAAGTCAATTGTTTAGAGTATTTGACGACTGCTATACATCACCAGATGGTGATGATGATATGCCACTTCGTTGAGGTATAATTTGTGGCAAGGTCACTTCTGAAAAAGAGCTAAATAGCTCAGTGGGAATTACCTAGTAAAATAAAACAGTTTAGTTAAGTTTTAGTATAACAGCCAGCAGTACATATTTTTAACACTGCCAAAGATCCCCCGTGTAGCCTTACCAGACGATTAGGACAAGTGCTGTTAGCGAGTAGCACCTATGAATGTTGGCACAGCATAGAGGTGGTGGGTGGTCAGCACCACGTCTGCCCGGCCGCCTTTGTCTCCCCAATAGCGATGGTTACTGCACACCACACCAGGTACTCATTGTAGGCTGAGTCGACCTAGGGGAGGCCCCAGGACTGGTTCAGATTATCGCTATCACTGGATTTGAGTAGGAATCGAACTCAGGTCGCTGGGTTTCGAAGCGCAGGGCACTAATCACTGCGCCACCCATTCACTCACCCATTCACTCACCCATTCACTCACCCATTCACTCACCCATTCACTCACCCATTCACTCACCCATTCACTCACCCAACAAAGACAAAGATCCCCCATATAGCCTTAACAGACTGTAGGGGCAAGTGCTGTTAGCGAGCACCTATGAAGGCCGGAACGGTACACGAGGGGGTGGGTGGCCAGCACCACGCCCGACCGCCTTTGTCTTCCTAGCGGCGATGTTTACACACCGCACCAGGTACTCATTTGAGGCTGAGTCGACCTAGGGGAGGCCCAGGACCGGTTCAGATAATCGTCACTGGTGTTTGCCGTGAGCGGGAATCGAACCCGGGTCGCCAGGTTCGTAGTGCAGCGCGCTGACCGCTACACCACCGCTCACTCACACACTCACTCACACGCTCACTCACCGACCCGCACACCCATCCACTCTCCCACCCACTCACCCACTCGCTATAGACTCAACACACTCACTCATTCACTCACCTTGTTGCCCGCAGACCAGCAGCGGCTGACCCCAAACAGCTGTACTGATAACACTGTGCATCCGTCACGTTACTTACCTCTGTCCCACAGACCCACAGTCTCTGCAGATCGCACTCTGTCATTGGTCAGGAGAGAGATAACTGCAGCGTGAGGTTGCGTTGTCAGGATTGTTAATTGGCATGTGTTGTATTAATAGTCGCGTCTTTCTCTCTCACTCTCTCTATGGGCAGTGAAACTTAAACGATTACAAAATAGGTTCAAAGAAAATAACCTATCTACGTGACTTTACCGAAAGACCCAAGAATATGAATTCCTGCAGTCATGAAAGCTTTAAGTTAAGATTCTTTACGAAGTGGTACATCACGTCGTCATTTATAGCAGCCAAATACTGTAAACGCATGTTGATTAAATTTTTGACTTAAAACTTTCGTGACTGCAGGAATTCATATTCTATGGTTATTTCGGTAAAGTTACGAAGATAGAAAAAATAATAACAATAAAATAATAAAAATGAAAATAAAGTGAATAAAAATACAAAATAATAAAGTGAATAAAAATAATGAACTTTATTTTCATTTTTATTTTATTGTTATTATTTTTTTCTATCTACGTGACTTTACCAAAATAATCATAGAATACGCATGTTGATTCTAAATGTGGAAGGAAAAACCGGAGGACCTAAAGAAAAATCCACGCGACAATGGGGAGAGAAAGAGAAAAAAATGCAAACTTCAAATATACATAATCATAATAAAGGTTTTTGGGTCAGATCGCGTTATTTATGAATGTGTCATAACCCTCCACCACCCGACACGGCCAAAAAATAAAAAATGTGTCACGTTTACAAAAGACAAATAGTTCACTACTTTAGCCCACCGGTGTGTTGAAGAGTGAATCAACATCATTTACAATTTTGAGTACACCGTTTCGCTGGTAATTACATCCAGCATCATCAGGCAATTTGCCAGAATGGTGAAGCCCTCCACGTGCTCCCGGTCTTAAATAGAGCAGTAGGGTGACGTCATCATTTAACCCAATCTGGTGCAGTGTTTTGAGGCGGAGAGGAGGAGAGTATTGTAATTACATAATAGATTGGTAATCATTCAATTGTTATAATTAGCATGTGTTTCCCCTAGAAGGAATTGTAATTGTAATATATATTTTATTTAATAATACGCTTCCAGGCCACACTAAGCCTGTAGCTGTCGGAGCGATTTAAGTTTTTTGTATTTCTGTCAATTTCAACGGATTCTCGAATTAGTCTTGTACAGTAATAATTAGTTTTACACAACACTTCAACGTTATAAAAATCAATTGAGTGGCCTTGTTGACAAGCATGCTCTGCCACTGCCGACAGTTGTGTTTGAAATAATTTAATATTTCTTTGGTGTTCTTTTAGTCTTACACTGATGTTATGTCCCGTATATCCAATATAGCATCTGCCACATGAACAATTAATCCGATATACACCTTCTGTTGATAATTTAGGCAATTCGTCTTGAGTGCAAGATACTATTTTTTTTTATTTTATACAGCACGTGTCAGGGTTGGGATCGAACCCACGAACTCCTGCATACCATGCGAGATATTTAACATCTCAGTACCGTGGCAGTGTTGAGTATGTAGGCATTCATGTATGTTGAACTTCTTTCGCACCGTACATAGCCAACCGTTCTAATCAGTGGTGCGGGCAGTGTTGAGTCTAGGGCAGTAATAACCCAATGTGCCCTGACGTTTCAGCCACCCTGTTTAATAATAATCCTACATGTTGTTAATGGTCTCTGTACTTATTTGGGTCTCTATGTAAATCTATGGGTCACGATGTAAGTCTATGGGTCTCAATGTAAGTATATGGGTATCTCGGTAAGTCTATGGATCTCTATTTAAGTCCACACGACAGACCATTTTCACATTTGCCATGGAGTGAAACAAGGATGCATGCTGGCCCCCACCCTGTTCACTTTCTTCCTTGCAGCAGTGGTCACATCAATGAGTGTAAATATATCGCTGGTGTCTATATACCAACCTGGAGCGTCAGAAGACTGTTTAATCTGGTCAGCCTACGTGCAATCACCAAAAGTTAGAGAACAGTGCATCCAAGAACGTCTTTTTGTCGATAACACAGCTTTAGTTGCTCACAGCTGGAGTGGCATTCAAGAAGTCACTCACCGTTTTGCTGCTGAAGCGAATCAATTTGAGGAAAACAACACAAGCAAGACTGAGATGTCGTTACAGCCATAAAACATACAAAATGTAATCGACAATATCCCAGACATCTTTTTCAATGATGAAGTTCTAAGATTTGTGAACTCGTTCACTTCTCTGGACAGAGCCGTGTCTAACGACAACTCTCTAGACACTGATATCTCGTTGTGCCTTCAAGCTGCATCTAAGGCATTCAGTTGCCTAAATGAGCATGGTATTAAAATGTCACTAAAGTAAAGGTCGAGAGAGCGGTGGTAATTCCTGCACTACTTTACGCTGTAGAAACATTGCCACTATACTGACAACAGCTGAAGAAACTTACAGGCCTACAGCTGAGACATTAGAGACAAATCATGAGGATCAAGTGGCAAGACCGAACTCAAAGGAATGAGGTGCTGGCGAGAGCTGGGATTCCTAGCGTAGAGGAAATACGTTATACCTCTAAATTGAGATGGTCAGGGCACGGAACTCGAATGCCAGAACATCGGCATCCTAAAATCCTTCTTTACGGTGAACTCAGAGGGCAAGCCTGTTCCTGGTGGCCAAAAAACTGTGCCACAAAAGACGTCCTTTAAAAGACACCTCAAGGCAGCCAATATCAATGTTGACACGTGGGAGAAAATGTCAAACAACTGTAAGCATGTGCTGTTGTAGCCGACTCAGTCAAGAGAGTTGAAGTCAAAAGGGGAAATAACCTATCAGCATGAACACCACGAGTAGCGGCACAACACGAATCGCATGCAGCAGACGAGCAGCAACTCTTGCCCAGTGCTGCCGATGCTTTCTGCTCGAGGGGCTAACTTCTCATCCTGCCAGCGTGCAGGAAATCGCTGCTGCTCGCTGTTCACTGCAGTCTATCAGTCTCTATGTAAATCGATGTGTATCTATCTAAGTCTAGCGGTCTCTAGGTAAGTATGTGGGTCTCTATGTAAATCTACGAGTCTCTATTTAAGTCTGTGGCTCTCTCTTTAAGTGTATCAATCCCTATGTAAGTATATCGGTCTCTATGTAAGACTATGAATCTCTATTTCGTTTATGAGTCTCTCTGTAAGTATATGGGTCACTAGGTAAGTGTATGGGTCTCTGTGTAAGTCTGTGGGTTTCACACAGATTTTCAAATACAAATGTTCCATGTACTGTAGAGCCTTAACTGTCCGGGCAAGTGTTGTTCGCGATTAGCAGTGCCTGTGAAGGCCCGCACAGCACACGGGGCGGTGGGCGGGTGAACAGCACTACGCCCGATCGCCTTTGTCTCCCTGGTAGCGATGTTTACACTTCGCACCAGGTACTAATTTGAGGCTGAGGCAACCTAGGAGAGGCCCAGGACCAGTTTAGATCATCATCACTGGTGTTGACCGTGAGCGAGTGCTACTCATTAACAGCATTTGTCCCAAATGTGGTTCAAGGTATGTGGAGGGGTATTTGTGTAAGTTGATGCCTCTCACACATAGGCACTCTGACTCACATGCAGAGGGGCAGCTGTGGGATGGTTATGGTTGCCATAGCGTGTGCCAATGTTGTTGTCATGCCGTGGCGCTCTTATAACCCACAAATTTGCATCGAAACTACGTGCGGAATATTGGCTTCAAAGAACTTGACACTCCCTATTTCAACTGCTCTGCCATAATTTAACTTCTAAACACAATCAGCTCTGCGGTTTCAAAACAAAGCATGTCACTCATTAAGCCAAAAGCTACAGCCTGTCGTATCGACGGATTGCTTTGACAGTGGAGCAACTAAAACTATAAACTTATTTTACTTTTACCAGGTGTAAGGTCCACTGTGTTATGAGCTCTTATGTCAGAAGAGACCTGGCCACAAATGATAGCAACTTAACGAAGCAACTTTTATCTTGGGAATTTTTTGCAAATATGATTTTAAAAAATGTTTCTACAGACTCATCGAGCAAAATAGAGACCCACAAAGACCCAAATAGACCCATAGAGATCCAGCGACACATATATAAGCATAGAAAACCGTACTAGAATTATTTTAGTTACCAGGTAAAGCCCACTGACTTATTAGGGTTTTTTTTAAGAAGTGATCTGGCGAGAAGTTATAACGGCTCAAGGAAGTGGCCTGTCAGCATCGTCAAGTGTGAATGTACATGCAGCAGCCACATACTCCACAAGCATGTTTATACAGACTACATAGATTATTCAAAGCCCCATAGAGACCCAGAAAAACCCATAGAGACCGATACTCATAGAGACCGACACTAAAACATCATTTTATTTACCAGATAAAGCCCTCTGAGCTATTAGCCCTGTATAATAATAACCCTGTATCCTGATATTTTGACCACCCTGTAAAATAATAACTCTCCGTGTCCTGGCTTTTAGACCACCCTTCATAATAATACCCAAATGTGATCATTATGATGTTTGTATAACAACAATAACCCTATGTGTCCTGAATGATGCGTATGACCTGCAATCCACGTGTTCCCCGATCTACGCACCCCATACACAACACGCTGAGTCTGTCTCATGTATTGCTAATTAATGACGACCTGTTTCTAATATCAGCGACGACGCAGTGATGCGGCCACACGGGTGTGGCACTTTTCCCACTATCAGTCACCGTGCTCACAGATTTACAATCAGCGGGCATGTTTGTGTGTGAGCAGATGCATGGAATACTGGAAGGTCAATCAGTCTGAGCTCATTCATATGCTATAAATAATCATTGGAAGGACGTTATTAACCAGGTAAAGTCTTAACTGACTGTGATGTTTCCATTCTACTTGCCTACACTGCAAAAAATATCCGTAATTTTACATGAGAAAATACTGTATTTGCTCACGGAAAAATTACTGTAATAAAAATGTTAACGGAATATCCGTGAAATTACGGAGTAGTGCATTGTGGGATATCTCGAGGAGAAGGCGGGAAAGATATTGAGAGCAACTCCATTTTTAACACGCAGCCATCTTTCTATTCCTCGGTTTTTGCTGGTAAGACTCTCTCTCTCTGGTCAAATGTAAAGGCATATTAAACACATATACTTAAATTATCATCGACAGGATTGAATATTTAGATGTTTTTATTTATAAAAAAAAACAATTGAACAAAGGCCAGGACTTTTCGATTTAAAGCTTTCGTGACTGCAGGGATTCATCTTCTTGGTTATTTCGGTAAAGTCACATAGAAGGGAAATAATAAAATAATTAAAATAAAACATAATTAAATACAATTCTCACGACGTTTCGGCCACAACGCAAGCAGCCGTCCTGAGGTGAAACCAGGTCTGTCGAGGCGACAGCGTCTGAATGAAACAGCACACGTGCTTGGAGCATATATATAAGCTGGGTTGGAAGGGGGGGGGGCGCCTTGACAAAATAATTTGCATATCAAGAGGAATTTAGCATATTTATGGGAAATGCAGGTATGTGATTAGTACTACTTATGTCCGTGCATTATGCAGGATTAGCAGCATCCAAAGGGAGGGGATAACTCAGCTTATTGTAGAGTATATTTAGTATAATGATGATACTATGTAGTTTATACTTTAGTTGTTTACGTGGTGGTTTTAGTTACTGCACCTACATACCAGAGGTGGGACAAAGTCATTGTTATGCAAGTCCAAGTCGAGTCGCAAGTCATCAAATTCATGACTCGAGTCTGACTCGAGTCCAAGTCACATGACTCGAGTCCACATCTCATAGGTGGGACAAAGTCATTGTTATGCAAGTCCAAGTCGAGTCGCAAGTCATCAAATTCATGACTCGAGTCTGACTCGAGTCCAAGTCACATGACTCGAGTCCACACCTCTGCTACATACTATTAACACTTCTTCCCTTTATTAATGCTACCCCTATCCCCTCCCTATGATGCTGCTAATCCTGCATAATGCACGGGCAAAGTAGCACTAATCACATACCTGCATTTCTCATATCCCCTCCCTTGGATGCTGCTAATCCTGCATAATGCACGGACATAAGTAGTACTAATCACATACTTGCATTTCCCATATCCCCTCCCTTGGATGCTGCTAATCCTGCATAATGCACGGACATAAGCAGTACTAATCACATACCTGCATTTCCCATAAATATGCTAAATTCCTCTTGATATGCACATTTTTTTGTCAAAGCGCCCTTTCCCCCCCCCCCCCTTCCAACCCAGCGTATATATATGCTCCAAGCACGTGTGCTGTTTCATTCAGACGCTGTCGCCTCGACAGACCTGGTTTCACCTGAGGACGGCTGCTTGCGTTGTGGCCGAAACGTCGTGAAAATTATTTTATAATGTTTTATTTTTATTATTTTATTACTTCCCTTCTACGTGACTTTACCGAAAGAACCAAGAAGATGAATCCCTGCAGTCACGAAAGCTTTAAATCGAAAAGAGATGTGTGTTGTATAGGTATGCAGTGATTCCCGCAGAAATTTGCATAGGCAAGGCGGTCTGAAACGGAAAAGCCTTCTAGAATATATATTTGGTGTATGTGGGTGTTTTATCAATATGAGGCAGAACCCCTTATGATTTCTAAAATGAATGTTTATTTTGATTTCGATTTGGGTTTGATTTGTTGTTTATAATGGACATTTAAATGTGGAGTGTCTTTAAAAATTATAGAAATTTACAGTAAGATAACACAATGAAAACATTTTACTGGCAACTTTCTGCCAGAAAAGTTACTGTTAATTTACAGATCCCATTTTTTTACAGTCATGGGATATATTGTTTTTTTACTGAATACAACTGTATTTTTACGGAAAAATTACTGTAAAAAAAACACGGATGGTATTATGTAAAAATACAGTAATTACTGTAAATTTATGTACATATTTCCATAAAAAATGGGATTTAATCTTCCGTATAATTACGGTAAATTTCACTGGCAACTTTCTGCCAGAAAAGTTACTGTAAATTTACGGAATTATTTTTTACAGTGTATGTCAGTTGTTATTTCGAATCTCTGTGTCTCTCTAAGCATCTCTCATGCTCACATGTCCGTTGTATTGCACTCTCATGTCTTTGGATTGCACTCTCATGCTCACATGTCTTTTGGATTGCACTCTCATACTCACAGGCCCTTTGGATTACACGCGTTGGGTTGCACTCCTTCGTCGAGGAGGCTGCTCTCCTTTTTTTCTACAGTTGCATGCTAATTTCTCACATTAACATCATGTTAATCTCTTCTTGGTTCTTTCAGTAAAGTCACGTAGAAGGGAAGTATTAAAATAATAAAAATAAAACATAATAAAATAATTCTCACGACGTTTCGGCCACAACGCAAACAGCCGTCCTCAGGTGAAGACCAGATCTGTCGGGGAGACAGTCAGAATTATTTTATTATGTTTTATTTGTATTATTTTATTACTTCCCTTCTACGTGAATTTACCGAAAGAACCAAGAAGATGAATCCCTGCAGTCACGAAAGCTTTAAATCGAAATTAATCATGCTAATCTATCACATAAATATAGCCACTTCCGTGCCCTCTAATTTCTCACATGAACATCATGCTAATCTCTCACATTAACATAGCCACTTCCGTGCCCTCGTCTAGGAGGCCACTTTTCTTCTTTTCTACAGTTGCATGCTAATTTCTCACATTAACATTACTAGCCCCGGCCACTTCTTTATGACCCTTAGGCTACACCCATTTAAAACCTTTTAAAACAGTCTGGCTCAGCAGCAGACCATGCTTTCCCACCTGATGACGGACGCTTGTGTTGCGCCCGAAACGTCGTGATTTCTTTTATTTTATACCTACGCGACTTTACCGAAAGAACCAAAGAGTATAAATAATCGGTTAGACTCACTACACATAGACTCACACTGCACCATAGACTCAACACTGCCCATAGACTCAATAATAATTGACACTTATGAAGCGCGTTTCACCCAGACGTCGCAAAGCACTGCACACAGCTAAAAGCAAGAAAGTAAATAACTAACGCAATTCTAAAACCTAATATCATCACACAGGCTCCTCATTTAACCACGGATGCAAATCCCGCACCCTCCCACCACACTCCAAAAACACGTAAGAAAATTAACCAGGAGAAAAGGCGTTCATGAAAAAAATGTCAAGGCGGGATTTAAATAAACCGAGGGACTCAACAAAATGGATGGAAGTGAATTCCACAGCTTGGGGACCATGCGGGAAAAGGCTCCCCCGGGTCACCCATTGAAGGGAGGTGCGACCTCGGCACACACAATAGCCCACACTCAGACGACCGAAGAACTCGCGTTGGGACATATGGGTAGAGGAGATCACGGATGTAAGAGGGGGAGACATTGTTAAGGGCCTTGTAAGTGAGAAGTAGGATTTTGAACTCGGAACCTGACCGGTAACCAATGGAGAGACTCAAGTACAGAGGTGATGTGCTCAGGAACTGGTGTTCAAGTAAGAACTCTGTCTGCTGCATTCTGCATGTGCTGAAGGCGGTTTATCAGCTTGGGAGGGATGCCAGCTGATAATGCATTACAAACATCGATGCATGAAAAGACAAACACGTGAACCGACTTTTTCAGGTCCGATAATGAGAGAATGGGGCGCAATATTGATAAATTTCAGAAGTGAAAGAAGGCAGCTGTAATGACATTGTTAGTGTGCACTTCGAAGGTTAATAAGGAATCAAGGACAACACGAAGGTTGCAAACTGTCTGAGCAGCACCGACATTGTAGCCATTAATTAACACACTGACCGAGCCAGCCTTAGACAATTGATGATGCAACCCAACAAAGCAGCACCTCTGTCTTATCAGCTTTCAACTGAAGAAAGTTAGAATGCATCCAAGTCTTAATTGTCACAAGAGAAGATGATACACTACATGTAGCTGCTGCATTGAGGGAGGATGCAATGTTAATGTAAATTTAGGTGTCATCAGCGTAACATTGAAAACAAAGCCCAAGTTAGCGCACTATATGGCGAAGTGGGGCCAAATATATGCTAAACAAAAGTGGGCCAAGGGCTGAACCCTGGGGGATACCAAAAGGAACAGAACATCTGTCTGAATTTATCCCACACAGGCTGACAAACTGTTTTTGCTCAGATAGGTATGAAGCAACCCAGTGCAAAACAGTGCCAGAAACCCGCGTGTAGCCTTACAAATGTAGGGGTGTTACGGAGGGGCTGTATACATGGGATCACACGGGAAACAAACACAGTTGGCGGGGCTACGTGAGTGCACGGGGAGGTGCTCTCAACGACGTCCACACCGGGCAGCCTGGGGGGCTGACCCGGAGCTGTGATCCCCCGGGGCCCCACCCCTCAGCGGGGGGTTTTGGTATAAAAGGGGATGAGCCGGAGAGCTCGGGGCATAATGTTAAAGCTAAACCAGTGAAGACCGAAGATCGTCTAGATAGAGCCCTGGACTCCCCTGGGTCGCCGCCCTTATCAGGGCTGCACAGGACCGAGCCAGCGGCGTGGTCCCGAAAGCCAGAGCCGGTGCTCTTATCAGAGCTGGTCTGGGACTCCGGGTACCGTGAGCCCGACTTACCAGTGTCGGGCCAGATAGCCTCCCCTAGCCCGTTAGTGGAGGACTAGGAGGTAGGTTAGACATAGCTAGCAAGTGTATTCCCAGCTAGCCGGGTGAGGGGGCCGATACCCCCTCCAGTGTTGTATGTCCGTGATTGTGCCAAATATCTCGGAATAAATACGTGTGTCTCCAACCCCGGCGTCCAAGAGTATTCAACTATATTACATCTGGTGACTGAAGTGAACGACCACGAACATGGACACGCGCCGGACAGCTCGAGCCGGGGTACCGGAGGCGGAGGATGCCGCTGCAGTTGTGGAGCCCGAGACGGCTGAAGAAGGCATCGACCAGCCGGGGCCGGATGCATCCTTACCGCAGCATCGGGATGGAGGGGAGCCGTCAACAGAAGGACTGAGGCTGGCTCACGCCAGACTGGCGGAGCTGCTGTACGCTGCTGCCGCCACGCTGGAACAGATCACACGACTGGGGGCTGGTGGACCGCCAAGGGGCGACGACAGCCGACGACCGGTGCGCTTTCCCGCCATTTCGACGGGGCCCGACTTCGAATCTCCCACCATCGCCACAGCAGCTGCTGAGGGCGTGGCCGGCCTGAACCTCGGGTCCGACATCGGCCGTACAGTGGCTGCCGCGTCATCACCAGCGGACGGAGCATCACCACTGGTGCGACCGGCGATGCCATCCGTCGTTCGCGCCGAAGCCCAGCCGAGTGACGGGGACAACGGAGTGCAGCCTTCCACGGCGGCCGCTGCGCTGCACCAACGGCTACCTCCACTCAAGGAGTTTGTGGGCGAGGATGGCGACTGGGGCGGCTTCCAGCGGCACTTCCTCGCGCACCAGGAAATGGACAGATGCCGAGGCTCTCCGCACGCTGTCGGCGCTCCTCGACAGCGACGCCCTCGCCACTCTTACATCGGCGCAGAAGGACAAACGCTCCACGCTACAGATGGCGCTGCAGTTGCTGGCTGCGGTCTACGGACCATCGTCGGACTGCAGGCAGCTCTTTTATGATCGCCAGCGGGGTGCAAGGGAGTCGCCCCTGGCGTACCGTACGAGTCTCCTGGCACTGGCAAAGACGGCCTTCCCACGAATGGACAACGAAGGCGTGGACGCGATGGTAATGGAAAAAATCCTCCTGCTGGCGGACGACCTGGACATCGCCGTCGTTGCGCAGGACGACGCAGAAATGTGTTCCCTACTCTCGCAGCGACGGAAGGCCAGCGAGGCAGCGGCCGGGCGTACTGTGGCTGCAGCCACCCTCCCGGCGGAGGAAGTTTGCGCCATCGACCATCAACTGCAGCAGAAAGCGGGAGTACGGGCGGGCCGGGACGGATCGAGCCGCCTCGACCATCCATCATCGTCGCCAGCGCTCACGCGCTGTTACAACTGCGGCATCCGGGGCCATGTTGCCTCGGGGTGCCGCTCTCCTCGGCAGCGCGGGACGACGCCTCGACAGGACACCGGCCCTCCTCCCAAGCTTCGTCAACATAACCCGGCGAGTCGCGGCACCCCTCATGTTTGGCCCACGCACACACCCGTCACACACCGCAACGAACGGGGAGCCGACATTGCGCACCATCGCGCCAACACGCACCACTATGGGGACTCATATCAAGCCCAGGCAGTGGTCCGTGTTGGCCCATCGCGTTGTGGCTGCATCGTCGGGGTCGTCAGCCGTTGTGGGGCACATTGATGGGGTTGAGGTGCGCATCCTGGTCGATACGGGAGCATCGGCGACCATCATTTCGGAACAAATTTACAATATCCTCCCTGTCCAGAGCCGTCCTTTACTGCCCGTTAACGTCCCATTCTATGCTGCTAACGGGGACTCACTTGGCATCATTGGACAAATTCGAGCGCAAATTTGCATCGGTGATTTCAAACTGTCCGGCCCGATTTTTGTTTCTTCCTCGCTGGCGGTTCCGTGCCTGCTGGGGACGGACTTCTTGGGCAAAATGCCGATTCGTATTTTAATCGACCAGGGCTGCATTGAGCTCCCGTCGGGCCGACGCATGGCGTTTCTGCCGTCCCCCACTGCGGGTCGGACGGCGTTCGCGACGGTACCGGCGTTCGTCGTTAAAACGGTACGCGTACCACCGGGGGCACAAATGTTGGTGCCTCTCAAACTTCGTCAGCCCTTCGCTAAAGGCATTGGGGACCAGGGAATTCTGCTGGGGCCGTCCAGGGCCGGGGTTAGCGGACCTCATTTAATTCCGGCCCAGACCATCGTCAAAGGGGACGGGGATCCTTTCATCGCGGTCCTCAATGTGGGGTCGCAGACGGTGGTGGTTCCACAAGGGACCGTGCTTGCTCACGCAACGCCGGTGCCCTGTGAGGAACCCGTCGCGAATCATGTAAGCACTGTCCCTCTGCCGCAACCACATTCGGACACCGATGAAGGGTGGCTCGAGGCGCTTTGTGCGGGATCGACGGACCTGTCGGATTTAGAGCGTCAAAAGCTTAAAACACTGCTGCGTGAATTTTCCGAAGTTTTCAGTCGAAACAAATTCGATTTGAGCTGTACTCATCTGCTGCGTCACCATATTGATACAGGTGACAGCGCGCCAATACGCCAGAATCCTTTTCGGTTAAGTCCCGCCGAAAAGGACCATGTCAAATCGGCCGTTGATGACATGTTAGCCGCCGACATCATTTCTCCCTCTACCAGCCCTTGGGGAGCGCCGATCGTCCTGGTTAAGAAACAGGATGGCTCGTTGCGTTATTGCGTCGATTTTCGTCGCCTCAACAAAATTTCTGTGGCCGACGCATACCCGCTCCCACGGATTGATGAATCGCTGGACGCCTTGGCGGGAGCGCGATTCTTCTCCACATTGGATTTGCTTTCGGGATTCTGGCAGCTTCCTCTGAACGATGATTCAAAGCCTAAAACTGCATTCCGTACACCGCACGGCCTGTTCCAATTCAACCGGTTGCCGATGGGACTCCACTCGGCGCTGGCGACTTTCCAGCGATTGATGGAATTGGTTTTGGCTGGATTGCAATGGGACTCGTGTTTAATTTATTTGGATGACGTTATCGTCTTTAGCAAAACATTTGACGAACATCTCCAGAGGTTGCGGGCGATTTTCCTCAAGATGCGGGCTGCTAATTTAAAATTTAAACCCCAAAAATGTCATCTGTTACGCGAATCTGTGCGTTATTTGGGACACATCGTCGGACGCTCAGGTATTGCTACTGATCCCGCCAAAACGCAGTGCGTCAGCTCCTGGCCGACTCCCACCTCTGTGGGAGAGGTCAGGAGTTTCGTTGGATTCGCGTCGTATTACCGACGGTTTGTCGCGGATTTTGCGACGATTGTGAAGCCCCTACACGCTTTGACGTCAAAGGGGGTCCGCTTTCATTGGGGACAGGAGGAGGAGGCTGCTTTCCGCTCCCTTCAGGACCCTCTGGTTAAAGCTCCTCCCTTGGTTTACCCCGATTTTTCTAAACCCTTTGTGCTCAACACCGATGCGAGCAACACGGGTGTTGGGGGCGTGCTTTCCCAGGTGGTTGACGGCGTAGAACGGATAGTCGCGTACGGTAGTCGGGTGTTGTCTCCAGCGGAGCAAAGATATTGTGTCACCCGTCGGGAACTGTTGGCAATTGTCAATTTCATCCAACAGTACCGCCCATATCTGTACGGCCAGCGTTTCACCGTCCGTACAGATCATGCGGCACTACAGTACGCCCTGCGAGTTCAACAACCATCGGGACAATTGTCTCGATGGTTGGAGATTCTCCAGGACTTTGATTTTGAAACTACGTACCGTAAGGGCGTTCGCCACACCAATGCGGACGCTCTGTCGCGCATGCCAACCACCCCCGAATGCGCATGCCTCCTGGGGTCGGGTCGTTGCAGGCATCCGGGTGAAATATCCGTTCCGGTCTTGGCGGCCGCCGACGACGCAACGTCAATGACGAATTCGATCGCACTACAGGGAACAGATTCCCTGTTGGGGTTGCCTGTCACTGAATGGGGGCGCCTCCAGATGGAGGATACCTCCCTCCTCGCGTTGCGTCGTCGCGTCGGGGATGCTGGGCGGGGGAGGGGTGATGCAGACGCATGGGAAATGGTCCAGGGTCTGCTAATGCATTGGGACGGGAAATCCCATCGACACCGGCTGGTGGTCCCTTCTGGGTTACGGGGTAAGGTGGTGTGGGCCGCTCATGAGCGCCTCCTCCACCTGGGGACCCAAAAGACCCTCGCCTTGCTACAGCTTGATTTTTTTTGGCAGGGCATGACAAGGGATGTCGGGGATTTGTTGGGGTCATGCCCTCGGTGTGCGCAACGAAAACCGCCGTTGCAATCTATCAAAGTCTCCAGAGTCAACGAGCTTGTCGCGCTGGATATTCTGGGTCCATTCCCCGCCACCCCCAGGGGGAATAGATATTTGTTAACCGGTGTGGAATACTTTACGCGCTGGCCTATGGCCTATGTCCGTGATTGTGCCAAATATCTCGGAATAAATACGTGTGTCTCCAACCCCGGCGTCCAAGAGTATTCAACTATGTTACACAAACACCCGAGCAAAATAGAATGATCATTGGTGTCAAAGGCAGCACTCAGGTTCAAAGGGACAAGAATGCTTAGGCTGGTCTACATCAGCAGAAACCAGAACGTCATTGACAACCCTAACCAGAGCCGTTTCCGTGCTGTGGCCAGATCTAAATCCGGACAGAAAATGGTCAAAAAGATGATTTATCAGTAGATGATGTTTAAGCTGTACGGCTACTGAAAGCTTAAGGATATTGGAGAGAGATGGAAGGTTGGAAATTTGACCATAATTACTGAGTTCTGAATCGAGGCCAGCCTTCTTAAGTATAGGGATGACAATGGCACATTTAAGATAACACTGCCCATAGAATCAACACTATCCATAGACTCAACAATGCCTATAAATTCAACACTGATCGCCGACTCAATACTGCCCATAGACTTGACACTCATATAGAACCATAGAGACCCAAAGAAACGCAGAGAGACCCACAGAGACCCATGGAGACCCACATAGACCCATAGAGACCCATACTTATAGAGACACATACAAAAACATATATTCTTTTATTTACGAGGTAAAGCCCACTGAGCTATTAGCCCAGTATAATAATAAACTTCTATCTTGACATTTGGGCCGCCATATATAATAATAACCCGAAGTGTTTGACTTTTGGGCCACCCTGTATAACAAAAATAACCATATGTGTCCTGAATGATGTGTATGACCTGCAATCCACGTGTTCCCTATTTACACATCCGACACACAGCACGCCGAGTTTGTCTCATGTACTTCCAATGAATGACGACCTATCTTTAGTCCCTGTGTCATAGCAGCTAAGAGGCAATGAGGAGGCCACACGGGTGTGACACTTTTTGCACTTTCAAGCGCCGAGTTCACGGATTTACAATCAGTGGGATGTTTGGGTGAGAGCAGAGGCATGGAATGCTGGAAGGTCGCTCAGTCTGAGCTAATTCCTATGCTATAAATAATCGAAAAGACAAAGCACTGTCCATTTACTCAACACTGCGCATAGTCGCAACCTGCCCATAGACTAAACAATACTCGTGGAGAGAAATTAAGAAGATGATCAATTAACCCCACACATGCAGGAAGCCATAATTTAACTATTGCCATTAAACCCTTCCACACAGAGTGCCCCCTCACAGATAGGCTAGCAGCTGAAGTTCGTTAACAATAGACACCAATATCCATGTGGACATAACCTTTGGTCCCAATGGTCATAACTTGGTCGTATTATTGGTAGTAGTGCCGGAATGGGCGAAGGTAGTGGGGCGTGGTGACCTGGAGATGGCTGTGATAAGGTTCGTGATTGACTCGAGACGCGGTGGCTTTGAGATATTATCTCTCTCGCCTGCAATGGAGGAGGTCGTGGGTGTATAATTTGCATGTTCTCCCCGTGGTGGTTGCGTGCATTTTTCTCCGGGTCCTCTGGTATTTCTCTCCACATTTAGAATCAACGTGTGTTCAGAGTTTTTAGCAATTACTATATGCGGGCATGATACTCTTATGCGGCGACGGAAGCTCATTCATGCTAATCTCCCTCCCTAATCCCTCTCTCCTTAATCTCCCCCAGTAACACAACTGACGTGCTTGCGTCCATGGATGGAATTCCTTTCCAGCTCAGACCCCGCTTGTGTGCCCATCGCCATATATATAACCCTGTTGTAACAGCTTTCTTGCTGGTTCAGCAGTTCCACTGCTGTTCGTCGAGGAGGCTGCTCTCCTTTTTTTCTACAGTTGCATGCTAATTTCTCACATTAACATCATGTTAATCTCTTCTTGGTTCTTTCAGTAAAGTCACGTAGAAGGGAAGTATTAAAATAATAAAAATAAAACATAATAAAATAATTCTCACGACGTTTCAGCCGTCCTCAGGTGAAGACCAGGTCTGTCGGGGAGACCAGACCTGGTCTTCACCTGAGGACGGCTGCTTGCGTTGTGGCCGAAACGTCGTGAGAATTATTTTATTATGTTTTATTTTTATTATTTTATTACTTCCCTTCTACGTGACTTTACCGAAAGAACCAACAAGATAAATATGTCTGTCCAAATATATGCACCATCAGATCGGATGTTGATGAAAACCTTTTCTCATGACAAAACTTGGTACTATGCAACCTACTGTCACGTGACGTGAAGTCGACGCAAGCAAGGTCGGGGAATTGGTGGGACGACTCCACCCGAGACTTTGCCGGCACGGCGAGTACCGGCCCGGCGATTACCGGCCCGGCGCATCTCCTGCCTCTGCCAGGCCCTGATGCGCCATCATCGCTAGCAACTCATTCGGGGGTGCATTGTACGATCCTCTACTATGCCTCCGGGATTTGCTTCAAACTCGATGGGCCCACCTCTGGCAGGTCTCCATCTCTTCCTCAAAGTCCTTGTCCCATGTATATATAGGAGAATAATCCTTCCACCGAGGAACGTCCTTCAGGAGGGTACTTCCCCCCCCCCTCTGAGTGCACCGGCATGCGCCACCAGTTCGTCATCCCGCAACTCGGCTGAGCAACCACTCTGCACCTCTCCCAGGGGTTAATACTCCACCCCCCACTTTGAGTTGGAGGCGCACGTGTGATCATCAGTTTTATACTGTGTCTTTATGTAGGTCGATATCTCGACATGTACATGGGTGTGTCTGTGCATGTATGTATGTATCTATATTTAACCAGCAACTGGCTTAGTTTCCTGCCAGTGAACGTTCGATTCTTCACGTGGCAAGGTGGATGCAGCCTGCCACAAACATCCAGGTCCCATCACCATCGCCTTGTAAATGGCCGCTGGGGTTGATGTGTACATATATATACCACTATCTGGGTTTGGGTATGTATATATGCGTATCTCCCTACAGGGGTGGTGTAAACACAACCTAAGGTCGGCCCCTCAGGCGACACTCAACATTTTCTCTGCTTTTTTGCGACCTCTGGCGGCGCGTGGGTATATCGGGCCACATCTGATCTCGCCTGATTAGAGGGTGGGGTGCATCCTCTGCGTGTGACCTGAGTTGGAGGCACACGTGTGAGATGTTAACTGTTAAGAACAGCAAGACTATTATCCTCAACCCCTATGGACTTGGAATGTGGCCGAGTTGTTTGGACCTCGAAAGCCAAGCAACTGCGAGCCTGGACAGTGGCTGGAGGGGTGCCCACCATGTACAAATAGGTTGGCATAGGGCTGCGGGGCAAAGTTGTGATTACATGCAGTTGTTTTATACATCTATGCTGCCCGCATTTAGCAATCCGCACTGACCAGCAGGTGGTGATATATGGCCAAAGGGCCTCTACAACCTGCGTGGCGTGTGGAGGCCCTCATACAGCAATGGAATTACAAATGGTATCTATGCTCCTGCGGGCAGTGTGGGGCCCTCATCTCCACCAGTAGAAATATCGCATTTCCATGGCAGGGGTCATCTTTTAGAACCACTGACGACTGCACTCAAAGTGGAAACTATACAGATGGAAATTATGGCTTGCCTATGTCAACTGCTGACCGTACAATAAATGAAAGCATGCGCACTTCTTACTCTATGACAGTCGAATGAAATGACATTTAGAATAGGTTGATATGTATAGGCCGTTTGTCATATTGGAGATCAATAGGTACTGTAGTGATTTGAAGCTTTCGTGACTGCAGGAATCCATACTCTTTGGTTCTTTCATTAAAGTCACGTAGGTATAAAATTTAATAAATCACGAGGTTTCGGGCGCAACACAAGCGTCCATCATTAGAAACGTCGTGATTTATTTTATTTTATACCTACGTGACTTTACCGAAAGAACCAAATAGTGTAGGTCCTGTAATGTATGAAAGACGGCAAGGCACATATACACTGCCATGCGATAACAATGCACACGTGTAGTGGTGTTATTTCACGCAGACAACTTTTCTTTCTCCTGCGTCACTTTTATTCGAATAGAACTCTTCGCGTTCAACACCACGTAACTCCGTCGCAACTCTCCCGCTTGCTCGGCTCGCCCGCTTCGCTCCGCTCGCTTCGCTCCCTCCACTCTGCACTGCTCGCCCGCTTCGCTCCACTCGCATTGCTCACTCCGCTCTCTCCCTCTGTCAGCCTCTCCACTGCTAGCCTGCTCTCTCACTCCGCTAGCCTCTCCGCTGCTAGCCTGCTCTCTCTCACTCCGCTAGCCTCTACGCTGCTAGCCTATCACTACGCACTCTGGTAGCGTCCCACCGTACCCTCTGCTAGCCTCTCCACTGCTAGCCTATTACTATACACTCTGGTAGCTTTTTCCCTAATAGCCTCTCACTATATACTCTGCTCGCTTCTCCACTGCTAGCCTCTCACAATATATTTTGCTAGCTTCCCCACTGCTAGCCTCTCACTATATATTCTGCTAGCTTCCCCACTGCTAGCATCTCACTATATATTCTGCAAGCTTCCCCACTGCTAGCATCTCACTATATATTCTGCTAGCTTCCCCACTGCTAGCCTCTCACTATATATTCTGCTTGCTTCCCCACTGCTAGCATCTCACCATATACTCTGCTAGCTTCTCCACTGCTAGCATTCCGCTATATACTCTGCTAGCTT
Source organism: Lampetra fluviatilis (assembly GCF_964198595.1). Taxonomy (NCBI): domain Eukaryota; kingdom Metazoa; phylum Chordata; class Hyperoartia; order Petromyzontiformes; family Petromyzontidae; genus Lampetra; species Lampetra fluviatilis. Next base: position 218,620 of record NC_136348.1, on the reverse strand, counting down.
CTCTACTGCTAGTCTTCGCGCACTCACACTTAGGATTCCGCTAGCTTCTATACTGCTAGCCTTTCTACCCTCGCCTCTCCAACCTCGCCCTTGCCTCCAGTGGGGGTTCAGCCATCACCGTTGGAGAGGAAGGGGTGTGGAGAGCTGGGCCTTGGCTTTCTCTTGTGTTTGCTCTTCTCTTCGCTCCAACCAACTCCCCCCCAACCTCACACGTTGCCGTATTTATCCTCATTTAACGCCCTGATTAAGCTAGCGTCCTCCCGTCTCCTCCCGCGCGTGGCGTCCGCTGCTATTGCCTCATTCTGCAGACTCCAAGGCGCCTACTCCGCGCGTGCATTTGCAGCCAGCCAATGATGGCTATGCATCTTAATCGGTCGTCTCTCGCGTTGCTTTCTCTCGCAGCACCTATTCGCCCTGATGTGACCTCACTGTCCGCGGCTCACACGTGCATGCACACTGTTTGCAAAACCCCACGCGCGTTACTCCACTACACATGTATCGTCGTGGATATCGCAGCAGCATATCCAACGTGCATAGATGTATCGCTTTAACTGAAAGCAATTATAGCAACAATAATTATTACATTTTGCCAATTAAAATAGCAATAGGGCATTTAATTGAAAATCATGATCACAGTTCTCACTCGCTCGCTCAGCTACAGCATTGCCATGTTGCCCTCAGCGCGTCAGAACGGGCGTGGCAAAGCGAATGGTAATGCTATTATTGCTATATAATGATTAAATCAATAGAAATGGTACCAATTATTATTGTAATTGTTTTCCCCACGCTAAGGAAGACGGAACCATAGCAGCCGCTCCGGCGCCACGACAAATGGCGATATAAGCACGCCTTTCAATGGTCAAAGGCTCCCCAACATCAGTTGCTGTAATTAGACAAGACGTTTCCCTGTGTGGCTGGTCGCGACCATTCGTGATTTGAAATGGAGAAGGCGGGGGGGGGAAATGTACGAATATGAATTATTACAATTAAGTAAAAAAACACGAATAGGCCCAGGATCAGCGGGAACCTGCACCATTTTTTTATGATTATCTTGAATTATCACGCGAGATGAGTCGAACATTTTAGCTCGTTAGGATTCGTAGATCTGAATATATTAAGCGTCAAAGATTTGAAAGAATATAAAGACAAGGCAAGTTCAATACAAGTGTAACCCGAGTTCGTTTCCGAGTTCTAATAACTAAACTATTTACTTATTTTATCGGGTAAGGCTTACTGAGCAATATTGGTCTTTGTGAGAAGCGACCTGGCTACAAATGATGGCTCCATGAAGTGCCTTATCATATGGAAGGTAATTGCAGTCAAACACTCTAAATGGATGTTTCTAAATATGGAGGGACACCCCGGAGAACCCAAAAAAATCCACACGACCACGGGGAGAGAGACATTAAAAACTCAAAATGTACAGCAGGCGTCAGAGTTGGAATCGAACCCATGACCTGTATACCAGGCGAGAGTGTTAACATCTCATAGCCACCATGGCGCCCACAGTGATGAGCACCTGATGATGCTGGTTGTCATTTCCAGCGAAACATTAATTAAAATTGTAAATATTGTTTTGGGTTTTCTCTTCAAAACAACCGGTGTGCTAAAATAGTAACACATTGGTACATTCTGTTTACGTGACAAACCTTACAATCTTGCTGTGTTAGGGTGTACAACACATTGACATTTACGCGATCTAACCCAAAAAAACTTTAATTTGACAAACCATTAAAAATTTAGGTATTAAAGTTTTTCATGATTACAAAAGCACAAAAGGTGTTAAGATTATCAAACACCAAATATACGCCAATTACAAGGAATCAATATCACGATATTGGCGAAAAGGTCCCATAGCTGATATATAATTTGATTGTAATATCTCGGGCAATGATTGACAGTAAATATATGCATTGTTCATAATACAGTCGACGTTTGTATATACAAACCTGCAGCAGGACTGCATTGTGTTGACTGAAGCTAGATCATAAGTGCTTAAAATATTATAATCGTTGATAATTAAAAAAAATAACTACTTGAAAAAATGTTTTTATATATTTTACATCAATCATGAACCGTAAAGGATCCTAATTATTTAAAAAAATTGTGGTTAAATAATTATTATACATATCACAGCCAAATCTAAACGGTTTATGAAATGCCATGGACGTACTCCAATCAACCCATCGCAGTCGCTAGGAAGACCACGCCGGCAACACAGTACAACCAAAAAGAAGTCCACCTTGAATATCAGGTGGCACAAATATACTAGAAGTCCCTGCTATCAGGAAATGCTAGTTGCCTGTTGGGCTTAGTGGAGAGAGTCCAACACGTGATTGATATGGGAAAATATCCCGAGTGTAAGAAAAGTAAGTTCCAAGAACTTACTTCCTTAAAATAGATCCAACAGTGCCTCCTGTTGTCCGTGCGCCATGCTGACAGCCAAAGGCTTGATGTATAAGATAGTAGCCAAGTTGAGGGAGATGGAGGCGGAAGGTCATATTGATGGAAGCTCATATTGCAAAAGTGACAGAGCCCACTGATTGGGTCAGCTCTCTGGTAACAGTGTTGAAGAATAACAAAGTAAGGATCTACATTGACCCAAAAGACCTCAACAAGGCCATCAGAAGGGAACATTATCCTATCCCAACAGTAGAGAAATTGGTTGCATCAATGCCACCAAATGCCAAAGTATTTTCAGTGATCGATGCCAAGTCTGGATTATTACAGATTAAGCACGACTACAAGTTCAGTCTGATAACTACTTTCAACACACTGGCAGGACGTTACAGATGGTTCCGGCTTCCATTTGGCATAAAGTAAACCAGAGAGCTGTATCAAAAAAATATGGACATGTTAGAAGACTTGCAAGGAGCCAGAGCTATTATGGATGACATCCTAATAGCTGAACGTAACAATAAAGGGCACACCCAGGTGATGAAATGGGTGGTGGAGAGTGCGACTAAGCACAACTTGAAGCTGACCTTTGACAAGTGCCAGGCCAAGTCTGCTGTAGTCAAGTATTTGGGCCATATCACAAATGGAGGAATGCTGCCAAACAATGATGAGGTCAAAGCCGTGCAAGAAATGGCAACTCCAAAGACTAAACACAATCTGTCTATGTTCCTGCCCAATGCCAGTGAGGTAGATGCCCCACTGCGTGAGATGCTGTGCAAGACAGTTGTGACAAGCCTCAGCAAAGGAGCTTTGACCGGCTCAGGGATTTGTGCTAAAGAACCCGGTGTTGGCTTATTACAACCCTGTGATGTCAAAAATCATTAAGTGCGATGCAAGTAGTTTTGCCTTAGGGGGAGTACTTCTCCAGGGTGGTCGCCCTGTTGCGTACACGTCACATGCTCTGACAGACACGGAACAGAGATATGCGCAAATAGAAAAGGAGGTTCTTGCCATTCTCCACAGCTGAAATAACTTTCATTACTACATCTTCGGTATTCAAGTCACAGTGGTGAGTGATCACAAGCCATTTAAATATATGTTTGAAAAGCCTTTACTATCTGCCACAATGAGGCAGCAGTCAATGCTGCTCAGACTGCAACCATATGACTTGTTGGTGACATACAAGCCAGGGTCAGAGATCCCAATTGGGGATGCACTAATTTGGGCAAATCTGCTAGTACCAGACATTGAGCCAGCACTGATTAACATATTTGACTATATTGAAGTCACCCCTACCCGTTATGCACATTTCCAGCAGGCCACAGCCCATGAGATGAATGAGTTGTACACAATTATACTCAGAGTGTGGTCTGCTACGAAGTTGGAGATGACCCACAGCATCCGAGAATTATGGACCTTCTGTGACGAGTTGTCCATCTGTGATGGAATAATCTATAACGGAATGAGAATTGTAGTGCCACCCTCAGTGAGACCTGCCATGAAAAAGCAGTTTCATGCCTCACATCTGGGGACAGTAAAGTGCAAACAACGGGCTAGAGAAGCTGGTTTGAAATGATGATCCAGATAGAAGCTGCCGTCAGCGACTGTCTAGACTGCAATGACTTTCAGAGTAAGCAGCAGCATGAAAACGCTTCGCCCGACAAAGAAATCAGACCTACGATTGGTGAAAGTAGCAGCAGACCTCTTCGAGTAGGAAGGTCAGCATTACTTTGTACCTGTCGACTACTTCTCTAAGTATATAGAGGTGGAGCATTTAGACAATCTCACATCAACTGCTACCATCAAGGCTTTGGAAGCACAATTGCACTGTCACAGAATAGCCAAGAAGCTGCGCACGGACAATGGACCCAATATTCAGCTCCCGGAAATTTGTAGACAACTGCCAAGAGTTTCCGATTGATCATCAGGCATCGTCTCCATATTACACTCGCTCCAATGGAGAAGCTGAAAAGGCTGTTCAGATAGTCAAGCGCATGTGGGCCAAGTAATCTCTTTCATATTACAGAACTACAACCCGTTGCCCGCCCAGCTGTGTATGTCCTGTCGACCACGGAATCTACTCCCAGCTGCCAGAGAGCTGCTGCAGCCAGCATTTTATGATTTAGCAGACGTGCGCTGCAGGCTGGATCGAGCAAAACAAAAACAGTGGCTATATCATGACCGGAAGAGCGGAAAGGACATACAGGTTATCCTATGGGATCCGGTTCACATGGTACCATTGCTTGGAGACAAGCGTTGGATGCAAATGACCGTGTTAGGGACCCATGATGCTCCAAGGTCCTATGTTGTGGAACATGATTGAGAGAAGTTCCGCCAAAATAGACGGGACTTGTGACTGTCCACTTACAGGGCTTCATGTCATTGGCCCCTCAGGTCCTCCATCGTGCCACCAGCCCCTCAGATGGCCTCAACTCCAAGCAACACACTGGTCGTGGCAACACCTGACAAGACCAGCACCAACTTTGGCAATTTAACACAATATACCAGTCAAGAACACCAGGCATATTGGAAGCCCAGAGGAATGTTCCCCAAAGCGGCTGTCCTGCGAGGCCAATTCCTGTGATCAATAACTGCCCAACTTGTCAGCAGAGGTGGGGCCAGCAACAATGCCTCAGCTCCACAATGGCGAGGCTGCCGTGATCAGGACGAGGGTCGGGCGATTGGTGAATCAACCGTGCCATCTGAGGGATTATGTACCTTGATATTATGGGGGCAGAATAATCCCCCTTCAATGTACTATTGGCATTACAAAGCAGTCGACTCCTGTAAAACAACAGAGCCATTTGCGTGGTGCTTTTATCATACGCTCATCCTTTGTGAAGAATTTGAATATTAAGTTATTGTTGAAGTGCTGAGGTTTGTTGTAATTAAGTTTGTTTATTGTGAAAAAGAGAGATGTAAAACATGCCTAAAGATGTAATGCATGCATAATGTATGTGCTGAAGTAAGGACTAGGAGGTGGGTCCAGAGGGATTTTTAAAAGGGATGCTTGTGTGGGGGAAGGGGGAACTGGGCGCAGCAGAGAGAGGAAGCACAGGATACAATTTAGATGCATGAATAAAGCTGGAAGTAACCAACTCGCGTGGTGTGCCTTCAATCTACCATCACCTACACCACCATGCGTTACGATCTGGTGAAATAAAGTACATCGATCAAGCTACATTTTTGTTAAGCCAATTATAAAAACGGGCACTATATTGTCCCCGATGCAACATGGCCGATATGACAACACTCATGCAAGGAGTCATCACTCCTGCAGGTGGTCTGTGTCTGAAATAGGGATGTTTATATTATAAATGTCGGTGTTAACTCTTAAAATGTTTCATCATTCTGTCAATAATTGGTAAAAGATAATCATTGTTATTGGTTAAAAATAGACTTAGAAACTCACAACGTTGAAACCCCCTTATCAATTCAGTGTTTCGGCAGAGCTTATCTTGAACTGAATTGACAATGTGACTGCGATACTTAAGTTCATCATTCTGTACTGCAACCCCCAGGTGGTTACATCTCCATAAGGTTATTGGAGGAGCTTCGAAGTGAGCGTTTGTGAAAGAGGCGCTCTGGGTGCCGATGGCTCTTGTCGTCGCATTCCGAACAGAATGATCCCTCGCAGTCGTCGCACGTCACCTCCGTCGGCTTACCACAGATGCCACAGACATTGCCTGCAGTCGCAGGGAAGCGATGGGGAATGAACGCAGAATACACACACAGTGAGCCATGTACACAGAATACACACAGAGTGAGCCATGTACACAGAATACACACACAGTGAACAGTGTACATGTAGTGCGCAGACACTGAGCAATGTATATAGAATATACACAGGCACCGAGACCCGGTCTCCTTGTGTCTCTACACACTGAGACCCGGTCTCCTTGTGTCTCTACACACTGAGACCCGGTCTCCTTGTGTCTCTACACACTGAGACCCGGTCTCCTTGTGTCTCTACACACTGAGACCCGGTCTCCTTGTGTCTCTACACACTGAGACCCGGTGTCCTTGTGTCTCTACACACTGAGACCCGGTCTCCTTGTGTCTCTACACACTGAGACCCGGTCTCCTTGTGTCTCTACACACTGAGACCCGGTCTCACTGTGTCTCTACACACTGAGACCCGGTCTCCTTGTGTCTCTACACACTCAGACCCGGTCTCCTTGTGTCTCTACACACTGAGACCCGGTCTCCTTGTGTCTCTACACACTGAGACCCGGTCTCCTTGTGTCTCTACACACTGAGACCCGGTCTCCTTGTGTCTCTACACACTGAGACCCGGTCTCCCTGTGTCTCTAGACACTGAGACCTGGTCTCACTGTGTCTCTACACACTGAGACCCGGTCTCCTTGTGTCTCTACACACTCAGACCCGGTCTCCTTGTGTCTCTACACACTGAGACCCGGTCTCCTTGTGTCTCTACACACTGAGACCCGGTCTACTTGTGTCTCTACACACTGAGACCCGGTCTCCTTGTGTCTCTACACACTGAGACCCGGTCTCCTTGTGTCTCTAGACACCGAGACCCGGTCTCCCTGTGTCTCTAGACACTGAGACCCGGTCTCACTGTGTCTCTACACACTGAGACCCGGTCTCACTGTGTCTCTAGACACCGAGACTCGGTCTCCCTGTGTCTCTAGACACTGAGACCCGGTCTCACTGTGTCTCTACACACTGAGACCCGGTCTCCTTGTGTCTCTACACACTGAGACCCGGTCTCCTTGTGTCTCTACACACTGAGACCCGTTCTCCTTGTGTCTCTACACACTGAGATCCGGTCTCCCTGTGTCTATAGACACCGAGATCCGGTCTCCTTGTGTCTCTACACACTGAGACCCGGTCTCCTTGTGTCTCTACACACTGAAACCCGGTCTCACTGTGTCTCTAGACACCGAGACCCAGTCTCCCTGTGTCTCTACACACTAAGACCCGGTCTCACTGTGTTTCTACACACTGAGACCCGGTCTCCCTGTGTCTCTAGACACCGAGACCCGGTCACCCTGTGTCTGACCTCTCGACCCTTAGTGCCCCAGTCTCGCCGTGTCCGGAGGCAGCCCCCCCCGTATCCTCCCCCCCGTATCCCCCCCCCCCCGCGTCCTCCCCCCCGGTGCGCCCCCCCCCCCCCCCCCCCGGTGTCCCCCCAACGTGTAGCCGGGGGGGGGGGGGTGCTGGCCTCACTCTGTCCGCCGTTCATGCTCCGCTCGTGGTTCCTGCGGTCGAGGCGCTCGTGTTGCTTCTCGTCGCAGCTACGACAGAACGGCTGCTTGCATTCGGTGCACGACACCTCTGGGAGCCCTCCGCAGATCGCGCAGGTGACTGCACACATGAACAAAAGGCGACAGTACCCCCCCCCCCCCCCAGGTACACTTTTTTAACGGGACTGTCGGGGGGCAAGTGCTGTTAGTAGGAGGCTGTGCCTATGAAGGCCGGCAAAGTGTGCGAGTAGGCCTCGGCAAGGTCAGGTAATTTACCCTTTTTACCGGGTGATGCCTTCTTCAAGAAGGCTACCAGAGTTCGCTGGAGGATGAGCCACAACCTCGCCCATCTTCCCCCTTGTAATTCCCATCTTGTCTCCCAGCGCTGGCAAGTTCGCCACATCTGGTAAGTCCAATGTTTTATTTTATTTGACCATTAAGAGTAGTTATAAATCATGTTCATCATCTGTTCCAATAACCCAATGAACCCCTAATGTGTTGGCCGTAGGTGACAAATTACGATGTCGGGAACGCATTTCCATAAGGCCAATGCTATAATGACCCCTTAAAGCACTTATTCACCTCGCGCTCTCGTTTCAAGGCACGCATTCCCCGCTCTAAACGGGGTATGCATGTGGTAGGAGATGCGTTCCTGACAAGTGCCGCGTTACGCACAAAACCGCGTTGAACGAGTAAACAATCACTGTACAGTAGTGTACATACTGTACACTACAGCCGTCCCCATCGCGCGACAGAGAACCGAGTTAAGGGTGCCGTCTCATTCCTTATACTGTATCATACTGCTCAGCAATGCAGCTCAAGAAAGTACTTAGTCGTTGACCGTTTCAGAAACCGCGTTATGTTGGGGTGTGTTCTGCGTTGTGCCCAAAATATTTCCTGAACGAAAGAACCGCGTTGTTTTTGCGTAAACGCATCGTCAGTGTGAACACCTTGCTTGGGTCGTTGTAATCGGTAGACTCCGTCCACCATGTTGTTCTCTATGTCGTATTCGGAGACCACAAGGGGCGAATCTGTACACACGAAGCACATGGAAAGTCAAGCGAAAAAAAACTTTGTATTCTACCCAGGGAAGGCCCACGGAGCTATATAGCTCTTGTTCAGAAGCGACCTGTCCACAATTGATAGCAATTCAACTTAGTGGCTTATCATCATGAACATCATCACCACATTGGAATTTATAGCAGCAGCCAAATTATCTAAACGTACGTTTCTACAGACTCATTTAGACCCATAGATGCGCAAAGACCCATACAGACCCACACAAACCCATACTGAAACTAAACTACAGTCGACCCTTCTGCATCGCGACTTTCCCCATCGCGGTTTCGATATATCGCGGGGTCGGCATAAAACATTTAAAGGGGAATTTTGCTGGGAGTTTTTCGAGAGCCGCAAACGATACGCAAAAAGTTTAGTAACTCATAAATGCATAAAATATATGTACAGTACTGTATAATATTAAGGTATTTTATCTTTAAATACCATAAATATACTCGATTTTTTAAAGTTACATTTTGTAAAAAGTTCGTTTGCGAAAACAACTGCGGTTCTACGCACTGGTTTTGGAGGACACCAAGCATGTTTATGGCAGCCTCTCACGTGATAGCTCGCAGTCCTCTCGCAGTGATCTTTGTATCACTACGGCTGGGGTGCTGCTCCCCTAAGCCCCGTGATGTGGAAGGGGCGACTATTTTATTTACCAGGTAAAGCCTACTGAGCTATCAGCTCTTTTCAAAAGCGACCTGGCTATCACAATTGATAGCTGAACAAAGTTGCTAATCACATAGAAATGTATAGCAGCCAAATGCTCTAGACCACGATACAAAGACAAAGTTCCTCCGTGTAGCATCTAGCAGCATGGACGGGAAAGTTACGTGGTTAGGAGTGACCAGCTGTGAAGGCCTGCACTGTGGCACGCCTGCTCGGCCGTCTTTGTTTCCCCAGTTCTCATTTAAGGCCGAGTCAACTTACAGGAGGCCCCATTACCACAGAGAGATACGAATTTCCCCCGTATAGCCAGAGCCAGATTAAGGCATGGGCTTTAGGGGCTGCAGCCCAGGGGCCTCCGCCAGCTGGAGGGCCTCCAGAGATGAAGTGAAAAGTTATTTAATTTGTGAATGCTGAATTTTATTTGTTGTTAGCCTTGTAAAAAATAATTTTATTTTTCTTTAACTTTGTTTTTCATTTGAAACGATTACTGGGGGCCTCACAGTACCTGTAGCCCAGGGGCCTACACAATCTTAATCCCGCTCTGGGTGCAGGTGATGCGTTAAATGTCAAATCTCACCTTTCTTTTTCATCCCCTCCTAAAATAAAAAGAGAAAGATATTCCATTCAAGAATGAGTTTGAGACACATTGGAGAAAGATTATGGCGAGGTGTACATGTGTAGCACATTTTTGTCAATATATTTCAGGATTAGTACGATGGGCTCTCAGGGATTTGAGACTCATGGAGACCGAGTCTCAGAGTCTAGAGATACTGGGAGACCGGAGCTCAGGATCTTAAAACTCAGGGAGACCAGGGCTCAAGGTATTGATACTTAGGGATACTGAGGATCTGGTTATTAAGATTTAGTCATTATGGAACGTTGCACCAATGTTGGGCCTACATCGGTCGAATGCTTGCATCCAGCATGCCAAATGGTGGCCCAACGTTGCCATGTTTATGGGTCATGGTTGGGAGTAATTCACCGTACCTCATCGCACTCATTACTGAACTATCGATGTGGGAGCATAGACACGCAGTCCAGAGTATAGACGTGGGATCAGAGAAGTACAATAGATGTTGCTAGACTTGACTCTGCTACCAGACAGTAGCGTACACAGTGCTACCCAAGCTCTCAACCATGCTCTTAGATTCCGAGTTATGATGATAACGGGGCATTATTGTATTAATACGTAGATAAGTTACATTTGTTATTGAAGAAAATGTATAGAAAACATACATATCTGGAACAGGGAGACAGACATCCATGCACATTGGATATTTATGGAAACAACCCCTTCAGGATTTAGCAACATTGCAGTCCCTGGACCACTACCGGCAGTGGTCCTCCAGGTGGTCCGTGGTGGCTGATGCAAATACAGGTTGATTCGGAAGTAATAATGTTTATACCTCTTGTTTTAGATAATAATTTATATTTTACTCGAGATTTTTTTTTATTGTTAAGTAAACTACCCGCATGAAACTACCCGAACCCTAATATCGAAATGCCACCCCTCAAAAAAAACAACGTATAGCTGCGTTTAACAAAAAAAGTATTCTCCAGTAATATGATTCATTTAGTGTTCCTGGTATTCAGAGGGATAAGTTTAATGCATTTGTCACCAGAGGTCGGTGGTTGGGTGGTCTGCAGAAATATTTGCAGTGTTCTGTGGTTCCAAATAAATTTGAGAATCACTGCCCTAGACCATCCGATGACCCCATTAAATGTAATTATCATCGCTTGAAGAAGCTGCAATGAAAGCACCACTTTGCCTAGATTTCCCACTTTGGATAAATGTCTGGGCTGGGGTGTCCATATGAAAGAAAGGGGGCAGGGGGAGCGGGGGGTATGCGTAGAAGACAGGCTCTCAGGCCTAGGCTGTGGATGTTTTAAATGAGTTGTAAATTACTTACGTAGCTCACAATGTTCATAGACCTATTTAGTAACCGCTTCACCTGTTACACAACAACAAGAAGGACACAAGACTTTACATTTATCTCATTATTACTCCAATGGAGACCGGTCTGTTAGTCTATCTGTGTTTAGATACCTTTAGATACCAGTCTGTCAAGTGTTTTTTTGTCTATAAACCCCATCAGAGACCGGTATATCAGACCACCATTTTCTAAAGATATAAGCACTGCCTGCCATTAGATAACTGTCTAGCGAACCCAACTAAGACCGGTCATTCTAGTTATTGTCTAGACTGGTGGGGATCCCATCAGAGACCAGTCTGCTAGTCGATCATTGTCGAGATACCCCATCAGTGATGTTTAAAAATTATGTAATTCGTGATGATTTCATTAAAATACACTCACCTCTTCATCCAGTAAACAGTTGAAAACTACGACGATCATCCCCTATAGACACAGCAAGACACACACACAAAGCGATTGCATTTAATTATGTTTGATGTTCATAGGACATACTGTGGAAAAGTCAATGGCCACGAGTCAAGAATATTCTTGGAGTGGAAGAAAAGACATCGACAGCATCCATTCCTTGGTGGCCACAATAAGACTTGAAGATGGAGCGATAAAGCTGGTTGATGTGCCAGTGCGAGGTGGGTCGTAGAATATTAATATATAATTTTACATTTATGGAGAGCCTTCACTTGACATAGTAAAGAAAAATGGTGACCGAATAGAATGATTCGGATGGCAAGAGGAGTGCAAGGATTGAAGATTGAGTGATAGCAATAGAGGGTATTTCGGGGTTAGGAAAGGGCAGCGGAGATATGGGAAGTAGTGGGAGGCACGATAGGAGTGATGAGGTAAGCAGAACAGTGAGAGATGGCGATGACTTGAGGATGCCTGCATCGAGCAGTGGATTGATGATGGCTGATGATTACGACCCCAGGATAACAAACCCACGCACATCGGCCTCACCTGGAGCGCATTGAGGACGGCAAACAGGTACATGATGGCAGGAATCTTATTTCCATCAGGCATGAAGAAGTAAGCTCCCACACCCCAGATCACAGCCAGACCCGTCATGAGAATGAGCAGCTTCCATGCCTTCCCAGTGGTGGAATCACCCAGCAGACCCCCACCCTCCTGCCGCTTCTGGCCATCGTGATCCCAGAGCCGAGCTCTCAGCAAGATGTAGATGGCGACCGCCAGACCCACCGCAATGACAAGCAAGACGGGGACGACAAGGGCGAGGGCCTTGCTGCCATCCCAGTTGAGCCAGCACGAGTCGGGCTGCATGTACGCTCTGCTCGAGTGAGTGGCGGCGACTGTGATCACGGAAATCAGCACCGGCAGGCCGTAGCCCCCGGCAAAGGTGGCCGCCATCACCTTGCGCCCAGACAAGCCCCCATAAACGGCGTTGCCGTTGAGCAGGAGGTGAATGGCCTGCAATAGTAGCCACGAGAATGCGCAGAGGTAGCTGAGGTGGAGGAAGAACTGTGAGAGCGAGCAGACTGTTGTGTTTGAGTCGGAGATGGCCACCATGAACCAAACGTGGGAGAGGAGCAGAGCGCAGAGGACATTGAGTTTGATGCCGCGGCTAAGGGAGCGATGACCTCCATGATCGTCGTCGTTCTCCTCGCCGTTGGACTTGTGGCCATATCGCTTATTCTGATGCAGCACCATGGACTCCAGGACCACAGCAAAGATGAGGAATGCAATGGAGATGCTCAGACACACGTAGGTAATGATGGTAAAGGTGGGATCCCCCTGACTTGTTTCACGTAAGCGTAAGATGCTGAAGGGGGTTGTGTGAGTGCAGATACAGGAGACTGCGTTGTCTTTGGTGTTGCCGGTTGTGCAGCCTTCGGTCGACCACCCCCCAACACTGCCATTTAACTGTGAAAACAAATGTAATATTCCTCAGTCATTCACAAACTTGTTTCTCCGTGATTTTGGCTATCGCATCTGGAACTCTACTAGACTGCATTGAGAGAAAGAAAAAGAAAGCAATGAGATCAAATGATGACAAATAACGTATCATACTTTCATATTTATTTGTATTTGCTTTATGTTTATTATAACCAATTATTTTAGTGCTGTGATAATTTTCACGTATTTAAAATTACATGCGATTATGGTAATTTGTAAAAAAAAAAGTTTCCATAGGCCAATATCATTTTAGGCGAAATTTGGTATTCACAAGCATCTCCGAAAGTTAATCCTGTGGTTGTGTGGATTATACTCCGGATTCGCCTGTTTTTCCATCCACATTTAGAATCAACATGGATTACGAGTAATTGGCTGCTATACATATCCACATTACATACCACTTCGTTGAGCTATCATTTGTGGCAAGTTCGCTGGTGAAATAGAATCATATAGCTCAGTTGGGCCTGGTGAAAAAAACATGTTTTAGTTTAGTTTATACTCATGTCAACATCCTCTCCTCCCACTCATTGTCGACTGGCATCTTACTTTGAAGTCCCAGAAGGAGCAATGGGGGGTTTCCTTGAGGGGTACCCCTGCCTTCACCCCTCTCAGTGCCAGATTCATGGAGATGCCGGAACTGCCCCCTCCCTGGGCCCCGCTCAGCACGGTGCTCAGAACCAGGCTCCCCACACTTGGGCCAGACGAGGCCTCGCTCGCTAGGGCCGGAGCCAGCCGCAGGGGGAGGAGGTCCGTCAGCGTGCTGTGGGACAAGGGACAGCAGAGCACGGGGACAGCTGTTAGCTGGGGAAGTGACACACAGATGCAGCTGTTATCTGGGACAGTGGCAAACAGGGACAGCAGTTAGCTTCTTATTTTGTATGGGTTAATAGCAGCAGATTAGCTAGGGCAGTGCCACACAGGTACAGCTGTTAGCTGGGGCAGTGGCACACAGGGACAGCTGGTAGCTGGGGCAGTGACACACAGGAACAGCTGTTAGCTGGGGAAGTGGCACACAGATACAGCTGTTAGCTGGAACAGTGGCATACAGGGACAGCTCTTTGTTGGGACTGTGACAGACGGACATCTGTTAACGGGGGAAGTGACACAGAGGAGCAGCTGTTAGGTGGGACAGTGGCACAAAGGGACAGCTGTTAGCTAGGGCAGTGGCACACAGGGGCAGCTGTTAGCTGAGGAAGTGACACACAGGGACAGCTGTTAGCGGGGGAAGTGTCACAGAGACAGTTGTTAGCTGGGACAGTGGCACACAGGGACAGCTATTAGCTGTGTTGCCTTTGCTCCCTCAGTGCTGTCCCCATTCCACACGACCCCCTCCGTACTCTCTCCACCGCTTATGTTGGTAAGGTTACGGCGAATGCATTGTGTGATTACTATCCTGGTGATGGTCAGAGGTTATTCTAGTGTTAGTGTTAGGGTTTCGATTTAAAGCTTTCGTGACTGCAGGGATTCATCTTCTTGGTTCTTTCGGTAAAGTCACGTAGAAGGGAAGTAATAAAAGAATAAAAATAAAACATAATATTTTAAAACATAATATTTTATTATGTTTTATTTTTATTATTTTATTACTTCCCTTCTACGTGACTTTACCGAAAGAACCAAGAAGAGTGTTAGGGTTATTTTCAGTGTTGGCATTGAGGATAGCGTTAGGGTAAAAAAACATTTTACCATTGGAGTATGGGTTAGGGATAGGGCTAGAGATAGTTTGTGCTCATGTTAGGGTAGCAGTATCGTTAGGGTTACAGTCGAATTTAGTGTTAGGGCTAGTGTTATGGTCGAGTTAGGGCTTCGGTTAGAGTTAGGCCTCGTATTAGAAATCGTTTAACTATGCATGTGTAATGACAGGGTGACACCTGCCGGCTTGTAGGGATAATTACGGTTATCGCTGCATTACATAATGCCTTATTATGAAAGGGCGTATCTGGGGTAAAGGTCAAGGGTGGAGTCAGTCGAGAATCTCCGGGAACCAACCCAAAGGTTCTGGAAAGGTGGCGTGGCCAGAGGTGGAGCTTGGCCGCACCAAGCACATATAAGGAGCACCGAACCAGAGGTTCAAGGCTGTTAGCGTGGGGTCTGGGTCCTGGTTGCGTCGCTGCCGTCGTCACTTCTTCGTCTTCGACCACGTGGCTGTCCTTCTGCAAGACCAGCTCCGTCGCCGCCGCTACGCTCGTCAACCAGCCAGCGTAGCGCAGAACGGAGATGGGCTGCGTGTTTGGACAGCCTAGGTGTAGCCGCGTTATGAAGTGTACCGCCCTGTGTGCTCTTAATAAATAAGAAGCCTTCTACTAGACGTGTGTCGGAAGTTGGTCACTATACATGTGTTAGGGGTCATTGTTCGGGTTAGTGTTAAGAGTCAGTGTTATGGCGAGTGTTAGGGTTATCGTTAGGGTTATCGTTAGGGTTGGTACTCATGTTAGTGGTAGGTTAGCATTCGTGTTTTGTGCCAGTGTTAGTGCTGTTGTCTGCACTGGTCAGTGCAAGTGTTATGGTTACCATTAGGGTTACAGTTATTGTTAGTGCTAATGTTATGATCAAAGTTAGTATTGTAGTGAGAGTTAATCTTATAGCTCTTTTTCATGCCCGTGTGTGTATTGGGGTCTGTGACTCACGTGAAGGCCATGCTGGTGATGGTCAGGTTGGAGTTTTCATTGAGTTTTGAGATGGCCTTGCTGTCAATGTCAACAGACGATGTCCGCCCGTCCACCTTGAACTCCTGGTGGTACGCCGTGGGTGTCTCACGCGCCCGGTACAGCGAGCCAGCCATCAAGATGTTACTCGAACTCAGGTTAAAGTCTTCCCTGCTCTTCTTTGAACCTGAGCAGTGGAACAAAACCATCCCCTGTACGATAAACAATCACTTTTTCTCCATTGCCCATAGACTCAACACTGCCCATATACTCAACACCACCCATAGACTCACACTGCCCATAGACTCACAATGTCCACATACTCAGCACTGCACCATAGACTCAACACTGCCTATCGACCAACACTGCCCCCAGACTCAAGACTGCCTATAGACTCAGCACTGCCCATAGACTAAACACTGCCCATAGACTAACACTGCCCATAAACTCAACTCTATCCATAGATTCATCTTCTTTGTTCTTTCGGTAAAGTCACGTAGAAGGAAAATAATAAAATAATAAATATACAACATAATTAAATAATTCTCATGACGTTTCGGCCACAACGCAAGCAGCCGTCTTCAGGTGGAGAACAGGTCTGTCGAGAAGGCAGAGTCTGAATGGCACGCCCCAGACAGACCTGTTCTCCACCTGAAGACGGCTGCTTGCGTTGTGGCCGAAACGTCGTGAGAATTATTTTATCATGTTTTATTTTTATTATTTTCCTTCAACGTGACTTTACCGAAAGAACCAAGAAGATGAATCCCTGCAGTCACGAAAGCTTTAAATCGAAATTTTCTATCCATAGACTCAAAATCTGTTCATTAAGTAGTCCCCCATCTTTAACGTCCTTCTTTATTTCTTACTTAAAAGCGTCACCTCCTCTCCTCTGCCCATTATCCTCCTTTTCTCTCCCCTCGCCCCTACACTTCCTCCTGTTCCTCTCTGATAACCCTTTAGTGACCCCTACATGCCTATTTATAACTTCACTCATTCCTCAGCCCTTGCATTGTGCCCTTGCCATCTAAATCACTTTATTATTGTTACTGCTTTTTAAACTATGTAATAGAGCACCTTGAGATACTATAGATGTAGCGGGATGTCACTGTGAAGCAGGGCCATGAGAGGCACGGCGTGTGATGTAATGACATCGCTGACACCACTGGAATGTGGATGCAGTACCGGCCCTAAGCGGGGCTCGGTGAGCGCTGATTGACAGCGATGGATGGCACACGCGCTGCATGCAGCGCCAGCCCCTAGAGGATAGGGTGCGAGCGTGCCGGCCATGGAACAGGGTGTCAAAGGGGCCATGGCACTCTGGTTGACCCCGGAGGACCCCCAAAGGGGGGCTGGGGTGATCACGTGTCCAGTTAAAGATCCTTCTCGAGGATTTGAGAAGGTGGTCATGGCTAGGGGCGGAGCGAGCCCCGCCACACAATATACGCCGGGCCCCCAGTGGGACCGGCTGCTGTTGTTCATCCCGAAGACTTCACGTCCACATTCCACGTTCTACAGTGTCTCCAACACGAGAACCCGGACCCAAGCGGGGTCCGGTCCGTTGTAGTTAGTTACGTGTGATTAGTGTAGATAGCCTGGTGGTCCACCATCATAGTGTACTCCAGAGGTGTGGACTCGAGTCATGTGACTTGGACTCGAGTCAGACTCGAGTCATGAATTTGATGACTTCAGACTCGACTCGACAAAATGTACAAAGACTTGCAACTCGACTTGGACTTTAACATCAATGACTCGTGACTTCACTTGGACTTGCGCCTTTTGACTCAAGAAGACTTGCTACTTCCCATGAAAACTGGGGGAAAAAATTTTCACACGGCCGCGCCGCTCTCAGTTTATCTGCATCTGTGAAAAAAATGTGCACCACCTGTATGCATGCAGAGAGCACGCGCGCTGCCTGCACGACATCCAATCACTGTAGTCCCACGTTGTTTTGATTGGACAGCATCTAAGCAGGCACATTGCAAGACAACCAATGAAGCGCAACAAGCAACAACGCGCCAGTTGGCAAAATGATACCGAAGATAGTTTCGTTTGGCTATAAAAATTACGATGTAGTCGACAAAAAACGAGTTGCAATTTGCAAAACATGCGGGTCGAAGATTACAGACGGTGCTGCCACAACGTCTAACTTTGTTCGACACCTGAAGTTGCACAAAGAAAGGTACGTTTTGAACGAATGCTAAGCACCTTATCGGATGTACCGTAACTTACTAGCTGCTGCATATTTACTGTATCAACGAGACAGTAAACGCACGTCTCCCTTGCTGGTTAATGCTTACAAAAATAGGGATTTTTGAACCCCGATTATATGAGGTACATGAGTGTAGCACACTCAGATGGAAAACCTCTTCAACATCATGTCAACGTCCGTTTTAAAGTATCATTTCTACCTTGCTGCTAGACGGATAAACACAAATGTATATCTCAGTCTCTCCAACACACATGAGACAAAAACAGGCCTTCCAGTTTTACTCTTTCAATCGTTCAGTTTCAGAGTGGCTGGTGTGCTGCCTCATTGAGGTCGTTTATGTAATTTTGGTTAATCACAACTAAGCTGAACTGTCGCTGAAGACATAAACTATCACAATTAAACAATGAATGAGGCAGCAGTAGACCTGCAATTGCTGTGTGATGCAGCAAGGCACCATGGAATCTGGTGTGCAGGAGAGAGTGAACTATAAAGCAGGGGTTCCCAAACTTTACCATGACAAGGCCCCCCATATACCAGTAGATTCCAGCCAAGGCCCCCCTGACATGGGCCGTGCCACACTCTTTTTTCTGTGCACCTCCTTTCACAACTCGATGGAGTTGGTGCATCCCTAAACCCATCCAAGTACAACAGGAAACATAGTAAGACATAAACACTGTAAAGAGGAAAATGATGACAGTCACAGAAGATCCACCATTAGCCTTCCCTTTTCATATCATGCCCAAACAGCAGGCAGCGCATGGACATAGCGTGCTACCGTAGTCTAGGTCTGTGAGGCAGCGCACCACTGGGATATATACAGTATATAATAAAATAATAACGATTATAGTAGTAATGTTCAGAGATGCAATAGATTATTATAGTGCAGTTCTTAACTAATGGGAATATTGTTTAGCTTATTTTTGGTTTAATTTGGTTTATTTTACTTATTTAATTTATTCAATTATTTAGTTTTGCTATACTTTTCATGTCAACTTGCCATGGCCCCCCTAGCACCCCCTCGCGGCACACAGGGGTCCCCGTCCCCACTTTGAAAACCACTGCTATAAAGCATATGACTTCAGTTTCTTGAGGGAAAGGGCTTTCTTATGACTTTTGAAGCAGTGAAAATATTCTTAATATTGCATACACTGAAACTGAAATGTATTATCGTATACCGTAGTGTACAATAGACAATGAATATTAACACAACAACATTGATATGAGTAAAGAGTAGTTTCAAATACAACATGTGTGGCTATAAGGGATTTTCTGACATCTGTTTCATATTCTTTTCTGTTACAGGTATGAAGAATACCAGATGAACAAAAGCATCGTAGATGAACCACAACAGCCTTCAATCTCACAATTCCTGGACACTCGTGTAGGGCGTTACAGCATGAGCCACCCACAGCAGAAGGCCATCTCCAATGCGATACTGTCTGACTTGATTATTGATTGCAATTTTCCTCTATCTATTGTGGAAAATAAGAGCTTTCGTCACTTTCTGGCTGTGCTGGACAGCAAGTATACCCCAGTCTGTCGCCGAACGCTGACCACAAAAACAGAGAGCCTTGCTGAGGAGAGACGTTCAAAGTTAAAAACTCAATTGAGCAACACTGACCATGTTTCAGTCACTGTGGACATTTGGTCTGATCGAAAGATGAGGGGATTCCTTGGTGTCACTGTGCACTGGATGGAGAGAGATGCAGAGAGGGTACAGCTAAAGACAAATCTCTTGGCCTGCAACCACTTCAAACGCTCTCACACAGCGGAGCGCATCTGTGACCAATTTGAGGCAATATGTGATGAATACAACATCAAAGCTATATTGGACTATATCATTAGTGACAATGCTGCTAACATGCGCAAGGCATTTACGGTCTGCTTCCCCAGCGAACAGGAGGAAGATGATGATGCTGGAGATAATCTTGATGATCCTGAGCTATGGCATGACTTAACCCTAGAAGACCAGCAAACCGTCGATGCTGATATGGCAAAGAAACAGCGCCTGCAGTGTTTTGCACACACATTGCAGCTGGTGGTGGGAGACGGTTTGAAAGAAACAAAAGCGGCATGTCCTTCTCTCTCCAAGTTATCAAAACTTAGCTCCCTGCTCCATACAAGCACAACGTTTAAAGACATTTTCGATGGTGAATTTGGGGAGCACAGAGGCATCCCTGCTGCAGTGAGCACGAGGTGGAATTCTACACTGCGGCAGGTGAAAGCAGTCCTTCATTGTGATCAGCAAAAGCTCTGCGCAGTTCTTGAGAAGGCCGGGCATAAAGAACTGTCATTCACACTACGAGAGTGGAATCTGCTGAAGGAGTTGGTGGACATCTTGAAACCGTTCGGAGAAGCAACTGATTTGACACAGGGGGAGAAAGTCATTACAATCAGGGCAGTTGTTCCATCCGTCTTGTCCCTCAATCACCATCTTGAGAAGCTGAAGCCTCAAGTTCGTTTCCTGAGCAGCCTGGTCAGAGGTCTGCAGGCATCCCTGGAAAAAAGATTTCTTGGGATCTTCATTAATGTGAAAATGGCCCAGTCTCAAGAAGGGATCACTGTCCCCTTTTCAGACACAGTCTACCTGAAAGCAGCTGCCTTGGATCCAGCCTTTTGTCTGCTGTGGATTGAGCCCCATGTGCTGGTCAACCGTGACATCAAGGCAGAGGTGGCACAACGAGTTAAAGGTAAATCTTATTGACTTGCAATGCAACTTAAATGCAACGTAAAATAATTTGATCTTAATCTGATCTAGGATCTAATGTGATATTAATCTGACTTTAACAATAATAACAATTTTCAGTCTTGCACAGTATCATCAACATCAGTAATGGTAATAAGAGCTCTTTTGTTTCTGCTGTTGTGACACGTTTTTTTAGAATTGATCCTGAAAGATGCTGCAGAGACGGAGCAACCTGTGCCTGTGCCGGTGCCTGCTGAAGAAGAACTAGAGGACATGGAAGGAGAAGGGCTGTTTGCTGCATACCATAAGAGGCAGAAAAGGGATGTTGGGACCCCACCAGCAGTACAGCTAAGTCACTACATTGACATGGCAGAAGGACAGAATGCCCTTTTGTTCTGGGCACTGAACAGTAAGACTCTTCCTTCACTCTTTCAAGTAGCCATCCGAGTCTTGGCAGTGCCTGCTTCTAGTGCTCCAGTGGAGCGAGTTTTCAGCCATGGTGGCATCATTCTGCGTCCCCATCGTGCACAAATGACTGACAGACTTTTGGCCAATTTGATCTTTTGCAAATGCAATGCAGTGTAGGGGCCTCCCTCCACCTGTCCACAGCACGCATGCGCACACACACTCACTCTCTGCTCATCACCTGTCCACACAGCTCTCTCTCTCTCATACACACCAGTCTCTATGGAGGCATTCCAATTATATTATCAGGTTGGTCCAGTTTTTCAGAAGTGATCATTTTGAGGAGTGAGGATTTTATTGATGACATGTTTAAAAAAGTTTAGGCTAAAAGAACCCATGTCTATTTGAAAGTTAAACTGTTTTGCAATATGAGGTCAATGCAATACAGGACTGAAGCTGCTGTGCATTGTTCTAGTGCAATATGCTGTTGAAATAAGAGCATTTTTTGTGAAAATTAAATTTTCTGTTTTTTACTGTGTTTGATTAATGTCATTGTATAAAAAGAGGTTTAAATAAATACAAATCTTACAGACATACATGATTTGTATAAATTTTATTTCTGTGGTAAGAGGACTTGAAATGACTCGAAACTAAAATGATAGGACTTTGGACTCGACTTGAGACTTGCAGGCTTTGACTTCTGACTCGACTTGGGACTTGCCTCATCTTTGACTCGACTTGACTCGGGACTCGAGAGCAAAGACTTGAGACTTACTTGTGACTTGCATAACAATGACTTTGTCCCACCTCTGGTGTACTCTCTGGTGAAGGGGCAGTTACTCCTTCGTGTTAACGTGTTAATGTTAATAAACGTGTTGCCTCCAAGAGTATGTCTGAGTCTCCGTTTGAGCCCACTACATAGATGTAAAATAAGATAAGGTTACCATGGTGCAACGATTCGCCTGTGAATTATTAAATGGCGATGTCCTTCAAGAGGAATAAGAAACAGTTTACGTTGTGTTCATGATCAGGTTTTGTCGGGTTAGGATGCGTAACATTTTTTTTTATTATTGAAGATATAGCGCCCTTCACAATGCAATTATCAGAGAGCGCTTCACGAAGTGAACATAATACAGTGAGGGAAAAAAGTGTTTGATCCCCTGCTGATTTTGTACGTTTGCCCACTGACAAAGAAACAGTGAGAGACAGAATAACAACAAAAAATCTAGAAAAACGCATGTCAAAAATGTTATAAATTGATTTGCATTTTAATGAGGGAAATAAGTATTTGACCCCTCTGCAAAACATGACTTAGTACTTGGTGGCAAAACCCTTGTTGGCAATCACAGAGGTCAGGTGTTTCTTCTAGTTGGCCACCAGGTTTGCACACATCTCAGAAGGGATTTTGTCCCACTCCTCTTTGCAGATCTTCTCCAAGTCATTAAGGTTTCGAGGCTGACGTTTGGCAACTCGAACCTTCAGCTCCCTCCATAGATTTTCTATGGGATTAAGGTCTGGAGACTGGCTAGGCCACTCCAGGACCTTAATGTGCTTCTTCTTGAGCCACTCCTTTGTTGCCTTGGCCGTGTGTTTTGGGTCATTGTCATGCTGGAATACCCATCCACGACCAAGGGAAGGAGGTTCTCACCCAAGATTTGACGGTACATGGCCCCTTCCATCGTCCCTTTGATGCGGTGAAGTTTTCCTGTCCCCTTAGCAGAAAAACACCCCCAAAGCATGATGTTTCCACCTCCATGTTTGACGGTGGGGATGGTCTTCTTGGGGTCATAGGCAGCATTCCTCCTCCAAACACGGCGAGTTGAGTTGATGCCAAAGAGCACCATTTTGGTCTCATCTGACCACAACACTTTCACCCAGTTGTCCTCTGAATCATTCAGATGTTCATTGGCAAACTTCAGACAGGCATGTATATGTGCTTTCTTGAGCAGGAGGGCCTTGTAGGCGCTGCAGGATTTCAGTCCTTCACGGCGTAGTGTGTTACCAACTGTTTTCTTGGTGACTATGGTCCCAGCTGCCTTGAGATCATTGACAAGATCCTCCCGTGTAGTTCTAGGCTAATTCCTCACCGTTCTCATAATCATTGCAACTCCACGAGGTGAGATCTTGCATGGAGCCCCAGGCCGAGGGAGATTGACAGTTCTTTTGTGTTTCTTCCATTTGCGAATAATCGCACCAACTGTTGTCACCTTCTCACCAAGCTGCTTGGCGATGGTCTTGTAGCCCATTCCAGCCTTGTGCAGGTCTACAATCTTGTCCCTGACATCCTTGAAGAGCTCTTTGGTCTTGGCCATGGTGGAGAGTTTGGAATCTGATTTATTGATTGCTTCTGTGAACAGGTGCCTTTTATACAGGTAAAAGCTGAGATTAGGAGCACTCCCTTTAAAAGTGTGCTCCTAATATCAGCTCGTTACTTGTATAAAAGACACCTGGGAGCCAGAAATCTTTCTGATTGAGAGGGGGTCAAATACTTATTTCCATCATTAAAATGCAAATCAATTTATAACATTTTTGACATGCGTTTTTCTGGATTTTGTTGTTATTCTGTCTCTCACTGTTCAAATAAACCTACCATTAAAATTATAGACTGATCATTTCTTTGTCAGTGGGCAAACATACAAAATCAGCAGGGGATCAAATACTTTTTTCCCTCACTGTATACTTGAATATTTGAGATGCACAAAGGAGTACAAAGTTCACACATTAGTTTAAACATATGAAAGAGAAACTAAAATACATATGGTGAATTAAAAAAACCTGAACACCTTCCTTTTGTAAGGACAGTACGGAGTGATTTGAAGACAATACGGCTCCCCGTGGCCATGGTTACTAATTAACATAATGGGAACAGACAGGGTCAAGTTAGGGTAATGTGGGACCTAAGTGGTCACTGATGATTCATGCGACAGGCTTTGACAGGGTCGCGTGAGGTGGAAGCACGGGACCTAATGGTCGTAAATTGTAATAAGGGCAGAGACAGACAGGGCCAGGTGTGGTGAGAGAAGGTTCCGGAATAGGGGTATGGCCGGGTCATGAGGGGGATAAGAGCCTGCATGAACCGGTGCTCTTGGCTGCTGTTGTGGGGGAACTGCCATCGCCGTCGTCACCTTGGAGCGTGTCGTCTTCATCATCCTGGAGTGGGCACCTTGTAGTCTTGGAAGGCTAGAGTTATGTTGTCTCAGAATAGAGTTATCTAAGTTACCCAAGTGTATATAGTCACTCGCGGTTAATCTAGTTATAAGTGAGTCGGCGTAATTTAGTCATAATAAATATACATATAACTGAACAAGACGGTGTCTTTGAGAGCTACATTACAGTGGTGTCAGAAGTGGCTTGTAATATGCCGAAGAAAGGAAAGAGTAAGAAACCACCTGTAGCATCTTCAGAAGAGGAGATGACCAAGGGGTCCCCCCAGCAGCCCAGGGAGCCGGGGTCTCGGTGACAAATACTGCAGGTGTAGAGAAAACGGCGCCGGTAACAGAAGAATGGCAAGAACTGGTGGTGGAGCCGGATCTGCTCCGCTCGACCTTCGCTGATTTGGTGGCAACGATGCGAGTGGCAACTTCAAGGGCTGACATGGCCGGGGACGAGCCGCAAAGTCGTGCAGGGATATGGACCACGCAGTCGGGGGCCGCCATTTCGCGGGAGGCGACGCGACCGACGGCCGCCATTTGGTGTCCTGCGCTTGAAGCAGCAGAGGCAGTGTCAACTCCCGCGGTGAGGCGAGGTACCGCCGATCGACCATGAAGATTGCCTTTGATTAAATAATTTACAGTGGCGGTGGGAGATTTGAGGGCCTTCACCCGTCGGTTTGGAGCAGCGTACCAATCCGTCGGCTGGACGGAGGAGAAGGTGTTGAGAGCTTTACCTATGGCGCTTGATGATGGCCTCGCAGCATTCTGGGCCATCCCTGAGCAGAAGAGGGCTACGCTTCAGGATGCCTACAGGAAGATGTCTGCAGTATATGGTCCACCGTCGGCCCTGCGTGGTGCCTGCAAGCATACAAAACCTTGGGAAAACGGACTTTGGTGGCTGCATGGACCGGAAAGTCTTGGACTGGGGACGAGTGTACCGGGCGACCATCAAAGATTGTCTTGGAGCCGTTGAAGAAAGAAACGGAGTCTATGGGGAAGGTGACACCAGCGGGTTGCGGAGGGGACCAGCGGCGAGGAGGGACACCGGGATGGCACTGGGAGTGGTGATCCCGGCCCAAATCGGCACTTTCGCCACGGGTGCCTAGGCTCGCCTGCTTCCGCTGCGGCCAGCTTCAACACTTCGCGCGGGGATGCCAAGATTCGCGGGGACATCGTGGAGCTCCTCGCATCCACCGCCTCATTGACAGCCACAGCCCAGCCCAGGCAAGTCACGATGCACCAGACACCCGACTACTAAAACCACCTCACGCATTAGAGTCATTGGGTGTCATAGAGGCCAAACTCGGGCACGCGGTGGCGAAAGCTGGCGTGCCAAGTAGTAGCAGCAGCAGCTGGTTCATTGGGAATAGTCAGGGTTTGTGCAAGGTGTGGAATTTTGTGTGTTAGGGGACACGGGTGCCTTGGCTACTTTTGATTCTGAAGTTTTTGACATTGCCTTTAAAATATGGGATCATTGTGGTTCGCCTATGGGGACTGCGTGCGTAGCGGCGAACACGGTGAGTTGGGAATTGTAGCCCGTTTCAGAGTGAGGGGAGATTGAGATATGTAGCCAGTGTTGGGTTTAAGACGCTGGCTGTGGCCTATCTCTTGGGGCATGGATTTCTGAGCAGGATGCCCCTGCAAATTGTTGCCGACCAGGGTTGTGGTCAGATGCCGTCGGGGCCACGAATGTTATGTGGACTCCCTGCATCGGCGAGTAGAGTACTTTGGTTCAGGTTATGTTCAAGGAATCTTTGTAAATCTCGCCTGACGTGCAGGTAGTGGTCCCGTCATGTTGCAGCAGACGGTTTGACCTGGCGGTTCTGGGGACAAAGGTCCTCCTTAGCCCATCTAGAGAGGTGGCCCGTGGGTCCATACGGCTCGGGGGGCGGTGGTCCCGTTGCATTTCCGCATATGGTTTGACCTGACAGCACCCATAAACCTAGGCTACTCACCAATAAACCTGGGCTACAAACCCATAAACCTTGACTACGAACCCACAAATATGGACTATGAACCCATAATCCTGGGCTACGCACCCATAAACCTGGGCTATGAACCCATGAATCTTGACTACGAACCTACAAACCTAGGCTACGCACCCATAAACCTGGGTTACAAACCCATAAAAGTAAGCTCCACCCACTAGAAGGAGTAGCTTCAAATCTAGACTCTCCACCCACTACTCAGGTAGCCCGACCCACTAATCAGGTACCCCCACCCACTCCTCAGGTAGCTCCACCCACTACTCAGGTATCCCCAGTCACTGCTCAGGTAGCTCCACCCTCTACTCAGATAGCTCCAACCACTACACAGGTAGCCCCACCCATTATTTAGGTAGCCCCACCCTCTGCCCACATCATGATTCAAGACACAACCCCAGAACATTACATGCTGGAGACAAAAAATCCAGATTCTTTACAGACAGAATTCTCTGAACTGCGACATCCAATGCCTTTGTGAACAAACCTTCCTCACTTAAGGTCCGAGCACTGGAGAAGAAATCCTCAGCATCAATAAGATGCGTAAAGTCCTCAGTGGTCTGGAGGAGGCTTGAGCTGTCCATACTGTCCATGAACTCCAGCTGTGACCAGGATTCTTTAACGGATCCATTAAGGAGATTACTCGCAGAGTCCAGGAAATCCTGTGTTTAGTGATACAAGACAACAGCGCTATCGCGGTCAACACCACCAACACCATCACCATGATGATCATCATCAGCACCTCACTACCATTATCACCATAATTCTAAATCCGTCCAAAACATCAATAAAACATTTCCGGCCTCTCGTTCTCCTCCTGTCGCTCCAACCTACTCCTTCTACCCCCTCTCCCCCACTCCTGCTTCCTCTGCCCTCAACTTCGGTGTCACCTTTTATTCTTCAATCACATGTTCCACCCACATCTCCACTACTACTGGCATCTGTCGCTTTCATCTGTTTAACATCAGGAAAATCTGCCTTCTTTCAATTTCTGTCACCAAACTCCGGGTTCATTTTCTGATCTCTAACCTTTCTTCTTCTTGGCCTCCCCATCTCTGCTGTCACTCCAAATTAAAAATACTCATTCTGCACGAGTTCTTTTCAATCTCACCTTTAATTCTCACTCTCAGCCTCTCCTCCTCCTTCAACTCCGCTGGCTATCCATTGACTCCACCATTCTCTTTTCAAATACCTGACACAAGTATTTAAATCTCTCCATGGCCTTGCTCCACCTCATCTCGCCTTTTTCATTGCCTTCCACGTCCCCTCTTCTCGTCCTCTTCACTCCCAATCTTATCTCTGTCTCTCCCTTTGCTTCCTTCTCCCATTGCCCAATCTCAACACTGCTCATGGATTCAGAACCGCCCATAGACTCAACACCTCACCATAGACTCAGCACTGCTCGTAGACTGAACACAGCCCATAGATTCAACACCACCCATAGACTCAACACCGCCCATATACTCAACACCGCCCTTAGACCCCCCCCTCCCCACCCACTCTTTCTCATGATCTCCCTCCAGAGCTCACCTTGGATACGCTCTTGTTGAACCGGACATCTCTGGCCGACGCCACGTTTATGATCTTGTCTAGGGAGGCATGGGCCGAACGCACATCCCCCATCAGCAGGGTTGGTTCCTGGCCGCTGGGCTCTGGTACCTGCGTGATCGTCTTCATCTCTGCCAGGAGCCGTGGGACCAACTCCGTGGGGTTCCCGATGCCGTCCTCCATTCGCTGCCCATGCCAACATAAGGGGAGAGCGATAGGGATATAGGGTCTGAGTTAGGTTCTGTTCCGGGGGTTAGTTAATTGTTGTTATTACTTCGATGGTAAGTCCTTGCTTGATGCGTGGTGTTCACGCATGACGCGTTATTGTTATGACGCGGTTCTTACATTTTGTGACACTTTCCACACAACACGGAATGTGCACCGTTATGATGTGGAATGTGCACCATTACGACGCGATGCCGCGTGTACCGTTATAACACAGAACGTGCGCCGTTACAACATGTAATGTGCCATTATGACGCAGAACACGTACCATTATAACGCGGAACATGCACCGTTATGACGCAGTTTCTGAGTGATTGACGATTAAATACTTTCTTGAGCTGCATGGCTAAGTGGTAGGATACAATACGTGGAATGATACAGTACGTGGAATGATAGAGTAATGCGGAATAATAGAGTATGCGGAATGATACAGTAACACGAAACAATATGATACATGGAATAATACAGTATGCGGAATGATACAGTAACGCGGAATCCGACATCAGTGCGGCGGCATACCCTCAGTTATATGTCCCGCCATCTCGCTGCTTAATGTGTGTAGTAGTAAATGGTATTTCACTAAACATTATTATTATTACATTATGGGAAATTGTCTTCACTTCACGCGCTTTTTACTTACTGTGGCACTTTGTAGGAACGCTTTTACCGCTACTACCCCGTTAAATGAGAGACTGCTGTATTTACCCATGCAGGAGAGCCACACTGTGTCATAAGAACCATGATTTTTTTTTGTACAATTAGGAGGAAAAGACCCACGCGTGCGTGCCTGCAAGGGGGCGATTAATCTACATCCCCGTACAGATGGAAAACTAAAGAGATTAGTTTTCTATACCGCCGCCTTCCACTGGTGAGCCAGGGTACGGCTCATCCTCGACGCCCATTGAAAAGGAGTTGTACAACATTTATGCGACGATCCACCAAACCTAGCTGCAGGGATAGGGTTAGGGGTTTATGTTAGGGTTAAGGTTGGTGTTGAAGTTAGTTCTAGCATTACTGTTTGGACTAAGACTAGGGTTATGGTGAGTGTTGGTGTTTTAATGGTCTAGTGCAGTGGTTAGTGTTGATGCTAAGTTAGGTTTAGATTTGGATTAAGGTTAGATTTACTGCTACATTGAAGGCTATGCTACAGTTATCGCTCAGGTCAGTGTTTGGGGTCAGCATCTCGGGTCAGCGTCTGGGTCAGCGTCAGTTTCTGGGGTCAGCATCTGGCATGAGTGCCTGGGGTGAGTGTCTGAGGTCAGTATCTGGGGTCAGTGTCTGAAGTCAGGATCTAGGGTTATCATCTGGGGTCAGCGTTTGGAGTCAAGATCTGGGGTCAGCGTCTGATGTCAGCATATGGGGTAAGTGGGGTCAGCATTTGGGATTAACATCTGGGGTCAGAACCTCGGGTCAGCATTTGGATCACCGTCTGGGGTCAGCGTCCCGCCAGTGGTTTTGGCGAGTGCTAGCGTTGGTGTCCGTGTCAGTGTCAATATCGGCGCCAGCGCTACGGTCATTAGAGCGCTAACATGTCAGGGAGTGAACGCACAGCACGCACGAATGCACAGCACGCACGAAAACAGACCTGCACTTTGCCTTCGACATTGGTGAAGCGCTTTGAGGTGCAGTTCTTGAAGATCGCACCCCAGACGCCGTCGGCTGAGCAGCGCCTCAGGGCAGTGCCCCCGTAGCCCGGAGGGCACCTGACGTGGGCGACACCGTTCCTCTTTGTCTCTGGCCACGCGTCGTTCGAGGGGCACGTTTTATCTGAAAGGCAAAAATGGCGAGACAGCGGGGCCAGATGCACTCACGTTGGGGTTGTGGTTGGTTTTGTTTGTGGCGGTGGTAGCTCCAACTTCGGATTGGGTGTGTAGGCATCATGCCACGGGAGGAAGCCTTTCGGATTGCTCCGTGTGGTTGCCCTTCCTCCCACTCCCACCTTCATCATGTCAGAGAATTGCCCATAGAAGTGGATATCACAGAGCTTCCCCTGAGATCCCTTCATGTGACACTCTGGCCAGCACACAGTAGAGGGCAGCATATTCTCGCCCATCCTGCTATATGAGAGTAATGTTCGTTCCTTAAAAGTCGCAACATTTGCATTTTTAGAGATAGAATGTATCCAAAGTGCAGAACCAAATTAAATACGATGACGTTTTATGCAGTGATTGGTGACTGTAAACTCACTACGCTTGAGTTTATATAAGTGGGTCAGTGGGTGCGTAAGTGAGTGAGTGGGTGGTTGTGTGGTTGAGTGGGTGAGTATGTTGTTGTGACCTGTAGTGTGGTGCTGGTTATACATGGTGCGGATGAGGAAAAATAGACAGTCTGATAGACCGAGTTCTCAACATGGGTGGAGAATAAATGAGTGACGTTCGGGTGAACAGTAACCACGGTAGTAGCGAAAGAAGAGTGATAGGGAGACAACTGAACATTGACATCTATTAGATGCAGTAAATAGTTGCTGGATGCTCCAACCCAGATATGACAATAACAGTTTTGAAAACTTTGGAAAAATGTGTGTGGTGTGTAATGCAGACGAATAACTCACCAGTGGCCAAAATGTAATTAACTTGAATTGCATACGAAGTCGCACCAGCTTCATTGGAGAATGTACACGTGTATACGGTATCCTGGCACGGGTTACTTATGGGATGTGTGTAATTCGAACAAAGGCTTTGGGCAGTCACTGAAAGCACGCAACAAAGATAGAGAGATGGAGGCAAAATTTGTATCATCGAACAAAGACGGTCACTGCATCACGCGGCACGTTCAGATGCGCGTCTGTGGCCGTTTGGAACGCTCTTCCATCCGATATTAGGAAGCCATTGTGGAGCTACATAATTTTAAATCATATCGAAATTCATTTCTTTGGAACTGATTTTTTGTGTTGGCCTGCCGCACTTCCGATTAGCACGGTTGGCTTCGTACAAAGCCAAAAAAGTTCAACATACATACATTCAACATATAGCATACATACAACATACATACAAAATATGGTACAGGCACAGCCCTGCAATCACGCCACAGTGGCTAAGAGATGTTAACTACCTCGCCTGGTATGCAGGAGGTCGTGGGTTCTATCTTGACCCTGCCGTCTGCATATGTGGTCATGTGAATTTTTCTCCCCTGGTTTTACTCCTCAATATTTAGAATTAACATCACGCGTTTTAAGAGCATTTGACTACTATAGATGTTCACGTGATAAGCCATTTCGTGAAGCAATCATGATAGCTAGGTCGCTTCTGAATAAACTAGCTCAGTGGGCTTTACCTGGTAAATAAAATAGTTTTAGTATGGGTCTCTGTGGGTCTATGGGTTTCTATGAGTCGGTAGAAACAGATCAATTCCCAAGTGATGATAAGCCAATGCTTGAGCTATCATTTGTGATAGCCAGGTTGCTTCTGAAAGAGTTACATAGCTCAGTGGGCATTGCCCGGAAAAAAATATAATAGTTGGGGTTTGTTTTTCATCGCCTGTTCACGACACCGCTGCAGGAAGTGCCTCCAATTAGCCGGAACTCCAGGGAGGCACGATCGAAGGGGGTATTGTTTGACCTCTTCCCCACTGGCGAGACGGCCTTGGAAGAGGTGAGAGTACTCACACTTTATATCCATCAAAAGCGACCTGCTAATTAGCCCAAAAGTTGTGTACCAATCGATACCACTGCCGGGTGGACAGAGGTGGAGAGACTACCACAAACTATCTACACTGTTTTTTTATCTTACCACGGAAGCTATTTTCAAAAGCAACCTAGCTAAAATGATGGCTTATCACGTGGGAATTTATATCAGCAAATAATTAAAATGCACGTTGATTCTAAATGTTGGGATAAAAACCGGAAGATCCGGAGAAAAATTCCCACGACCATGGGGAGAAGACGCAAAATCCAAATATACAGCAGATTTCAGGGTCGGGATCGAACCCACGACCTCCTGTATACCAGGAAAGGTAATTAACGTCTTGCCACCGTGGCACCCACAAAGACAAAAAGACACAAGGCCACCATCGTCTATTGTGTACATTTAAATTCACAATTGCGAACAAGAGAGAAATGCATGCAAACCTGATGATATTTGCACTGTTTCTTTCTTCCACGTGACCGTGATATTTTCATCCAGTGATGTCAAGCAGCAGGTCAGGGTCGTGGACTCATTGCACGCGACGCTGATTTGTGGCAAAGAGCTTCGTTCAATGTCCATGACCGGGACCGGAAGGATAGTTGGCAATGTCACGTTCCCCTTGACCAGGACGGTTCCCACACAAGCCTCGCAAGAATAGACTCCTACACACAAAGACAAAGGCTGAGTCCACCTAAAGGAAAGCCGAGAACCGGTTCACGTATTCGTCATTGATGATGATGGTAGTGGTAGCCGTGAGCAGTATTCGAACTCAGGTCGCCCGGTTTTTAACGCAGTAACTTAACCATTATACTACCACTTCCCACTAATTCAGACACATATACATAGACAGTTATCACCCGTATCACGTTTAAAAAAACATTTGGAGA
This sequence comes from Lampetra fluviatilis, assembly GCF_964198595.1. Classification (NCBI taxonomy): domain Eukaryota; kingdom Metazoa; phylum Chordata; class Hyperoartia; order Petromyzontiformes; family Petromyzontidae; genus Lampetra; species Lampetra fluviatilis. The sequence goes on along the minus strand of NC_136348.1, from coordinate 186,084 downwards.
AAGTTCTGTGAGCGAGTAGCACCTGTAAAGGCTGGCACGGCACAAGAAGGGGTGGGTGGCCAGCACCACGCCCGGACACATTTGTTTAGAAGCAACGCCACTCCCTATTGTTTGGTAGCTTCCTGCCTCAAGTGGATCACTGTCCACCCCTCATGGTGACTGGAGCCTGAACCAGTCCACCGGACCTGCTGTATTGCACAGAGGTCCAGGCAGTACCGGTCTATCTCCCAACACAGGAGTGGCAGATTCTTATCTGCAATGAGAGTTTGAACATACCACGTGGCCAACCACATTGGTCTCCTGTTTCTGGAGGAATCCCGAGAGGGGGGGTTCGGTCTAACTCTGTAAAATAGGGTTTGACCAGAAGACGTCTTAAACGCCTGTCCCCCTGGGGCCTCCAGCACGGGTTTAGTTGGGGCAGTGCTGTTAGCGAGCACGTATGAAGGCTGACATGGTACACGAGGGCGTGGGTGGCCAGCACCATGGCTGATCGCCGGTGTCTTCCCAGTGCTGATGTTTACACGTCGCACCAGGTACGTATTTGAGGCTGAGTCGACTTAGCGGAGGCTCTGGACCTGTTCAGATAATCGTTAATGGTGTTGGCTGTGAGGGGGAATCGAATTCGGGTAGCTGGATTCTTAGTGAAGTGAGCTACCCGCAATACTACCACGGACACATACACACACACACTCGTACACGCAGATATGAGGACACGCAGTATGCTTCCTCTCACCCTTGTGGTTTTTGTTGATGCCTTTTATCGTAAGTGTGGGTCCTCTTCCAGGTGCGAAGCCCGGAGTAAACACGATTCCATTCACCATCACCGTGCCGTTATTCCACCACATCACCGACTCCGGTGCCACTTCTGGCTCGGCCATAGTCAGGGTCACGTTGTCCCCCTCATTGATGCTGGCATCACTCAGTTTTACGTTTCTCCCTTGTTGAAAGACACGCGCCAAAACACGAAGAAACGGCAGCTGTTATTTTCGTCTGATGCATAGTAAGAAATGCATGCTCATGTACAGTGTTCGTAACCCATGATCCTAGTCCTGAAACACGAACCCTATTACAATCCATATTTCCGGAGCCAAAACAGAAAAACTAAAGGCCATAAGCCGACCCATCAACCATAATCCACAGAGCTACCCCTTATCCGTAATTGTATAGGCATCTGCATTGCAGTAGTAATGCCATGCAAAGATTCCTTTCGATCCCCGTATTTGTGGGCAACGTGGAGATTTGCAGTTATAGGGTAAAAATTAACAGCTCACCACAAGGGCCATTTATGCCTCGTTTTCCTTACGCATTCATAACGAATTGTGAAGCGATTTTCACAATTCAAGAATAGAGTTTCATTCAAGAATGTATTTTTATCTCTTCTCAATACTGCCCCAAAGCCTCAACACAAACCCACATCCTCAACATTGACCCACAGCCACGACTCACATTGTATGGAGGAGCTGCCTTCTTTGCAGGCATTGGGAGACACCGTGGATGATGTGATGCCTGGATTTGTCACGGAAGAGACACCAAGAGTTGTAATAGGAGAAACACGGGACGTTGTAACGGAAGAGACACCTGGGATTGTAATGGGAGATGCAGGTGACGTAACGGGAGAGACATCTGGCTTTGTAATGAGAGAAACATTTGGATTTGTAACGGGAGAGACATCTGGTGTTGTAATGAGAGAAACATTTGGATTTGTAACGGGAGAGACATCTGGTGTTGTAATGAGAGAAACATTTGGATTTGTAACGGGAGAGACATTTGGCCTTGTAATGAGAGAAACATTTGGATTTGTAACGGGAGAGACATCTGGTGTTGTAATGAGAGAAACATTTGGATTTGTAACGGGAGAGACATCTGGTGTTGTAATGAGTGAAACATTTGGATTTGTAACGGGAGAGACATCAGGTGTTGTAATGAGAGAAAAAATTGGATTTGTAACAGGAGAGACATCTGGCTTTGTAATGAGAGAGACATCCGGCCTTCCAGAAACTATCTCTGAAGTGACATTGGAGCCTGTGGTGGAGTCTGTCACAGGGTCAACATCAGCAGTGGTATAAACTGTGTGGGAAGTCCATTGTGGATTAACAGTAGAAGCAGTCAATGGCGAAAGTTCAGTTGGAGGAGATTTGGTCAATTGCGAAAGGTCAGCCGGAGTAGAACCAGCCGTTGCCGTGTCCCCGTCCGTGCTCGCTGCTGCTGTGCTGTCCTCATACTCGCCGGTGCTGTCTCCGTCGTCCGCGATGGTGGCCGTGGTCATCCCAGTGGAGCCCATGCTGGGGCCAGGACCCGCCTGGCCTGTGGAACTCCGAGTTTGTTGTCGTGTAGTGTTCGTTGAACCGATCGGCGTCATCAATGATAATGGTGAAGACAGAGCGGACGATGTTGAAGTAGACATGGGACTTGTCTCATATTCGTCCGTGCTGTCGTAGTCGTCCGTTTGATCTCTGAGGTCTAGATTGCGGTCCTCGACCGGAAGAAAAACCTGCCTACGCTTGCGAATGACCTCACCTTCCTCTCCTTTGGCTTCAAGAACGTGGTCTCCCTCCAGTGGAACAATGCGATCTTCCCTGGAGAGCTTGACATCGTCGTGTCCTTTCCTGGGTGGAACTAAGTCAACGGAATCTCTTTCAGCTCGGACAATAGAAGCTTTATTATCACCGTCTCCTTTCCCTCCTCCAACGAAGGCAGCTCCGTCCGCGTGGTGAACGTCGTGCTCTCTCCCACCGCCAACCATAACGATACCCTCCCCATGCCGTCGAACGCCTTGAAATTCTTCTGCGCCACTGCCGCTGTCTTCCCCGCACCCATCGGCAATTTTTCCTTTCTCTTTCCTCGCGAGAGCTCCATTGGGTACGCCCCCGTGACAGCGGACACCGGGATCTGCATGCCCTGCTGAGGAAGAAGCCTGGGTGGCGGGAAGGCAGCGCTCGCTGTCGGGAGGCGACTGCCGGACGCACGCACAGGGGCTCTTCTCTTGGGCCGAGGCTGAGTGGAGGAAGCAGGGTCCCAGAGAATTGCACATCGAGGCGCTCCACACGGAACCTTGCTCACACCAGCAGAGCATCATGCCGGCCTCCTGCACGCAGCCTGCGGAAGGGAGAGCGAAGGGGTGGGAGGCAAGTGGCAAAAAAATGCTGTCCCACTGCCTCAGCGTTAATGCACAGCGTCATGTTCACCCACAGCCTCAACGCTGACTTTTCTCGTCAAGGAGCAAAAACCATCATCATGCAAACTCCAGTCATCCTCGCCAGAAGTTGCTTTTGGCACACCATCGAACAAAGATGGTAACCACATCGCACACTTTCGGATGCACTTCTATGGCCGTTTGGATCGCTCTTACTTCCAATATTAGGAAGCTACTAAAGCTATGCACTTTTATTATCTAAGTTGAAAACTAATTTCTTTAGAACTGGGTTAAGTGTGTTTCTCCTGGGATGTGTGTAAAATATACTTCTGTTTTAAACTTGGATACATGGATATGTGAAAGAGAAAAATGTTTACTTATCATTTTCAAAGTGGTAGGCCTCATGTGGCTGCAGGTCATATGAAATACAGTGTCGGTTCATATGACAGGAAGTCACGAACCATGTGAAATTAAGTCGTGGGTTGTTTAAAATGATGTCATGGACCATATGAACTGAAGTTGTGGGCTGTGTGAAATGCAGTGAAAAGACGATAGGTTCCCCAACCCCTGTCCAATAGAAACAGAGGCGTCAGTACTCCAATTGCCTGTAATTAGCCTGAAGGCCTTTTCAGGCGAATAATCAAGTCGAAATGTTGGTTAAAATGTGGCGCCTTTCTGCCATGAATCTGCCTCCCAAAATGCCATTACATTTGTAGGGGTTATTATGGGGAGAAGGGCGGACAGAAAACACAAGGGTGTCTGCACCCACACGCGGGTGTCTACATCCACGTCCGCATCCGTTAACCTGGGGGGCCATGGGGGCGCTGTGATCCCCCATAACTCCACCCCTCGGAGGGGATTCCTATAAAAGGCGGGGAGCCAGAGAGCTCGGGGCCAGTGTGGAAGAAGCTTACCAGTGAAGTCTGAAGACCGGCAGAATAGGCCCTGGGACTCCCCTGTCTCGCTGCCCTTGTCAGGGCCGAGCAGGGCAAGCCAGTGGCGCGGCCCCAAGAGCTTCTGGACCTCTGCTCTTGTAAGAGCAAGGCCGGGTTAGCTGGGTGCCGGGATCCGTGCTTTACCAGGGCCGGATCAGATAACCTCCCATAGCACTATTAGAGGAGGACTGGGAATAGGACAGGGGAAATAGTGCTAGGGGTGTTATCCCATCTAGTAAGGATGAAGAGGCCATTAACCCTTCAAGTATTGTTACTGCCCTTGAGTTGAATAAAAGAGTGTGCCTCGACTCCGTCGTCAGTCTCCCTGGAACTCACTACATCTGGCATCAGAAGTGGTCGAAATAATGGATACGAGACGGATAACTCATACCCAAGACCCCAGAGAGGACGACAGCTTGGGAGAGGCGGTGCAAGATATCGCCGCCGACGTACCTGGCAAAACCGCTGCCGGCTCCACCACCAGCAGGGCACTCGGAGAGAGCCGGGACCTCGGCTGATGAGTTGGCATTGGCCCACTCCCGATTGGCGGAGCTCCTATATGCAGCGGCCGCCACGCTGGAGCAGATAACCCACCTGGGGCCGGGGGGGAGCGGCGCGGCGTGAAGACGGACAGCGCCCGCCCAAAACTCCCGCCTTTGCGATGGGCCGGAGGCTTGAACTTCCCGCCACGGGTACAGTAGGAGCCGAGGGAGGGGCCCCAGCACGTCACGCAGGCGACGGGGCCCAACCAGCAAGCACCACGTCATCGGCGGGGCCGGGTCGCAGTGGCTACCTATCAGCGGTCGCCAGGTCCTCAACAGCGGACAACAGCACCGACCAAGACGAAACCAGCACGTCACCGATGGCGCGACCTCCATTGGGGTCCGCCATTGCTCTCCATACTGTCCATGGAGACGGTACGGGTGCTGGGCGATCGTCGGCGACGGAGCCGACATTTCAGCAACGCCTGCCGGCCTTGCAGGAGTTCGTATCAAGTGGCGGCGATTGGGGTGGGTTGCAGCGCTGTTTCCTCGCCCACCAAGAGATGGCTGGTTGGACGGACAACGAGGCGCTGCGTGCTCTTCCGGCGATGCTGGATAGCGACGCCCTTGGCACCCTCACTGCTGCACCCAGGTTGGCACGCTCCACACTGCGGTCAGCGCTTCAAGTGCTGGCCACGGTTTATGGGCCACCTTCCGACTGTCGCCAGCTTTTCTACGAGCGGCAGAGGGGCGACAAGGAGTCACCACTCGCGTACCGCACGGCCCTGTTGGCGTTGGCGAAGGCAGCCTTCCTGCGCATGGACGAGGAAGGGGTGGACGCGATGGTGGCCAAAAAAATTCTGCTTTTGGCCGACGACTTCAACTTCGTCATCCTGGCGCAGGATGATGCGGACATGTCTTCATTGCGGGCTGCAAGGCACATCCATGCCAACCTGATTTCCCAACGGAGGAAGGTCAACAAGGCAGCTGCGGGACACACCGTTGCGGCAACCACCTCCGAATCTGAGGGGGTCTTCGCTGCGGGCTGTTCTGCGGGATGGCGGTCTGGCGGGCGACCGGCTCGGGATGCACCGAGCCACCGAGAGCAGCCCAAGTCTTCTGGAGCACTCGTCGTGTGCTACAACTGTGGCCTCCGGGGCCACGTGGCTTCAGGATGCTGGGCTCCTCGACAGCGCGGGGCAAGAACTGGGGCTGAGGACGGCCCTCTTCAAAAGCCTCCACAACATCCTCCGGCAAGTCGTGGCACCCCACATGTTCGGCCTGCACGCACACCCACTTCTTTCTCACATGCCCCGATACACGATTCTCGGGGTTCGGGTGCTGGTGCATCGGGTCAGGGCTTGATGGGGAGGGCGCTCCAACCGGGCCAATGGTCCGAGTTGGCTCACCGTGTTGTGGCTGCATCGGCGGGGTCGTCCGTTGTCACGGGGCACATTGATGGGGTGGAAGTACGGGTATTGATCGACACGGGAGCATCGGCGACTATCGTTTCCGATTTAATTTATAATATCCTGCCCGTTCAGAGTCGCCCGTTGCTCCCCGTCGACATACCGTGTTACGCTGCAAACGGGGGCTCGTTAGGTATCATCGGCCAAATTCGAGTGCAAATTTCTATCGGAGATATTAAATTATCTGGGCCGGTGTTGGTCTCCTCCTCTCTGGCAATTCCGTGCCTGTTGGGGACGCACTTTTTGGCCGAAATGCCTGTCAAAATTTTAATTGACCAGGGATGCATCAAACTTCCATCGGGCCGACGTATGACGTTCTTGCCTTCCACCCCTGCCTTGCGTACAGCCTGTGCAACGGTACAGGCGCTCGTTGCTCGAACGGTGCACGTACCCCCGGGGGCACAGATGCTCATGCCCCTGCGGTTGCGTCGACCGTTCGCTAAAGGGGTCTTGGACCAGGGCATTTTGCTGGGACCGTCTAGGGCCGGGGTGAATGGGCCAGATTTGGTGACGGCCCAGACAATTGTTAAAGGGGATGAGGACCCGTTCATCACGGTCCTCAATGTCGGGACATGGACGACTGTGGTTTCCCAAGGAACCGTATTCGCACACGCGATTCCGGTACCTGCGGAAACGCCGATCATTGGCCAGGTGGCCACCGCTTCTCAGCCGCAACTGCAGTTAGACTATGACGAGGGTTGGCTGGAGGCGCTTTGTGCTGAGACACCTGACCTATCTGACTCACAACGTGCTAAATTGCGTACCCTTTTGCGAGAATTTTCCAACGTCTTTAGTAAGCACAAATATGATATCGGATGTACAAAATTGCTGCGCCACCATATTGACACCGGTGACAACACTCCTATCCGCCAAAATCCTTTTCTGTTAAGTCCCGCCGAAAAGGATCATGTCAAATCGGCTGTAGATGACATGCTGGCTTCTGACATTATTTCCCCCTCAACCAGCCCTTGGGGTGCACCCATAGTGTTGGTTAAAAAGCAGGATGGGTCCCTAAGGTTCTGCGTTGATTTTCGGCGTTTGAATAACATCTAGGTGGCCGATGCTTACCCGCTTCCTCGAATGGACGAATCTCTGGATGCCCTGGCTGGATCACGATTCTTCTCCACCTTGGATTTGCTGTCAGGCTTTTGGCAACTTCCTTTGGATGACAAATCGAAGCCCAAAACGGCTTTTCGAACACAGAACGGACTCTTCCAATTTAATCGTTTGCCTATGGGGCTCCACTCAGCTCTCGCAATGTTCCAGCGCCTAATGGAATTGGTTCTTGCTGGCTTGCAATGGGAGGTCTGTTTGATTTACCTAGACGACATTCGAGGAACATCTTGATAGGCTTTGGGCCGTCTTTGTCAAAATGCGCGCAGCTAATTTGAAGTTTAAACCACAAAAGTGCCATTTGCTCCACGAATCTGTGAGATATTTGGGTCACATCATCGGAAGGTCAGGTATCTCAACCGATCCCGCCAAAACGCGTTGTGTCAGCTCCTGGCCGACTCCCACCTCGGTGGGGGAGGTTAGGAGGTTCATCGGTTTTGCTTCATATTACCGGCGGTTTGTCGCGGAGTTCGCTTCCATCGCTAAGCCGTTACTTTCCTTAACGGCAAAGGGGGTGAAGTTTCATTGGGGGCCGGAAGAGGAGGCCGCCTTTAACTCTCTTCGTGATGCCTTGGTGGGGGCCCCGCCGTTGAGTTACCCCGATTTAACTGTACCTTTCGTGCTCGACACGGACGCGAGCAATACGGGAATTGGGGGCGTGCTTTCCCAAGTTGTTGGTGGTGTGGAGCGTGTAGTGGCTTATGGTAGTAGAGTATTGTCTCCTGCCGAGCAAAGATACTGCATCACCCGCCGTGAACTGTTGGCTATTGTTTTCTTTATTCAACAGTACCGGCCATATCTGTACGGCCGGCATTTCACCGTCCATACAGATCATGCGGCATTGCAGTATGCCCTGCGTATTCACCAGCCATCGGGGCAATTATCCCGATGGCTGGAGATCATTCAGGATTTCGATTTTGAAACAACAATATCGCAAGGGGATTCGCCACACTAATGCAGATGCCCTGTCGCGCCTTCCGGCCACTTCAGATTGCACTTGTTTCTTGGGCTCGGGGCGTTGCAAATCTGCGAGCGACGACCAGGATCGGGTCCTTGCGGCCGCCGTTGAAGCTTCTTCGAGCGTTGGCCCTATTGAAATGGGAAGGAAGGATTCCCTACTGGGGTTGTCAGGTGCGGAGTGGGGGCGCCTCCAAATGGAGGATACTTCCCTCCTGGCGCTATGGCGTCGCGCGGGAGGATCCGGTCAGGGGAGGTCGGGCGTTGACTCATGGGGGTTGTGCCAGGGCCTCCTCATGCATTGGGACGGGACGATCCGCCACCACAGGCTGGTGGTGCCTTCCACGTTGAGGGGTAGGGCTGTATGGGCTGCTCATGAGCGGCTCCTGCACCTGGGCACCCACAAAACCCTTGCCATGCTCCAGCTAATTTCTTTTGGCCGGGCATGGCAAGGGACGTGGACGATCTCTTGCAGTCTTGTACCCAGTGTGCTCAACGGAAGCTGCCAGCAAGGGGAGCCAGCCCACCGCTCCAATCTATTTCGGTCACCCGGGTTAATGAGCTTGTCGCTCTTGATATTTGGGGCCGTTTTCTTCCACGCCTAGGGGTAATAAGTACCTACTGGTTGGCGTGGAATATTTCACGCGATGGCCTATGGCTTGGCCCCTCACCAACCAGTTGGCAGCAGCCGTTGCGGAGGCTTTTGTCCAGGGCCTCGACAAGGGCGCTCCGGAACGATTGTTGACCGATCAGGGAAAGAACTTCACTAGTTCCCTTTTACACGAGGTGTGTGAGCTTCTCGGTACGAAGAAAATTCGTACTTCCCCTTACCACCCACAAACGGATGGGATGGTAGAACGCCTGCATAGGACTATTACGTCCATGCTGTCCCACCAGGTATCTGAGTCCCAAACCGATTGGGACCTTCAGATCCCGGGAGTTCTGTCAGCTTACAGGATGGCTCCTCATGCGGCGACCGGATTCTCGCCATTTTTTTTAATGTATGGCCGCGAAGTTGACCCGCCTGTCACGACCCAGTTGAGAATTTCCACACCACACGCTAAGTCCAAATTGGCTGACCATGTTAAATTTAATATCCTCAAGTTGGCTGAGGCACGGGAGGCAGCTATTCAAAACTCTGAAGGCGAATGAAAGGTTGCGATTGCGCCGGTCACACACGCACGAATGGCACCCGGGCGACAGAGCATGGCTACACTGTCCCCAGGTGCCATTGGCTACCTCGTCTAAGCTGTTGCGACCACGGAGGGGCCCCGTGGAAATTGTGCAGGTTGTGCAACCCCAATGTGTTCGCATTAAATGGGGGAAGCGTCGGTGGTTAGTCCACCCTTCACGGTTGAAGCCGTTCTTTGCGCCACATGCTTCCTTTCACAACTATGGTCGAACATGTGGGGGGTCCACTGACTCCTGGAGGGCGGGTTTACCACCAGCCTCTGATCCGCTGCTAACTGTTCCGCCATCAGGGGTCCAAGGATTAACGCCCTCTTGGCCACCAGACTCCCCCGAGGGGGTCAGCGCAGGCTCGTCCGAGAAGCCGGAGGGCCGTGCGCCTGAACTGTCAACACCCGCCGCTGGCCCGACCGGGTCGGGCCCTTGTGACGGGCCCGCTGCACGGACACGCGCCAAGATGCGCCGGTTGTTATGAGTTGCTTCCCGCGCGTGTTCCGCTGCCGTGGGGCTCGCTCACCTTTTTTTTTTTTCTTTTGGGAGGGGGTGGGGAATCACACTGTTCATATGTTTGCATGTTGGGGCTTGGGTATTTATAGGGGACCGTCAGTTGTTTGTTACCCTTGTTATTGTTACGGGGCACACAGATGTTGACTGTGTTAAGTCTTTATTGTTGTTGGCTTTTGAGGGGTTTTGTTGCAGCCGGGACGGCTGCGGGCTGTACAGGGGGGGGGGTTATTACGGGGAGAAGGGCAGACAGAAAACACAAGGGTGTCTGCACCCACACACGGGTGTCTACATCCACGTCCGCATCTGTTAACCCTGGGGGGCCATGGAGGCGCTGTGATCCCCCATAACTCCACCCCTCGGAGGGGATTCCTATAAAAGGCTGGGAGCCAGAGAGCTCGGGGCCAGTGTGGAAGAAGCTTACCAGTGAAGTCTGAAGACCGGCAGAATAGGCCCTGGGACTCCCCTGTCTCGCTGCCCTTGTCAGGGCCGAGCAGGGCAAGCCAGTGGTGTGGCCCCAAGAGCTTCTGGACCTCTGCTCTTGTAAGAGCAAGGCCGGGTTAGCTGGGTGCCGGGATCCGTGCTTTACCAGGGCCGGATCAGATAGCCTCCCATAGCACTATTAGAGGAGGACTGGGAATAGGACAGGGGAAATAGTGCTAGGGGTGTTTTCCCATCTAGTACGGGTGAAGGGGCCGTTACCCCTTCAAGTATTGTTATGGCCCTTGAGTTGAATATAAGAGTGTGCCTCGACTCCGTCGTCAGTCTCCCTGGAACTCACTACACATTTAACATGAAGAATTAAATAATTATCTTCAGTAAAAAAAAAAATACAATGAAAAATTAGTTGTGGCTGTGATTAAACATGCTCTGATAATTATCAGAGCATGTTTGCTCACAGCCACATGCATATATTATAATATATGCATAGTCTTTAAAAGAGAGTTTTACCCTTTTACCCTCTCTAGCAATAAAACCAAGCACTTTCAAAGACAATATATATTATCAGAGGATGTTTGGTGTTTGCACATCTTAACATCTTTCGGTGACTTTACCGAAAGAACCAAAGAGTATGGATTCCTGCAGTCACGAAAACTTCAAATCAAGATCTTAACATCTGCTGTATTGCAAGAAAGGGAAAAACACAATTTTATTTTTAATACTATGATACTTGCAAAAAAACATGTCCTGTAGATATGTTGCTGTAAGATTTTTGTTGAGTTACTTATATACCTTAATTACATACCTGTGTGCAGAGTAAAGACTTGTAATGGTATCTGAAAGAGAAAAGGACAGTTGTTAACGCATCAAAAATACATTTGATTGAGGTGTCCCATATGTCAGAGTGCTGAGGCCAGCCACCTTTGGTTAAACCGGATTCTCACATGGAATTACTTGATTTATCTCAGCCCAGTCACATAGAGACCCACATGCTTGCATAGAGACCCATAGACACAAATACAGAGACCCATAGAAATGCATTGGGCCACCCTGCACAATAATTCCCTCCACGACTCACCCATTGACACGACGGTCAATTGTACAGTGTATAATAACAAATAGTATAACATTTATATGCTTAATACAATGTACAAAGTAATATATAGTATCGTAATTGTATAGTAAACATATAGCAGTGTGATACACATTAGGGTGGGTAGAATCATACATAGTGTTATATTCAAATGTATAAGGTGGTCTATAGCAATACAGTATATAATGTAATGTTGGGCTTATCTATGGCAGTATATAGTACGGTGTATGCTCGTGTGATGTAAGAGAATAAAGTTTAGATGGAAGCATATTATATATTTTTTACGACGTAGAATTGTAATGTATTACTTGCTGTGAGTAACTCAGCTTATTGTAGAGTATAGTAAGTACACTGATGGTGCTATGCAGTTTATACTTTAGTTTTTTACGTAGTTTATACTTTAGTTTTCTACGTGGATGTTTAGTAACTGCAGCTACATACTATTAACATTCCTTTCCTTTGTTAATGCTACTCCGTACACCCTCCCTTGGTGCTGCTGATCCTGCATAATGCATGGGCATAATATGACTTTGAAACCCCCCCGCCCACCTACTACGCATTTCCCATGAATATGCTAAATTCCTCTTCATATGCACATTCTTTTTGTTAAGGCGCTCTTCTTGCACCTCCAACCCAGCGTATATATAAGCTCCTAGCTTGGTAGTGTCTCATTCTTCACCTGAAGACGGCTGCTTGCGTTGTAGCCGAAACGTCGTGAGAATTATTTTATTATGTTTTATTTTTATTATTTTATTACTTCCCTTCTACGTGACTTTACCGAAAGAACCAAGAAGATAAATCCCTGCAGTCACGAAAGCTTTAAATCGAAAAATATCTCTAGATTTTCCTGACTTTTTGGCCACCTTGTATATATTTTTTCCAGTAGGTGAGTGGGTGGGCGAGTGAATGTGGGCGTGAGTGGATGAGTGGGTTAGTGGGTTAGTGAGTGAGTTTGTAAGTGGGTGGGTGAGTGAGTGAGTGGCCTAACTTTTGGGGGCCACCCTGCATAATAATAATAACCCTATGTGTCCTGAATTTTGAGCCACCATGTACATTAATGCCCCTCTGTGTCCTGACTTTTGGGCCACCTATTGTAGCGAAACTGCTCATAGTCGATCCGACAGCCACATTGGGGTATTGATTCATCGAGGGTTAATCACTGCATTGATTCATTGCCAATCCATGGATCAAGTCATCCAATTGGTTAATATAGCTTCCCACAGAACGTGTTGATGCAGACGGTGGTTAATGTTATGCAAACTCCACCAAATGCACTAGTGAAGACGTAACTTATTGAATTTTTATTTCATTACCATTCAAACGTATTCGTTTTATTTGTAAAATACTTCGAAATATTTATCATATGTGCATTATCATTATTAAGGCTATTACCGATACCCCAATGAAGCCCTCGAATATTGCTGTAGTAAAAAAGAGTGCTGTTGGTACGCAGCTCCATAGGAACGCTGTTATAATGACCCCATATTGCGCCGTTTCGTATAGCGCTTTGTTTACCAAGAACGAATTCTGAGCGCTATAGGCGGTACGCCTGTATATATTTTCCATTTAACGCCACAGTTTGACGAATGTATGAAGTACGATCCATGATAACCAAGAGAGAGACTTCACTGACCATGAGCGTGAGCCCCAAGGAGATGATGTACGTCTTGAAGTGCCACGACTGGATTCCTCGAACCGTCATCGTGGATTCTATCGCTTCAGCTTCTCAATGGATCCGACCAGATTGTTAACTTCTTCACCGGTGATGGATATTGTGGTTGAGGTGGAAGTGGTGACCGTGATATGTGAACGGCTCTGCGAAGAGAAATATTCAGCACCGTTCAAGACGTGATTCATCATTCGGCTAGAGCCTCCAGTAAGGCATGCGGCTTCTGTGTGTGGGGCAAACCACTCCCTGACTCCTTCCCATCTCATCGAATGTATCCTGTCTAGATGTATATATAGCGCCTTATTCCAAAGTGCTTTACAGCAATTATACAACTTTTACATAAACCAGCTATAGCCTCCAATAAATCACGTGACTCCTGTGTAGCCACCCCGACTCTGAACTCCTCCCCACCATCCACCCACTTTGAAAAGAGACGATGTTCCTCCTCCTCCCCCGTGCAGCTTCCTTCTGCTACTCGTTCCTTCCTCCCCTCTCTCCTCCCTCTCTTCCCTCACCTTATCATCACCTCTCATCATCCCCGATAAATATTGGGCAAGCCATTCCTCCTCCTCCATCAACCCCGCCATCTCCCTCCTCCCTCCTGACTGGGTAGGTGGGTGAGTGGGTGGCAGGGTGGGTGGGTGAGTGAATGGGTGGGCGAGTGAGTGAGTGGCTGAGTGATTTAGTGTGTGAGTGGGTGGTGTGGGTGAGTGGGTCGGTGGCTGGATGGGTGAGTAAGTGGATGGTTGGGTGAGTGAGTGGCTGAGTGGGTGGGTGGGTAAGTGTGCGACTAAGTATCTGACTGAGAGTGTGGGTGAGGGAAAGAGCGGGTGATTGATTGTGTGGGTGAGTGAGTCACGAAGCTGGGCATCTGAGTTCAATGACAGGCCACGGCTAACGTCAGTGGTGAGCGACACACGAACCCAAACCTTCACCACCCCCTACTCTCAAACCTCGCACTGACCAGCGTGGTGAAGTATAGTCAGTCACCCTGTCGCCTCCCTGCTCCCGCCCCCTCGACCCCACTTCCCCCACTATGACCAATAAGGGTCGCCGCGGTGGCTAGGATATGTTGTCTCCCTCGCCTGGTATACAGGAAGTCGTGGGTTTATCCCAACCTTGACAATGCCAGCTGTATATTTGGAGTCTGCGTCTCTCTCTCTCTCCAGGTCCTCCGGTTTTTCCCTCCACATTGAGGAGTAACGTCACTGCGTTGATAAATCCCCGATGATGATGATGAGCCACTTTTTTGAGATATCATTTGTGCCAAGGTCACTTCTAAAACATTTAAATAGTTCAGTTCAGTTGTAGTCTAACAGCCAGCAGTACATATTTGCAATACAGACAAAAACGAAATCCCCGTTTAGCCTTAACATACTGTTTGGAGCAAATGCTGTTCACGAGCAGCACTTATGAATTCTGGCATTGCACACAAGGGGGTGGGTGGCCAGAACTACACCGCACCAGGTACCCATTTTAGGTTGAGTCGACCTAGGGGAGGCTCCAGGACACCTTCAGCCACTCACCCACCCACTCACCCATCCACTCACCCACAAAGACCAAAATAAAGATCCCCCCGTAAAGCCTCAACAGATTGTAGGGGCAAGTGCTGTTAGCGAGCACTCTATGAAGGCCGGCATGGCACACGAGGGGGTGGGTGGCCAGTACCACGTCCGACCGCCTTTGTCTCCTCAGTGGCGATGTTTACACATCGCACCAGGTACTCATTTGAGGCTGAGTCAACCTGGGGGAGGCCCAGGAACGGTTCAGATAATCGTCACTGGTCATTTGAGGCTGAGTCAACCTAGGGGAGGCCCAGGATCGGTTCAGATAATCGTCACTGGTGTTGGGCGTGAGCGGGAATCGAACTCGGGTTGCCGGGTTTGTAGTGCAGCGCGCTAACCGCTCCACTACCGCACCCACTCACTCACTCACCTACTCACTTACCCACGCACTGACCCACTCACTCACCCACCAACTCACATACTCACTCACCCACTCACTCACCCACCAACTCACACACTCACTCACCCACTCACCCACTCATTCACTCACCAACCCACCAACTCGCCCACCAACTCACTCATCAACCCACCCACCCACTCACTCACTCACCTACCCATCAAACCACACACTCACTCAATCCACTCACTCACCCACTCAAACACTCACTCACCCACCCACCAACTCACACACTCACTCACGCACTCACTCACCAACTCATTCACTCACCAACCCACCAACTCACCCACCAACTCACTCATCAACTCACTCATCAACCCACTCACCCACTCACTCACTCACCTACCCACCAAACCACGCACTCACTCAATCCACTCGCTCACCCACCCATTCTCTCACCCACTCACTCACTCACCCACCCACCAACTCACCCACTCACCCACCAACTCGCTCATCAACCCACTCACCCACCAACCCACTCACTCACCTACCCACCAAGCCACACACTCACCCACTCACTCACCCACCCACCAACTCACACACTTACTCACCTGCTCACTCACTCGCCCACTCACTCGTTCGCCTTGTTGTCCGCAGACAAGCTGCGGCTGACCCCAAGCACGTTGCACTGATCCGTGACGTTACTTACCTCTGTTCCACAGACCCACAGTCTCTTCGGGTCGTGCTCTGTGATTGGTCAGGAAAGAGATAAAGGCAGTTTGTGGTTGCTTTGTCGGGTATGTTAATTGGAATGTGGTGTGGTAATAGTTGCGTCTTTTTCTCTCTATGAGCAGTAAAACTAAAGCGACAAAATAGTTATCTTTTACCAGGTGAGGCCCACTGTAAGCTATGTAACTATTTCTCAGAAACGGCATGGCTATCACAAATTCAAGCTGTGAACGCATTTTGATTTTAAATGTGGAAGCAAAAATCAGAGGACCCAAAAAATAATCCACATGACCATGGGGAGATAGAGAGAGATGCAAACTCCAAATATACAGCAGGTGTCAGGGCTGGGATCGAATCGACGACCTCCTGCATACCTGGCGAGGTAGTTAACATCTCCGAGCCAACGTGGCCGTGTTGAGTCTATGGGCGTACATGCATATACGGGCCGTCATCGACTTACGAACATCCGACTTACGAAAATGAATACGTACGAACCAGCTTCCATGAAATATAAACATTGACTTACGCGACCTCGAAATTGAAAACTTGAACCGTGGAAGTATTTTGTTCAGAGGAGCGATCATTCGCAAGATGTAATGAGTTGGACTCGCGGTGGGAATGAGTGTTTGTGTGTGGGGGCGTGTGTGTTAAATTCAGTTTACGGTGAGCGGTAGTGTAGCAGTTTAGTGCGCTGCGCTACGCAAGCGGCGACCCGAGTTTGAGTCTTGCTCATGGCCATCACCATTGAAGATTATCTGAACCGGTCCTGAGCCTACCTAGGTCGACTCAACCTCAAATGAGTGCCTGGCACGCTCGGGAGACAAAGTCGTCGGGCGTGGTGTTGGCTACCCACCCCCTCGTGTATCGTTCTGGCCTTCATAAGTGCCACTCGCTCACAGCACTTGCTCCTACATTCTGTAAAGGCTACACGGGGGGTCTTTGTGTGGAGGGGTGAACAGTAGTGCAATGGTGTGCTACCAACCTGGCCACCACAGTTAAATTTCCCGCTGACGATCTACACCAGTGACGATTATATGAATAGGACCTAGGTCAGCTCAGCCTCAAATGGGTACCTGGTGCGGTGGGGAGACAAAGGCGGCCGGGCGTGGCGGTGGCAAATCACCCCCTCATGTGCCGTGCCGGTCTTCATAGGTGCTGGTCGCTAACAGCATTTTCCCCTACAGTCTTTAGTCCATACAGGGGATCTTTGTCATTGGGGTGTTGTGCGTCTGTGTGTCTTTGTGTGTGTGTGTCTTTGTGTGTGTGTCTTTGTGTGTGTGTGTGTCTCTGTGTCTTTGTGTGCGTGTGTCTTTGTGTGCTTGCTCCGTGTGTGTACAATTGTGATGACTCATGTCCCCCTTCCGACAAAGAAAGTTAACATCAGAACTCAAAGTAAGTGAAAATGCAAGTTTTTTTCTATTTATGTTACTTTATTTTATGTTTTGTTTACTATACAGTATTTGTTGTTCCAGTGGTACATGCTAATGCACAATATTTGTTCTTAATTATGAGTTTAACAATGCTTCCTTTTTTTGTTGAACCATAATAACATAACACTGACCGAATAGCCATTTAAATATAGTGGAATATTGTGTTCTGATTTACGAACTGTTCGACTTACCAACGGGTCTCAGGAACAAATTAGGTTTGTAAGCCAAGGACTGCCCGTATGTTGAACTTTTTTACCATATGCAGGCAACCGTGCTAATCGGAGGTGCGGGCAGTGTTGAATCTATAGGCAAAAATAACCCTATGAGTCCTGACTTTTGACCAACCATGAATAATAATAATCACCCTATATGGTATTACATGTCTCTGTACGTCTATGGGTCTTTAAGTAATTGTATACGTCTCTACGTAAGTCTAAAGGTCTCTGTAATTTTACGTCCTTTCTACGTCCTTTAAAAGACACGTCAAGGCAGCCAATATCAATGTGGACACGTGGGAGGAAATGTCATCCAACTGTAAGCGATTCCTGTTGTAGCCGACACAACACGAATCCCATCCAGCAGACGAGCAGCAAATCTTGCCCACAGTGCGGCCGATTCTTTCCGTTCAAGGGGCTGGCCTCTAATCCCACCAGCGTGAAGTCAAACGCTGCTGCTCGTTGTTCTCCGCAGTCACAATCGTTAAGCAATGGGCAGCCGAAGGCGGAAAAAATATACCGGTCTCTATGTAAGTCTATGTGTGGCTATGAAAGTCTCTATGTAAGTATATGGGTCTCTATGAAAGTATACCAATCTCTATGTGAGTTTATGGGTCTCACAGATAGAAACTCAATGACACAGACAAACGTTCCCCGTGTAGCCTTAACATACTGTTGGGGCAAGTGCTGTTAGCGGGTAGCAGTGCCTATTTAAGGCCGGCACGAAACACAAGGAGCTGGGTGACCAGCACCACGCCTACTCGGCCGCCTTTGACTCCCTGGTCGCGATGCTTACACATCGCACCAGGCACTCATTTGAGGCTCAGTCAACCTAGGGGAGGTCCAGGACCAGTTCAGATAATCATCATGGGTGTAGACCGTGAGCAGCGGCCTCTTGATAACACCACTTTCCCCCACAGTATGTTATGGTTATATGGGGGGGTCTTTGTGTCTCTGGCTCTCATATATAGGCACTCTCATTTACACTCTCACTCACTTCTGATTCTACTTTTAGCACGACACACTGGGGCAGCTGTGGACTGTTGTAGGGTTGCCATAACGGGTGCCGGTGCCTTCAAGGAACTTGACACTCCCTATTCCAACTGCTGTGCCATAATCTCACTTCTCAACACAAGGGCAATCAACCTTGAGGTTTCAAAACAAAGTCTGTTACTCATTAAACTAAATGCTGCAGGCTGCAGTGTCGTTGGATTGCGTTGCTATTGGAGCAACTAAAACCATACACGTTTATTTTACTCGGTGTAATGCCCCCTGAGCTATGCTGTATTTTTTTCAGAAGAAACCTAGCGACAAATTATTGCATCTCAACGAAGTGGCTGATGCTGTAAGTCCCCGGGTTTAAGAAAACCAGACTTACGGAAATTCGACCTTACGGAAATGCTCCCATGAATCGTGTTAAATAATGTTTCAATATGCAGAAATGGTTGCGTTAGTTACGTAAGCGCAAGTAGTGGTTTGAGGTTGCGAGGCGTAAGGCGAGCAGCATCTTCCCCACCGCCCCAACCCATCCCCGCTTTTGGTCTCAGCCCACAGCGAGCCTAATGCACGGGGGGGAAAAACATTCAGAATTGACTGCCTTCTGTTAACAATTAATATATTACACTGTTTTGTGGTATTCATAAACAATTAGATATAGGCTATGTTCTGTGAGTAAAGATGTACGTTTATTACTCGAGTTATTTACTTTATGTAACACAATTACACTTCGATAGCTTACAGTCTCAGCCGAAAGTGAATGGAGAACCAAGGCTAGCATAAGTTGGCTACATACATAAACAAACATTCGGAATTTACATCATGAGGCCTCCTTTGCCATTAGCAAAATATAATAGGTTTTTTACCCTTTTTTTTGGCAACAAAACTGAAACCCTTTTTACAAGGAATCATGTTTGCATTAACCACAATACCTGCAGTCAGAATGCAAACTAAAAACACCCTCTGATAATGTATGCATTGTCCTTGACATTGATTGGTCCACACCAGAGACAGCTTTCCTTCGAGCCTAGTCTCATATGGTGTTCGACCAGAAGACGCCAAAAAGGTGCACAACTCAAAGACAACGCACTATCAGAGTAATTAAGGCTCGGGGTGAGCATTTACATCATGAGCAAGCATTTGAGTTGTGCGCCTTTTGGCGTCTTCTGGTCGAACACCATATGAGACTAGGCTCTAAGTAAAGGTGTCTCTGGTGTGGACCAATCAATTTCAAGGACAATGCATACATTATCAGTGTGTTTTTGGTTTGCATGCTGACTGCAGGTATTGTGGTTAATGCAAACATGATTCCTCGTAAAAAAAAGGTTTCAGTTTTGTTGCCAGAAAAAAGGGTAAAAAAACTATTATTATTATATTTTGCTGCTGGCAAAGGAGGCCTCATGATGTAAATGCTTACCCCGAGCCCTCATTACTCTGATAGTTCGTTGTCTTTGAGTTGTGCGCCTTTTGGCGTCTTCTGGTCGAACACCATATGCAGAGCATATGTACAGCGATACAATACAAGCAGCAATAGAAAACGAACTAGTAATCGGGTGGGGGAGGCACAAATATTTCCTGGCGCGGATCATTTTTGTTGTCGTGTCGTCCACGCGCAGCAGCGAGGACGCATGCGCACAAGAACTGAACAAGCGAATGCACTTCATGCTCGCATATGGGCAGGATCATGTCTTATCCAAAGCTGCTCAAACTTCCTACACGACTTAAGTCCTTTATTTGTCATAACGGTTTGCCTAATTCAGTGAAACTGCTCTCTTATCTTCATTATTTGTGACCTACCAATGTCTGCAGCCAGGATTAATCGATGACAATCCTATTACCTGCAGATATTTAACAGATGAGATGTGTTGCACCGTTAATGCCTCCTGTTTGATAATACTTATCTTGTCCGTATGCATCTGTGCAGATAGGTTGTTTGTGCGGTTAAGCCATAGTCCCCACATACCGCTCGTATCAATGTGAATAAGAGGAGCGGCGACCCACTACTCTGTACAGTAACATTGGTATAAACGCGTGTTACAATTTGAATAGTGCATTGAAAACGCGTACTATTTTATGTACTGTTTACAAAGTGTGTTCACAAATCCATACTGAGAAACACGATGATTGACAGAGGGGTGTAAATTCTTTTTTCGATAATGTATTTGAAAAGAGGTAATGCAGATAAGTTGTTTTCAGTTTAAAAGGCATAGTTTAACAAACCAATACTTGCCACCATCCTTCAAACCCATTGGGGAAAAAGAGCAAAATTTTTGTTTACATTATAATATGTTTATGTGAGAGCCGGGGGCTTATGGGACCCCGGGGTCCCGCCATAAGGTGCATATGGTAAATGTGGGTTACGGATCGTTCTCGGGAAACTAACCCTTCTGTATCCCGGGGACTGTCTGTATTGTGGGAATTTATAGCAACATTCTAGATTGGAAGTTTTTGTGACTGCAAGGATCCATACCCTTTGGTTCTTTCGGTAAAATCACGTAGGTGAAAAATAAAAAATACAAATAAATAAAAGTAAATTAAATCACGACGTTTCGATTGCAACACAAGCAATCATCATCAGGTGTGAAAACCACAGCAATATATTTTTTTTACTGAAGTGGGAGAGATGCCGGGGTTTATAGCAACAGCCAAATATTATGAACGCATGTTTCTTACAAGCTCAGCGAGAACAATAAGAACTCACAGAGACCCATAAAGAGTAACAGAGATCCAGAGACTCGTACAGAACCACATAAACCCTCGCTAAAACTATTTTATTTTACCAGGTAATACCCCTCTGAGCTATTAGCTATGTTCATAAGCGACCTGGCCACACACTATAGCCGCTCAAGGAAGTGGCTTATCAGCATCATTACGTGGGAATGTACAGCAGCAGCCATATACTCTGCGTGCATGTTTCTACAGACTCATAGAGACTCAAAGCCTCGTAGAGACACACAAAACCCCACAAAGACCCATGGAGACCCATGCTCAAGGAGACCCATTCTAAAACATAAACTATTTTATTTATCAGGTAAAGCCCATTGAGTTATTAGCCCAGTGTAATAATAACCCGATGTGTCCTGACTTTTGGGCCACGCTGTACAATGATAATAACAACCCGGTGTGTCCTGACCTTTGGGCGACCTTGTATAATAATAATAATATATCTATATGTAAATTATGTTTGTCTCCACCACCTATCTCTAATATCTGCACCATAGCAGCTACTACGTAGTGAGGAGGTCACACGGGTGACACTTTTACCACTGTGTGAGAGAAAAGGCATGGAATGCTGGAGGGTCTATCAGTATGAGCTAAGTCCTATGCTATAAATAATTGGTTTGATTAATTTCACATAGACTCACACTGCCCATAGACTCACACTGCCCGTATAATCAACACTGCCCAAAGATTGAACACTGCGCATAGACTCAACACTGTCCATCAACTCCACTCTGCACCATAGGATCAACACTGCACCATAGACTCAACACTGCCCCTTGACTCAATACTGTCCATAGGATCAACACTGTCTATAGACTCAACACTGCCCATAGACTCAACACTGCCCCTGGACTCAACCACTGCCTATAGACTAAACACTGTCCGTCGACTCAACTCTGCACCATAAACTCAACACTGCACCATAGACTCAACACTGCCCATAGACTTAACACTGCCAAAGACTCAACACTGCCCATGGAGAGAAAGGATGAAGATGACCAATGACCCCCACCCATTCTGGGTGCCATATTTTAACGATTGCCAGTAAACCCGTCCACACAGAGTGTCTTCTCACAAATAGGCTAGCAACTGAAGTTCGTTAACTATATACACCAATAATCTGTCTGGACGTAACCTTTGGTCCCAATGGTCATAACTCGGTCGTATTATTGATAGAAGTGCCCGAACGAGCGAAGGCAGCGGGGCGTGGTGGCCATCGTGAAACGTGGATGGTATCTGGGCATTGCGTGTTAGACTGGCCTTGACAGAGACACTAAACCAGCAAAGCGCCAATAGATGGGTTTGCGACCTGGAGGTGGCTGTGAGGAGGTTCATAAAGTCTTCGGGGTGCCACGGTGACAAGGAGATGTTACCTCCCGAACCTCGGATGCAGGAGTTCATGGGTTCGATCGCGACCCTGACGTGTGTATATTTGGAACTTGCATCTTCTCACCTTGGTGGTCGCGTGGAATTTTCTCCGGCTCCTCCGGTTTTTCCCTCCACATTTACAATCAACGTCACGCATGTAGAGCATTTGTAGGCGATACATTTCCACTTGATAAGCCACTTCGTTTCGCTATCATTTGTGGCTAAGTTGCATCGGAAAGAGCGCTATATACCTCAGTGTACTTTAACTGTAAAATATAAAAAAAACGTTTAGCTTTCAACCAGTTAATATCTGGCTGGAAGAAGGTGCGTAAGTCCTTTGTTAGCAATATAGAGCAAATCCACCAGTACTTCTGTGGATCACGCTCCCTCCTCCACGCTCTCTAGTACCTTTCACCTCACTCCACTCACATCTTCCACACACACTCTGCTACCTGTCTCCCAAGTGGTGATGTGTACTACACATCAGTAGTACACATCACCACTACACATCACCACTACACATCACCACTACACATCACCACTTGGTGAGTCGACATAGAGCAGAACCGGTTCAGGTAATTGTCACTGTGAGCGGGAATCGAACTCGGGTCGCTGGGTGCGTAGCACAGAATGCTAACCACTGCACCACCTCTCCCCACACATACTTACACAGACGTGCACACAGATATACACAACAACTGCCATTCACCACTAAGTGGTGGTGACGTCACCACGGCGCTTGTGCCCGGCTATGTGCACGTTAAGGCCACGTGCATTGTCGACCGCCCACTGGCAGGAGGTCTCGGGCAGACCCAGGTGCCATTGGTCGACGGACTGAGATGACTGGTTGACGCATCATCTTTGCCCCCTATTGTGCGAACTTGCTGTGTTTTAGCCACCCGGCGCTCCGCTCGTTGTTCTGATGTTGTATGTGTCGGATTATGAAATTTTGATGAAAATAATAAAAATTAATAATTTTCTGAAAAATGCGCAAATCGCATTAATTATGTTAATGTGTGTATTAACATGCAAAAATTATGATAATGTGTGTAATTATATACATAAATTATGATAATCGCGGAGATAAGCGTAGTAATTTATGCGGATGCTTGCGATTATGTTACTGTGAGCAGTTATGATAATTAGGCTTAGCTTCGTTTATCCATTGTTATATCAATCAGGATAATACGATTATCATCGATTAAACGTTTACCGATTATCTTAGTGTGTGTTATGATATTTTAGGTCTCCATTTTCATATCTCATCGCAGGATACAGTTATCAAGAATAAGATAGTTTTGCATGGACTTGGAAAGAAGCACTCGAACAGTTGGTGTTAAGCAATTTTATTCTAAACAAGCACATGACACTCTCTTATCCGAACGCAAGTATACGTCAATAAATTCATGGACAAGATTATGCAGTAACGAAAATGAATGACTAAAAATACTTCTTCATTGGCGTGATTATGCAGTTAACGAAAATGAATGACTAAAACATTTCTTATTCATGTAACTCGACGACAGCAACTGCTTTGCACGATCCGTTGATATTGAACGCACCACCTCGAAATGGCAACCCTTTTTGAAACGCAATGACAATTTTTTCTTATTCGTGTGCGTGCTGTGTGTGCGTTGTCCCCTTGTAATATTAATTAATTCTTAGAGCCGGGAGTTGTGTCGTTAGCTTGTGTGGTGTGGGAGGATACGAACAGCGGCCAGAAGTTTTCTCTGGGTTGGGCGTGGCCGCCGCTCTGCTCCTGCTGCTCCCTCGCTCGGCGTGTCTCGGCTTGTGCGCTCTCTCTCTCTCCACTGCTGGACGACGAGTTGGCACGACGCTCGGTGACGCCCGGTGACGTCCGAGTCGTGCTGCTCCTGCGCTCTCTCTCCCTCTACTGCTAGATGACGAGTTGGCACGATGCTGTCCTTGAAGATGCTCGGTCGCTCGGTGGCGCCCGGTGGCGCTCGGTGGCGCTCGGTGGCGCTCGGTGGCGCTCGGTGGCGCTCGGTGGCGCTCGGTGGCGCCCGGTGGCGCCCGGTGGCGCCCAGTGGCGCCCGGTGGCGCTCGGTGGCGCTCGGTGGCGCCCGGTGGCGCCCGGTGGCGCTCGGTGGCGCTCGGTGGCGCTCGGTGGCACCCGGTGGCGCTTGGTGGCGCCCGGTGGCGCCCGGTGGCGCCCGGTGGCGCTCGGTGGCGCTCGGTGGCACTCGGTGGCGCCCGGTGGCGCCCGGTGGCGCCCGGTGGCGCCCGGTGGCGCTCGGTGGCGCTCGGTGGCGCCCGGTGGCGCCCGGTGGCGCTCGTTCGGAAGACTTTGACTCTCTTTCTCCACTGCGGGATGACGAGTCGGTTTTGGTTGATGCTGGTTGATCTGGGTGTGTATTAGACACACGGCGCATTCGATGGCGCTGTCCTCTTCCTCACAGCCGTTTGACCAGGCTTTCTCCACTGCTTCGCGCTCTCTGCTTTGCTCGCTTGGTCGACGCTTGGTCGACGCTTGGCGATCTCCGCCCTTTTACAGGTTGATTGCTTGTCGTCGCTCGTCACTCTCTCTGCTCCGTGCTTCCCTTGTTCGTGCAGCTGCCAGCTTCACTCGCACTTAACTTCGTTCTGCGAGAAGCAACACCTGCTATCGGCATCGGTGTTTCGTTTCCTCACGACGCTCCGCCAGCCGGAGCACGGCTGAAACCCAGCCCCGACCCAGGTTGAACTCAGACTTCTGCGACTCGAACGACCCCTCCTCGTTCCATCACTTCTCGAGGCACGATCTGCCCCCGCTCTCTTGCGAGCCCCGTCGCAACACCGCGTCGCAAGCCGAGTTGCGAGACTGAGCACGACTCAACCCAGACTGCTCTCAGACTGTCACTTTAACGACGTCTCGTCGTCCCATCTCTCCTTGAGGCACGACTGCCACACCTCTCTTGCGAGCCCCGTCGCAACACCGCGTCGCAAGCCGAGTTGCGAGACTGAGCACGACTCAACCCAGACTGACTGTTCGCTGTCTGCGCCCGTGCCTAACTCAAAACGTGACTCCCCTCTACGCATTCCTTGCGAGCGGGCAACAAAAACACCAACAGAGCGAGAAGAAGCAGACACCCCCGCGACCCTCCTCGCGACCTTTCCTAACCCTCCAAGCATTCATGGGCCATCTGTTTGTGCTGCGGGGAGACAAAGACGGCCGTGTTTAACTCAAAACGTGAGCACCCTCTCCTCTCTCCGCGTCTCTTGCGAGAGAAAACAAACAATGTCAGCACAAACCCCCCCCCCCCTTGTGACCTTTTTGCTCCCTCCTTGCTTGCCAGACACCGCTGGAAGACGAAGGTGGCTGAGGAGATGTTTGTAATACATTTATGTGGTCCTGTGTGTTACATTTATTCTTGAATTATATTTTATGAGTTCCTTCGGTCTTAGTATCGTGGTTATCATTCGTCTATGTTTAATGAATATTCGTAATGATCCTCGTCACATTATTATTTTGGGGCTTCGCCAAGTTTAGTTCTCCAGAGATTGGTGTTTTATTCTGAGTTATATTTTAATGTCCTGAGGTTAAATTTAACTATGTTTCCACTTAAGCTTTCTGGAATTCGTACTCTTTAGTTTTTCGGAACGTCATGTAGATAGGAAACATATAATTCTAAATAATATGTATGCGGTGAATACGAGTAATATAAGATAATTACTAAAAAAAACTTATGGTTTGTTGGTTAATTCTCTTTGTTAAATTACTACTTTTCGGTTAGGAAAACGTTAAGAAAACGCGAGTTTCAACCGTTATTTACTCTGCACCTTATCTGTACATCTCCAGATGTCTTTGGGAGGTTAGTCCATACATCTTTTTGTCCATCTGGATGTCTATGACCTCTCTGTGACTGACTTCTTACCAGTTTAATGGCCGTTTCACAGATTCCTGGTGTGCTTGTAGTGGGTTGTTTTCATTATTTAATTTAAAAAAGTATATATAGATATTAAAAAATATATATATTTTTTTTAATTATTCTTAATATTAATAACGGAAAACAGGGCATAGATACAACAATCCGCCCTTTTAAAAATTATCAGTGGTTGATTCGGCCACTGGCGAATTTTTAAACAAAGTAAATGCCCAGTTTTTTTCGTTATAAATCCATCAGCCGCCCTCACTCTCGGCGGTTATTTCTCACAACGCGCGCATATATATCACAATCTTAACATGGTTACATTTGAAATAAGCAAAGAAATAAAACAAAACGTTAAACATCAACACCACAAGTTACATTGATTCTCAACCATCATAACTACGGCGGATATTAATTTTGTTTTTTGTTTTTGTTAACATGGTTACATTTGAATTAAGCAAAGAAAATAACAACACGTTAAACATCGATATCACCAGTTACATGCTTCTCATACATCATAACTCCGACGAATATTCATTTTTGTTTTTGCTTAACATGGTTACATTTGAATTAAGCAAAGAAAATAACAACACGTTAAACATCGATATCCCCAATTACATAGGTTCTCATATATCATAACTCCGATGAATATTCATTTTTGTTTTTGTTAAATCCTGGGAAACGCTAGGTAGCAGTTTCGAACGCATTTATGCGTTACCTTCCTCATGTTGCCTGGTTTACCACTTATCACTTTGATAATTCGATCACGGTTTTCGGGTTCGTTTTTGTAGTTTCCTCTCTCACTCTCTCGCGTCGTGGGAGTGTGTGGTGAAAAATTGTGCTGCACATAATCAGAATTCGCGCACACAACCCACTTTGACACTTGGTTCGTGGCATTCGCTCTCTCTGCGATTACATGCACATTTGCCGAGTCAGTGTGTCGATTTAATTCTGTGCCTCATAATGTTGTCTTCTTTGTTTTTACGAGTGGGTTGGATTTCAACACCATTCCCGATACGTCATGGACATTCCTCTCCATTTCAGCACTCCGATCCACATTTATTTTTGTTTCATTTGGATATTTTCCATTCAGAGGCTCACGCCTGTACTTCCCAGGGTGGGTCTCTGTGTTCCCTCTCCCTGCACTATTATCGCTCTCTTTTGCGACGTGTGGCACTGTTTTCCCTGTGCGCTCTGGTTTTCCTCTCTGTCTCTGCTGTCTGTTATCTACTGTCCGATCACACTTCAATTTAGCCCTGTCCTTGCATTCGATTTGCGCGTCATTTACGGGAGCACTGTCCGCGTTTCTTACCGCATCGTATGCATTTGATGTTTCCCGGTTGTGGTGGTATTTGCCCGCCCTGTCACTTGCAGCCTGCTTGTATTTCCCATTGAGCTCAGGGTTTAACAAAACTTCAGCGTGCATGGCGCGTATGGGCTGCTCGCTCTCAATCACTGTGGGTGGTTCATCACGTATTTGGACCGCATTCTGTGTTATTCCTCTATTCCCTCCTGGTATAGCCGGTGGAGGAATTGGTCGGAATTGGACCGATTGTGTTTGACCTCCCATCCTGCGATTCTCGTACATTTTTGGCCCAGTGTTACTCCCATTTGGGTGCCAAATTTTTCCTGGATCGTTACTTTGCCATTTTTGTGGGTAATTTTGACCTTGCGTATGTCGGGGCATGGGGTGTTGATATGATTCTGCCCTTGGTCTCCACATTCTGCGATTCTCCTGAATGTTCGCCTCCGTACCTCCGTAGTCTGTGTACCACCTTCTCGCTAGATGGTTATCTCGCCATCTTTGTGTGTAATTTCGACCTTGCGTGTGTCGTGACATGGGGTGTTGATATGGTTCTGCTCTGAACCTGTCCCTCCTGCGATTCTCGTACATTTTTGGCCCAGTGTTTCTCCCATTTGGGTGCCAAATTTTTCCTGGATTGTTACTTCGCCATCTTTGTGGGTAATTTTGACCTTGCGTATGTCGGGGCATGGGGTGTTGATATGATTCTGCCCTTAGCCTCCACATTCTGCGATTCTCCTGAATGTTCGCATCCATACCTCCGCAGTCTGTGTACCTTCCCGCTGGATGGTTATCTCGCCATCTTAGTGTGCAACTTTGGCCTCGTGTGTGTCGTGGCATGGGGTGTTGGTATGGTTCTGTTCTGAACCTCCCCCTCCTGCGATTCCTCTGAATGTTCGGCTTTGTACCGCTCTCATTCTCGTGCCAACCTCTCTCTGGTTTATTTTGCCACAGGTGCGTGCGTGTTTGCTCCTCCCTGCATTGTGGGACTGCTCGGTGATTTTTATTCCTCTCTGAGAGGCTGGGTTCCTTATCCCTCTCCCTGTGTTCTGGATCCGAATTATGATTCTTAGCTCTGTATAACCATGCCATGTACGCCTTGCTCTCTATGCGGCGTAAGGATGCGGTTTCTGGATTCAAAACCATTCTCACCCTTTCTGTAATCTCTGGGCTCAAGGATTCAAAAAACATCATTTTGAACATTTTATCTCCTTCGTGGTATTGATTCACATCGCCTGCGTAATACGCTCTTTTAAATTGTACGAGGTAGTCACGTGGATCTTGGTCCATGCCCTGGGTCATCGATTTTACAGCATAAAACCCTTCAGTGAGTGTCGAATATTCTCCAAACTTCCGAATCACTGCCAGGCTCAGTTGTTTAAAATCATTTCTAACCTTGTGTGGTAGTGAATTTACCCATAGTATAGATTCTTTATGTAAGCTTCGTTTCAACAAACTCGCTTTTTCATCCCGTCTCATCAGCCCTCTAATCATTGCCTCCTCTCCTACTGTTGCGATATGTGTGTGTATATCCATAGTCTGATTGTGTGGGTCAAAATCGGGAATTCTGACTAGAGCCTTGTCCATCAATTTAAGGGTTTTACTGTTGAATAAGTATTCCGAAAGTTGATCGCCGTCAGCGTCATCATAAAACAAGTTATCATCAGGCAATCTGTCACTTTGGTCTGTGCTGTGTCGCTCGTGTATCAGCGGCGTGCATTTTTTGTGTGCGCGCCCAGTGCTGTGTCGCTCGTGTTGCCATTTCCCTTCAGTTTTTGCCTCTGCCCTTAGTGGAGCATGTCCAGTCGACTTTACTTTAACATTTTGCCTCCCTCTATCTGTGAAGTTGTCAGTCCCACATGTTTTTGTTTGCATATGTATCTCTCCCTCCCTTCTCTCGAATTGTGAGGGTTTCCCTTTGTCAAGGATTTTTTGTTCGATATCCATAATTTTTTTACGATCAGTCCCTGGACTCTGTCCACGTACCCAAGAGTGTGATTTACTGTTACTTCCATATTTATTCTGTGGATCAACGTCTGTGAGTTTCGCTGGTGTCGCGAGCACTGATTTCTCCTCCCTTACGATGGTGTGAGGACATTTTTCCTCGTTTATTAGAGACGATTTCTCTCCTGTTTCCTTTCCGAATTTTTCTTCATTCCACAATCCCTGTCTGTATGCCTGTGTGGGAAGGCATGAGTCCTGTCCTGCCTTCTCTGCAGTTTTTGCATCGTGTTCGCCTTCGTTACATGTTATCCAGTCAATTAGTTTCCCCCGAGGTGTGTTCGTGTTATCGATACAGCTCCCTTCCCATATGTCTCTCTGACTGTACTGCTTTGTAACAGATTGGTCGGTACGTTTTAATACGAGTTCCCAGTACCCCGTAACCCATTCAAAAATTATTCTTAATCCCAGCATCTCAAAAGTGTTGCGGGAGTTACTTTGACATTTCCTTTCAGAGTGCATATAAAAAACAATTATCTCACAGAGTGTGGTCAGTTTGACTCGAGCTATTCTGTAATGTTCCGATTCAGTGTGCGTACCTCTAACACCATTTATCACAGGATGCAATTGGTTCGATACGATATTATCTTAATTCCACTCTTTGTTTCAACCTGCTATTCTGGGTTTTAACCTCAGAGGGCGTTTTTTTTTGTTTTACGCCCGTTTACAATCACAATGCAATGTTTGGTAACGATATTCTGGTTAACACGAAGTGATTCATTCCTTCATCCATGCAAAACACTGTCTGCGAGAGATCCCGGACGAGCCACCCATTATGTTGTATGTGTCGGATTATGAAATTTTGATGAAAATAATATAAATTAATAATTTTCCGAAAAATGCGCAAATCGCATTAATTATGTTAATGTGTGTATTAACATGCATACATTATGATAATGTGTGTAATTATATGCATAAATTATGATAATCGCGGAGATAAGCGTAGTAATTTATGCGGATGCTTGCGATTATGTTACTGTGAGCAGTTATGATAATTAGGCTTAGCTTCGTTTATCCATTGTTATATCAATCAGGATAATACGATTATCATCGATTAAACGTTTACCGATTATCTTAGTGTGTGTTATGATATTTTAGGTCTCCATTTTCATATCTCATCGCAGGATACAGTTATCAAGAATAAGATAGTTTTGCATGGACTTGGAAAGAAGCACTCGAACAGTTGGTGTTAAGCAATTTTATTCTAAACAAGCACATGACACTCTCTTATCCGAAAGCAAGTATACGTCAATAAATTCATGGACAAGATTATGCAGTAACGAAAATGAATGACTAAAAATACTTCTTCATTGGCGTGATTATGCAGTTAACGAAAATGAATGACTAAAACATTTCTTATTCATGTAACTCGACGACAGCAACTGCTTTGCACGATCCGTTGATATTGAACGCACCACCTCGAAATGGCAACCCTTTTTGAAACGCAATGACAATTTTTTCTTATTCGTGTGCATGCTGTGTGTGCGTTGTCCCCTTGTAATATTAATTAATTCTTAGAGCCGGGAGTTGTGTCGTTAGCTTGTGTGGTGTGGGAGGATACGAACAGCGGCCAGAAGTTTTCTCTGGGTTGGGCGTGGCCGCCGCTCTGCTCCTGCTGCTCTGCTCCTGCTGCCGGTGACGCCCGGTGGTGCTCGGTGGCGCTCGGTGGCGCTCGGTGGCGCCCGGTGGCGCCCGGTGACGCCCGGTGGCGCTCGGTGGCGCTCGGTGGCGCCCGGTGGCGCCCGGTGGCGCTCGGTGGCGCTCGGTGGCGCTCGGTGGCGCTCGGTGGCGCCCAGTGGCGCTCGGTGGCGCTCGGTGGCGCTCGGTGGCGCCCGGTGGCGCTCGGTGGCGCCCGGTGGCGCCCGGTGGCGCTCGTTCGGAAGACTTTGACTCTCTTTCTCCACTGCGGGATGACGAGTCGGTTTTGGTTGATGCTGGTTGATCTGGGTGTGTATTAAACACATGGCGCATTCGATGGCGCTGTCCTCTTCCTCACAGCCGTTTGACCAGGCTTTCTCCACTGCTTCGCGCTCTCTGCTTTGCTCGCTTGGTCGACGCTTGGTCGACGCTTGGCGATCTCCGCCCTTTTACAGGTTGATTGCTTGTCGTCGCTCGTCACTCTCTCTGCTCCGTGCTTCCCTTGTTCGTGCAGCTGCCAGCTTCACTCGCACTTAACTTCGTTCTGCGAGAAGCGACACCTGCTATCGGCATCGGTGTTTCGTTTCCTCACGACGCTCCGCCAGCCGGAGCACGGCTGAAACCCAGCCCCGACCGAGGTTGAACTCAGACTTCTGCGACTCGAACGACCCCTCCTCGTTCCATCACTTCTCGAGGCACGATCTGCCCCCGCTCTCTTGCGAGCCCCGTCGCAACACCGCGTCGCAAGCCGAGTTGCGAGACTGAGCACGACTCAACCCAGACTGCTCTCAGACTGTCACTTTAACGACGTCTCGTCGTCCCATCTCTCCTTGAGGCACGACTGCCACACCTCTCTTGCGAGCCCCGTCGCAACACCGCGTCGCAAGCCGAGTTGCGAGACTGAGCACGACTCAACCCAGACTGACTGTTCGCTGTCTGCGCCCGTGCCTAACTCAAAACGTGACTCCCCTCTACGCATTCCTTGCGAGCGGGCAACAAAAACACCAACAGAGCGAGAAGAAGCAGACACCCCCGCGACCCTCCTCGCGACCTTTCCTAACCCTCCAAGCATTCATGGGCCATCTGTTTGTGCTGCGGGGAGACAAAGACGGCCGTGTTTAACTCAAAACGTGAGCACCCTCTCCTCTCTCCGCGTCTCTTGCGAGAGAAAACAAACAATGTCAGCACAAACCCCCCCCCTTGTGACCTTTTTGCTCCCTCCTTGCTTGCCAGACACCGCTGGAAGACAAAGGTGGCTGAGGAGATGTTTGTAATACATTTATGTGGTCCTGTGTGTTACATTTATTCTTGAATTATATTTTATGAGTTCCTTCGGTCTTAGTATCGTGGTTATCATTCGTCTATGTTTAATGAATATTCGTAATGATCCTCGTCACATTATTATTTTGGGGCTTCGCCAAGTTTAGTTCTCCAGAGATTGGTGTTTTATTCTGAGTTATATTTTAATGTCCTGAGGTTAAATTTAACTATGTTTCCACTTAAGCTTTCTGGAATTCGTACTCTT
This sequence comes from Lampetra fluviatilis, assembly GCF_964198595.1. Lineage (NCBI taxonomy): Eukaryota > Metazoa > Chordata > Hyperoartia > Petromyzontiformes > Petromyzontidae > Lampetra > Lampetra fluviatilis. The sequence goes on along the minus strand of NC_136348.1, from coordinate 153,400 downwards.
TAGTTTTTCGGAATGTCATGTAGATAGGAAACATATAATTTTAAATAATATGTATGCGGTGAATACGAGTAATATAAGAAAATTACTAAAAAAAACTTATGGTTTGTTGGTTAATTCTCTTTGTTAAATTTCTACTTTTCGGTTAGGAAAACGTTAAGAAAACGCGAGTTTCAACCGTTATTTACTCTGCACCTTATCTGTACATCTCCAGATGTCTTTGGGAGGTTAGTCCATACATCTTTTTGTCCATCTGGATGTCTATGACCTCTCTGTGACTGACTTCTTACCAGTTTAATGGCCATTTCACAGATTCCTGGTGTGCTTGTAGTGGGTTGTTTTCATTATTTAATTAAAAAAAGTATATATAGATGTAATGTAGTAACTCGGCGGGAGACGACTTCACGGGTAGCACACTCTTTATTTCACCAACTTCGGTTCACAGGCGACTAACACCCACTGTAGTATCTCGGGTGACTAACACCCACTTGGTTACTCGGGTGACTAACACCCACTTAGCTACTCGGGTGACTAACACCCACTTGGTTACTCTGGTGACTAACACCCACTTAGCTACTCTGGCGACTAACGCCCACTGAGCCACTCGGGTGACCAACACCCACTTAGCTACTCTGGCGACTAACGCCCACTGAGCTACTCGGGACACACCCTGCCGGGGTGTCCGTCTCGACTGTGGGTCCCCCAGTCCCGACCCACATGGGCGTCGGACCACGGGTCCCCCAGTCTCGCCTCCGAGCCACACAGGGCCCCGGTCCCTACAAGGACGGCGGGACTAGGGGTCTCGGGGCACTACGTCTTCAACTCCGTCTTCGATCTTCAACTGGTTAACAACCCCGAGTGCTCTCGCGCGTCCCCCTTTATACCCCACCTGCGGACGTCGCTGAGAGCACCCATCCTATTTGACCAATCACTGGGCGCTGGCTACGATCCTGTTTTCCCACATCTCAGCGCGCCTCACCACCCACGCCGCGCCGCCCCGTCATCCGTCACTCCGGCGCGCGCGTCCATACCACGCCCACAACGCGTGCCCAACCCCGCACCCCGTGCCACCCCATGATCCATCACTGTCACAGTCGGCGCGCGTCAACACCACCACTACATAGATATAAAAAAAAATATATTTTTTTTTATTCTTAATATTAATAACGGAAAACAGGGCATAGATACAACACTGAGCATTGCTCCACTGTCCTCCGTTGTTGCTGGAGAGCGACTGCCTCCAACTGCCCAGTAGTATCCTTCATGAGCCTCCTCCACAGAGGCCGGTCTTGACACTGCCGGTACCAGTCTTCAGCAAGTTTACTCAGTTCCACATCCTCTTGTACAACATCACTACATCTCTTCTGTAGCCCGTGCCACGTCCGTTTAGCCCCCTCTATTTGGCCTAAAAAAGCTGTTTAGGCATGCAGTAGCTATGCATGTGGGCTAGATGACCCAGCCAACGCAGCTTTGAATGCCGGAGGAGCTCACCAATGGGACTTTTTCCAGATCTTTTAAGGCTATATGAGCTCCTCACACAATCCAGCTTGGTTAAACCCAGGATGGATCGTATGCAGGCAGTCTATATGTTTCTGACCAGCGAAAATGTTCCATTAGAGGTGGTCCACGTTTCGCAGGCCATGAAGGCCCAATGCTTCGTGCGGAGCGACAGACCAGATAGCTTACACACAGCGTTACGCAACCGATGAAAAGATAATGCCTCCTGGCTGATTTGGAGCGAGACCTTTGCTGTCAAACCGGGACCAGTCATGAGCACACTGCCCAGATATGAAAACCCCTCCACTTTCTCCACAACTGCTCCATCACCAATTGGGAGTTGTGGGGGTCGAGTGTTTAATGGCCCAAGATACTCAGGCAGGTGCTTAGTTTTGGTGGGGTTGATGGTAAGGCCCCACCTCTTAGTGGCACGCTCCAGGTTCAGCAGCAGCGCTTCCAAGTCCTCCTCTGAGTGAGCAGCAATAACCAGATCATCAGCACTCGGGCATCGATCAGCCTCCCATTGTATCTGTACCTGATGGAATTTCTCCATTATAGCCATCAAAGGCTCCACCAACTGCGTGGTCGACATATATGTTAAATAATGTGGGAACCAGAGGACATCCATGTTGCACCCCAAAGTGACCAGGGAATGGGTCCGACTCCCGGCCACGTAGTTTTACCCAGGCCTGCCCACCATCATGAAGGTCCTTAATGATTGTCAGCAGAGAGTCAGGGACTCCGACAGCACGAATAACAGCCCAGAGCCCAGGCCTATTTATGGTTTCATAGGCCTTGACTAAGTCAATAAAGCAGAGATATAGGTTATATTGCAATTCCCTACACCTCTGCTGTAGCAGAGGGACAGAAAATATGCCATTTATACACGACCGCCTTTTCCTGAAACCACATTGAGGCTCCGCAAGCCTCCTCTCGGCGTGCCTGGCAAGGCAATGTTGAATAAACATTGCTAGATCTTTCCGGGGAAACGCCACCTTCCCTTAGCATTTCGCTTGGGAGATCATCTCTGCTCGACGCTTCTCCTGGTCTCAGACTCTAGATCACCTTCTGTACTTCATAAACAGATGTCACTTCAGCCAGCCACTCACAGGGGGTGACTACTTCTTCCAATATTTGAGGCTCAACAGCCTCAGCAGGGTCATCCCCACTTTGCCCCATGATGTTTTCCAGGCTGAGAGATTTCCCTTCCCCCAAAACCTTACAGAAATGCTCAACAAATCAGATATACACACTCCCACGAGCACACATATACACAATCACACTCGTGTACTCACTTTCATACTAGGACATTCACTCACACACGCACTCTTGTGCACTCACTCACCCACCCACTCACTCACCCACTCACACCTACCCACTCACACACCCAATCGTTTACTCACTAATTCACAAACGCACTCAATCTCTCATACACTTACAGAGGAGGCGTGATACTGTGGCTCAGCAGGGTACAACATCCTCCTCGACGCCCTTCCACAAGCAAAACAGAGGAAGATGGAACAGATGAAAATTAGTCCGCACGCATTGCTGCACTGCTTTCTACCTAGCAGAGCCCGGGGTACGGGTCTTCCACCAACCCTCGTTATTGCTGTTGCCTCCACAGCGCTGGAGAATCAGAGGCGGTCACACGCAGCGGCGTAGCCACCGCCACTAAAGATAAATGTGGGGACCTTAGTCACCATCATTCGCGATAGACAGATGAAGTAGAAAAAAGTCTACCGAACTATATGTAAGTCTATGGGTGTCTATGTACTGTAGGTCTCTATGTACGTCTATGGGTCTCTCTGTAAGTTTGTGGTTCAGTAGGCACGTCTATGGGTACTCTATGTAAGTCTATAGGTCTCACAGATAGAAACAAAGACAAAGGTTCCCCGTGTAGCCTTGACAGGCTGTTGGGGCAAGTGCTGCTGCCCCAGAGAACAGGCGTGGTGTGCCGTGCCGGCTTTCATAGGTGCTTCTTGCTAACAGCATTGCCTCAACAGTTTGTTAAGGCAATACGGGGGATCTTTGGTGTTGGTATGTATGTGTGTTCAACTTATTTCACACGTTACGTAGCCAACCTTCCTAAGGTAATCGGAGGTGCGGGGGAAGGACAAGTTGGTGTTGGTAGTGGTGTCGGTGGTTGTGTTGGTGATGATGGTGTTGATGGTGGTGGTGTTGGTGGTGGGAGGTGTACGTGGTTGTGAGGAGGAATTGAACTCGCTAAGCGTTACTCTACCACCACCACTACCACCCGGATATAAATGAATTAATGATAGACTAATCCCCATCTGTTCCTCACTCCCTTGGACCTGGTCACAATGCCGGATAGAGAAAACGATTAGTTGAAGCAGTGGCACACAGGGCCACCTGTTAGCTGGCGCAGTGGTACACAGAGACTGCTGTTAGCTGGAAGAGTGGCACACAGAGACAGCTGTTAGGTGGGATAGTGGGACAATGGGACATCTGTTATCCTGAATAGTGGCACACAGGGACATCTGTTAGATTGGTAAGTAACACACAGGGACAGCTGTTAAATTGGTAAGTAACACACAGGGACAGCTGTTAGCTGGGTAGTGGAAAGCTGTTGGCTGGGGCAGTGGAAAGCTGTTGGCTGGGGCAGTTGCACAGTGGAACATATGTTCGTTCGGTCAGTGACAAACAGGGACAGCTGTAAGCTGGGGTAGTGGAAAGCTGCTAGCTGTGGCAGTGGCACACATGGACAACTGTTAGATGTGTCAGTAACACACACGGACAGCTCTTAACTGGGGCAGTGGCACACAGGAATAGATGTTGGCTAGGGCAGTGTCACACAGGAATAGCTGTAGGCTGGGGCAGTGGCACACAGGGACAGCTGTTGGCTAGGGCAGTGGCACACAGGAATAGCTGTTTGCTGGGCTAGTGACACACAGGAATAGCTGTTAGCTGAGGCAGTGGCACACAGGAACAACTGTTTGCTGGGGCAGTGGCACACAGATACAGCTGTTAGCTGGGCTAGTGACACAAATGAATAGCTGTTGTCTGGAACAGTGGCACAAAGGGACAGCTGTTAGCCTCAACAGTTGCCCACAGAGACATCTGTTAGCTTGGTCAGTGACACACAGGGTAAGCTGTTAGCTGAGGCAGTGGCACGCAGGCATAGCTGTTAGCTGTGACAGTGGCAGAAAACGACAGCTGTTGGCTGGGGCAGTGGCACAGAGGGACAGCTGTTAGCTGGGCTAGCCGCACACAGACACTGCTGTTAGCTGGGGCAGTGGCACTTAGGGACAGGATGTTAGCTTGCGCATTGACACATCGGTACAGCTATTCGCTGTGATAGTTGAACACAAAGATAGCTGGTATCTGGGACAGCTGTAAACTGGGAAAGTGGCAGAGAAGGACAGCTTTTAGCTGAATCAGTGATACACAAAGAGAGACAGCTGTTAGCAGGAGTGGTGGCATACAGGTACAGCTGTTAGATGGGGCAGTGGCTCACAAGTACAGTTGTTGGCTGAGGCAGTAGCACACAGGAACATCTGTTCGATTGGTCAGTGACAAACAGTGACAGCTGTTAAGTGTGGCAGTTGCACACATGGACAGCTGTTAGCTAGGGCAGGAGCACACCAGCACAGCTATTAGCTGTGATAGTCGCAAATAGACACAACTGTTTGCTGGGACAGTGGCACACAGACACAGCTGTTAGGTGAGACAGTGGGACAGCTGTTAGCCTGAACAGTGACACACAGGGACAGCTGTTAAATTGGGTAGTGACACAGGTACAACTGTTAGTTGTGATAGTGGCAGAAAAGGACAGCTGTATTCTGGAACAGCGGCACACAGGGACAGCTCTTAGCTAGAACAGTAACACACCGGTACAGGTGTAGTGACATAAGAAGGGAGGGGCTGCTGGGGGCTCTGGGACCCTGGGCGGGCCAGGCGCTTAAGCCTCTTGGCGCCAGGCGCTGGGTTCCCAGGCGGGTCAGACGCTTAAGCCTCTTGGCGTCAGGCATTGGGTTCCCGGGTGGCCCAGGCGCTTAAGCCGCTTGGCGCCACCAACGGTGGGGGCTGTGTGTGCTCTGTGGGATATCTGGGGGCACACACGGCCCCACCCCTCGCTGGGGACTAGGCATTAAAGGGGAGCTCCCTGGACGATCAGGGCCAGTCGTAGCTCAAGACCCAAGACCAGCCATCTGAGGACCCTGGGACGCTGTGAGAGCCAGTGGTGGGACTCTGGAACTCCCGACTCTACGACCTTGTGAGGGCGAGTTCCAGAGCGTAGCAAGAGTAGTCTATCTAGGCTGTGTACCTAGGTTGTGTACCTGGGAGCTGTTACAGAGTATCAGGACTGTTGGACTGTTGGAGTGTTGGAGAGTTGGAGTGTTGAATCGTAATAAAGAAGTTACCTCTACAAGTGTCTCCGGAACCCGTTACATTTGGCGTCAGAAGTGGCTATGGAGATGTAGTGTAGTAACTCGGCGGGAGACGACTTCACGGGTAACACACTCTTTATTTTACCAAACTCGTTTACAGGTGACTAACACCTACTTTGTATTTCGGGTGACGAACACCCACTTAGTATCTCGGGTGACAAACACCCACTTAGTATCTCGGGTGACAAACACCCACTTAGTATCTCGGGTGACAAACACCCACTTAGTATCTCGGGTGACAAACACCCACTTAGCTACTCGGCGACTAACGCCCCTGAGCTACTCGGGTGACCAACACCCACTTAGCTACCCTGGCGACTAACGCCCACTGAGCTACTCGGGTGACCAACACCCACCTAGCTACTCGGCGACTAACGCCCCTGAGCTACTCGGGACACTCCCTGCCCGGGGTGTCCGTCTTGACTGTGGGTCCCCAGCCCGACCCACGTGGGCGTCGGACCCTGGGTCCCACAGTCTCGCCTCCGAGCCACACCCTACAAGGACGGCGGGACTAGGGGTCTCGGGGCACTAGGTCTTCAGCTCCGTCTTCTGGTCTTCAACTGGGTAACTTCTCCCCGAGTGCTCTCGCGCGTCCCCCTTTATACCCCACCTGCGGACGTCGCTGCGAGCACCCATCCTATTCGACCAATCACTGGGCGCTGGCTACGATCCTGTTTTCCCACATCTCAGCGTACCTCAGCACCCACGCCGCGCCGCCCCGTCATCTGTCACTCCCGGCGCGCGCGTCCACACCACGCCCACAACGCGTGCCCAACCCAGCACCTCGCGCCGCCCCGTGATCCATCACTGTCACAGTCGGCGCACGTCAACACCACCACTACATCACCCCCTACCACATAGCTCGCAGCCGACCCGGCTGCTATAAAAATATACAAACCCCCCTGTGTGCCCCGTAACACAACACAACAACAAGAACAACAACTAACGTAACAACCCAACACAACGCGAACACTACCATCCGCAACCATCAACCAATGCCACCGCGACAACAGAACAATATATACAATCCGGCGAGTGACAATAGCAATGTGTATGCAGCAAGAAAAATAAATGGAAATTTTTTTTTATTTTTATTTTTTCTCTCTCGACTCGTGCAGCGTCCCATTCTTTCTGAGCGTCCCTACAACGGGACATTACCCCGGCAGAGGAGAACACCGCGCGAGCTCGGTGTCGAAAAAAAAACCGTCTTCATGAAAATTGTTGTGCCCTAGCCCGAGTCCGCCTTGCCGGTCCGTCGTACGGCACCAGACGCGGTTGAACGTCCGGTGGTGCCGGCGGTTCAGGAAGACATCGGCCAGGCATCGAGGACCCGTGCGTGCCGCGGGGTTCAGGCTCCCGACGGTCAGCAGCCGTCAAGCCCGAGGCACCTGGGGGTGGGTCAGGTGGAGACACGTGAGGATCAGCCTGCGACACCTCCCTCCCCGAGTCGACGGTCACATCACACGCCCGGTCGTTACGGCACAGAACGGGGTCACACGGTGCCGCATAGGGCTTCAGTCGGGAGGGGTGCACGTACCAACGGCGTTTTTCCCATTTAATCTGTATACTCTGGGGTCGTGCAACCCGCACAATTTCCACCGGTCCCCTCCAAGGTCTCAACAACTTGGGGGACGTAGCCAACGGTGCATGTGGACAATGCAGCCAAGCCTTATCGCCTGGTTTCCAATCATGCGTATGCACCCTCCGCCCATGCAATCTCTCGTTCGCAATTTGCCGAGACCGCGAATTCAACCTCGCCGCCTCCCGCGCTTCAGTCAATTTGGCGATATTAAATTTGATGTGGTCTGCCAATTTCGATTTTGCACGTGGCTGGGAAATCCCCAGTTGGACGTCCATGGCCGGATCGGCCTCCCGCCCATACATAAGAAAAAATGGAGAAAACCCCGTCGCCGCATGAGGGGCCATTCGATAGGCCGCGAGTACCCCCGGCACCTGTAAGTCCCAATCAACCTGATCGTCGCAGACCTGTTGGCACAACATAGACGTAATCGTCCTGTTCAGACGCTCAACCATCCCGTCAGTCTGCGGGTGGTAGGGGGAAGTATGCACTTTCTTTGTACCCAACAGGTCGCACACCTCGCGCAACAAAACGCTAAAAAAATTCTTTCCTTGATCCGTCAGCAAGCGTTCGGGGGCGCCCTTGTCCAAAACATAGCCCTGGACGAAGGCGTCCGCCACCGCTGCAGCCGACTGGTTGGCGAGTGGCCATGCCATGGGCCATCGGGTGAAGTATTCTACGCCAACCAGCAGGAACTTATTTCCCCTTGGTGTAGCAGGAAAGGGCCCCAAGATGTCCAACGCAACTAATTCGTTTATGCGCGAAACTTGAATGGATTGCAGCGGTGGATTAGCTGCCAATGGTGGCGGTTTTCTTTTGGCGCACCCTACGCATCCCTTAAGAATATTCGCCACGTCGTTACCCATCCCCGGCCAATAATAGTTTCGCTGGATTAGGGCGAGCGTTTTGTGAAAACCCAGATGCATGAGCCGTTCATGAGCTGCCAGAACGACCCTACCCCGCATAGCAACAGGCACAACGAGCACGTGACGCCGGGACATGTTGTCCCACTTCATCAAAAGGCCCTGTCTGCACACCCAGGAACCGACCCGCGCATCCCCTACCTCGGGAGCGCCAACTTTTCGACGTAGCATAAGTAGGGAACCGTCGGACATTTGGAGATGGCCCCACTCAATGAGGGGCAACGACAACAGCGAATCCCTCCCCGTGGGGGCGTCGACTCCCAGGGTGTCAGTGGCCGCGAGCGCAACTCCCGGGGTGCCGGCGACCGGGGGTTTGCACCGCGCCGATCCCAACAAACATGTGCAGTCCGTGCACGGTGGCAACCGCGACAAGGCGTCCGCATTTGAGTGTCGCAATCCCTTGCGGTAAATCGTCGTGAATTGGTAGTCCTGAAGGACCTCTAACCATCGGGACAATTGGCCCGATGGCTGTGCCACGCGCATAGCGTATTGTAGAGCCGCATGGTCCGTACGGACCGTAAAATGACGGCCATAAAGATACGGCCTGAATTGCTGTGTAAAAAACACAATCGCTAACAATTCACGACGAGTCACGCAATAGCGTTGTTCGGCGGGGGAAAGAACTCTACTACCGTAGGCGACCACCCGTTCAACCCCCCCGACCACCTGTGAGAGCACCCCCCCGATACCCGTGTTGCTGGCATCTGTGTCAAGCAAAAACGGTTGTGTGAAATCGGGGTAACACAAGGGGGAAGCCTGCACCAAGGCGTCACGAAGGGAGCAGAACGCAGCCTCCTCTTCCGCCCCCCAGTGAAACCGCACACCCTTAGCCGTCAAAGCGTGCAGGGGCCTGGCTATGGTGGCAAACTGCTTGACAAACCGACGGTAATAGGAGGCGAAACCAATAAAACTGCGAACCTCCGTGACCGAGGTTGGCGTTGGCCATGAGCTGACGCATTGCGTCTTAGCAGGGTCTGTCGAGATCCCTGAACGACTCACGATATGGCCCAAATACCTGACCGATTCCCGAAGCAGAAAACATTTAGCCGGTTTAAATTTAAGCTTAGCGGAACGCATCCTGAGGAACACCGCTCTCAGTCGCTGGAGGTGCTCCTCAAAAGTCCGACTGAAGACGATGATATCGTCAAGATAAATCAAACAGGTATCCCATTGGAGGCCCGACAAAACCAATTCCATGAGTCTCTGGAACGTGGCGGGAGCGGAATGTAAGCCCATGGGCAAACGGTTGAATTCAAATAGGCCACCAGGTGTCCGGAAAGCGGTTTTAGGTTTAGACTCGTTATGGAGTGGCAATTGCCAAAATCCGGAAAGCAGATCGAGTGTGGAAAAAAACTGTGCTCCCGCCAAGGCATCCAGCGACTCATCCATCCTGGGGAGCGGATACGCATCCGCCATCGAGATTTTGTTTAAGCGGCGGAAATCGACACAAAACCGCAAGGACCCGTCCTGTTTTTTAACTAGGACAATAGGAGCACCCCACGGACTAGAAGAGGGCGAAATGATATCGGCCGCCAACATCTCATTAACCGCCGATTGCACATGCTCCTTCTCGGCTGGGCTGAGCCGGAAGGGATTCTGTCGAATAGGGGCCGCGTCCCCTGTAGCTATGTGGTGGCGCAACAGGTCCGTGCAGCCGATATCGTACTTATGTTTGCTGAACACGTCAGCAAACTCGAGTAGCAAACCCCTCAATGCTCCCAATTGCACCTTGGACAAGTTAGCCGAACCGGCACACAACGAGTCCAACCACTCAGTCCCCTCATCACTTGGAGGATGCGACTCGACAGTGAAATCTGCTTGAGCCACGAGCCGTTCCTCAACGGGTAGCGGCGCGGCGTGAGCCAGCACCGTTCCCTGCGCAATTACGGCCGGCCGCGACCCCGTATTCAGGACCATTACGAACGGCTCACTGTCCCCTCTCACCATGGTTTGAGCAACCGCTAAGTCGAGGCCCCTTCTGGCCCTGTTAGACGGCCCCAACAGCACCCCCTGTGCCTCCGCACCCACCTCGAGTGGTTTCCTCAACCGAAGGGGTACCAACATTTGCGATCCCGGGGGCACCCGTACAGTGTGAGTTGCCAGCGCCTGCACCGTCGCACAAACCGTGCGTATTTTGGTAGGGCTCGTCAAGAACGCAACCCGCCGACCTGACGGAAGCTCAATGCAGGCCTGATCTATAAGAATTTTGATGGGCATTTTGGACAAAAAGTCCGTACCTAGCAAACAGGGAACGGCCAGCGATGATGATACAAAAATAGGGCCCGCCAATTTGATGTCACCAATGCAAATAGTCGCCCGAATCTGGCCGATGATCCCCAGGGATCCCCCATTCGCCGCATAAAATGGCACGTCTACTGGCAGAAGGGGTCTACTTTGGACGGGAAGAATGTTATAAATAAGGTCCGAGATGATAGTGGCCGACGCACCCGTGTCCACCAGCACCCGGACCTCAACCCCGTCAATAAACCCCGTCACCACGGACGACCCGGCCGACGCAGCCACTATCCTGTGGGCCAATTCGGACCACTCGACTGCTTGCGGGCCGTGTACGGACCCCCCTCGCCGAAGTGAACCCCCGGCACCCAACCGCGAACCCCCCACCGCCAAGCGGCGACCCGAATGTGCCGTGTTTGTGGACCGAACGTGTGAGGTGCCGCGACTTGCCGGGTTTTGTTGGGATGACTTGTGGGCCTGGTCGTCGTCCCGACGTGGTCCTGTGGCGCGCTGACGCGGGGCCCGGCACCCGGCTGCGACGTGACCCCGAAGGCCGCAGTTGTAGCAGACGACGAGGGACGTCGTAGGTTTCGGTTGCTCCAACTTGCGGGATGAACGTGTGGGCGAACGACCTCCCGTTCTCCACTCCCCCGGACGCGATGCAGCGAAGGCCTGCTCCTGATCCGCAGCTGGCTGAGGTTCGGCGATCGTGGCGGCCAGTGCCGCGTTCCCCGCCCATTTGCAGACGACCCCCGGCTTGCGTTTGAGGACCTCGTACGCGTGAATGCTCGTGGCGATCGCCAGGGAGCAGATATCCATTTCGTCCGCCACATTGATGGGGACCCCCAACTCGTGGGCCAACGCTAGCAGCTGCTCCGTCACCATGGCGTCCTTCCCCTCCTTATCCATGCGGGGAAAAGCTGCGTCCGCCAAGGCGAGCAGTGCCGTGCGATAGGCGAGCGTCGTTTCTCCAGCCACCTTCCGCCGATCGTAGAACTGGTGGCGACACATGGAGGGCGGTCCGAACACCTTCGCCATCAGGTGTAGTGCGGCCTGGAGCGTAGAGCGGGACGACCTTGCAGCAGATGTGAAGGCTGCAAGCGCGTCGTCGTCGAGCATCGCTGGCAACGCACGCAGGGCAGTGGTGTCGGACCACCCCGACATCTCCTGATGAGCGAGGAACCTTCGTTGGAAGGCTCCCCAGTCGCCCCCATCCGCCTTGAACGCCGACAGCGCGGGCAATCTTTGCTGGAGGACCCGATCGTCGTCGACGTCGGAGAGATTTTCCCGCGCTCCGCTGTAGTTGTGTAAAATGTCGGCTCGGTCGTCAGGCGCAAAATGGAGAGCTCCGGCGCGCGCTGATGACGTGGGCTGCGCTGAGCGGAGGTCTCCGGCCACGTGGTGTCCGTGTTTCCCGCCAATCGATGGCGGCCCCTCAAAAACGGCGGCAACTTCCAGACTTTTGGCGCGAAGCGCCTTTTGGCGGGATCCCTCCAACGTCGCTTTCTCCACCAACCCCGCAGCCGTTTTTCCGCTCGCCGGAACGGAGATGTCCGCCAAGACAGCGGCGGCGGCGAGTAGCAACTCCGCCAACCGGGAGTGCGCGTCTTGGAGGCTGGTGTCGGAGGCGAGCGGAGCGTCGGCCATCACCGCGAAGTGCTGCATCGGCGGCAACTCCTCGTCCTCTCCTCCCGAGGTTGGTGTCCCCGGTACGCCGTCGTCGTCCCGACCTCGCTCGTGGGTACGGGTAGTCTTCCTCGTGTCCATACTTCTTGAAGACAGGTTTACTTCTGACGCCAGTTGTAGTGTAGTAACTCGGCGGGAGACGACTTCACGGGTAACACACTCTTTATTTTACCAAACTCGTTTACAGGTGACTAACACCTACTTTGTATTTCGGGTGACGAACACCCACTTAGTATCTCGGGTGACAAACACCCACTTAGTATCTCGGGTGACAAACACCCACTTAGTATCTCGGGTGACAAACACCCACTTAGTATCTCGGGTGACAAACACCCACTTAGCTACTCGGCGACTAACGCCCCTGAGCTACTCGGGTGACCAACACCCACTTAGCTACCCTGGCGACTAACGCCCACTGAGCTACTCGGGTGACCAACACCCACCTAGCTACTCGGCGACTAACGCCCCTGAGCTACTCGGGACACTCCCTGCCCGGGGTGTCCGTCTTGACTGTGGGTCCCCAGCCCGACCCACGTGGGCGTCGGACCCTGGGTCCCACAGTCTCGCCTCCGAGCCACACAGGGCCCCGGTCCCTACAAGGACGGCGGGACTAGGGGTCTCGGGGCACTAGGTCTTCAGCTCCGTCTTCTGGTCTTCAACTGGGTAACTTCTCCCCGAGTGCTCTCGCGCGTCCCCCTTTATACCCCACCTGCGGACGTCGCTGCGAGCACCCATCCTATTCGACCAATCACTGGGCGCTGGCTACGATCCTGTTTTCCCACATCTCAGCGTACCTCAGCACCCACGCCGCGCCGCCCCGTCATCTGTCACTCCCGGCGCGCGCGTCCACACCACGCCCACAACGCGTGCCCAACCCCGCACCTCGCGCCGCCCCGTGATCCATCACTGTCACAGTCGGCGCACGTCAACACCACCACTACAGAGACAATAAGTAGGCCTTCAGTCCTGACGGCGATGTCGAGAAGCAAGCAGCGATGGGGTGGCCAACGCCGGCCGACAACAACGCCGCACCACCGGCCGACAGCGACGCTGCACCGCCGGCTGAGCAGCTGTCTGCTCCGCCGACCGTCCCCTCTCCAGCGTCGGGAGCAGGGATGGAGGAGGCGCTGCTTCGCCTCGCAGAGCTGCTCTGCGCCACCGCCTCCCTCCTGGGCGAGATGCGGTGCTCACAGGCGATGGCGGGAGGGAGAGAGGATGCGCGGCGCTCGCCCGAGCCCGCCGCCATTCCCACCACCGGCGTTCCCCCCACGGATGTGGGGGATACTTCCGGGAATGACATCACTTCCACCGGAGGAGCAATGACCGCTGGGAGCAGCGTCACTTCCAGGCCCAGCGTGGTCCAACCAAACAACGCCGCGTCATCAGCGCTGCGACCTTCACCGCCGGACGACAGCTGGCTTCAACCTAGCATAGCGCGTCATCAGCGCTGCGACCGGACAGTGAGGGTGCCATTCTTACTGTAACCGGCGCCGGGGCCGGCACATCGACCGACACGCTGGTCGTCGCCTTTGCTGCTCTGGCCAAAGGTTGGAGGTCGGGAGACCAGGCCCCTGACACTTCGTCCATTTACGCGCTCCAAATTAATGATTTTTTTGTTGACATTCTCTTCGTTGTCGTCGGGGAGTCGTGATTGTTGTTAGGTAAACTGTGTGGAGCTTCGCTCGTGAGTGTTGTCAATGTGTGTGCGAAACTTTGCTTGTGATTGTTAACAATGTATGGTTTGTATTGAGCTTTGTTCGTGATTGTTAATGTATAGCTTGTGCTGTCATTGTTAACGATGTATATACTGTATGGGGCATTTATCTTGAGATGGTGACATGCTGCCAAGGATTTGGAATTGTCATGCTGGCTCTCAAATATCTTGGGGTGCAGATCCTGACCAGAATGGCCCAGCGGGTGTTGCGTGTCTCACACGAGAGTTGTGGTCCCGTCATGCTATGGCTGACGGCTTGACCTGACAGCCCGGAGATAGAGATACTCTGTGGCATGTCTAGCCTAGTGGGCTGTGTGCTCACATGGCTCGGAGAGTGTGGTCCCGTCATGCTATGGCTGACGGCTTGACCTGACAGCCCGGAGATTGAAACACTCCGTGGCATGTCTAGCCTAGTGGGCTGTGCGTTCACATGGCTCGGAGAGTGTGGTCCCGTCATGGAATAGCTGACGGCTTGACCTGACGGCCCGGAGGTTGAGACCCTCCGTGGTACGTCTGGAGCAGTAGGCTCGCCCTGACGGCCCGGAGATTGAAACACTCCGAGGTGCGTTGAAACAGTGGGCTGGAGATTCGTGGTGTTCAGGTGTAGTTGTCCCGTTACGTTGGGACTGTATCCCTCAGTTGTTAGGGTGCATGTTGTGCAGGGAGTGAACGATGGGTCGTCTCAGCTCGGTCGGTACAGCTATATGCTGCGATGCGAGTCTTCGAGAGAGACTGGGTCATCTCAGCTCGGTCGGTACAGCTATATGCTGCGATGCGAGTCTTGGAGAGACACTGGGTCATCTCAGCTCGGTCGGTACAGCTATATGCTGCGATGCGAGTCTTGGAGAGAGACTGGGTCGTTTCAGCTCGGTCGGTACAGCTATATGCTGCGATGCGAGTCTTGGAGAGAGACTGGGTCGTCTCAGCTCGGTCGGTACAGCTATATGCTGCGATGTGAGTCTTGGAGAGAGACTGGGTCTCAGCTCGGTCGGTACAGCTATATGCTGCGATGCGAGTCTTGGAGAGAGACTGGGTCATCTCAGCTCGGTCGGTATAGCTATATGCTGCGATGCAAGTCTTGGAGAGAGACTGGGTCGTCTCAGCTCGGTCGGTACAGCTATATGCTGCGATGCGAGTCTTGGAGAGAGACTGGGTCGTCTCAGCTTGGTCGGTACAGCTATATGCTGCGATGTGAGTCTTGGAGAGAGACTGGGTCTCAGCTCGGTCGGTACAGCTATATGCTGCGATGCGAGTCTTGGAGAGAGACTGGGTCTCAGCTCGGTCGGTATAGCTATATGCTGCGATGCGAGTCTTGGAGAGAGACTGGGTCGTCTCAGCTCGGTCGGTAGAGCTATATGCTGCGATGCGAGTCTTGGAGAGAGACTGGGTCATCTCAGCTCGGTCGGTACAGCTATATGCTGCGATGCGAGTCTTGGAGAGACACTGGGTCTCAGCTCGGTCGGTACAGCTATATTCTGCGATGCGAGTCTTGGAGAGAGACTGGGTTGAAGTTCCCCCGATATGGCCGACGCGTGCTACTGGTTGTGACGCCGCGTCGGAAAGGCGGTGGGGTGGTAACACGGAAATTCCCCCCCCGATATGGCCGACGTGCGCGGTTGTATGATGGAGACGCCACGTTGGAAAGGCAGGGGGTGCTAACGGTTGACATGTAATGTCGGTGGTGGTCCTTATTGAGGGCTGCTGGGACGCAAGCACGGGATGCCTTGGAGATGCGGTTTGCGCGTGCGGCAACCATTTATGGACAGGAGCAGGCAGATTTATTTTGTTTGTGTCATGTCAATTTTATATATATATTTTAAAATGTAGATACTGGAGCAGCCCTGAAGAGCGACTTCTTTGCCCAGTACATGGGTTGGCCCTGAAGTACGACTTCTCCACTCGGGACGTAGACAGACGTCCGGATAAGTGTGTGTAGAGGGGTGCTATACATGTTGGTCTTCGCCTTCTCACCACCTGACGGATGGGAGGGTGGCAGGGTGGTTTGGATCCCTGCCATCCATGCGGTGGTTGTGTGATTTCGGTTCGATTACCGGTGTTGGTTGTGCATCCAACGCGTCGGAATCTGTATATTTGTTGTTGTTAATTCCCCGGTTTCTATGCGGATGCCGAGGAGGGCTAGGTGTGCCGCGGGACGTTTGTTCACGTGTCATTGCTTCACATTTTTGTTGATTGATGCTTGTATATAGTGTAAAGTTGTACAGGTTGGTTATGGTATTTATGGTTGCTTTCTTGTTCTCTTTTCTTTTCCTGTTGAGGCTCGCGTATTTTTTTTCTCTCTCTCCCTTTCGTTAATTTAAACTTTCTAATTATTGACAGCCGGGACGGCTGGAGGCTACATAGAGGAGGGTAATGTAGTGACATAAGAAGGGAGGGGCTGCTGGGGGCTCTGGGACCCTGGGCGGGCCAGGCGCTTAAGCCTCTTGGCGCCAGGCGCTGGGTTCCCAGGCGGGTCAGACGCTTAAGCCTCTTGGCGTCAGGCGTTGGGTTCCCGGGTGGCCCAGGCGCTTAAGCCGCTTGGTGCCACCAATGGGGGGGGGGGCTGTGTGTGCTCTGTGGGATATCTGGGGGTGCACACGGCCCCACCCCTCGCTGGGGACTAGGCATAAAAGGGGAGCTCCCTGGACGATCAGGGCCAGTCGTAGCTCAAGACCCAAGACCCAAGACCAGCCATCTGACGACCCTGAGACGCTGTGAGAGCCTGTGGTGGGACTCTGGAACTCCCGACTCTACGACCTTGTGAGGGCGAGTTCCAGAGCGTAACCAGAGTAGTGTATCTAGGCTGTGTACCTAGGCTGTGTACCTGGGAGCTGTTACAGAGTATCAGGACTGTTGGAGTGTTGGAGAGTTGGAGTGTTGAATCGTAATAAAGAAGTTACCTCTACAAGTGTCTCCGGAACCCGTTACACAGGTATTAGCTGTGATAGTCGCACACAGAGACAACTGTTAGCTGAGGCAGCGGCACACGGGGACAGCTGTTAGCTGCGGCAGTGACACAGATAACTCTATACTGGGGCAGTGGCACACGGGTACAGCTGTTAGCTGCGGCAGTGACACAGATAACTCTATACTGGGGCAGTGGCACACGGGGACAGCTGTTAGCTGCGGCAGTGACACAGATAACTTTATACTGGGGCAGCGGCACACGGGTACAGCTGTTAGCTGGGGCTATGGCATACAGGGACAGCTGTTGACTGGGGCAGTTGAACACAGATACATTTGTTAGCTGAGGCAGTGGACCACAGCTACAGCTATTAGCTGGGGCAGTGGCACACAGGTACAGCTGTTATGTGCGGCAGTGGCACACATGGATACCTGTTAGCTGTTGCAGTGTCACACAGGGACCACTGTTAGTTAGGGCAGTAGCACACAGGCATAGCTTTTAGCTGGGGCAGTGGCACACAGCGACAGTTTTTACCTGGAATGGTACCAAACAGGGACAGCTTGTAGCTGGGATGGCAGCACACATGGATAGATGTTAGCTGGGGCAGTGACAAATAGGTACTGCTGTTAGCTAGGGCAGTGGCACTCTGGGACTGTTGTTAGCCTGAACAGTGTCACACATGGACATCTGTTAGCTCGAGTGACGGACATTGAAGTGGTGGTAGTAGTGGTGGTGGTGACCGTGACATGTGAATGGCTCTGCAAAGTCAACGATTCGGCACTTCTCAAAATGTGATTCATCATCACCATATCTCTCCGTGTATCTAAACCAGCTAGAGCTTCCAGTAAGTCACCCGGCTTCTGTGTGTTTTTCTACTCACACCTTGAATCCATCCCATCTCATTGAATGTATCCTATCTAGATGTATATATAGCGCCTTATTCAAAGGTGCTTTGCAGCAATTATACAAATTGTATTTAAGATCATATTGGTTGAGATAAAGATTGGGGTTATTAAAAAATGTTGGTATAGTTATATATTCCTCTCTTTCTAAACCAGCTAGAGCCTCAAGTAAATCACGTGACTCCTTGTGGGCACCACAACTCACCCATTCTGAAAATAGACGCTGCTCCTCCTTCCCCGTGCAGATTCCTGCTGCTGCTCGCTTCTATCTCCTATTTCTTGTCCCTCTCTTTCCTCACCTCTCGTCATCATTGTCATCATTACCTCTTATTATGCCCAATATCTTGGCCAAGCCATTCCTCCTCCCCCTCCTCTCCCATCAGATCCACCATCTCCCTCCTCCTTCCTGACTGGGTAGGTGGATGGGTGAGTGAGTGAGTGGCTGAGTGGTTGGATGAGTCGGCGAGTAAGTATCTGGCTGAGAGTGTGGGTGGGTGGGTGAGTGGGTGAGTGAGTGAGTGAATGGGTGAGTGAGTGAGTGAATGAGTGGGTGAGTAGGTGAGTGAGTGGGTGAGTGAGTGAGTGAGTGACTGAGTGAGTGTGTGGGTGAGGGAGAGAGTGGGTGAGTGAGTGAGTGAGTGGGTGAGTGATTGAGTGGGTGAGTGATTGATTGTGTGGGTGAGTGAGTCACGAAGCTGGACATCTGAGAGTTCAATGACAGGCCATGGCTAACGTCAATGGCAAGCGACAGGCGAACCCAAACCTTCACCACCCCCTACTCACAAACCTCGCAATGACCAGCATAGTGAAGTAGAGTCAGTCACCCTGTCGCCTCCCTGCCGCGCCCCCCTCAATCCCACTATGACCAATAAGGTTCGCCGCTGTGTCTAGGAGATGTTGTCTCCATCGCCTGGTATACAGTAGGTCGTGGTTTCTATCCCAACCCGACAATGCCAGCTGTACATTTGGAGTCTGTGTGTTCCTCTCTCTGTCCCCGTGATGGTCGCTTTGATTTTTTTCTGGATGCTCCTTTTTTTCCCTCCACATTTAGAATCAAAGTCAATTGTTTAGAGTATTTGGCTAATGCTATATATTTCCACATGATGATGATGATGATATGCAGCCTTGCTGTGTTGGCTGGGTCGTGCACCAGCCGTAGCAGCTGGGGCCGCACCTGGGTGGGAACACAGATGCCCGGCTTTTTTTAGTTCCCTCACCACCCCATTCTTTACACCCAACCGGGCATACTAACCACTCCAGGGTCCCTGTATGGTGACCTTCTCCTCCTGCACGACCGTCTCCACCGCCGCCAGACCCGGATCCCGCTGCTGGGCCTGTCACAGATGTTCGTTGTCCAGGCCAGGGAATGCATAGCCGACGTCCTCTTGGATCCGATCGGGCGGGGCAGAGCGTCCCGTCAGGCCCCTGGGTGCGGGTTTTGAGCCTGCCGGGTGGCCCCCCGGGCCCCCGGCTCCTTCCGCAGGGACCTCTGTGGCACACACGGCACTCTCTCTCAATGAAGGGGGGTTAGTCTTAGGGCGTTCCAGGGGGGCCGTTGCCTGTCGGCAGCATCCCCCCGTGAAGCACGGGCAGACCTCCTTCACCCGCATCTCGGCACACACTGCTGGTTGCCTCTACAATGCGTCCGCGTTTGCGTACATCCGTCCAGCACTGTACTTGATCTGCAGGTTATACTCCTGGGACGACCTCTGCTCTGGGGGTCGGACCAACCCGCCATGCCAGGTCCTGGTTGTCCTCGGGACGGTAGGGGTCCTCAGCCCAGAGAGCGAATACCGAGCTGCTAGAGTTGCACGTGTGCAGGAGGTACACTGTGGCTACCGTGGTGCATCGTCACAACATTGCTGGGGTACTGTGGGAGTTAAAATTTCACAAAAACAGCCGGCCCCCATCAGCGTTTACCAACGTGGCCGACCCTACAACACCGTACCGTGCCACCAACTCCAGGTGAGCAGTCAACATTACCTCACCCGATGGTAGGTGAGAGGGGTTTGGGGGGCGTTGCAACCGGCATAAGCATCTCCATGAAGGGGCCGATGGTGATGGCCGATGCCAGGATAGCGGCCACAGGCTCAAAGCGGGGGTGACCCGGCTCCTGTCTCAAGAATGGAATCCGTTCCCCGCTGCCCTCCACGGTGGCGCATCACTGGTGGGGCTGTTCATTGAGCCCCAACTTTACCAGGAGGTCGGTACCTGCAATACACTTGTGGCATAACACGCTCGACACATATAACTCCTGGGTACACACCTTGTGTCCTAGGCGGACTTAAAGGTTACCCTCCCCAGCAGTCCTATCCCAGCTCCGCTTGCAGTGTGCAGCGCGCGATCCGGGGCCTGTAGATGGCCCACGTCAACCCTGACCATGCTGCAGTGTGTTTTGCGCTCACAAGTGAGGCTACCACCCCCGTGTCCAGCAGAATCCGGATACCCGCTCGTTCACCTGCCCTTCCACCAGCGACGTGGCCTCCATGATTCCTGCCATCAGCTCCCGCATCCAGTCAACCGAAGTTGCCGCGTTCTTGGGTGTTGTTGCCGGCATCTGCATAGGGGTCACTCGCTCGCCATTATTATTACAGTTTATTTGTGTTGGGACCACGTCGATTGCACCCCTCAGTGGTCCCCTCTCTAGGGAGGCCTTGGTGTTTAACCTTGGTGCTTGTCTAGCGCGGGCAATCTGGGGACAGTCTCTCACGCGATGCCCCCGTTGGTTGCATATATAGCACGCCTGGCGAAGGGTGGTGGCTCCATAGGAGGCCCCTTGCTCGCTCCACCTTCCCCTCCCAGTGCGCATTTGTTCGAGCTCTGCCTCTAATTGAGACATCTGCCTGGTTACCCCCTTACCGTGGTGTGTAGTCCTCCCACCTCGGACTGAACTACCTCCACTGTGGACTGCAGCTTGTCCATATTTCCGTGTACTTGGGTCACCTGCTCGGCTATATCTCCTAGGCCGGTCTGTAACCCTGCCACCCATCCCAGGGTGGACTCACTGGGTCTCAGGGGCTCCCTCGGCTCCCTCCTCACCATCCTGGCAAGCTTCTCCTCTTCCTCCTCTGGAAGAAGGCTTGCGATGGTGTGCTCCCATCCCAGCCCTTGGAACTGCGCACTCACGAGCAAATCTCTCCCACATGCGTGCGCGCTCAACAAGGGTGTTAAGCGGAGGATACGGGCATTTTGCACTTGGCTGCCACCACGCAGTGCTAATCAGATGCTGCTGAACTTTCTCGGCAGCAAGGTCATCAATGATCTCGGCAACGTACCCCGAGCGTGTGCTCTGCGTTAGCGAGTGTACGTCCTCGGCGTAGTTGCGGAGTTCCTCGCTGGGCTGGTGGCGGCATGCATTTAATGCCGCCTTTGCCTCCTCACAGTCATATGCACAGAAGCGTTGGCCAAGGCGGTGCATTACCTCTCCCCAATGCGCTTTTGTGCTTGTGGGTAACGTTTTCACAAAGTCGGCTGCCCGCCCATCCAAATTTATATTTAGCTGCTGCATCACTTGCGCGTCCGTCCAGCCATTAATATCTTTTGCATACGTGAGGTTCCGAGCAAACAATCTCCGTAATGGTATCCCTTGCTTGGGGTGAAGCGCCTCCCTTGGAGGTGTGGGGGAGTCTTACCACCTCTGACACCAATCTGTGGTGACCAACGTCCGCCCCACCACCCTTGCCAGGTAGGTGGGGTGCAAAGTTTGCCCCCTCCTCGTGTTAGCGCCCCCTCTGAGGAACATAGCTAAATTGCACCCCACCCTACTATTCGCGGGGCATGGCTGCACAAGTGTCGGCGGCCGTTTATGTTTTTAATACATGTGTAGGACTTGAAATCACGCATCACGCGTTCTGTTGCTAGGCAAGCGAGCAGAGTACAGTGGGAGCATCTGGGGACACGGTTGTTGTTGTCGTGGCATTAAGGGGGGGGGGGTCATTAAGAGACACGACAGGTATTAGGGGTGACTGAGGACGCAGGCCGGTGATTGGTCAGGAGGGTGAGTGGTTAATGACCGACGCCGGCCTGGCGGCAATAACATGGTCACGTGAGGCTGGGGGCCTGGGGGCGAGTAGCAAAGCGGGGGATGGAGTGATTGATTGGGACAGATTGGTGCGGGGATATAGGGCACAGCGTAACGGAGAGACGGGAGTCTTGGTTGGGATTGGAGCTGGAGCAGTTGGTGCCCGGGAGAGAGACGGAGCAGCAGTGAGCAGGGATAGGTACGATAAGGATAGAGAGAACACAGTGTACGGTAGCAGTGGATATAGAGAACGCAGTATACGGTAGTAGTGGATAGAGAGGATACAGTGTACGGTAGAAACGGGGAGACATGGAGTGTTGTTAATGGCGAGTTGTGCATCGGAGCGAACGGAGAGTCACAGAGCGATGATGAGGAGGTGTGAACTCTACGCGTGAATAAACGAGACGAGAAAGACAACGAGAGTACGAGTCCTACAACTGGTGTTAAAAGTGATTGAAAGAACTACGCCGATATGTCAAAGAAAGTTACGAAGAAGAAGAAGAGCTTGCCGGCAGTACGGGAGGCACCGACGGGATCGGATCAGCGGCTGCACGACCTCGTTACATCTGCGGGGGCCGGCGGCGCGGCTGGATCTCCCGATGTGCCAGGTGCACAGCTGGACACTGTGGAGGAGCCGGAATCGCTGCCTTCGAGCACGCCACGCCGACTGCATGTGGAACGCTTTGAGGTTACAGTCGGCAACTGGACGGCATTTACGCGACGATTTCGGGCAGCGGGTGGATGGAAGCCGAAGTGCTACGGGCCCTGCCAACGGCCTTGGACGACGACGTGCTGGCGACGTTCTACGGCCTCCCTCGGGGGTTCGCTTGTCGTTGTCAGGGATATTCACGGCGATGCAGAACAATTATGAACCTCGATCGGTCGCCAAGCCCAAGTTTCAGTTGAGGCGACGAGCGGTGGGAGAATCTCCCCTCGCGTATCGCAGTGCGCTATTGACCCTCGGCCAAGTGGCTTACCCGGCAATGGATGAGGCTGCCCTTGATTCCTTGGCCCAGGAGAAGCTGTTGCAGATGGCGAAGGAGCTACGAGTCATCGTCTCACTTCCCAGCGACAGCGACGACGACGGGTCATCTTTGCAGATTGCCAAGAACATCCAGGTCGACCTGGATCTTCGCGATGAGCCATCGGCATTGCCACCACAGCGCCTGATGGTGGGCGTCGGGGCGGATGGAGGCCTACTGGAGTGGGAGCCGACGTCGCTGACGGCAGCGTCTGCACGACCGCCGGTGGGCCCGCCCCGCCGCTCGGGGATGGGCGGACGTGGCGGTCCGCTGATGTGCTACGAGTGTGGGCGTTGAGGACACTTCGCACGGGACTGCTGGAGATGGAGAGGTGTCTTCCCACGATCATCACGAGCCTACAACCGGGGATTCTACCCAGCGCAGGATTATCAGGCGAGTCGCGACACACGCAATACATGGCCGTATCCTACACCTCACCCATCCGCGACACCACACACTGTTGGTATGATGCACAGGGGAATGCTGTATGGGCTGCGTTGGCTCATCGTGTTTTGGGAGCCGCGCCGGGTTCGTCGGATGTGATGGCGCTTGTTCAAGGGGTTCAGGTTCGAGTCATTGTTGATATGGGGGCTTCAGCGACACTTATTTCCTTGCAAACTTTCCAATTATTACCAACCTCGCCCCATGTTTTGGAACCTGTGGATGGGCCGTGTATAGCGGCAAATGGGGGCAGTTTGGGAATTTTGGGTCGAATACTTGCAATGATACAAGTCGGGGAGGTGTGCGTAACTGGATACATTTTGGTTTCGTCTGTTTTGGCTGTACCTTGTTTGTTAGGCACGGATTTTTTGCAAAAGATGCCAATTAAGATTTCGATTGAGAAGGGACGATTGGAATTGCCATCTGGGAAGTGCCTAAAATTCTTGGGAACTCCGTCTAAATTTGCTCGTGTCAACGCTGTGGTTCAGGCGGTGGTTAGCCGCACGGTGCACATTCTGCCTGCGACGCAGATGCTTGTGCCATTAAGGTTGAAAAAAGGGCTGTCAGTGGGTAACTTGGAGGAAGGCATTCTGTTGTCGCCCTCAAATGCCGTGGCACGAATGCCCTCTTTGGTGGGTGCTTTTACGATGGTGCCGGCGACGGCCGAACCGTTCATTCAGATTGTAAACACGGGACACGAGCCGGTCGTTATTCAAGAGGGGACTACATTTGTGCACGCGTCGGTCACACGGGGTTAAGAAGGAGATGCGTGTTTGCCAACTGGGGGTGGTGACACGCTGCCACGGGTGGAGGAGGAACCGAGCTGGTTTCGCGATTTGTATCAATGCAATGACGATTTGACACCCGAGCAGCGGACGCGGTTAAGGGAGTTGCTTTGGGAATTCAGGGACGTTTTTAGCTCAGGGAAGTTTGATGTCGGTCGCACGACCTTATTGCGACATCACATTGATACTAGGGATGCGCCCCCAATTTGATTGAATCCTCACCGTGTGAGCCCTCTGGAAAAGGATTGCATTCGGAAGATGGTTGACGAGATGTTGCAACAGAATATCGTCTCCCCTTCTTCCAGCCCATGGGGAGCTCCGATCGTATTGGTTAAAAAACGAGATGGTTCTCTACGATTTTGTGTGGATTACCGCAAATTGAATAAGGTTTCAGTGGCGGATGCATACCCGCTCCCGCGCATTGACGACTCATTGGACGCATTGTCCGGTACAAAGTTTTTTTTCCACTTTGGATCTCTTGTCTGGCTTTTGGCAATTGCCTTTGGACGAGGAATCTAAACCGAAGACGGCCTTCCGCACGCCACAAGGGTTGTTCCAATTTAATGTGCTACCGATGGGGCTGCACTCCGCGCCAGCCACCTTTCAAAGATTGATGGAACTTGTTTTGTCTGGATTGCAGTGGGAGTCATGTTTGATATACCTTGACGACGTCATCGTGTTCAGTAAGGATTTTGAGGGACATTTGCAGCAGCTACAGGCTGTGTTTGGCAGGGTGTGGGACACCAATTTGAAATTTAAACCCCAAAAATGCCATTTGTTGAGAACGTCTGTTAAATACTTGGGGCATGTGGTCAGTGAAGCGGGGGTCGCCACAGACCCGGAAAAAACAGTTGTGTATGTGCATGGCCAGTACCTAAGACAGTGTTGGAAGTACGTAGCTTTGTGGGATTTGCGTCATACTACCGTCGATTTGTTAAAAACTTTGCCACAATTGCGAGACCGCTGCACACGCTGACTGCTAAGGGTAAGAAGTTTCTGTGGGGTGATGAGGAACAACGTTCGTTTGAAACGCTCCGGGACGCTTTGGCGGACGCACCGCCGCTCGGATATCCAAATTTTGTGGAAATGTTTATTTTGGACACCGATGCCAGTGATACGGGCATCGGCGCTGTATTGTCGCAAACAATTGACGGAGTTGAAAGGGTCGTCGCGTATGGCAGCCGCGTACTGTCCCCGGCAGAGCAAAGATATTGTGTAACACGCAGGGAATTGTCGATTGTACACTTTGTGCAGCTGTATCGACCATACTTGTACGGGCGGCAATTTTTGGTCCGCACCGACCACGCGGCACTACAGTACTCCTTGCGGATTGATCAACCCTCGGGCCAAATGGCCCGCTGGCTTGAGGTCCTGCAGGGATACTCATTCACTGTCCAGCACAGGAAAGGGATGCATCATGTTAATGCGGATGCTCTGTCCCGATTGCCTCAATCATCGGGCTTGTGTAGATGCTCCGAGGGATCGCTACGCTGCGGGCCACCGCTGCAGGGCAATCCGGCCATGGCCGCTGTAGCCGATTCAGACCGGGTTGATGAAGCACCGGCTAAAGAGCCTGGGTTGCTGGGATTGTCACGGGATCGTTGGGCGCGCTTGCAGGTGGACGATCCTTCACTTACCAAAATGAGGCTTCGGGCCTCTCGTTCCAAACAGTCGGATGATCGGGCCTTTCTTCGACTCGTTGACGACCTCCTGGTCAGATGGGATGTCGTCTTGCAGAAGTTTTGTATTGTGGTACCACTATGTTTGAGAGGGGAACTTATTTGCGACACGCACGAGCGATTGATGCACTTGGGGGAGAAGAAAACGGCGTTGACTCTGAGTAACGATTTCTATTGGCCGGGATTACAGAATGATGTTCATTTGTATGTTAAGGCTTGTCACGAGTGTGCATGGCGGAAGGTGCTGGCACAGCCATATCGGGTACCATTGCAGTCGATACATGTTTTTCGGGTGAACGAGATTGTGGCCCTTGATATTCTGGGACCATTCGCCATTACCCCGCGGGGTCACAAATACCTGCTTGTGGGGGTCGAGTACCTCACTCGGTGCCCCGGAGCACCTGCTTACGGACCAGGGTAAGAATTTTTCATCCCGCCTATTGAAGGAAGTGTGTGACGCATTGGGTACAAGGGAAATTCAGACATCCCCATACCACCTGCAAACCGACGGGATGGTCGAGCATCTTCATCGAACATTGACGTCTATGTTGTGCCAACAGGTTAATTCGACTCAGAGAGACTGAGATCTCCATGTCCCGGCGGCCTTGGCCGCTTATAGATTAGCCCCACATGCTTCAACAGGGTATTCACCCTTCTATTTGATGTATGGTCGTAAACCAGAAGCCCCGGCCTTGGTCAGGCTGGGGGTGAAATCTAAAGGAAAGTCGCCAACGGTGCCTGTCCCCATGCGTGAGGCATTGGATCGGTTGAAAGAGGCCAGGGAGGCCTCGCTGGGAAATACGGAACGAATGCAGGCGGCTAATGAGCGCCTGCATGGTACACAGCCTCCACGTGAACCATGGCAGGTGGGGGACAAGGCCTGGTTACATTGTCCGATGGTGCCGATAGGCACATCACCGAAATTCCATCTGCCCTGGCAGGGGCCCGTTGAGATTGTGGAAGTTCATCGGGATCAGAGTGTGAGGATTCGATACGGTCGCCGATTATGGCACATTCACCCGTCGCGCTTAAAGAGATATGTGGTGCCTTATGATGCGTCATCTCCCATCCCGGAATGGCCTGTATTGGATGTGTCCGACGAGCATACTGTGCGGCGACGGAAGGACGCACCTCAGCAGTCTACCCCCCGTGTGTCTGCAGGATTGCCATTTTTGAGTCAGGGGACACCCCGGGACACACGAGGCCACGTTGGGGTTTCGTCGGGGAATGGCCGGTGTAACGACGAGGGGCGCACGTTTCGGGCAGGACGCTGCCGCGCACCCACGGACAGAGATGCCCTGCCCCCTGTTCAATCGAGCCGGGGTGACGGACCGGCTGCGGGAACCCGCTCAAGACGATTGACTTTTTCTTAAAACTTTGGGAGTTGTACATTCTGTTGTATATTGTGTTTTCCTTGTATGTTGTGCTTCCACGTGACGCGTTGTGTTTAGCCGGGACGGCTAACTTTTTTCAACGGGGGGGGGGGGGGGGTGATGTAGGACTTGAAATCACGCACCACGCGTTCTGTTGCTAGGCAAGCGAGCAGAGTACAGTGGGAGCATCTGGGGACACGGTTGTTGTTGTCGTGGCATTAACGGGTGGGTCATTAAGAGACACGACAGGTGTTAGAGGTGACTGAGGACGCAGGCCGGTGATTGGTCAGGAGGGTGAGTTCTTAATGACTGACGCCGGCCTGGCGGCAATAACATGGTCACGTGAAGCTGGGGGCCTGGGGGCGAGTAGCAAAGCGGGCGATGAAGTAATTGATTGGGACTGATTGGTGCGGGGATATAGGGCACAGCGTAATGGAGAGACGGGAGTCTTGGTTGGGATTGGAGCTGGAGCGGTTGGTGCCCAGGAGAGAG
The DNA here is from genome assembly GCF_964198595.1 of Lampetra fluviatilis. NCBI lineage: Eukaryota > Metazoa > Chordata > Hyperoartia > Petromyzontiformes > Petromyzontidae > Lampetra > Lampetra fluviatilis. Next base: position 125,743 of record NC_136348.1, on the reverse strand, counting down.
ATGGAGCAGCAGTGAGCAGGGATAGGTACGATAAGGATAGAGATAACACAGTGTATGGTAGAGTAGATAGAGAGAACACAGTGTATGGTAGCAGTGGATAGAGAGAACGCAGTATACGGTAGTAGTGGATAGAGAGGATACAGTGTACGGTAGAAACGGGGAGACATGGAGTGTTGTTAATGGCGAGTTGTGCATCGGAGCGAACGGAGAGATACGGAGCGATGATGAGGAGGTGTGAACTCTACGCGTGAATAAACGAGACGAGAAAGACAACGAGAGTACGAGTCCTACACACGCACACCTCACACACACCCTCAAATTACCAACAGCACGCCGAGGTTCCACCCACCCACACAGAAATCACACTGAAAATTACACACTACCTGGGGGGAATATTTAGCGAGAAGAGCTTAGCCTAACTCTGCCTACGAACCCAGTCACACAAACGTCCTATCGCGTACCTCAAAGCTGAACTCACGGTGTCGCACGGACGCTGTGAGAGTCGGAGGGAGAAGAACGAGAGAAAACTTTACCTATCACTGCCCTCGCTGGCATCACACGGATGCTGCGAGCGGCTCGAGGAGGCAGGATGGCAGGAAGTGGGTCTTGACCGCCGAGAGGTTGAAGACAAGAGAGCCAAATCGTCCCGGGCTACTCTTTTTATTCCCTTAATTTCAAAGGCCCGAGGTGCCATTGTACCGCGCGGCCAATCATGCACTTACCTGTGGTTACCGCCCCCCCTGTTACTGTGTCCTTGCTCTAGTCTGCGGCAGCGGTCACCGGCCACCCATTGTCCCTCGTTGCCCATTGTGTGGAAGGGCGCTTGCGCTTTTCTTGCCTAATCATCCGCCCTCTGTCCTCCCCCCAATGTTGTGAGTAACTCATTGCGGTTGGCCCAGAGAACCTTTTGTTTCTGTGCGCATACAATTTTAAACCAATTTTAGTGGCATCGCAATGTAACCTGTCCTGCAAGGGTCGGCCAATCTCCTGGCACTGGGAAACCGTGGGACTTTCCCTCTAGGGGCCCTTTGGATTAAAACCCGATGTGCCAGGCAATTTCCTGCCAGGACACGACATGGGTGCAAGTGCTGTGTGTGTGTGCGTGTGCTCTGGGTGGGGGGTAGTGGACAATCAGGTTATATAGGTGTTGAGGTGAAATTCACGACTCCGAGGCAGGTTGCTGTTAGGGGCTCACGCCACGTTTTTTAAGGGCTTACGCCAGGCTGATAAGGCTTACGCCGGACCAAAACCCCCCTAGCCAATAACTCCCCAGGGGACAGGGTACTGGGATCCCTACACCCCGGCTAGCTCGGCTCTCCACCTTGCCCCGGCCCGGGACCACCCCCAACCTCGGCCGGTCGGGCGGAGCAGCCTCCCCTAGCCTCGTGTGAGAACCAACTCCCCGAGTCCCCACTCCTACCCCCGACGAACACCGTTTTATCCCGGGCCCCCCTTTAAATATCCTCCTAGGGGCATGACGTCACCGTCCTCCTCGGCCCGCCTGACGACATGTCCCGCGACGCCACTCTCTCCAAGGGCGCACGTGACGTGATGTCACCCACTACACCTCTACATAGGTATCGGTGGTAGGGGGGGCGAGAGGAGGGGGCGGGGCAGAAAGTAGAGCTGTGGAGCTGCGTGAGACACTGGGGGAGATTAGCATATCAATTTGAGAAGGCCCAGCCACCGGAGGTGTGCCAATGACAAATCCCTAAGAGCAAGAGGTACACATGATTAGAGAGGCACAGAAAAAGAGAGACACACAGAGAGTCGGAAATCACAGCCGACACAGGCAGGTGGGATGGAAACATCACAGTCAGTTAAGACTTTACCTGGTTAATCACGTCCTTCCAATGATTGCTCAGTTTGTGCCCATCTTCTTATTGGTGTTCGAACATTTTACTACCTGTTTTATTGCCAGATAGGGTAAAACCCATTCTTATTTTTCATCCTTTTATACTGTCAAAACATTTCTCTTAGATATGAATGTTCAACCCGAGTTATAAATGCTATGATACGTACATTATCGTTGTACTCCATAATATAGTTTTTTTGGTTAGATCGTGTAAATAAATGTGTTGTTAAATCCCGCCACCACCCTTCTCTGGTCTAACACCGGTGAGACAAGGTCATGAAGAATGCTGTCTCTTGTGAAGGACAATCCATTCCAAAGACAATGTATATATATTATCGGAGCATGTTTGTTGGTATGATTTGCCAAAAAGTATGTGTGGTTAATGCAGACTTGATTCCTTGTAAAAGGTGTATCTATTTGGTGTTTGGACATCGTACCAACTATTGTTTTGCCAGAAAGGGTAAAACTCATTATTATTTTCAAACGTTGATACTGGCAAAAATCAAAGATCCCGCAGATATGTGGATGTGAGTTAGTTATTGTTGTTGAGTTAGTTGTATACCTTAATGACATACCTGTGTGCAAAGTAAAGACTTATGATGGTATCTGAAATACAAAACACAGTGGTTAACGCATCTAAATTTAATTCGATTGAGGTGCGCCATATGTCAGAGTGCTGAGGCAGTACTTCTAAGATCCATATTCTTAGGTTTTTTTCGATAAAGTCCGTCTTCAGGTGGAACCGTCACAGCACGATTGCTGTATCAAGTAAGAAAAATTCCAAGAAAACAGTCCTTGTATATGTAGTAAGTTCGAGGAGACGAGGTCGGAGTTGAGGCACACTCTGTTTATTAACTCAGTGACAGGCACAATAGTTGAAGGGGTAACGGCCCCTTCACCCGTACTATGGGAAACCCACCCTAGTACTAAGCCCTCTGTCCTGTTCCCCAGTCCTCCTCTAATGGGCTACGGGAGGCTGACTGATCTGGCCCTGGCAAGCACAGATCTCGGCACCAGCTAAGCCGGCCTTGCCCTGACAAGGGCAGAGGTCCGGGAGCTCTTGGGCCGCGCCGCTGGCTTACCCAGCTCGGCCCTGACAAGGGCAGCGAGACAGGGGAGTCCCAGGGCCTAATCTCCGAGTCTTCGATCTTCACTGGTCAGCTTCGTGTCGAACTGCCTCGAGCTCTCTGGCTCCCCGCCTTTTATAGGGATCCCCTCAGAGGGCCGGGGGCGTGGGGGATAACAGATGCGGACGTCGGTGTGACCACCCGTGTGTGTGAGTGCAGACACCTCTGTGTTTGTCGTCTGCCGTTTCTCCCGTAATAACCCCTACATCACCCCCCCCCCCCCTGTACAGCTCGCAGCCGTCCCGGCTGCAACAATCCCTCAACCCCCAAGAACAAAGATTAAACACAGTCAACACGCGTGTGCCTCGTAACAGTAACAATAACAAGAACAAGTGTAACAACAACTGACAGTCCCCTATAAATACCCACCTCCCCAAAATGCAACATATATACAGAACGTGGTTCACCATCCCCACGCACAAAGCAGCATACATACACACACACAAAAAAAATGAGTGAGTTCTGCAGCAACGGAACACGCGCGGAAAGCTACTCATAACAACCGGCGCGTCTTGGCGCATGTCCGTGCAGCGGGCCCGTCACAAAGGGCCGGCTCGGTAGAGTCGGCGGCAGGCGTCGCATTTGCAGGTGCGTGGGAGGCTGGCAGCCGAGAGGGCTTCAGTCCTTGGGCTCCTGAAGACGGGACAGTTAGTAGCGGATCAGAGGCTGACGGCGACCCCGCCCTCCAGGAGTCAGTGGACCCCCCACATGTTCGGCCATTGTCATGAGAGGAAGCGTGCGGAGCAAAGAACGGCTTTAACCGTGAAGGGTGCACAAACCACCGACGCTTTCCCCATTTAATGCGCACACAGTGAGGCCGCATAACCTGCACAATTTCCACGGGGCCCCTCCATGGTCGCAACAACTTAGCCGAGGTGGCCAATGGCACCTGGGGGCAGTGCAGCCACGCTCTGTTGCCCGGGTGCCATTCGTGCGTGTGTGACCGGCGCGATCGCAATCTTTCGTTCTGTTTCTGGCGAGAGTCAGAGTTTTGCATGGCCGCCTGCCGTGCCTCAGCCAACCGAAGGATGTTAAATTTAACATGGTCCGCCAGTTTGGATTTAGCATGAGGCGCGGTAATCGTCAGCTGAGTCGCGACAGGCGGGTCAACCTCGCGGCCATACATTAAAAAAAATGGCGAGAATCCGGTCGCCGCGTGAGGAGCCATCCTGTATGCTGCCAGGACTCCTGGGATCCGTAGATCCCAATCGGTTTGGGACTCAGATACCTGGTGGGATAGCATGGACGTAAGAGTCCTATGCAGGCATTCTACCATCCCATCGTTTGTGGATGGTAAGGCGAGGTACGAATTCTTTTCGTACCCAGAAGGCCACACACCTCGTGTAAAAGGGCACTAGTGAAATTCTTTCCCTGATCGGTCAACAACCATTCCGGAGCGCCCTTGTCGAGGACATAGCCCTGACCAAAAGCTTCCGCAATGGCTGCTGCAGACTGGTTGGTGAGGGGCCAAGCCATAGGCCATCGTGTGAAATATTCCACGCCAACCAGCAGGTACTTATTACCCCTCGGCGTGGAAGGAAACGGTCCCAAAATATCAAGGGCGACAAGCTCATTAACCCGGGTGACCGAAATAGACTGGAGCGGTGGACTGGCTCCCTTCGCTGGCGGCTTCCGTTGTGCACACTGGGTACAGGACTGCAGCAGATCGTCCACGTCCCTTGCCATGCCCGGCCAAAAGTAATTAAGCTGGAGCATGGCAAGTGTTTTGAGGGTACCCAGGTGCAGGAGCCGCTCATGAGCAGCCCATACAGCCCTACCCCTCAACGTGGAAGACACCACCAGCCTGTGACGGCGGATCGTTCCGTCCCAATGCATGAGGAGGCCCTAGCACAACCCCCATGAGTCAACGCCCGACTTCCCCTGACCCGATCCTTCCGCGCGACGCCGTAGCGCCAGGAGGGCCGTATCCTCCATTTGGAGGCGGCCCCACTCCGCACTTGACAAGCCTAGTAGGGAATCTTTCCCTCCCACCGCAATAGGGTCAGCGTCCGAAGGGGTCTCAACTGCGGCCGCAAGAACCCGATCCTGGCCGTCGCTCGCCGATTTGCAACGCCCCGAGCCCAAGAAACAAGTGCAATCAGGAGCGACCGGCAGGCGTGACAGGGCATCGTCATTGGTGTGGCGAATCCCCTTGCGATACGTTGTTTCGAAATCGAATTCCTGAATGATCTCCAGCCATCGAGACAACTGCCCCGATGGCTGGTGAATACGCAGGGCATACTGCAACGCCGTACGGACGGTGAAATGCCGACCGTACAGATATGGCCGGTACTGTTGAATAAAGAAAACAATAGCCAACAGTTCACGGCGGGTGACGCAGTACCACTGCTCGGCCGGAGACAACACTCTACTCCCATAAGCCACAACGCGCTCCACACCGCCCACAACTTGGGAAAGCACGCCCCCAATCCCCGTGTTGCTCGCGTCTGTGTCGAGCACGAAAGGTAAAGAAAAATCGGGGTAACTCAACGGCGGGGCCCCCACCAGGGCGTCACGAAGAGTGTTAAAAGCGGCCTCCTCCTTCGGCCCCCAATGAAACTTGACCCCCTTGGCCGTTAAGGCATGTAATGGCTTAGCGATGGAAGCGAACTCCGCGACAAACCGGCGGTAATATGAAGCGAAACCAATGAAGCTTCTAACTTCCCCCACCGAGGTGGGACTCGGCCAGGAGCTGACACAACGCGTTTTGGCGGGATCGGTTGAGATACCTGACCGGCCGACGATGTGACCCAAATATCTTACAGATTGGCGCAGCAAATGGCACTTTTGGGGTTTAAATTTCAAATTGGCTGCGCGCATTTTGAGAAAGACGGCTCGAAGCCTATCAAGATGTTCCTCGAACGTCTTACTGAACACGATAACGTCGTCCAGGTAAATCAAACACACCTCCCATTGCAAGCCAGCGAGAAGCAATTCCATCAGGCGCTGGAACGTTGCGGGAGCGGAGTGGAGCCCCATAGGTAACCGATTGAATTGGAACAGGCCATGCGGCGTTCGGAAAGCCGTTTTGGGCTTGGATTCGTCGTCCAGGGGTAGTTGCCAAAACGCTGAGAGTAAATCCAAGGTGGAGAAGAATCGTGATCCCGCTAGGGCATCCAGAGACTCGTCCATTCGAGGAAGCGGGTAAGCATCGGCCACTGAGATCTTATTTAACCGCCGAAAATCTACGCAGAACCTTAGGGACCCATCGTGCTTTTTAACCAATACTATGGGTGCACCCCAAGGGCTGGTTGAGGGAGAAATAATGTCAGAAGCCAACATGTCATCTACAGCAGATTTGACATGATCCTTTTCGGCGGGACTTAACCGAAAAGGATTTTGGCGGATAGGAGCGTTGTCACCGGTGTCAATATGGTGGCGCAGCAAATTGGTACATTCGATATCGTATTTATGTTTACTGAAGACGTCGGAAAATTCTCGCAATAGGGTGCGCAATTTAGCACGTTGTGCGTCGGACAGGTCAGGTGACTCAGCACACAGCGCCTCCAGCCAACCCTCGTCAATGTCTGAGGCCAGTCGCGATTGAGAATCGGTGGCCACCTGGCCAATGATCGGCGTTTCCGCAGGTACCGGAACCGCATGTGCGAACACGGTACCCTGCAAAACCACCGCCGTCCGTGTCCCGACATTGAGGACCACGATAAACGGGTCCTCATCCCCTTTAACAATAGTCTGGGCTGTCACCAGATCTGGCCCATTCACCCCGGCCCTAGACGGTCCCAGCATAATGCCCCGGTCAGAGACCCCTTTAGCGAACGGTCGACGCAACCGCAGGGGCACTAGCATCTGTGCCCCCGGGGGTACGCGCACCGTTCGAGCAACGAGCACCTGTACCGTAGCACAGGCAGTATGCAAGGCAGGGGTGGAAGGCAGGAACGTTATACGTCGGCCCGATGGAAGCTCGATGCATCGCTGGTCAATCAAAATTTTGATGGGCAATTTGGCCAAAAAGTCCGTCCCCAACAGGCACGGAATTGCCAGCGAGGAGGAGACGAACACCCGGCCAGATAGTTTAATGTCCCCGATAGAAATTTGCGCTCGAATTTGGCCGATAATACCTAACGAGCCCCCGTTCGCAGCGTAAAACGGTATGTCGACAGGGAGCAACGGGCGACTTTGAACGGGTAGGATATTATAAATCAAATCCCAAATGATAGTCGCCGAAGCTCCCGTATCGACCAGTACCCGTACCTCCACCCCGTCAATGTGCCCAGTAACAACGGACGACCCCGCCGACGCAGCTACAACCTGGTGAGCCAACTCGGACCATTGGCCCGGTTGGAGCGCCCTCCCCGACAAGCCGCGACCCGATGCACCAGCACCCAAACCCCGAGAATCGTGTGTCGGACCATGTGAGAGAAAAGTGGGTGTGCATGCAGGCCGAACATGTGGGGTGCCACGACTTGCCCGAGGATGTTGTGAAGGCTTGTGAAGAGGGCCGTCCGCAGCCCCAGGTCTCGCTCCGCGCTGTCGAGGAGCCCGGCATCCCGACGCCACGTGGCCCCGGAGGCCACAATTGTAGCACACGACGAGCGCTCCAAAAGACTTGGGCTGCTCTCGGTGGCTCGGTACATCCCGAGCCGGTCGCTCGGCAGATCGCCATCCCGCAGAACGGTCTGCAGCGAAGGCCCCCTCAGATTCGGAAGTGGTCGCCGCCACGGTGTGTCTCGCAGCTGCCTTGTTAGCCTTCCTCCGCTGGGAAATGAGATTGGCATGAATGTGCCTCGCAGCCCGCAATGACGACGTGTCCGCATCATCCTGTGCTAGTGTAATGTAGTAACTCGGCGGGAGACGACTTCACGGGTAGCACACTCTTTATTTTACCAAACTCGTTCACAGGTGACTAACACCCACTTAGTATCTCGGGTGACAAACACCCACTTAGCTCAGTGGGCGTTAGTCGCCAGGGTAGCTACTCGGGTGACCAACACCCACTTAGCTACCCTGGCGACTAACGCCCACTGAGCTACTCGGGTGACCAACACCCACTTAGCTACTCGGCGACTAACGCCCACTGAGCTACTCGGGTGACCAACACCCACTTAGCTACTCGGCGACTAACGCCCACTGAGCTACTCGGGTGACCAACACCCACTTAGCTACCCTGGCGACTAACGCCCCCTGAGCTACTCGGGTGACCAACACCCACTTAGCTACCCTGGCGACTAACGCCCACTGAGCTACTCGGGTGACCAACACCCACTTAGCTACTCGGCGACTAACGCCCACTGAGCTACTCTGGACACTCCCTGCCCGGGGTGTCCGTCTTGACTGTGGGTCCCCAGCCCGACCCACGTGGGCGTCGGACCCCAGGTCCCACAGTCTCGCCTCCGAGCCACACAGGGCCCCGGTCCCTACAAGGACGGCGGGACTAGGGGTCTCGGGGCACTAGGTCTTCAACTCCGTCTTCTGGTCTTCAACTGGGTAACTCTCCCCGAGTGCTCTCGCGCGTCCCCCTTTATACCCCACCTGCGGACGTCGCTGCGAGCACCCATCCTATTCGACCAATCACTGGGCGCTGGCTACGATCCTGTTTTCCCACATCTCAGCGTGCCTCACCACCCACGCCGCGCCGCCCCGTCATCTGTCACTCCCGGCGCGCGCGTCCACACCACGCCCACAACGCGTGCCCAACCCCGCACCTCGCGCCGCCCCGTGATCCATCACTGTCACAGTCGGCGCACGTCAACACCACCACTACATCACCCCCTACCACATAGCTCGCAGCCGACCCAGCTGCTATAAAAATATACAAACCCCCCTGTGTGCCCCGTAACACAACACAACAACAAGAACAACAACTAACGTAACAACACAACACAACGCGAACACTACCATCCGCAACCATCAACCAATGCCACCGCGACAACAGAACAATATATACAATCCGGCGAGTGACAATAGCAATGTGTATGCAGAAAGAAAAATAAATGGAAATTTTTTTTTTTTTTTCTCACGACTCGTGCAGCGTCCCATTCTTTCCGAGCGTCCCTACAACGGGACATTACCCCGGCAGAGGGGAACACCGGGCGAGCTCGGTGTCGAAAAAAAAACCGTCTTCATGAAAATTGTTGTGCCCTAGCCCGAGTCCGCCTTGCCGGTCCGTCGTACGGCACCAGACGCGGTTGAACGTCCGGTGGTGCCGGCAGTTCAGGAAGACATTGGCCAGGCATCGAGGACCCGTGCGTGCCGCGGGGTTCAGGTTCCCTAAGGTCAGCAGCCGTCAAGCCCGAGGCACCTGGGGGTGGGTCAGGTGGAGACACGTGAGGATCAGCCTGCAACACCTCCCTCCCCAAGTCGACGGTCACATCACACGCCCGGTCGTTACGGCACAGAACGGGGTCACACGGTGCCGCATAGGGCTTCAGTCGGGAGGGGTGCACGTACCAACGGCGTTTTTCCCATTTAATCTGTATACTCTGGGGTCGTGCAACCCGCACAATTTCCACCGGTCCCCTCCAAGGTCTCAACAATTTGGGGGACGTAGCCAACGGTGCATGTGGACAATGCAGCCAGGCCTTATCGCCTGGTTTCCAATCATGCGTATGCACCCTCCGCCCATGCAATCTCTCGTTCGCGATTTGCCGAGACCGCAAATTCAACCTCGCCGCCTCCCGCGCTTCAGTCAATTTGGCGATATTAAATTTGATGTGGTCTGCCAATTTTGATTTTGCACGTGGCTGGGAAATCCCCAGTTGGACGTCCATGGCCGGATCGGCCTCCCGCCCATACATAAGAAAAAATGGGGAAAACCCCGTCGCCGCATGAGGGGCCATTCGATAGGCCGCGAGTACCCCCGGCACCTGTAAGTCCCAATCAACCTGATCGTCGCAGACCTGTTGGCACAACATAGACGTAATCGTCCTGTTCAGACTCTCAACCATCCCGTCAGTCTGCGGGTGGTAGGGGGAAGTACGCACTTTCTTTGTACCCAACAGGTCGCACACCTCGCGCAACAAAACGCTCGAAAAATTATTTCCTTGATCCGTCAGCAAGCGTTCGGGGGCGCCCTTGTCCAAAACATAACCCTGGACGAAGGCGTCCGCCACCGCTGCAGCCGACTGGTTGGCGAGTGGCCATGCCATGGGCCATCGGGTGAAGTATTCTACGCCAACCAGCAGGAACCTATTTCCCCTCGGTGTAGCAGGAAAGGGCCCCAAGATGTCCAACGCAACCAATTCGTTTGTGCGCGAAACTTGAATGGATTGCAGCGGTGGATTAGCTGCCAATGGTGGCGGTTTTCTTTTGGCGCACCCTACGCATCCCTTAAGAATGTTCGCCACGTCGTTACCCATCCCCGGCCAATAATAGTCTCGCTGGATTAGGGCGAGCGTTTTGTGAAAACCCAGATGCATGAGCCGTTCATGAGCTGCCAGAACGACCCTACCCCGCATAGCAACAGGCACAACGAGCACGTGACGCCGGGACATGTTGTCCCACTTCATCAAAAGGCCCTGTCTGCACACCCAGGAACCGACCCGCGCATCCCCTACCTCGGGAGCGCCAACTTTTCGACGTAGCGTAAGTAGGGAGCTGTCGGACATTTGGAGACGGCCCCACTCAATGAGGGGCAACGACAACAGCGAATCCCTCCCCGTGGGGGCGTCGACTCCCGAGGTGTCGGCGGCGAGCGCAACTCCCGGGGTGTCGGCGACCGGGGGTTTGCACCGCGCCGATCCCAACAAACATGCGCAGTCCGTGCCCGGTGGCAACCGCGACAAGGCGTCCGCATTTGAGTGTCGCAATCCCTTGCGGTAAATCGTCGTGAATTGGTAGTCCTGAAGGACCTCTAACCATCGGGACAATTGGCCCGATGGCTGTGCCACGCGCATAGCGTATTGTAGAGCCGCATGGTCCGTACGGACCGTAAAATGACGGCCGTAAAGATACGGCCTGAATTGCTGTGTAAAAAACACAATCGCTAACAATTCACGACGAGTCACGCAATAGCGTTGTTCGGCGGGGGAAAGAACTCTACTACCGTAGGCGACCACCCGTTCAACCCCCCCGACCACCTGTGAGAGCACCCCCCCGATACCCGTGTTGCTGGCATCTGTGTCAAGCAAAAACGGTTGTGTGAAATCGGGGTAACACAAGGGGGGAGCCTGCACCAAGGCGTCACGAAGGGAGCAGAACGCAGCCTCCTCTTCCGCCCCCCAGTGAAACCGCACACCCTTAGCCGTCAAAGCATGCAGGGGCCTGGCTATGGTGGCAAACTGCTTGACAAACCGACGGTAATAGGAGGCGAAACCAATAAAACTGCGAACCTCCGTGACCGAGGTTGGCGTTGGCCATGAGCTGACGCAGTGCGTCTTAGCAGGGTCTGTCGAGATCCCTGAACGACTCACGATATGGCCCAAATACCTGACCGATTCCCGAAGCAGAAAACATTTAGCCGGTTTAAATTTAAGCTTAGCGGAACGCATCCTGAGGAACACCGCTCTCAGTCGCTGGAGGTGCTCCTCAAAAGTCCGACTGAAGACGATGATATCGTCGAGATAAATCAAACAGGTATCCCATTGGAGGCCCGACAAACCCAATTCCATGAGTCTCTGGAACGTGGCGGGAGCGGAATGTAAGCCCATGGGCAACCGGTTGAATTCAAATAGGCCACCAGGTGTCCGGAAAGCGGTTTTAGGTTTAGATTCGTTATCGAGGGGCAATTGCCAAAATCCGGAAAGCAGATCGAGTGTGGAAAAAAACTGTGCTCCCGCCAAGGCATCCAGCGACTCATCCATTCTGGGGAGCGGATACGCATCCGCCATCGAGATTTTGTTTAAGCGGCAGAAATCGACACAGAACCGCAAAGACCCGTCCTGTTTTTTAACTAGGACAATAGGAGCACCCCACGGACTAGAAGAGGGCGAAATGATGTCGGCCGCCAACATATCATTAACCGCCGACTGCACATGCTCCTTCTCGGCTGGGCTGAGCCGGAAGGGATTCTGTCGAATAGGGGCCGCGTCCCCCGTAGCTATGTGGTGGCGCAACAGGTCTGTGCAGCCGATATCGTACTTATGTCTGCTGAACACGTCAGCAAACTCGAGTAGCAAACCCCTCAATGCTCCCAATTGCACCTTGGACAAGTTAGCAGACCCGGCACACAACGAGTCCAACCACTCTGTCCCCTCATCACTTGGAGGATGCGACTCGACACTGAAATCGGCGTGAGCAGCGAGCTGTTCCTCAACGGGTAGCGGCGCGGCGTGAGCCAGCACCGTTCCCTGCGTAATTATGGCCGGCCGCGACCCCGTATTCAGGACCATTACGAACGGCTCACTGTCCCCTCTCACCATGGTTTGAGCTACCGCCAAGTCGAGGCCACTTTTGGCCCTGTTAGACGGCCCCAACAGTACTCCCTGTGCCCCCGCACCCACCCCGAGTGGTTTCCTCAACCGAAGGGGTACCAACATTTGCGATCCCGGGGGCACCCGTACAGTCTGAGTTACCAGCGCCTGCACCGTCGCACAAACCGTGCGTATTTTGGTAGGGCTCGTCAAGAACTCAACCCGCCGTCCCGATGGAAGCTCAATGCAGGCCTGATCTATGAGAATTTTGATGGGCATTTTGGGCAAAAAGTCCGTACCTAGCAAACAAGGAACGGCCAGCGATGATGATACAAAAACAGGGCCCGCCAATTTGATGTCACCAATGCAAATAGTCGCCCGAATCTGGCCGATGATTCCCAGGGATCCCCCATTCGCCGCATAAAATGGCACGTCCACAGGCAGAAGGGGTCGACTTTGGACGGGAAGAATGTTATAAATAAGGTCCGAAATGATAGTGGCCGACGCACCCGTGTCCACAAGCACCCGGACCTCAACCCCGTCAATAAACCCCGTTACCACGGACGACCCGGCCGACGCAGCCACTATCCTGTGGGCCAATTCGGACCATTCGACTGCTTGCGGGCCGTGTACGGACCCCCCTCACCGAAGTGAACCCCCGGCACCCAGCCGCGGACCCCCCACCGCCAAGCGGTGACCCGAACGTGCCGCGTATGTGCACCGGGCGTGTGAGGTGCCGCGACTTGCCGGGTTTAGTTGGGATGACTTGTGGGCCTGGTCGTCGTCCCGACGTGGTCCCGTGGCGCGCTGACGCGGGGCCCGGCACCCGGCTGCGACGTGACCCCGAAGGCCGCAGTTGTAGCAGACGACGAGGGACGTCGTAGGTTTCGGTTGCTCCAGCTTGCGGGATGAACGTGTGGGTGAACGACCTCCCGTTCTCCACTCCCCCGGACGCGATACAACGAAGGCCTGCTCCCGATCCGCAGCTGGCTGAGGCTCGGCGATCGTGGCGGCCAGTGCCGCGTTCCCCGCCAATTTGCAGACGACCGTCGGCTTGCGCTTGAGGACCTCGTACGCGTGAATACTCGTGGTGATCGCCAGGGAGCAGATATACATTTCGTCCGCCACATTGATGGGGACTCCCAACTCGTGGGCCAACGCCAGCAGCTGCTCCGTCACCATGGCGTCCTTCCCCTCCTTGTCCATGCGGGGAAAAGCTGCGTCCGCCAAGGCGAGCAGCGCCGTGCGATAGGCGAGCGTTGTTTCCCCAACCACCTTCCGCCGATCGTAGAATTGGTGGCGGCAGGTCGAGGGCGGGCCGAACACCTTAGCCATCAGGTGTAACGCGGCCTGGAGCGTTGAGCGAGACGACCTTGGGGCCGATGTGAAGGCTGCAAGCGCGTCGTCGTCGAGCATCGCTGGCAGAGCGCGCAGGGCAGTGGTGTCGGACCACCCCGACATTTCTTGATGTGCGAGGAACCTTCGGTGGAAGGCTCCCCAGTCGCCTCCGTCTGCCTTGAACGCCGACAGCGCGGGCAATCGTTGCTGGAGGACTCGGTCGTCGTCGTCGGAACGATTTTCCCCCGCGCCACTGCGGTTGTACAAAATGTCGGCTCTGTCAGCAGTCGCACCCTGGAGAGCTCCGGCGCGCGCCGATGACGCGGGCCGCGCTGAGTGGAGATCTCCGGCCACGTGGTGTCCCCGCTTCCCGCCAAACAATGGCGGTCCCTCAAAAACGGCGCCAACTTCAAAACTTTTGGCGCGAAGCGCCTTCTGGCGGGAACCCTCCAGCCGCGCCGCCTCCTCCAACCCCGCAGCCGTCCCTCCGCCCGCTGGAACGGAGATCTCCGCCAAAACTGCAGCGGCGGCGAGCAGCAACTCCGCCAGGCGAGAGTGTGCGTCCTGTAGGCTGGTGTCGGAGGCGAGCTGAGCGTCGGCCATCGCCGCGAAGTGCTGCATCGGCGGCAACTCCTCGTCCTCTCCTCCCGAGGTTGGTGTCTCCGGTACGCCGTCGTCTTCCCGATCTCGCTCGTGGGTACGGGTAGTCTTCCTAGTATCCATTCTTCTTGAAGACAGGTTTACTTATGACGCCAGTTGTAATGTAGTAACTCGGCGGGAGACGACTTCACGGGTAGCACACTCTTTATTTCACCAACTTCGGTTCACGGGCGACTAACACCCACTGTAGTATCTCGGGTGACTAACACCCACTTGGTTACTCGGGTGACTAACACCCACTTGGTTACTCGGGTGACTAACACCCACTTAGCTACTCGGGTGACTAACACCCACTTGGTTACTCGGGTGACTAACACCCACTTAGCTACTCGGGTGACTAACACCCACTTGGTTACTCGGGTGACTAACACCCACTTAGCTACTCGGGTGACTAACACCCACTGAGCTACTCGGGTGACCAACACCCACTTAGCTACTCTGGCGACTAACGCCCACTGAGCTACTCGGGTGACCAACACCCACTTAGCTACTCGGGTGACCAACACCCACTTAGCTACTCTGGCGACTAACGCCAACTGAGCCACTCGGGTGACCAACACCCACTTAGCTACTCTGGCGACTAACGCCCACTGAGCTACTCGGGACACACCCTGCCGGGGTGTCCGTCTCGACTGTGGGTCCCCCAGTCCCGACCCACATGGGCGTCGGACCATGGGTCCCCCAGTCTCGCCTCCGAGCCACACAGGGCCCCGGTCCCTACAAGGACGGCGGGACTAGGGGTCTCGGGGCACTACGTCTTCAACTCCGTCTTCGATCTTCAACTGGTTAACAACCCCGAGTGCTCTCGCGCGTCCCCCTTTATACCCCACCCGCGGACGTCGCTGAGAGCACCCATCCTATTTGACCAATCACTGGGCGCTGGCTACGATCCTGTTTTCCCACATCTCAGCGCGCCTCACCACCCACGCCGCGCCGCCCCGTCATCCGTCACTCCGGCGTGCGCGTCCATACCACGCCCACAACGCGTGCCCAACCCCGCACCCCGTGCCGCCCCATGATCCATCACTGTCACAGTCGGCGCGCGTCAAAACCACCACTACACATGCATAAACATACATAAAAATGCAACAAAATACGCATTAACCAACTTACACTCATAATAAATGAGGAATAAAGATACATTTGTCGATCGAGTTGGGAGCTTGGAACGTAACTCCTATTTACATTCTTTATTAATGGAAATTAGTGTTCGATTAACACGATTTCACCTCCCTATAACATTTTCAAGAACGCATCATGGTAATCGGGAGCTGCCTGTACATACGTGCGTTGCTTAGGTTACAATTAGATCAACGTTAACGGCAGCAAAAGGTACTTGCTCAGGTTATGACCAGATAAACACGGTCCTAATAGCGAGTGATCAAAGTCTAGACTCTAGAGCTCAGTCAAGTAAGCAGGAATGTAAAACTATGGAGGTTGAACTTCCTTCACACCATACGTAGCCAACCATGCTAATGATCTCAGGTCTCCAAGACACCTGGTGGGCCTCACCTGGTAAAATAAAAAATATAAAAAAAAATGTGTTTACATGGCCAGGCAAGGTGCAGAGATCGCACACCCCAAAAAAATGGTTTAGGTTAGATCACGTAAATATAAATGTCATTAATCCACCACTACCCTACACAATTAGTCAAGTTCGTCACAAACAAAACGTGCCAATAAATTACGCCATTAGCACACTGGTGTTTTGTAGAGTAAACCCACATTTACAGTTTGAATACTGTGATATTTCAGGCAATTTTCCAGAATCGCACACTTGCAGGATTCAAAATGCCTTGTATAAGAACAAGCAGGGTTGCAGAAGTGGCAATGTTGCAATTCTGAGCTTGACTGGGGATAGGCACTTCGAGGTGTCTCCTGTTCCTGGTACTCTAGTTTAAGGTTGCACTCATTTACACATGTAGTGACTGGGAATGTCACTGTGGTGCTGGGCCTGCGAGGCCACGGCGGGATGTATCCTGTTGTGTGTACACCCCGGACACGTGGTGTAGTACCAGCCCTAGTGGGGGCTTGAGAGCCTTCGGGCAAGGGCGAGAGAGATTGAGAAGGTGGGCGGGGCGAGAGGCGGAGCCAGCCCCATCAAGCTTGAAGAAGCCTCCAGCTTGTGGTCCGGACCGGGATAGCGGAACCGTGTCTAGTTCTGCTGTAGCGTGGTTAGTTGGGTGGTCACCACCCGAGAGTGTGTTGTGTTAATAGCCTGGAGTATGTTGTGCAAATCGTTTAAATAAAACGTGTTGCTCCCTAAGACAACGTCTGCGACTCAGTTGGACTCACTACACACACACACAAAGTGATTGCCACAAATGAACCACAATACCTTGTTGATTTCATCAAGGTGCATAAACCACCATCACGCAAACTCCAGTCATCATCACAGCAGCAGCGTTTTTGGCTATGCAATAAAGATGGTCACCGCATCATGCGCTTTCAGATGCGTTTGTGTGGCCGTCTGGAACACTCTTCCTTCTGATATTAGGAAGCGACTGAAGCAATGCATTGTAAAAATTTTAATGAAACATTTTTTCCTTACAACTGCTTATTGTGTGATTAGCACGGTTGGCTATGTACGGTGCGAAAAAGGTTTAACGTAAATATATACATACTGACACTGTTACCATGTCCTGAGATCGAATCTCAGGCATCTACAGTCACTGGCACTGTCACAGTGCCCTTATTCACTCAATCACCCATCATCAGTCTCATCAGGCTTTGCTTGAATCCAAGCTGGTGAATTTACAAGTTTACAGGCAAGGACCCTCCACTTGAAGAGATGAACAAAACTAAAAACTAAACTTTTTATTTTATCATATAAGGCCCACTGAGCTATATAGCTCTTTGTCAAGAAGCAACCTGGCTATCAGAAATGATAGCTCAACGAAGTTGCCTATTATTCTCGAGGGAAAACCCGGAGGGCCCGGAGAAAAAACCACATGACTCGGGGAGAGATTTGCAAAAATAAACAGGCATTGTCAGCGTCAACCCACCACCTTCTGTATATCAGGTGAGGTCCTTAGCACATTGCCACCGTGGCGAGGAGACTTGTCATCCGCATATCAATTTTATTTATATTTTGGCACCCACTCTGTATATAGTTGTATGTTCTCCCCCTGTTCTGCATGGGTTTCCTCCGTGTTCTTGTGTTCCCCCTCCGAATAGCTAAATACAATACAGTAGAACCTCTGGTCACGACCATAATTCGTTCCATAACTTTGGTCGCAACCCGATTTGGTCGTGACTCGAACCTAATTTCCCCATTGGATTGTATATAAATACGATTAATCCATTCCAGACTCCAACGAACTGTATGTAAATATATTTTTTAAAGATTTTTAAGCACAAAATAGTTAATTATGCCATAGAATTCACAGTGTAATAGTAAACTAAATGTAAAAACATTGAATAACACTGAGAAAACCTTGAACAGAGAAAACTAACATTGCCGCGTCAAGGTTTAAAACAAGATGATTGTTTCGTCTGCTACATCAGTCGGTCGATTCTGAGAGAGAGAATATTCATATGAGCAATTCATGCTCCTATTGAAAGTAAGTTAACAGTAATATTTGGGTACAGTATTGTTTTTGGAAGCATTCAGGGTAATATCGTATGAACGTTTACTTCACCGCATCATCGTATGAATGATTCGAGAAGAGATTAACGGATTCTTATGTTAGCGATTTACGTACTCAATGGCTTGAATGAGGGGGGAGGGGTATGATTACACTTACAAAATAAATATCTTTCTAGGAATTTTATATAACAAAAGTTATATACATAACTGTTACGCTTTGTGTTGTGTGTAAACAAACAATGTAAAAACATTGTAAACAAACAACAGGAAATTTGGCGCTTACAAAAAAAAATGGCGCGGAAGGGGAAATCGGCCGCGGTCGTGTTTGATCGCCACCCGAGTTTGTGTTCATGACCAGATTAAAAAATTTTGTGAATTTTTTGGTCGTAACCCGATTTGGTCGTGGTCAGAAGTGAACGTGACCAGAGGTTCTACTGTAATAAAGATTCCCCCACACCCCCATGTAGCCTTTAACAGACAGTGCTGTTAGCTAGCACCTATGTAGGCCGGCATGGCACATAAGGGGGTGGGGGGTGGACAGCACCACACCGGAACACCTTTGTCTCTCTCGTGGCGATGTTTACACACTGCACCAGGCACTCATTTGAGGCTGAGTGGACCTTGGGGGGGCTCATGACTAGTTCAGTATAATCATCACTGGTGTTGACCGTGAGAGTGGGAATCGAACCAGGGTCGCCGGGTTCATAGCACTCCCCTACAGCAAAAAACACACAGATGCACAAACAGAATGCAACTGCCGTCAGTCAAACATGCTAACGCAGAATTTCCTGGCTAAATCGATAACCCTCACCACCATCATTACAGTCACCCACATCTCATCCTCAACATTACACGCATCCTCTCCAGTCTCTCCTCCACTTCGGTGGAAGGGACAGTTGCAGCGCTCGCTCATTCATTTGGGTGATACATTAGCGAGCCGTTAACGACCTCGCCCGGTATACAAGAAGTCGTGGGTTCTATCCAAACGCTGATGCCCGTATATATGGAGTTTGCATTTCTCTCTCGCCGTCATCATGTAGATTTTCTCTGGGGGCTCCAGTTTTTTTCCCTGCAATACATTTCCACGTGATAAGCCAGATGGTTTGGCTATCATTGATGGCCAGGTTGCTTTCGAAAAAAAGCTAAATAGCTCAGTGGGCCTTACTTTGTAAAACAAAAATAGTTTAATAGTTAAATGTATCCCCACGTGTCCGATGTCTCATCCTCCAGCTTCACGCCACCGCCGCCTTTACTGTCGCTTCTCGGGGACGTTGCATATTCCACCTTCACGCCCGGCCAAGTATCGAAGCTAGGCATTCTTCCTCCTCCTGCTCCTCCGCTCTCCCCGTTTTGTGCCGCGAGATCGGGGGGAGGACATCCCTTGTCGCTTTCGCTTCCCTCGTGCTCCTGCTTCACTATGACTGCCGACAGAGTGGACGAGAAGGGAGGGCTCCAGCCTCTGCATTCCCGTTCATGTGTGGAGCCTCCGAGTCGTTGCTGTTGCTCCGTTGGCCACGTTCCAGAGCCGGCGCTCCCTTCGGCTTGCCGGGTCGCGGTGACCCCCCGGCCACTCCTCCCACGCCTTTTCCTCCCCCCCTTCTTGGCGTGGCGGCTCCGATGGCGGTCGAGGTAGCGCGCGAGCGTGAACGTCTTGCCGCACGCGCTGCACTCGAACGGCCGGTCTGCCGCATGCGTCGCTCGGTGGCTTTTCAGGTAGCGCGCCTGCGCAAATGCCCGGCCGCAGGTGTCGCACTTGAAGGGCCTCTCGGCCGCATGCGTCGCCCGGTGCTTGTCCAGGTGGCCCGACTCGGAGAAAGCCCGGCCACAGGCATTGCACTCATAGGGCTTCTCACCTGTGTGCTTCCTCTCATGGATGCGGAGATTCCAGGCGGTCCCAAAGGCCTTGCCGCATAGGGCGCATGCGAAGGGCCTCTCACCCGTGTGTGTCCTCCGGTGCTTGTCGAGGTGGCCCGATTCGGAGAACGCCTTCCCGCAGGCATCGCACTTGAAGGGCTTCTCGCCCGTATGCTTCCTCTTGTGGTTCTGGAGGTTCCAGGAAGTCGTGAAGGTCTTTCCACAGGAGGCGCACGCGAAGGGCCTTTCGCCTGTGTGCGTCCTCTGGTGGATCGTCATGCTGCCCAGGTGATCTGTGCTGTAGGGACACAGCCCGCACTGGTGCCTCTTGGTGGCGGGCTGCGGTGAGCGACCGCGCTCCATGTGATAGACGCCGCGGAGAGGGGCTTGAGTGGCAGAGGGGGGAATGGGGAGGCTGCGGGCGGAAAAGAGCCACAAAACAGTCACCCCGCTTACTCGCTCACCCAATAACAACAGCTGTTAACCATTAACTGATGGGGTTATGTCACGAAGGCACTTGTGCCAGGCAAGATGCACCCTGAGGCCAAGTGAAGTGATGAAGGCTCGTTGCTGGCAGGTGACAGGATAGATCAAAGTGCCATGGATTGACTGAGATGACTGGCAGATGGACCACCTGTGCTCCCTACTGTGCCAACTTGCCATGTATTAGATGCCCAGCGCTCCGCTCGTTGCTGCGAGCATTGCTCCTCCACCCTCCACTGTTGCTGAAAGGTGAATGCCTTCAATTGCCTAGATGCGTCCTTTACAGAGGCCAATACTGACCATGCAAAGCTCCAAATCCTCCTGTACTATACCTGCCCATCTCTTCTCTCACCCATGCCATGCCCGTTTAGCTCCGGGAAGCTGCTTGGGGAATGCGGTGACTGGGCATGCGGGCTACATGGTCCAGCCAACGAAGCCTTACCTGACGGAGGAGCTCACTGCTGGGACTGTATCAAGATCATTCAAGGATCTGCGAGCTCTTCACACAATCCATTTTTGTAAAGCCAGGTTGGATCATAGGCAAGCCAGCATAAATGTTTTAAACCGGTTCAGATTTTCCTTTAAATGGCTCCACGCTTTGCAAGCATTAAGGGAGGGCATAACTATGGAGCAAAAGCCCAGATAGCTTCCAAAGTGTTATGCAGGTGATGAAAAGATGCTACTTAACTGATTTGGGGGACCTCTGCTGCCAAACCAAAGTTAGTCAAAAGCAAACTACCCAAGGTGCATAGGCACACTATCCTGGCATCGATCAGCCTCCCATTGTATCTGTACCAGATGGAAATTCCTCTGGTACAGCCATAGAAAGATTCTCGAACTACAGTTGATCATCGATTATCCGGCATGCGATTATCTGGGTTAAAATGTTATCCAGTGGTCCCGAGCCAATCCGGCGGAACCGGAAAAAAACGCTCCAAAGGTTGTACCAGTCTGGCGATCGGCACCACGTGTGGGACAAAATAAGTGGCTATGCTTGATTTCAGTGTGAAATATTATATACAGTGCATTATACACCACATACAACTTAAACAATGAAAATACTGCACGTATACAGTGTCCGCGTGCGGTTTATCCGATTTGCAGATTAATCGTGCACCTGATATTTTTACATGAATAAATAACTTGTGGATTTTCCCTTAAGTCCAAATAAAACATCTAAAAACAGTAATACATTGTTCTTCTTGGTTCTTTCGGTAAAGTCACGTAGAAGGGAAGTAATACAATAATAAAAATAAAACATAATAAAACAATTCTCACGACGTTTCGGCCACAACGCAAGCAGCCGTCCTCAGGCGAAGAATGAGAACATTATCAAGCTAGGAGCTTATATAGGTGTAGACCTTAGAGTCGCGGCATCTCTTCAGAAAGGTGAGAGACTCGATTAGCTGAGCCTTCTTATCCCGGAGCTTGTTGAAGGATCTCAAAGTTATGTGGAAACCCTCCCCGTAGAGGCGGTTAAATTTCGATTTAAAGCTTTCGTGACTGCAGGGATTCATCTTCTTGGTTCTTTCGGTAAAGTCACGTAGAAGGGAAGTAATAAAATAATAAAAATAAAACATAATAAAACAATTCTCACGACGTTTCGGCCACAACGCAAGCAGCCGTCCTCAGGCGAAGAATGAGAACATTATCAAGCTAGGAGCTTATATAGGTGTAGACCTTAGAGTCGCGGCATCTCTTCAGAAAGGTGAGAGACTCGATTAGCTGAGCCTTTTTATCCCGGAGCTTGTTGAAGGATCTCAAAGTTATGTGGAAACCCTCCCCGTAGAGGCGGTTAAATTTCGATTTAAAGCTTTCGTGACTGCAGGGATTCATCTTCTTGGTTCTTTCGGTAAAGTCACGTAGAAGGGAAGTAATAAAATAATAAAAATAAAACATAATAAAACAATTCTCACGACGTTTCGGCCACAACGCAAGCAGCCGTCCTCAGGCGAAGAATGAGAACATTATCAAGCTAGGAGCTTATATAGGTGTAGACCTTAGAGTCGCGGCATCTCTTCAGAAAGGTGAGAGACTCGATTAGCTGAGCCTTCTTATCCCGGAGCTTGTTGAAGGATCTCAAAGTTATGTGGAAACCCTCCCCGTAGAGGCGGTTAAATTTCGATTTAAAGCTTTCGTGACTGCAGGGATTCATCTTCTTGGTTCTTTCGGTAAAGTCACGTAGAAGGGAAGTAATAAAATAATAAAAATAAAACATAATAAAACAATTCTCACGACGTTTCGGCCACAACGCAAGCAGCCGTCCTCAGGCGAAGAATGAGAACATTATCAAGCTAGGAGCTTATATAGGTGTAGACCTTAGAGTCGCGGCATCTCTTCAGAAAGGTGAGAGACTCGATTAGCTGAGCCTTCTTATCCCGGAGCTTGTTGAAGGATCTCAAAGTTATGTGGAAACCCTCCCCGTAGAGGCGGTTAAATTTCGATTTAAAGCTTTCGTGACTGCAGGGATTCATCTTCTTGGTTCTTTCGGTAAAGTCACGTAGAAGGGAAGTAATAAAATAATAAAAATAAAACATAATAAAACAATTCTCACGACGTTTCGGCCACAACGCAAGCAGCCGTCCTCAGGCGAAGAATGAGAACATTATCAAGCTAGGAGCTTATATAGGTGTAGACCTTAGAGTCGCGGCATCTCTTCAGAAAGGTGAGAGACTCGATTAGCTGTTGTCGGAAATATTTATTACAAGCGCATAAGCTGACCAAATTTGTGCTCCATTTAATCCGAAATATATGTGATCACCTAACAGTATAGTAGTTGCATATATTTACAACAGTGGGCAGTTTGATATATTTTGATTGGCTTGGCTCTGCTATCCACTTAGGGTGCAGAGTCTTCTGAGCGCAGGAAATTGTTATCACTTTTTCATGGACTTTTCTAATAAAACAAGATCAATACATTCTTTACCAACAATTTTAATTTTGTTCATTAATAAACTAGACTTAAATTAAACATAATGTATACCTATTGTAGTGATTTTTGGTTCAGGGTAAAATTTATATTTTTGGATTATCCGCAATTTTTAATTATCAGCGGCCATCCTCCCCATCATTAACACAGATTATCGAGTCTTCTGGACACATTTTTCATGACTAACTAGAGTAATAAAAAATATATGTTCAAAATTGTAGGAGTCAGATGACATCCCTGTCTCACCAAGGTGAACAGGAAAAGGCTTCGACTCCCAGCCATGCAGCTTTACCCAGTCCTTAATGATTGTGAGCAGAGAGTCAAGGACCTGGAAAGCATAAAGAACAACCCATTGCCAATGGGGAAACCATGAAACGGCACACAAGGGGTTTGGTGTTCAGCACCATACCCGGCCACCTTTGTATCCCCAGTGATATATCCACATCACAACAGGTATGCATTTTTAGCTGAGCCAAACTTGGCAACCCCAGAACTGGTTTAAATATTTGTCACTATTGGCCGCAAGTGGGAATCGAACTCTGGACGTTGGGTTAATAGGGCAGTGCGCTAACCGCTAAACTACAGCTCCCCACCCACCCAACCACCAACCCACCCAACCATCAACCCACCCAACCACCAACCCACCCAACCATCCACCCAACCAACCATGCACCCACACCCCCATCCATTCACCCACTCATACCCCCACTCACTCACCCAAGCACCCCCACACTCAGCAACCCATCCAACTTCTCACTCACCCACCCACCCACAACTACCCACAACTACCCACAACTACCCACTCACACCTTCATTCACCATCTCACCCACACAACAACTGCCATTCGCCACTAAGTGGCTGTGACGTCACCACGACGCTTGTGCCAGGCCATGTGCACCTCGAGGCCACGTGAAGTGTCGAACGCCCGCTGGCAGGAGGTCACGGGCAGACCGAGGTGCCACGGGTCTACTGACTGAGATGACCGAGATGACTGGCTGATGCACCACCTGTGCACCCTACTGTGCCAACTTGCTGTGCTTTAGCCACCCGGCGCTCCACTCGTTGTTTTGAGCGTCGCTCCTCTGCCCTCCGTTGTTGTTGGAGGGCGACTGCCTCCAACTGCCCAGTAGCATCCTTCACGAGCCTCCTCCATTGAGGCTGATCTTGACACCGCTGGTACCAGTCATCGGCAAGTCCACTCAGCTCCACGTCCTTCTGTACCACATCACTCCATCTCTTCTCTAGCCCGTGCCGTGCCCGTTTAGCCCCCTCGATCCGGCCGAACAAAAGCTGTTGAGGCATGCGGTGGCTGGGCATGTGGGTTACATGACCCAGCCAATGCAGCCTTGCCTGCCGGAGGAGCTCACCGATTGGACTTTGCCCAGATCTTTGCAAGATTTTTTGAGCTCTTACACAATCCAGCCTGGTTAAACCCAGGATGGATCATAGGCAGGCCAGCTTAAATGTTTCTAACTGGCGAAGATGCTCCATTAGGGGGGTCCACGTTTCGCAAGCGTAGAGAAGGGAGGGAATAACCGTGGCCGAGAAGACCTTAAGCTTCGTGCAGAGCGACAAATCAGGCAGCTTCCACACAGCGTTATGCAACCGATGAAATTATATTGCCGCTCGACTGATTCGGAGTGAGACCTCCGCTGCCAAACCGGAGCCGGTCATGAGCACGCTGCCCAGGTATGGGAAACTCTCCACTCTCTCTACTACTGCCCCATCACCGATTGGGAGTTGTGGGGGTGGAATGTCCGATGGTACAAAATACCCAGGCAGGTGCTTAGTTTTGGTGGGGCTGATGGTAAGGCCCCACCTCTTAGTGGCACGCTCCAGTCTCAGCAGTAGCATCCCCAACTCCTCCTCTGAATGAGCAGCTATTACCAAATCATCGACATACATAACGTGGTTGACCAATAGAGAGCCATCCCTTGATCGCACCCGGGCATCGATCAGCCTCCCATTATATCTGTACCAAATGGAACTTCCCCCGGTACAGCTTCACGAACTATGTGGTCAAAATAGATGTTAAATAATGTGGGAGCCAGAGGACATCCCTGTCGCACCCCAAGGTGTACAGGAAAAGGCTCTGACTCCCGGCCACGTAGTTTTACCCGGGCCCGCTCACCATCATGAAGTTCCTTAATGATCGTGAGCAGAGGGTCAGGGACTCCGAAAGCACGAAGAACAACCCAGAGCCCAGGCCTACTGATGGTATCATAGGCCTTGACCAGGTCAATAAAGCAGAGATGTAGGTCTTGTTGGAATTCCCTACACCTCTGCTGTAGCAGACGGACAGAAAATATGGCATCTGTGCAGGACCGCCCTTTCCTGAAACGACCCACTCACCCACCCACTCACCCATCCACCTACCCACTCACTCAAACACCCACCCACCCACAAACCCACCCATTCATCCACCAAACCAACCATCCACCCAGTCACTCACCCACCCACTCAGAAACTCACCCACCCACTCACTCACAAACTCACCCACCCATTCATCCACCAACTCAACCATCCACCCAGTCACCCACTCACCCACACAGCCACCCACCCACCCACTCACCCCACCCATTCACCCACCAACCCACCGACCCATCCACTTACCCACCAATCCAACCACTCACCCACCCACCCACTCACCCATCCACTCACCCACCCATCCAGTCACTCACAAACTCACCCACCCATTCATCCACTAACTCAACCATCCACCCAGTCACTCACCCACCCACTCACAAACTCACCCACGCATTCATCCACCAACTCAACCATCCACCCAGTCACTCACCCACTCACTCACCCACTCACCCAAACAGCACATCCACCACCACCCACCCACTCACAAACCCATCCACCCACTCACGCACCCATCCACCGACTCACCCACCCACCCACTCACCCATCCACCCACCCACTCAACCACGCACCCACCCACCCAGTCACTCACAAACTCACCCACCCATTCATCCACTAAATCAACCATCCACCCAGTCACTCACCCACCCACTCACAAACGCACCCACCCATTCATCCACCAACTTAACCATCCACCCAGTCACTCACCCACTCACTCACCCAAACAGCCACTCAGCCACCCACCCACCCAGTCACCCACCGACCCAACGACCCATCCACTTACCCACCAATCCACCCACTCACCCATTCACTCACCCATCCACCTACCTACTCACTCAAACACCCACCCACCCACAAACCCACCCATTCATCCACCAACCCAACCATCCATCCAGTCACTCACCCACCCACTCACAAACTCACCCACCCACCCACTCACTCACAAACTCACCCACCCATTCATCCACCAACTCAACCATCCACCCAGTCACCCACTCACCCACACAGCCACCCACCCACCCACTCACCCCACCCACTCACCCACCAACCCACCGACCCATCCACTTACCCACAAATCCAACCACTCACCCATCCACCAACTCACCCATCCACTCATCCACCCATCCAGTCACTCACAAACTCACCCACCCATTCATTCACTAACTCAACCATCCACCCAGTCACTCACCCACCCACTCACAAACTCACCCACGCATTCATCCACCAACTCAACCATCCACCCAGTCACTCACCCACTCACTCACCCACTCACCCAAACAGCACATCCACCCCCACCCACCCACTCACAAACCCATCCACCCACTCACGCACCCATCCACCGACTCACCCACCCACCCACTCACCCATCCACCCATCCACTCACCCACGCACCCACCCACCCAGTCACTCACAAACTCACCCACCCATCCATCCACTAAATCAACCATCCACCCAGTCACTCACCCACCCACTCACAAACTCACCCCCCCATTCATCCACCAACTCAACCATCCACCCAGTCACTCACCCACTCACTCACCCAAACAGCCACTCAGCCACCCACCCACCCAGTCACCCACCGACCCAACGACCCATCCACTTACCCACCAATCCACCCACTCACCCATTCACACATCCACCCCCACCTGCCCACTAACCCACTCACCCATCCACTCACTCACCCATCCACTAACTGAACCATCCACTCACTCACCCATCCACCCACTCACCCACCCACCCACCCATCCCCCCACCCACTCACCCATCCACCTACCCACCCATTCATCCACCAACTCAACCATCCACCCAATCACTCACTCACCCACTCACCCACTCATCCACTCACCCACACAGCCACTCAGCCACCCACCGACCCACTCACCGACCCATCCACTTACCCACCAATCCACCCACTCACCTAATCACCCATCTACCCACTCACCCACTCACTCACCCACACAGCCACTCAGCCACCCACCTACCCACTCACCGACCCATCCACTTACCCACCAATCCACCCACCCAGTCACTCACAAACTCACCCACCCATTCATCCACCAACTCAACCATCCACCCAGTCACTCACCCAGTCACTCACTCACCCACTCACCCAAACAGCCACTCAGCCACTCACCCACCCAGACACTCACCCACCCACTCACCCACCCAGTCACCCACCCACCCACCGACCCATCCACTTACCCACCAATCCACCCACTCACCAATCCACCCACTCACCCACTCACCCATCCACTCACTCACCCATTCACTCATTCACTCACAAACTCACCCACCCATCCATCCACTAACTCAACCATCCATCTAGTCACTCACTCACCCACTCACTCACCCACCCACTAATACACCCATTCACCCAGTCACTCACCCATCCACCTAGTCACTCACCCATCCACCCAGTCACTCACCCACTCACAAACTCAGCCACCCATCCATCCAATAACTCAACCATCCACCCAATCACTCACCCACCCACTCACGCACCCACCCAACCACTCACTCAAAAACAGACAAAGATCCACCGTATAGCCTTAACAGACTGTAGAAGCAAGTGCTGTTAGCGAGCACCTATGAAGGCCGGAACGGTGCACGAGGGAGTGGGTGACCAGGATCACACCCGACCACCTTTGTCTCCAAAGTGGCGATGTTTGCACACCACACCAGATACTCATTTAAGGCTAAGTCGAACTTGGGGAGGCCCAGGACCGGTTCAGATGATCGTCACTGGTCTTGGCCATGAGCGGAAATCGAACCCGGGTCGCCAGGTTCATAGCGCATCGCGCTAACCACTACACGACCGCTCCCAACTAACCCACCCACTCACCCATAAACCAACTTACTCACTCACCCATCCACGCCCACTCACTCACCCACCCGTTCACTCACCAATCCACCCACTCACTCACCCACCCACCCACTCACTAACCCATCCATCCACCCACTCACCCACTCACCCACCCACCGACCCACCCACTCACCCACTCACCCACCCACCCAGTCACTCACAAACTCACCCACCCATTCATCCACCAACTCAACCATCCACCCAGTCACCCAGTCACCCACTCACCCACTCACCCAAACAGCCACTCAGCCACCCACTCAGCCACTCACCCACCCAGACACTCACCCACCCACCGACCCATCCACTTACCCACCAATCCACCCACTCACCCATCCACCTGTTGTATACTAACCCTTCTTCCAAAATTGATATATAATGAATGAAAACACACCAAAGCGCAGCAAACTGCAAAACACCAGGTGTTGTTAGGTAATGAACTGGAGGAGGGCTAGGATGGCAGAATTTGCAACCTTGCTTCAAGGAAAGATAAGGCCTGATGAACGGGCACATGTCACCCGTGCAGGCGGCAGAGACAGTGGGAGAGTCAGCCAGACATAGTTAAGGAAAAAAGCCCAACCATCCTGCATGGTTTTAAAGTAACGTCAAAATTCGAAATTCAACAACAGGGTAGGCTAAATTATCGATCCTCGCGCTCGCTCAAATTGGAGACCAGGCTGCGAGCTACATCAATGAACCATTGCCCATTTGCTAATCCAATACTGAATGTTAATATTACTGAAGTCAAAACAAATTCTATGACCTCAGCACATGGGCGAATAATAGGGCAGTGTCAACTCAAAGGCAATGGAAGGGAACAGAGGCGCCTTTGTCTAAATCACAACCACAGAAAGCCAGGAATCATCACTGATTGTGTGTTTAGGGATTCCGAGCTAATTGGAACACGTGCACACAGGGAGGAGGTAGAAATACGCCTTGTCCTCCTGCAGCTGAGGGAGCTGATTAAGAATAACACTCCCAGAGCAGAAGGTTGGATGACCACAGTGAGACGAGAATAAGAGTATTGTGTATCTCTCAAGGATGCAGACTCAGCTGAACAACAAGGCTGCGGGGGTCACCAGAAGTTCGCGTTCGCCTAGTTAAGACAAAAAGCTCAATTATTCTGTATTGCTATTAAAGTAACGTTAAAGTCGGAATTTAACAACAGGGTAGGCTAAAGTTATTGATATGAAATGTTATTTCCATACTTTAATACTTTATACAACTCGACCCGAAGCATATGCGGGATGAATCACCACCAGGTCGAATATAAAATACATAATAAAAGAGCGATGTTAAACCCAGGGTTGGAGAGAAAGGGAGATCCCGGCCGTCTTTGTATCCCCGCAGCGCGGGATAGGAGTGTGTATACGCTCGGGGGAACACCTCCACTTGAGTCAAGCACCACGATGGGAAACGACAGACCTTAGGTTACATACAGAATCATAGCTGTGAAATGGTAAGGGACAAATGTTAACTTAAAACTTTTTAACCATTTCGTTGTGCGTCGGTGAGGGTCGGAGGGAGTGTTGCCCCTCCCTCCAGGTGGTGCAACAAGGACAAAGACGCCTATAAGACGATTTGTAACGTCTGTGTTTTGGTTCATGAAGAAGGCCAGACAAGAGATAATATCGCACCCAGACAGAGAGACGACTTATGCACACAAGGACATACGGACGTACGGACACACACATGGACACACCTACCTACGGACAGATCCTGACACAGCAAAAATCGAAAGAAACCCCGCCTTGTGGGCAGGATCCAAAAGGGATTTTTCGGCATAAAAGAAAGGACCCTGAGCATTGGAAACCAGCTCGACCGGGAGAGTTGACTCAGGAGCGAGCTGCGACCAGCGGGTCGGCTCGACTCATCTTCAGCTCGACCGGGAGGGTCGACTCAGGAGCGAGCTGCGACCAGCGGGTCGGCTCGACTCATCTCCAGCTCGACCGGGAGGGTCGACTCAGGAGCGAGCTGCGACCAGCGGGTCGGCTCGACTCATCTTCAGCTCGACCGGGAGGGTCGACTCAGGAGCGAGCTGCGACCAGCGGGTCGGCTCGACTCATCTCCAGCTCGACCGGGAGGGTCGACTCAGGAGCGAGCTGCGACCAGCGGGTCGGCTCGACTCTTCAGCTCGTCTGGGACTCAGCCGAGTTCGATCGGCTCACCGGAGCCGGCTCTCGGGGCTCGACTCAAGCGGCTCCCCATCTCCTCTGCAGGCGGGCAAGACCCGCTTGACAGCTCAACTCGGCCTGCGTGGGTCAACCTCTGCCGAGTCGGAGGTCTCTGCTGCCGCCGGAGTGGTGAGAATCGCGGTTTGGCGACGAGGCTCCGTGCTCACCCTGGTCGACGACCCAACACTGCACGCTGCGAGCGAGCTGTGGGCGCCACCTACCGACCGGGTTCCGAACTGCGACAGCGTATCAACGAGCATCCGAACCAGTTCACCACGGTGACAGGGGAGCGACTGATACGTATGACGCGCACCGCCCCCTCACCACACGACCACCAGGCGTCTGTTTGACATAAAGAACCGACTCCGAACACTGACTATTCAAGACAACTCTTACCACTCAAACACACTCGAACCCATAAGCCATCCGTGGCTGTGAAGGCATCACAACGAGACCGAGTGATGGCCATCCGTCGTTTCTAAGTGTATTCGTAATTTTTATCTTTAATATTTAGTAGGCTGTACTCTTAATCTCATAAATTCCCAACAGATCCATCAACACGAATTGATTCTTGGCACCTCCTTCCGCCGAGCCACGCTCACGTGGGGAGTGGTGGCCCACCAGATCCTTATCAGGTGATCTGGTCCCCAATTAGTAAACTTGGTATAAGATAACGATCTTCGGAAAAGGAGCACCGTCGCAGGCCCTTACTCCGAGCCATTCTGTTGTCAGATAACCTGCCGATGTATCTGTTGAGATTGGTGCCTTTAAGAATAATAACTGTTTTTGATTGTGTTTTTTTTTTATCGCCGTATAATCTTTCAAGTATCTTTCAGTCATAATCGCCGCACGTACTCGCATCCTCTACAGAATATTCAACTGTCCCGTGACCCAAGGTGCTAACGTGATAAGGGTTGCGTATGATCAATAAGGAGTGCGGTACTGCGTGAACAATATTGAGTATAATCATTCATTAACGTTAAGGTTTTTCTTAGCATAGTATTTGCATATTTTAACGACTCTCTCTCTCACTAACAACCATCACGTTATGCGGGATCCATGTGCCGTTGTCAAAGTGAAATCAGACAATCGTTGATGATACTGTATTGATGCCGTGTTGACGTTCCGGGATTGAGAGTTCGCATACTATATCATAGTTGAGGTGGAATTAGTAATAAATTGATTAATACAGAAGTGGTTGTGTGATTCTTTCCTGAAATCTATGCATAAGATCTGCTTCTGCGTTGAGATCTGAACTTGGTGACCTTAATAAACACACTAATACATACTCAGTAAATGTTAAAGCGATAACGGGGTGAACCGGGGACCTAAAATATAACCACGAATACCCACTCTGGGAATGTTAAAGCGAGAATGAGACGAACCTAGACAACGATGCCGAGTTAATCTAAGTTAATCTTGCATACTTACACCACACCTGCATAACTGCATACGATTAATTGCCTTATTCCGATCGATAACCCACCCTCGTCACCGAGGCGGGGTCTGGTTATCATAACGACTTGCATTATCATAATTACACCCACTCGCATAATTACTACGATTACCTCTCGAATTGGCATAATTAAATGTGCATAATTACATAAATTAACATATTTCCGGATAATTACACATTTGGCCAAATTTCATTTGATTATTATTATTTTCACTGAATATTCATAACCCACATATACAACATAATAATTTCACCCACGCACGCATACAACATAACAAATTTTGATAACCAACATATACAACACACCCCCACCCGCCCACTAACCCACTCACCAATCCACCCACTCACCCATCCACTCACTCACCCATCTACTTACTCACCCATCCACCCACCCACTCATCCATTCACTCTTTCACTCACAAACTCACCCACCCATCCATCCACTAACTCACCCATCCATCTCGTCACTCACTCACCCACTCACTCACCCACCCACTAATACACCCATTCACCCAGTCACTCACCCATCCACCCAGTCACTCACCCACTCACAAACTCAGCCAACCATCCATCCACTAACTCAACCATCCACCCAATCACTCACTCACTCACCCACTCACCCACTCATCCACTCACCGACACAGCCACTCAGCCACCCACCTATCCACTCACCGACCCATCCACTTACCCACCAATCCACCCACCCAGTCACTCACAAACTCACCCACCCATTCATCCACTAACTCAACCATCCACCCAGTCACTCACCCAGTCACTCACTCACCCAAACAGCCACTCAACCACTCACCCACCCAGACACTCACCCACCCAGTCACCCACCCACCCAGTCACCCACCCACCGACCCATCCACTTACCCACCAATCCACCCACTCACCCATCCACCCCCACCCGCCCACTCACCCACTCACCAATCCACTCACCCACTCACCCATCCACTCACTCACTCATCCACCCACTCACCCATTCACTCATTCACTCACAAACTCACCCACCCATCCATCCACTAACTCAACAATCCATCTAG
This sequence comes from Lampetra fluviatilis, assembly GCF_964198595.1. Taxonomy (NCBI): domain Eukaryota; kingdom Metazoa; phylum Chordata; class Hyperoartia; order Petromyzontiformes; family Petromyzontidae; genus Lampetra; species Lampetra fluviatilis. The sequence goes on along the minus strand of NC_136348.1, from coordinate 92,699 downwards.
TCACTCACTCACCCACTCACCCACCCACTAATACACCCATTCACCCAGTCACTCACTCATCCACCTAGTCACTCACCCATCCACCCAGTCACTCACCCACTCACAAACTCAGCCAACCATCCATCCACTAACTCAACCATCCACTCAATCACTCACCCACCCACTCACGCACCCACCCAACCACTCACTCAAAAAAAGACAAAGATCCACCGTATAGCCTTAACAGACTGTAGGAGCAAGTGCTGTTAGTGAGCACCTATAAAGGCCGGAACGGTACACGAGGGAGTGGGTGCCCAGGATCACGCCCGACCACCTTTGTCTCCCCAGTGGCGATGTTTGCACACCACACCAGATACTAATTTAAGGCTAAGTCGACCTTGGGGAGGCCCACGACCGGTTCAGATGATCGTCACTGGTCTTGGCCATGAGCAGAAATCGAACCCGGGTCGCCAGGTTCATAGAGCATCGCGCTAACCGCTACACGACCGCTCCCAACTAACCCACCCACTCACCCAGTGACCCACTCACCCACCCACTCACCCACTTACTCACCCACCCACGTAAAGCCGACACGCGGTGTTTTGTGACCAACACCACACCAGACCGCCGTTGTCTCCCCGGTAGCGATGTTTACGACACACCGAACACGCTACTTATTTAAGGCTAAGTCGACTGAGGGGAGCCCCAGGGCCGGTTAAGTTAATCGTCACTCGTGTTGGTGGTCGTGAGCGGGAGTCAAACTCAGGTCGTTGGGTTCGTAACGCACCACGCTCATGACTGCGCCACCAAATGCACTCACCCACTCGCTCACCTGTCCACTCACCCAAGACACCACACAGCATGAACAAGCTGGTGGTGCAAGTGCTGATAGCGAGCATCTATGACGGCCGGAACCGTGGCACACGGAGGGGTGGGTTGCCAGCACCACGCCTGGCCGCCTTTGTCTCCCTAGTGACTCCGTCTACACATCGCACCAGACAATCGTCACCGGTGGTAGCCGTGAGCGGGACTCGAACTCGGGTCGCCGGGTTCATAGCGCAGCGCGCAAGACGCCACTCTCCTCCTCCACACCCCCTCACCCGCTCTCCCACCCGCCCCCTCACCCCCTCACCCGCTCACTCACCCGCCCCCTCACTCACCCGTCCCCTCACTCACCCGCCCCCTCACTCACACGCCCCCTCACTCACCCGTCCCCTCACTCACACGCCCCCTCACTCACACGCTCACTCACCCGCCCCCTCACCCCCTCACCTGCTCGCTCACCCGCCCGCTCACCCGCCCGCCCCCTCGCCCACCCGCCCGCCCACCCCCTCGCCTCCTCACCCGCCCCCTCACTCACCCGCCCCCTCACTCACCCGCCCCCTCACTCACCCGCCCCCTCACTCACCCGCCCCCTCACTCACCCGCCCCCTCACTCACCCGCCCCCTCACTCACCCGCCCCCTCACTCACCCGCCCCCTCACTCACCCGCCCCCTCACTCACCCGCCCCCTCACTCACCCGCCCCCTCACTCACCCGCCCCCTCACTCACCCGCCCCCTCACTCACCCGCCCCCTCACTCACCCGCCCCCTCACTCACCCGCCCCCTCACTCACCCGCCCCCTCACTCACCCGCCCCCTCACTCACCCGCCCCCTCACTCACCCGCCCCCTCACTCACCCGCCCCCTCACTCACCCGCCCCCTCACTCACCCGCCCCCTCACTCACCCGCCCCCTCACTCACCCGCCCCCTCACTCACCCGCCCCCTCACTCACCCGCCCCCTCACTCACCCGCCCCCTCACTCACCCGCCCCCTCACTCACCCGCCCCCTCACTCACCCGCCCCCTCACTCACCCGCCCCCTCACTCACCCGCCCCCTCACTCACCCGCCCCCTCACTCACCCGCCCCCTCACTCACCCGCCCCCTCACTCACCCGCCCCCTCACTCACCCGCCCCCTCACTCACCCGCCCCCTCACTCACCCGCCCCCTCACTCACCCGCCCCCTCACTCACCCGCCCCCTCACTCACCCGCCCCCTCACTCACCCGCCCCCTCACTCACCCGCCCCCTCACTCACCCGCCCCCTCACTCACCCGCCCCCTCACCTGCTCGCTCACCCGCCCGCCCCCTCGCCCACCCCCTCGCCCACCCCCTCGCCCACCCCCTCGCCCACCCCCTCGCCCACCCCCTCGCCCACCCCCTCGCCTCCTCACCCGCTCACCCGCCCCCTCACCCCCTCACTCACCCGCCCCCTCACCCACTCACTCACCCGCCCCCTCACTCAGCCGCTCACGGGCCCCCTCACTCACCCGCTCACCGCTCACTTCTGACTTCCGCTTCCTGTGACGTTCGGCCCGCGAATAAACAGTCGGTGACGCGCTACAATTAACATAATTATTTAATTTAGCCTGCGAAAATTTACATAATATATGTTTGTGACGTCATGCTGATTAAAAATAAACGACGACGTTCGCCACTCAGAACCAATAATCTTTAGACTGCGGGAGGAATCCGATGAGCTAGGAAGCTCTATTTTGACAGATGTTCAGTATGGGCACGGGGTCAGCAGGTTACAACGGCAACACAATATTACTGGACATATGTGAACAAGAGCTTTATAGCTCATCGTATTCCTCCAGTATAAAGATGCGTTAATTAATATTTTACTTATATTGGACATCTGTAAAAAAATTTGCTTTATAGCTCATCAGAGTCCTCCAGTCTAAATATTCTGATTATAAAGACGCAATAGGAGTGCACTACATGTAAGTAAATAATACGTTCATTATATAAGTCCGACAGACAACAGGTACCATGGGTTCTAGATTTGAAGCTTTCGTGACTGCAAGGATTTATATTCTTAGGTTTTTTCGGTAAAGTCACGTAGGTAAAACATCAAAATTAATGAAAATAAAATAAAACAAAAATCACGACGTTTCGGAGGCAACACAAGTCTCCGTCATCAGGTGGGACCGTCACAGCCGAATTAGCTGCATCAAGTGAGGCAATGATTCAAGATGTAATCCCTTATAAGCAAGTTGAAGGGGGGAGGAGAGGGGGGGGGGCTCATCAGAATGTGGTAGCCAATGAATGGAAACGTATCGGGAGGGAGGGGGCGGGGCTCAAAGACAGCACAGAGTGCTCAACACATTGGGCAGAGAGGGGGAGGGGAGGCCTGATACACATGAAAGACAAAAGAACGAAAATGCCCATGTTTATACCAATGCTGGCTGAACAATGAAGAGAGTACTGTTAAAAAATAACTGGGAATGTTAACACTCGGTAAAGTAAAGTAAAATAGTGCCTGTCAGATAAGATGGTCCAAAAAAGTGTAATTAAGTCTTTTTTGCGTGGTTGATAACATCTTTCCAATGATTACTAAGTTTGTACCCATCATCACGGTTGAAATTATGTCTGTGTTTGTATATTTGTATGGCTTCGTGTACAAACCTTTGATGGTAGCCGGGAGGTTTGCAGAGAACCTTGGTCTCGGAAAAGACAATTTCATGAGAGCCCACCGAGTTGTAGCAATGATCGGCAACGGCAGAAGAATCAGGTCTGCCGTGTTTCAGATCTGCCTTGTGCTCGCGGACACGATCAGAAACATGACGTTTCGTTTCTCCAATGTAGCAATCACCACAAATGCAACTCAATTTGTAGACTCCAGGATACTGTAAGTCAGGAACGACATCCTTCACAGATGGAATCAGATCACGGATTTTATGCACTGTACTGAATCGGACTTGGATCTTATGTTTGTTTAGAATTTTGGAGATCTTTTTGGTCACGCCTGCTATGTATGGTAACGTGATGGTTTTGGTCGGAGTTTCATGTGGCTGTTTCTGTGTGGTGGGAGAGACAGCTTGGCGGATAGTACGGTCAGAGTATCCGTTCATCCTGAGGGCCCGATGTACATGTCTTAATTCACCGGTCAGGTGGTGTTTGTCAGAAATGCCATGGGCTCTGTGGTATAGCGTTTTGATGAGAGAATTCTTTTGAGATGGGTGGTGGTGGGAATCCGGTTTCAAGTAGGAATCTGTGTGGGTGGCTTTCCTGTAGACAGAATGTCCCAAGGATCCGTCAGGCCTCCTCTCAAACAGAATATCGAAGAATGGTAGTTTACCGTCTTTCTCCACTTCCATGGTGAATCTGATGGATGGGTGTCTAGAATTGATGTGGTCCAAGAAGTGGTTCAATGCTGGGAGGCCATGTGGCCAGATGATGAAAGTGTCATCCACATACCTCTTCCCTTTGGAAGAGGTATGTGGATGACACTTTCGTCATGATGAAAGTGTCATCCACATACCTCTTCCCTTTGGAAGAGGTATGTGGATGACACTTTCGTCATCTGGCCACATGGCCGGCCTACTCTAGACCAATTTCTCGACCACATCAATTCTATACACCCAGCCATCAGATTCACCATGGAAGTCGAAAAAGATGGCAAGCTATCCTTTTTGGATGTCCTAATCAAAAGGAGACCTGATGGTTCAATGAGTCACTCTGTCTACAGGAAAGCCACCCATACGGATGCTTACCTAAAACTGGATTCCCACCACCACCCATCCCAGAAGAATTCCCTAATCAAGACTCTATATCATAGAGCCCAATGCATCTCCGACCAGGAACACATTGCCAGTGAACTCAAACACGTACGCCAAGCTCTTAAGGCTAATGGTTACTCCGACTACACAATCCGCAAAGCCATCACTCCAACCATCAAGAAGGATCCGGTTGAGGAGCCTATCAAGACCATCACCTTACCCTACATTGCTGGGGTCACAAAAAAGATCTCCAAAATCCTGATTAAACACAAGATCCAAGTCCGATTCAACACAGTACATAAAATCCGTGATCTGGTACCGTCTGTAAAAGATGTGGTTCCAGACATACAGTACCCTGGCGTCTACAAACTAAGTTGCCTCTGTGGTAGCAGTTACATTGGGGAAACCAAACGACATGTCTCGGACCGCATCCGTGAACACAAAGCAGACCTGAAACACGGTAGGACAAACACCTCAGCCGTGGCAGATCACTGTTACAACTCAGTGGGCTCACATGACATTGACTTCTCCAAGACAGAGGTTCTCTGCAAGCCATCTGGCTATCATGAGAGATTCGTTCATGAGGCGATCCACATATACAAACACAGAGACAATTTTAACCGAGAAGATGGATTCTGGCTTAGCAATCATTGGAAGGACGTAATAAACCATTTCGGATCTTAACTGATTGTGTTCACGTTTACGGTGACTTTCAGACCGCGTTCCACTCACTGGCATTGTATTCTCCGCAGGGAATGGATTCTTTGCTCCGCTGCAAGTTTCCCCCCCACGACTCACCCATTGACACGACGGTCAATGGTACAGCGTATAATAACAAATAGTATAACAATTATATGCTTAATACAATGTACAAAGTAATATATAGTATCGTAATTGTATAGTAAACATATAGCAGTGTGATACACATTAGGGTGAGTAGAATAATACATAGTGTTATATTAAAATGTATAAGGTATAGGGTGGTTTATAGCAATACATTATATAATTTAATGTTGGGTTTATCTATGGCAGTATATAGTACGGTGTATGCTCGTGTGATGTAAGAGAATAAAGTTTAGATGGAAGCATATTATATAATTTTTACAACGTAGAATTGTAATGTATTACTTGCTGTTAGTAACTCAGCTTATTGTAGAGTATAGTAAGTATACTGATGGTGCTATGCAGTTTATACTTTAGTTTTTTATGTAGTTTATACTTTAGTTTTCTACGTTGTTGTTTAGTAACTGCAGCTACATACTATTAACATTCTTTTCCTTTGTTAATGCTACTGCACCCCCCCCCCCTTGGTGCTGTTGATCCTGCATAATGCATGGGCATAATATGACTATGAAACCCCCCCCCCACCCACCTCCTACGCATTTTCCATGAATATGCTAAATTCCTCTTCATATGCACATTCTTTTTGCTAAGGCGCTCTTGCACCTCCAACGCAGCATATATATATAAGCTCCTAGCTTGGTAGTGTCTCATTCTTCACCTGAAGACGGCTGCTTGCGTTGTAGCCGAAACGTCATGAGAATTATTTTATTTTATTATGTTTTATTTTTATTATTTTATTACTTCCCTTCTACGTGACTTTACCGAAAGAACCAAGAAGATGGATCCCTGCAGTCACGATAGCTTTAAATCGAAATTTAAGTAGTAGTGGGTCTGTGTGTGTAACACTGAGTAGTAGTAGTGGGTCTGTGTGTGTAACACTGAGTAGTAGTAGTGGGTCTGTGTGTGTAACACTGAGTAGTAGTAGTGGGTCTGTGTGTGTAACACTGAGTAGTAGTAGTGGCTCTGTGTGTGTAACACTGCGTAGTAGTAGTAGTGGGTCTGTGTGTGTAACACTGAGTAGTAGTAGTGGGTCTGTGTGTGTAACACTGAGTTGTAGTAGTGGGTCTGTGTGTGTAACACTGAGTAGTAGTAGTGGGTCTGTGTGTGTAACACTGAGTAGTAGTGGGTATGTGTGTGTAACACTGAGTAGTAGTAGTGGGTCTGTGTGTGCAACACTGAGTTGTAGTAGTGGGTATGTGTGTGTAACACTGAGTAGTAGTAGTGGGTCTGTGTGTGTAACACTGCGTAGTAGTAGTGGGTCTGTGTGTGTAACACTAAGTAGTAGTAGTGGGTCTGTGTGTAACACTGAGTAGTAGTAGTGGGTCTGTGTGTGTAACACTGAGTAGTAGTAGTGGGTCTGTGTGTGTAACACTGAGTAGTAGTAGTGGATCTGTGTATGTAACACTGAATAGTAGTAGTGGGTCTGTGTGTGTAACACTGAGTAGTAGTAGTGGGTCTGTGTGTGTAACACTGAGTAGTAGTAGTGGGTCTGTGTGTGTAACACTGAGGAGTAGTAGTAGTGGGTCTGAGTATGCAACACTGAGTAGTAGTGGGTCTGTGTGTGTAACACTGAGTAGTAGTAGTAGTGGGTCTGTGTGTGTAACACTGAGTAGTAGTAGTGGGTCTGTGTGTGTAACACTGAGTAGTAGCAGTGGGTCTGTGTGTGTAATAGTGAGTAGTAGTGGGTCTGTGTGTGTAACACTGAGTAGTAGTAGTGGGTCTGTGTGTGTAACACTGAGTAGTAGTAGTGGGTCTGTGTGTGTAACACTGAGTAGTAGTAGTGGGTCTGTGTGTGTAACACTGAGTAGTAGTAGTGGCTCTGTGTGTGTAACACTGCGTAGTAGTAGTAGTGGGTCTGTGTGTGTAACACTGAGTAGTAGTAGTGGGTATGTGTGTGTAACACTGAGTAGTAGTAGTGGGTCTGTGTGTGTAACACTGCGTAGTAGTAGTGGGTCTGTGTGTAACACTGAGTAGTAGTAGTGGGTATGTGTGTGTAACACTGAGTAGTAGTAGTGGGTCTGTGTGTGTAACACTGCGTAGTAGTAGTGGGTCTGTGTGTGTAGCACTAAGTAGTAGTAGTGGGTCTGTGTGTAACACTGAGTAGTAGTAGTGGGTCTGTGTGTGTAACACTGAGTAGTAGTAGTGGGTCTGTGTGTGTAACACTGAGTAGTAGTAGTGGATCTGTGTATGTAACACTGAATAGTAGTAGTGGGTCTGTGTGTGTAACACTGAGTAGTAGTAGTGGGTCTGTGTGTGTAACACTGAATAGTAGTAGTGGGTCTGTGTGTGTAACACTGAGGAGTAGTAGTAGTGGGTCTGAGTATGCAACACTGAGTAGTAGTGGGTCTGTGTGTGTAACACTGAGTAGTAGTAGTAGTGGGTCTGAGTATGCAACACTGAGTAGTAGTGGGTCTGTGTGTGTAACACTGAGGAGTAGTAGTAGTGGGTCTGAGTACGCAACACTGAGTAGTAGTGGGTCTGTGTGTGTAACACTGAGTAGTAGTAGTGGGTCTGTGTGTGTAACACTGAGTAGTAGCAGTGGGTCTGTGTGTGTAATAGTGAGTAGTAGTGGGTATGTGTGTGTAACACTGAGTAGTCGTGGGTCTCTGTGTGAAACACTGAGCAGTAGTAGTGGGTCTGTGTGTGTAACACTGAGTAGTAGTAGTGGGTATGTGTGTGTAACACTGAGTAGTAGTAGTGGGTCTGTGTGTAAAACACTGAGCAGTAGTAGTGGGTCTGTGTGCGTAACACTGAGTAGTAGTAGTGGGTCTGTGTGTGTAACACTGCGTAGTAGTAGTGGGTTTGTGTATGTAACACTGAGTAGTAGTAGTGGGTCTGTGTGCGTAACACTGAGTAGTAGTAGTGGGTTTGTGTATGTAACACTGAGTAGTAGTAGTGGGTCTATGTATGTAACACTGAGTAGTAGTAGTGGGTTTGTGTATGTAACACTGAGTAGTAGTAGTGGGTCTGTGTGTGTAACACTGAGTAGTAGTAGTGGGTTTGTGTATGTAACACTGAGTAGTAGTAGTGGGTCTGTGTATGTAACACTGAGTAGTAGTAGTGGGTTTGTGTATGTAACACTGAGTAGTAGTAGTGGGTCTGTGTGTGTAACACTGAGTAGTAGTAGTGGGTTTGTGTATGTAACACTGAGTAGTAGTAGTGGGTCTATGTATGTAACACTGAGTAGTAGTAGTGGGTCTGTGTGTGTAACACTGAGTAGTAGTAGTGGGTCTGTGTGTGTAACACTGAGTAGTAGTAGTGGGTCTGTGTGTGTAACACTGAGTAGTAGTAGTGGGTCTGTGTGTGTAACACTGAGTAGTAGTAGTGGCTCTGTGTGTGTAACACTGCGTAGTAGTAGTAGTGGGTCTGTGTGTGTAACACTGAGTAGTAGTAGTGGGTCTGTGTGTGCAACACTGAGTAGTAGTAGTGGGTATGTGTGTGTAACACTGAGTAGTAGTAGTGGGTCTGTGTGTGTAACACTGCGTAGTAGTAGTGGGTCTGTGTGTGTAACACTAAGTAGTAGTAGTGGGTCTGTGTGTAACACTGAGTAGTAGTAGTGGGTCTGTGTGTGTAACACTGAGTAGTAGTAGTGGGTCTGTGTGTGTAACACTGAGTAGTAGTAGTGGATCTGTGTATGTAACACTGAATAGTAGTAGTGGGTCTGTGTGTGTAACACTGAGTAGTAGTAGTGGGTCTGTGTGTGTAACACTGAATAGTAGTAGTGGGTCTGTGTGTGTAACACTGAGGAGTAGTAGTAGTGGGTCTGAGTATGCAACACTGAGTAGTAGTGGGTCTGTGTGTGTAACACTGAGTAGTAGTAGTAGTGGGTCTGTGTGTGTAACACTGAGTAGTAGTAGTGGGTCTGTGTGTGTAACACTGAGTAGTAGCAGTGGGTCTGTGTGTGTAATAGTGAGTAGTAGTGGGTATGTGTGTGTAACACTGAGTAGTCGTGGGTCTCTGTGTGAAACACTGAGCAGTAGTAGTGGGTCTGTGTGTGTAACACTGAGTAGTAGTAGTGGGTCTGTGTGTGTAACACTGAGTAGTATTAGTGGGTCTGTGTGTAACACTGAGTAGTAGTAGTGGGTCTGTGTGTGTAACACTGAGTAGTAGTAGTGGGTCTGTGTGTGTAACACTGAGTAGTAGTAGTGGATCTGTGTATGTAACACTGAATAGTAGTAGTGGGTCTGTGTGTGTAACACTGAGTAGTAGTAGTGGGTCTGTGTGTGTAACACTGAGTAGTAGTAGTGGGTCTGTGTGTGTAACACTGAGTAGTAGTAGTGGGTCTGTGTGTGTAACACTGAGTAGTAGTAGTGGCTCTGTGTGTGTAACACTGCGTAGTAGTAGTAGTGGGTCTGTGTGTGTAACACTGAGTAGTAGTAGTGGGTCTGTGTGTGCAACACTGAGTAGTAATAGTGGGTCTGTGTGTGTAACACTGAGTAGTAGTGGGTCTGTGTGTGTAACACTGAGGAGTAGTAGTAGTGGGTCTGAGTATGCAACACTGAGTAGTAGTGGGTCTGTGTGTGTAACACTGAGTAGTAGTAGTGGGTCTGTGTGTGTAACACTGAGTAGTAGCAGTGGGTCTGTGTGTGTAATAGTGAGTAGTAGTGGGTCTGTGTGTGTAACACTGAGTAGTAGTAGTGGGTCTGTGTGTGTAACACTGAGTAGTAGTAGTGGGTCTGTGTGTGTAACACTGAGTAGTAGTAGTGGGTCTGTGTGTGTAACACTGAGTAGTAGTAGTGGCTCTGTGTGTGTAACACTGCGTAGTAGTAGTAGTGGGTCTGTGTGTGTAACACTGAGTAGTAGTAGTGGGTCTGTGTGTGCAACACTGAGTAGTAGTAGTGGGTATGTGTGTGTAACACTGAGTAGTAGTAGTGGGTCTGTGTGTGTAACACTGCGTAGTAGTAGTGGGTCTGTGTGTGTAACACTAAGTAGTAGTAGTGGGTCTGTGTGTAACACTGAGTAGTAGTAGTGGGTCTGTGTGTGTAACACTGAGTAGTAGTAGTGGGTCTGTGTGTGTAACACTGAGTAGTAGTAGTGGATCTGTGTATGTAACACTGAATAGTAGTAGTGGGTCTGTGTGTGTAACACTGAGTAGTAGTAGTGGGTCTGTGTGTGTAACACTGAATAGTAGTAGTGGGTCTGTGTGTGTAACACTGAGGAGTAGTAGTAGTGGGTCTGAGTATGCAACACTGAGTAGTAGTGGGTCTGTGTGTGTAACACTGAGTAGTAGTAGTAGTAGTGGGTCTGTGTGTGTAACACTGAGTAGTAGTAGTGGGTCTGTGTGTGTAACACTGAGTAGTAGCAGTGGGTCTGTGTGTGTAATAGTGAGTAGTAGTGGGTATGTGTGTGTAACACTGAGTAGTCGTGGGTCTCTGTGTGAAACACTGAGCAGTAGTAGTGGGTCTGTGTGTGTAACACTGAGTAGTAGTAGTGGGTCTGTGTGTGTAACACTGAGTAGTAGTAGTGGGTATGTGTGTGTAACACTGAGTAGTAGTAGTGGGTCTGTGTGTGTAACACTGAGCAGTAGTAGTGGGTCTGTGGGCGTAACACTGAGTAGTAGTAGTGGGTCTGTGTGTGTAACACTGCGTAGTAGTAGTGGGTATGTGTATGTAACACTGAGTAGTAGTAGTGGGTCTGTGTGCGTAACACTGAGTAGTAGTAGTGGGTCTGTGTGTGTAACACTGAGTAGTAGTAGTGGGTTTGTGTATGTAACACTGAGTAGTAGTAGTGGGTCTATGTATGTAACACTGAGTAGTAGTAGTGGGTCTGTGTGTGTAACACTGAGTAGTAGTAGTGGGTATGTGTGTGTAACACTGAGTAGTAGTAGTGGGTCTTTGTGCGTAACACTGAGTAGTAGTAGTGGGTCTGTGTGTGTAACACTGAGTAGTAGTAGTGGGTATGTGTGTGTAACACTGAGTAGTAGTAGTGGGTCTGTGTGCGTAACACTGAATAGTAGTAGTGGGTATGTGTGTGAAACACTGAGTAGTAGTGGGTCTGTGTGTGTAACACTGAGTAGTAGTAGTGGATCTGTGTGTGTAACACTGAGCAGTAGTAGTGGGTCTGTGTGTGTAACACTAAGTAGTCGTAGTAGTAGTGGGTCTGTGTGTGTAACACTGAGTAGTAGCAGTGGTTCTGTGTGTGTAACAGTGAGTAGAAGTGGGTCTGTGTGCGTAACACTGAGTAGTAGTAGTGGGTCTGTGTGTGAAACACTGAGTAGTAGTAGTGGGTCTGTGTGTGTAACACTGAATAGTAGTAGTGGGTCTGTGTGTGTAACACTGAGTAGTAGTAGTAGGTCTGTGTGTGTAACACTGAGTAGTAGTAGTGGGTCTGTGTGCGTAACACTGAGTAGTAGTAGTAGGTCTGTGTGCGTAACACTGAATAGTAGTAGTGGGTCTGTGTGTGTAACACTGAGTAGTAGTAGTGGGTCTGTGTGAGTAACACTGAGTAGTAGTAGTGGGTCTGAGTGTGTAACACTGAGTAGTAGTAGTGGGTCTGTGTGTGTAACACTGAGTAGTAGTAGTGGGTCTGTGTGTCTAACACTGAGTAGTAGTAGTGGGTCTGAGTGTGTAACACTGAGCAGTAGTAGTGGGTCTGTGTGTGTAACACTGAGTAGTAGTAGTGGGTCTGTGTGTGTAACACTGAGTAGTAGTAGTGGGTCTGTGTGTGTAACACTGAGTAGTAGTAGTGGGTCTGTGTGTGTAACACTGAGTAGTAGTAGTGGGTCTGTGTGTGTAACACTGAGGAGTAGTAGTAGTGGGTCTGAGTATGCAACACTGAGTAGTAGTGGGTCTGTGTGTGTAACACTGAGTAGTAGTAGTAGTGGGTCTGTGTGTGTAACACTGAGTAGTAGTAGTGGGTCTGTGTGTGTAATAGTGAGTAGTAGTGGGTCTGTGTGTGTAACACTGAGTAGTCGTGGGTCTCTGTGTGAAACACTGAGCAGTAGTAGTGGGTCTGTGTGTGTAACACTGAGTAGTAGTAGTGGGTCTGTGTGTGTAACACTGAGTAGTAGTAGTGGGTCTGTGTGTGTAACACTGAGTAGTAGCAGTGGGTCTGTGTGTGTAATAGTGAGTAGTAGTGGGTCTGTGTGTGTAACACTGAGTAGTCGTGGGTCTCTGTGTGAAACACTGAGCAGTAGTAGTGGGTCTGTGTGTGTAACACTGAGTAGTAGTAGTGGGTCTGTGTGTGTAACACTGAGTAGTAGTAGTGGGTCTGTGTGTGTAACACTGAGCAGTAGTAGTGGGTCTGTGTGCGTAACACTGAGTAGTAGTAGTGGGTCTGTGTGCGTAACACTGAGTAGTAGTAGTGGGTCTGTGTGTGTAACACTGCGTAGTAGTGGGTCTGTGTGTGTAACACTGAGTAGTAGTAGTGGGTTTGTGTATGTAACACTGAGTAGTAGTAGTGGGTCTATGTGTGTAACACTGAGTAGTAGTAGTCGGTCTGTGTGTGAAACACTGAGTAGTAGTGGGTCTGTGTGTGTAACACTGAGTAGTAGTAGTAGTGGGTCTGTGTGTGTAACACTGAGTAGTAGTAGTGGATCTGTGTGTGTAACACTGAGCAGTAGTAGTGGGTCTGTGTGTGTAACACTAAGTAGTCGTAGTAGTAGTGGGTCTGTGTGTGTAACACTGAGTAGTAGCAGTGGTTCTGTGTGTGTAACAGTGAGTAGTAGTGGGTCTGTGTGCGTAACACTGAGTAGTAGTAGTGGGTCTGTGTGTGTAACACTGAGTAGTAGTAGTAGGTCTGTGTGTGTAACACTGAGCAGTAGTAGTGGGTCTGTGTGTGTAACACTGAGTATTAGTAGTGGGTCTGTGTGTGTAACACTGCGTAGTAGTGGGTCTGTGTGTGTAGCAATAAGTAGTATTAGTGGGTCTGTGTGTGTAGCACTGAGTAGTAGTAGTGGGTCTGTGTGTGTAACACTGAGTAGTAGTAGTGGGTCTGTGTGTGTAACACTGAATAGTAGTAGTGGGTCTGTGTGTGTAACACTGAGTAGTAGTAGTAGGTCTGTGTGTGTAACACTGAGTAGTAGTAGTGGGTCTGTGTGCGTAACACTGAGTAGTAGTAGTAGGTCTGTGTGCGTAACACTGAATAGTAGTAGTGGGTCTGTGTGTGTAACACTGAGTAGTAGTAGTGGATCTGTGTGTGTAACACTGAGCAGTAGTAGTGGGTCTGTGTGTGTAACACTGAGTAGTCGTAGTAGTAGTGGGTCTGTGTGTGTAACACTGAGTAGTAGCAGTGGTTCTGTGTGTGTAACAGTGAGTAATAGTGGGTATGTGTGTGTAACACTGAATAGTAGTAGTGGGTCTGTGTGTGTAACAGTGAGTAGTAGTAGTGGGTCTGTGTGTGTAACACTGAGTAGTAGTAGTGGGTCTGTGTGTGTAACACTGAATAGTAGTAGTGGGTCTGTGTGTGTAACACTGAGTAGTAGTAGTGGGTCTGTGTGTGTAACACTGAGTAGTAGTAGTGGGTCTGTGTGTGTAACACTGAGTAGTAGTAGTGGGTCTGTGTGCGTAACACTGAATAGTAGTAGTGGGTCTGTGTGTGTAACACTGAGTAGTAGTAGTGGATCTGTGTGTGTAACACTGAGCAGTAGTAGTGGGTCTGTGTGTGTAACACTGAGTAGTCGTAGTAGTAGTAGTGGGTCTGTGTGTGTAACACTGAGTAGTAGCAGTGGTTCTGTGTGTGTAACAGTGAGTAGTAGTGGGTCTGTGTGTGTAACAGTGAGTAGTAGTAGTGGGTCTGTGTGTGTAACACTGAGTAGTAGTAGTGGGTCTGTGTGTGTAACACTGAGTAGTAGTAGTGGGTCTGTGTGTGTAACACTGAATAGTAGTAGTGGGTCTGTGTGTGTAACACAGAGTAGTAGTAGTGGGTCTGTGTGTGTAACACTGAGTAGTAGTAGTGGGTCTGTGTGTGTAACACTGAGTAGTAGTAGTGGGTCTGTGTGTATAACACTGAGTAGTAGTGGGTCTGAGTGTGTAACACTGAGTAGTAGTAGTGGGTCTGTGTGTATAACACTGAGTAGTAGTGGGTCTGTGTGTATAACACTGAGTAGTAGTGGGTCTGAGTGTGTAACACTGAGTAGTAGTGGGTCTGAGTGTGTAACACTGAGTAGTAGTAGTGGGTCTGTGTGTGTAACAGTGAGTAGTAGTAGTGGGTCTGTGTGTGTAACACTGAGTAGTAGTAGTGGGTCTGTGTGTGTAACACTGAGTAGTAGTAGTGGGTCTGTGTGTGTAACACTGAATAGTAGTAGTGGGTCTGTGTGTGTAACACAGAGTAGTAGTAGTGGGTCTGTGTGTGTAACACTGAGTAGTAGTAGTGGGTCTGTGTGTGTAACACTGAGTAGTAGTAGTGGGTCTGTGTGTATAACACTGAGTAGTAGTGGGTCTGAGTGTGTAACACTGAGTAGTAGTAGTGGGTCTGTGTGTATAACACTGAGTAGTAGTGGGTCTGCGTGTATAACACTGAGTAGTAGTGGGTCTGAGTGTGTAACACTGAGTAGTAGTAGTGGGTCTGTGTGTGTAACACTGAGTAGTAGTAGTGGGTCTGTGTGCGTAACACTGAGTAGTAGTAGTGGGTATGTGTGTGTAACACTGAGTAGTAGTAGTGTGTCTGAGTGTGTAACACTGAGTAGTAGTAGTGGGTCTGTGTGTATAACACTGAGTAGTAGTGGGTCTGTGTGTATAACACTGAGTAGTAGTAGTGGGTCTGTGTGTGTGTAGAGGTGTAATTGTGTATGGGAGCGGATGGCAAACAAACACAAGGGGCGTGGTTAGGGCCGTACACATAGGAGGTGGCCACACCGACGTCCGCACCTGCATCCCCCACGGGCCCCTCCCGGGGGGGCCGCGGACTATAAGAGGGGGTGAGCCGGAGGGCTCGAGGTCGAGGTATCAGCTTTAACCAGCGAAGACGGAAGACCAGCTAGAATAGGCCCCGGAGCTCCCCTGGCTCGCTGTCCTTATCAGGGCCGACCAGGGCAAGCCGGTGGCGTGGCCCCGAGAGCCCAGACTGACGAGCAGGTCTGGGAACTCAGGGGGTCGGATCCCAGCTTGACCAGGGCTGAGACAGGTAGCCTCCCCTAGCTCCCTAGTGGAGGACTTGGGCTTAGGTTAGCGGGGCTTAGACGTTGTGTCTCCCTGTTAGCCGAGTAAGGGGACGTTACCCCTTAGGTCCTGTGTATACTCGCTAACTGTATACAAGTTGTGTTAATAAATAAGTGTGCCTCCGATCCCGTCGTCAAGCCTCCTGAGTAATTACTACATCTGGTGTCAGAAGTAAAACGTCCAAAGATGGACACACGAGGGACGACACGTACCAGGGAGTCGGAGAGGGAGGACACCGCGGCCGAATCACCACCAGAGATGGCCGAGGTCGGATCGGAGCAGCCGGGGCCGAGTACACCCGCGCCGCTACGACAGGAGGGGGGGGATGCGTCGGCCGAGGGACTTCGGCTTGCTCACTCCCGCCTGGCGGAGCTGCTCTACGCCGCGGCCGCCGTGTTGGAGGAGATCACGCGGCTGGGAGCTGGAGGGGCTGCGCGGGAAGACGGCAGCAGCCGACGCACGCCGGCATTTCCCGCCACCCCGACGCGGCTCGTGGTTAAATTTCCCGCCATCACTACAGTGCGAGCAGAGGGCGGGGCCGGCCTGCGTCAGGTGACTGCCGAGGGCCAAGCACGAGCCGTGACATCATCAACGCCGGCCAGCGCGTCAACAACGGAGCGACCGGCGATGCCATGCTCACAGCCCGCCCACACTGTAACGTCGGCTGGGAACGAGGGAGCAAGATCCGCAGCCACGGACGTCGCCTTACAACAGCGACTGCCGCCTCTCAAGGAGTTCGTGGGAGCGGATGGAGATTGGGGCGGCTTCAAAAGGCGGTTCATCGCTCATCAAGAGATGGCGAACTGGACGGACGCCGAGGCACTATGCGCGCTGCCGGCGATGCTGGACGACGACGCCCTGGCTACCCTCACCTCGGCGCCTAAGGAAAAGCGCGCCACGCTGCACCTGGCGCTGCAGCTGCTGTCAGCCGTCTATGGGCCGCCTTCGGACTGCAGGCAGCTGTTCCATGATCGGCATCGGGGCGCCAACGAATCGCCCCTGGCCTTCCGAACGGCTCTCCTGGCCCTGGCAAAGGCAGCTTTCCCGCAGATGGACGAGGAAGGAGTGGACGCCATGGTGGCTGAAAAGCTGCTGCTACTCGCCGATGAGCTGGACATCGCCGTCTTGGCTCAAGACGACGGAGAGATGTCGTCCCTGCTGGTCGCGCGCCACATCCACGGGGGCTTGCGGTCCCTGCGTCGCAAGGCTGCCAAGGGGGTGGCCGGCCATGCCATGGCGGCCACCGCCCTCCCATCAGAGGAGGTCTGCGGGGTGGAGCGGCGGGGGGAATGGAGATCGGCGGCACCGCAGGCTCGGAATGGACCGAGCCGCCAGGAGCAGCCCAGGCCATCTGGGGCGCTCACACGCTGCTACAACTGTGGCCTGCAAGGCCACGTTGCGTCAGGATGCCGGGCTCCCCGTCAGCGCGGAGCGACACCTCGTCAGGACGCCACGCCGTCTCCACCCAAGCTCCAGCAGAGAAATACGGCGAGTCGTGGCACCTCACACGTTTGGCCCATGCACACATCCGACACACACTCACGCGCTCAACTGAACAGGGTTCGAAAATCGCCGCCCATCGCGCGCGATTGTTCTGAAATGCGGCGAGCGCTCCAACCGGGTCAGTGGTCGGAGCTCGCCCATCGTGTCGTTGCTGCGTCGGCGGGATCATCGGTTGTGGTCGGTCATATTGATGGGGTAGAGGTGCGGATTTTAATTGACACAGGGGCATCGGCGACCATTATATCTGATTTGATTTATAACATCCTTCCCGTTCAAAGTCGTCCCTTGCTCCCTGTTGACGTGCCATGCTATGCTGCTAACGGGGGCTCGCTGGGCATTATTGGGCAAATCCGCGCCAAAATTTGCATTGGAGACATTAAATTATCCGGGCCTGTTTTGGTTTCCTCCTCACTCGCGGTTCCGTGCCTGTTGGGGATTTCTTGGCCAAAATGCCCATCCGTATCTTGATTGACCAGGGGTGCATCGAGCTCCCATCGGGCCGACGTGTTACATTTTTGTCTTCCCCCACCACGGAGCGTCGGGCGTTTGCCACCGTGCAGGCGCTCGTGACAAAAACTGTGCGCGTACCCCCGGGGGCTCAGATGCTCGTCCCTCTTAGGTTGCGTCGGCCGTTTGCTGAAGGGGTTGCGGATCGGGGGGTCTTGTTGGGACCATCTCGAGCCGGGGTCAATGGACCCGATTTGCTAGCGGCTCAGACCATGGTGAAAGGGGATGGGGACCCCTTCATTGCAGTCCTTAATGTAGGATCGCGAACGGCCGTGGTTCCTCAAGGGACCGTGCTTGCACACGCAACGCCGGCGCCCTATGAGGAACCACTCGTGGGTCAGGTAACCACCGATCCTCCGTCGCGACCGCATTCGGACTGTGATGACGGATGGCTGGATGCACTTTGCGCGGGATCTGTGGATCTGTCCGACACGCAGCGTGCGCAGCTGCGAGTTCTCCTGAAAGAATTTGCCGACGTTTTTAGTAAACACAAATTTGATATTGGTTGTACTAAATTGCTGCGACACCATATTGACACGGGTGACAGCGCGCCAATCCGCCAAAATCCCTTTCGGCTCAGTCCCGCCGAAAAGGATCATGTCAAATCGGCTGTTGATGACATGCTAGCCGCCGATATCATTTCCCCTTCCAACAGCCCGTGGGGCGCACCGATCGTTTTGGTGAAAAAACACGACGGCTCACTGCGGTTTTGTGTCGACTTTCGGCGATTGAACAAAATTTCTGTGGCAGATGCGTACCCGCTTCCTCGAATGGATGAGTCGCTCGATGCCTTGGCGGGGGCGCGATTCTTTTCCACCCTCGATTTACTATCTGGATTCTGGCAGCTTCCTCTGGATGACGAATCAAAACCTAAAACTGCTTTTCGGACACCGCAAGGTCTCTTCCAATTTAACCGCTTGCCGATGGGCTTACATTCTGCGCCGGCAACTTTTCAGCGGTTAATGGAACTGGTCTTGGCAGGCTTGCAATGGGATTCGTGTTTAATTTACTTGGACGATGTCATCGTCTTTAGCAAATCCTTCGAGGAACACCTCCAGAGGCTGCGTGCTGTTTTTCTCAAAATGCGGGCTGCCAATTTAAAATTTAAACCGCAGAAGTGCCATTTGCTCCGCGAATCGGTGCGGTATTTGGGTCACATTGTTGGGCGCTCGGGGATATCCACTGATCCCGCCAAAACGGAATGCGTCAGCTCCTGGCCGACTCCCACCTCGGTGGGAGAGGTCAGGAGTTTCATTGGGTTCGCGTCGTACTATCGACGGTTTGTGGCTGACTTCGCTACGATCGCGAAACCATTGCATGCCTTGACGTCCAAGGGAGTCAGGTTTCATTGGGGGCTGGAGGAGGAGGCTGCTTTTCACGCCCTCCGGAATGCCCTGGTGGGGGCTCCGCCGTTGAATTACCCCGACTTCTCACAACCCTTCTTGCTCGATACAGATGCAAGTAACACGGGCATCGGGGGCGTGCTGTCCCAACTCATTGGGGGCGTAGAGCATGTGGTGGCTTACGGTAGTCGGGTACTGTCTCCAGCGGAACAACGGTACTGCGTTACCCGTCGGGAATTATTGGCAATTGTTTATTTCATTCAGCAGTACCGCCCATATCTGTACGGTCGGCGTTTCACCGTCCGTACAGATCATGCGGCCCTACAGTACGCTCTGCGGGTTCAACAACCATCGGGCCAGTTGTCTCGATGGTTGGAGATTCTCCAGGACTACGACTTTGTCACCACATATCGTAAGGGCGTCCGCCACACGAACGCTGACGCCCTGTCACGGTTGCCACCCACTTCGGAGTGCGCTTGCCTCCTGGGTTCGGGGCGTTGTAGGCCCCCGAACGTCACCACCGATTCGGTCCTCGTGGCCGCCGCCGATGCGCCTTCGGCTTCGGGTCCTATCGAGCAAGAAGGGAGGGATTCGTTGCTGGGGTTGTCAGTCGCGGAATGGGGACGCCTCCAAATGGAGGACACCTCCCTCCTCGCTCTGCGCCGTCGCGCAGGGGGGGTTGGGCAGGGGGTGGCGAACATTGACTCGTGGGGGTTGTTCCAGGGTCTTTTAATGCACTGGGATGGAAAAACCCGCCGCCAGCAGCTCGTGGTGCCTGCAGCATTGAGGGGTAAGGTGGTATGGGCTGTTCATGAGCGGCTTCTGCACTTGGGGGTTCACAAGACCTTTGCCACGCTCCAGCTCGATTTCTTCTGGCCGGGCATGGCAAAGGACGTGGGGGATCTCCTGGGGTCGTGCACGCAATGCGCGCAGCGAAAGCCACCAGCTAGGGGGTCCAACCCTCCGCTGCAGTCCATAAAGGTTTCCCGGGTTAACGAGCTCGTTGCGCTAGACATACTCGGGCCATTTCCCGCTACACCCAGGGGGAATAGGTATTTGACAGGGGTCGAATACTTCACGAGATGGCCTATGGCCTGGCCCCTGGCCAACCAGTCGGCAGCAGCCATCGCGGAGGCCTTTGTCCAGGGCTATGTCCTCGACAAAGGTGCTCCGGAACGGCTGCTTACTGACCAGGGTAAGAATTTTTCGGGAAAACTCCTCCGCGAGGTGTGCGACCTCTTGGGTACGGAGAAAATTCGGACCTCCCCGTATCACCCTCAAACTGACGGGATGGTGGAACGGCTGCATCGGACCATCACGTCTATGCTGTCCCAACAGGTGTCCAAATCCCAGACAGATTGGGACCTTCGCATAGCCGGTGTGTTGCAGGCCTACAGGATGGCTCCCCATGCGGCCACCGGATTTTCCCCTTTCTTTTTAATGTATGGCCGCGAGGCTAACCCCCCTGTGACGACCCAGCTGAAGCTCTCGGCGCCTCAGGCGAAGTCTACCTTGTCCGAACACGTTAAATTTAACATCAGCAAATTGTCTGAGGCGCGGGAAGCGGCCGTGCAAAATTCTGAACTCCGTCACCAACCACCACTGAGCGTGCCGGGTCGAGCCCTTGTGACGGGCCCGCCGCGAGAACGCGCGCCAAAACGCGCAGACTATTGTGAGGTCGGCCGTTGGGGGGCCCTTGCGGACAGTGGGGGAGGGGCATCCGGAGCGCGTGTATATATGTTGGGTTTGCGGAATGGGGTATTTATTCGGGAGGGTGCGCCGGGTTATTTTTTTCTCTTTCTTCTTCTACCTGTCTCCTGTTGTTGCTGTTGTTGTTATGACTGTTATTGTTCTTGTTAAATTTACGCGAGGCACACACGGTTTTGGGGAGGCATGCACCTTTATTCTGATTTTGTTGCAGCCGGGGACGGCTGCGAGCTGTACAGGGGGGGGTGATGTAGAGGTGTAATTGTGTATGGGAGCGGATGGCAAACAAACACAAGGGGCGTGGTTAGGGCCGTACACATAGGAGGTGGCCACACCGACGTCCGCACCTGCATCCCCCACGGGCCCCTCCCGGGGGGGCCGCGGACTATAAGAGGGGGTGAGCCGGAGGGCTCGAGGTCGAGGTATCAGCTTTAACCAGCGAAGACGGAAGACCAGCTAGAATAGGCCCCGGAGCTCCCCTGGCTCGCTGTCCTTATCAGGGCCGACCAGGGCAAGCCGGTGGCGTGGCCCCGAGAGCCCAGACTGACGAGCAGGTCTGGGAACTCAGGGGGTCGGATCCCAGCTTGACCAGGGCTGGGACAGGTAGCCTCCCCTAGCTCCCTAGTGGAGGACTTGGGCTTAGGTTAGCGGGGCTTAGACGTTGTGTCTCCCTGTTAGCCGAGTAAGGGGACGTTACCCCTTAGGTCCTGTGTATACTCGCTAACTGTATACAAGTTGTGTTAATAAATAAGTGTGCCTCCGATCCCGTCGTCAAGCCTCCTGAGTAATTACTACATGTGTAACACTGCGTAGTAGTAGTGGGTCTGTGTGCGTAACACTGAGTAGTAGTAGTGGGTATGTGTGTGTAACACTGAGTAGTAGTAGTGGGTCTGTGTGTGTAACACTGATAAGTAGTAGTGGGTCTGTGTGTGTAACACTGAGTAGTAGTAGTGGGTCTGTGTGCGTAACACTGAGTAGTAGTAGTGGGTCTGTGTGTGTAACACTGAGTGGTAGTAGTGGGTCTGTGTGTGTAACACTGCGTAGTAGTAGTGGGTCTGTGTGCGTAACACTGAGTAGTAGTAGTGGGTCTGTGTGCGTAACACTGAGTAGTAGTAGTGGGTCTGTGTGTGTAACACTGAGTAGTAGTAGTGGGTCTGTGTGTGTAACACTGAGTAGTAGTAGTGGGTCTGTGTGCGTAACACTGAGTAGTAGTAGTGGGTCTGTGTGCGTAACACTGAGTAGTAGTAGTGGGTCTGTGTGCGTAACACTGAGTAGTAGTAGTGGGTCTGTGTGTGTAACACTGAGTAGTAGTAGTGGGTCTGTGTGTGTAACACTGAGTAGTAGTAGTGGGTCTGTGTGCGTAACACTGAGTAGTAGTAGTGGGTCTGTGTGCGTAACACTGAGTAGTAGTAGTGGGTCTGTGTGTGTAACACTGAGTAGTAGTAGTGGGTCTGAGTGTGTAACACTGAGTAGTAGTAGTGGGTCTGTGTGCGTAACACTGAGTAGTAGTAGTGGGTCTGTGTGTGTAACACTGAGTAGTCGTAGTGGGTCTGTGTGTCTAACACTGAGTAGTCGTAGTGGGTCTGTGTGTGTAACACTGAGTAGTAGCAGTGGGTCTGTGTGTGTAATAGTGAGTAGTAGTGGGTCTGTGTGTGTAACACTGAGTAGTAGTGGGTCTCTGTGTGAAACACTGAGCAGTAGTAGTGGGTCTGTGTGTGTAACACTGAATAGTAGTAGTGGGTCTGAGTGTGTAACACTGAGTAGTAGTAGTGGGTCTGTGTGTGTAACACTGAGTAGTCGTAGTGGGTCTGTGTGTGAAACACGGAGTAGTACCAGTGGGTCTGTGTGTGTAATAGTGAGTAGTAGTGGGTCTGTGTGTGTAACACTGAGTAGTAGTGGGTCTGTGTGTGTAACACTGAGCAGTAGTAGTGGGTCTGTGTGCGTAACACTGAGTAGTAGTAGTGGGTCTGTGTGCGTAACACTGAATAGTAGTAGTGGGTCTGTGTGTGTAACACTGAGTAGTAGTAGTGGGTCTGTGTGCTTAACACTGAGTAGTAGTAGTGGGTCTGTGTGTGTAACACTGAGTAGTAGTAGTGGGTCTGTGTGTGTAACACTGAGTAGTCGTAGTAGTAGTGGGTCTGTGTGTGTAACACTGAGAAGTAGCAGTGGGTCTGTGTGTGTAACAGTGGTAGTAGTGGGTCTGTGTGTGTAACACTGCGTAGTAGTAGTGGGTCTGTGTGCGTAACACTGAGTAGTAGTAGTGGGTCTGTGTGCGTAACACTGAGTAGTAGTAGTGGGTCTGTGTGTGTAACACTGAGTAGTAGTAGTGGGTCTGTGTGTGTAACACTGAGTAGTAGTAATGGGTCTGTGTGCGTAACACTGAGTAGTAGTAGTGGGTCTGTGTGCGTAACACTGAGTAGTAGTAGTGGGTCTGTGTGTGTAACACTGAGTAGTAGTAGTGGGTCTGAGTGTGTAACACTGAGTAGTAGTAGTGGGTCTGTGTGCGTAACACTGAGTAGTAGTAGTGGGTCTGTGTGTGTAACACTGAGTAGTCGTAGTGGGTCTGTGTGTCTAACACTGAGTAGTCGTAGTGGGTCTGTGTGTGTAACACTGAGTAGTAGCAGTGGGTCTGTGTGTGTAATAGTGAGTAGTAGTGAGTCTGTGTGTGTAACACTGAGTAGTAGTGGGTCTCTGTGTGAAACACTGAGCAGTAGTAGTGGGTCTGTGTGTGTAACACTGAATAGTAGTAGTGGGTCTGAGTGTGTAACACTGAGTAGTAGTAGTGGGTCTGTGTGTGTAACACGGAGTAGTACCAGGGGGTCTGTGTGTGTAATAGTGAGTAGTAGTGGGTCTGTGTGTGTAACACTGAGTAGTAGTGGGTCTGTGTGTGTAACACTGAGCAGTAGTAGTGGGTCTGTGTGCGTAACACTGAATAGTAGTAGTGGGTCTGTGTGTGTAACACTGAGTAGTAGTGGGTCTGTGTGTGTAACACTGAGTAGTAGTGGGTCTGTGTGTGTAACACTGAGTAGTAGTAGTGGGTCTGTGTGCGTAACACTGAATAGTAGTAGTGGGTCTGTGTGTGTAACACTGAGTAGTAGTAGTGGGTCTGTGTGCTTAACACTGAGTAGTAGTAGTGGGTCTGTGTGTGTAACACTGAGTAGTAGTAGTGGGTCTGTGTGTGTAACACTGAGTAGTCGTAGTAGTAGTGGGTCTGTGTGTGTAACACGGAGAAGTAGCAGTGGGTCTGTGTGTGTAACAGTGAGTAGTAGTGGGTCTGTGTGTGTAACACTGAGTAGTAGTAGTGGGTCTGTGTGTGTAATAGTGAGTAGTAGTGGGTCTGTGTGTGTAACACTGAGTAGTAGTGGGTCTGTGTGCGTAACACTGAGTAGTAGTAGTAGTGGGTCTGTGTGTGTAACACTGAGTTGTAGTAGTGGGTGTGTGTGTGTAACACTGAGTTGTAGTAGTGGGTCTGTGTGTGTAACACTGAGTTGTAGTAGTGGGTGTGTGTGTGTAACACTGAGTTGTAGTAGTGGGTGTGTGTGTGTAACACTGAGTTGTAGTAGTGGGTCTGTGTGCGTAACACTGAGTAGTAGTAGTAGTGGGTCTGTGTGTGTAACACTGAGTAGTAGCAGTGGGTGTGTGTGTGTAACACTGAGTAGTAGTAGTGGGTCTGTGTGTGTAACACTGAGTAGTAGTAGTGGGTCTGTGTGTGTAACACTGCATAGTAGTAGTAGTGGGTCTGTGTGTGTAACACTGAGTAGTAGTAGTGGGTCTGTGTGTGTAACACTGAGTAGTAGTAGTAGGTCTGTGTGTGTAACACTGAGCAGTAGTAGTGGGTCTGTGTGTGTAACACTGAGTAGTAGTAGTGGGTCTGTGTGTGTAACACTGAGCAGTAGTAGTGGGTCTGAGTGTGTAACACTGAGTAGTCGTAGTGGGTCTGTGTGTGTAACACTGAGTAGTCGTAGTGGGTCTGTGTGTGTAACACTGAGCAGTAGAAGTGGGTCTGTGTGTGTTACACTGAGTAGTAGTAGTGGGTCTGAGTGTGTAACACTGAGTAGTAGTAGTGGGTCTGTGTGTGTAACACTGAGCAGTAGTAGTGGGTCTGTGTGCGTAACACTGAGTAGTAGTAGTGGGTCTGTGTGCGTAACACTGAATAGTAGTAGTGGGTCTGTGTGTGTAACACTGCGTAGTAGTAGTAGTGGGTCTGTGTGTGTAACACTGAGTAGTAGTAGTGGGTCTGTGTGTGTAACACTGAGTAGTAGTAGTGGGTCTGTGTGCTTAACACTGAGTAGTAGTAGTGGGTCTGTGTGTGTAACACTGAATAGTAGTAGTGGGTCTGTGTGTGTAACACTGAGTAGTAGCAGTGGGTCTGTGTGTGTAACAGTGAGTAGTAGTGGGTCTGTGTGTGTAACACTGAGCAGTAGTAGTGGGTTTGTGTGTGAAACACTGAGTAGTAGTGGGTCTGTTTGTGTAACACTGAGAAGTAGTAGTGGGTCTGTGTGTGTAACACTGAGTAGTAGTAGTGGGTCTGTGTGTGTAACACTGAGTAGTAGTAGTGGGTCTGTGTGCGTAACACTGAGTAGTAGTAGTGGGTCTGTGTGTGTAACACTGAGTAGTAGCAGTGGGACTGTGTGTGTAATAGTGAGTAGTAGTGGGTCTGTGTGTGTAACACTGAGTAGTAGTAGTGGGTCTGTGTGTGTAACACTGAGTAGTCGTAGTGGGTCTGTGTGTCTAACACTGAGTAGTCGTAGTGGGTCTGTGTGTGTAACACTGAGTAGTAGCAGTGGGTCTGTGTGTGTAATAGTGAGTAGTAGTGAGTCTGTGTGTGTAACACTGAGTAGTAGTGGGTCTCTGTGTGAAACACTGAGCAGTAGTAGTGGGTCTGTGTGTGTAACACTGAATAGTAGTAGTGGGTCTGAGTGTGTAACACTGAGTAGTAGTAGTGGGTCTGTGTGTGTAACACTGAGTAGTCGTAGTGGGTCTGTGTGTGTAACACGGAGTAGTACCAGTGGGTCTGTGTGTGTAATAGTGAGTAGTAGTGGGTCTGTGTGTGTAACACTGAGTAGTAGTGGGTCTGTGTGTGTAACACTGAGCAGTAGTAGTGGGTCTGTGTGCGTAACACTGAATAGTAGTAGTGGGTCTGTGTGTGTAACACTGAGTAGTAGTGGGTCTGTGTGTGTAACACTGAGTAGTAGTGGGTCTGTGTGTGTAACACTGAGTAGTAGTAGTGGGTCTGTGTGCGTAACACTGAATAGTAGTAGTGGGTCTGTGTGTGTAACACTGAGTAGTAGTAGTGGGTCTGTGTGCTTAACACTGAGTAGTAGTAGTGGGTCTGTGTGTGTAACACTGAGTAGTAGTAGTGGGTCTGTGTGTGTAACACTGAGTAGTCGTAGTAGTAGTGGGTCTGTGTGTGTAACACTGAGAAGTAGCAGTGGGTCTGTGTGTGTAACAGTGAGTAGTAGTGGGTCTGTGTGTGTAACACTGAGTAGTAGTAGTGGGTCTGTGTGTGTAATAGTGAGTAGTAGTGGGTCTGTGTGTGTAACACTGAGTAGTAGTAGTGGGTCTGTGTGTGTAACACTGAGTTGTAGTAGTGGGTCTGTGTGTGTAACACTGAGTAGTAGCAGTGGGTGTGTGTGTGTAACACTGAGTAGTAGTAGTGGGTCTGTGTGTGTAACACTGAGTAGTAGTAGTGGGTCTGTGTGTGTAACACTGCATAGTAGTAGTAGTGGGTCTGTGTGTGTAACACTGAGTAGTAGTAGTGGGTCTGTGTGTGTAACACTGAGTAGTAGTAGTAGGTCTGTGTGTGTAACACTGAGCAGTAGTAGTGGGTCTGTGTGTGTAACACTGAGAAGTAGTAGTGGGTCTGTGTGTGTAACACTGAGCAGTAGTAGTGGGTCTGAGTGTGTAACACTGAGTAGTCGTAGTGGGTCTGTGTGTGTAACACTGAGTAGTCGTAGTGGGTCTGTGTGTGTAACACTGAGCAGTAGAAGTGGGTCTGTGTGTGTTACACTGAGTAGTAGTAGTGGGTCTGAGTGTGTAACACTGAGTAGTAGTAGTGGGTCTGTGTGTGTAACACTGAGCAGTAGTAGTGGGTCTGTGTGCGTAACACTGAGTAGTAGTAGTGGGTCTGTGTGCGTAACACTGAATAGTAGTAGTGGGTCTGTGTGTGTAACACTGCGTAGTAGTAGTAGTGGGTCTGTGTGTGTAACACTGAGTAGTAGTAGTGGGTCTGTGTGTGTAACACTGAGTAGTAGTAGTGGGTCTGTGTGCTTAACACTGAGTAGTAGTAGTGGGTCTGTGTGTGTAACACTGAATAGTAGTAGTGGGTCTGTGTGTGTAACACTGAGTAGTAGCAGTGGGTCTGTGTGTGTAACAGTGAGTAGTAGTGGGTCTGTGTGTGTAACACTGAATAGTAGTAGTGGGTTTGTGTGTGAAACACTGAGTAGTAGTGGGTCTGTTTGTGTAACACTGAGAAGTAGTAGTGGGTCTGTGTGTGTAACACTGAGTAGTAGTAGTGGGTCTGTGTGTGTAATAGTGAGTAGTAGTGGGTCTGTGTGCGTAACACTGAGTAGTAGTAGTGGGTCTGTGTGCGTAACACTGAGTAGTAGTAGTGGGTCTGTGTGAGTAACACTGAGTAGTAGTAGTGGGTCTGTGTGTGTAACACTGAGTTGTAGTAGTGGGTCTGTGTGTGTAACACTGAGTAGTAGCAGTGGGTCTGTGTGTGTAATAGTGAGTAGTAGTGGGTCTGTGTGTGTAATACTGAGTAGTAGTAGTGGGTCTGTGTGTGTAACACTGAGTTGTAGTAGTGGGTCTGTGTGTGTAACACTGAGTAGTAGTAGTAGTGGGTCTGTGTGTGTAACTCTGAGTAGTAGTAGTAGTGGGTCTGTGTGTGTAACACTGAGTAGTAGTAGTGGGTCTGTGTGTGTAACACTGAGTAGTAGTAGTGGATCTGTGTGTGTAACACTGAGTAGTAGTGGGTATGTGTGTAACACTGAGTAGTAGTAGTGGGTCTGTGTGTGTAACACTGAGTAGTAGTAGTGGGTCTGTGTGTGTAACACTGAGTAGTAGTAGTGGCTCTGTGTGAGTAACACTGAGTAGTAGTAGTGGCTCTGTGTGTGTAACACTGAGTAGTAGTAGTGGGTCTGTGTGTGTAACACTGAGTAGTAGTAGTGGGTCTGTGTGAGTAACACTGAGTAGTAGTAGTGGCTCTGTGTGTGTAACACTGAGTAGTAGTAGTGGGTCTGTGTGAGTAACACTGAGTAGTAGTAGTGGGTCTGTGTGAGTAACACTGAGTAGTAGTAGTGGCTCTGTGTGTGTAACACTGAGTAGTAGTAGTGGGTCTGTGTGTGTAACACTGAGTAGTAGTAGTGGATCTGTGTGTGTAACACTGAGTAGTAGTAGGTCTGTGTGCGTAACACTGAGTAGTAGTAGTGGGTCTGTGTGTGTAACACTGAGTAGTAGTAGTGTGTCTGTGTGTGTAACACTGAGTAGTAGTAGTGGGTCTGTGTGTGTAACACTGAGTAGTAGTAGTGGGTCTGTGTGTGTAACACTGCATAGTAGTAGTAGTGGGTCTGTGTGTGTAACACTGAGTAGTAGTAGTGGGTCTGTGTGCGTAACACTGAGTAGTAGTTGTGGGTATGTGTGTGTAACACTGAGTAGTAGTAGTGGGTCTGTGTGTGTAACACTGAGGAGTAGTAGTGGGTCTGTGTGTGTAACACTGAGTAGTAGTAGTAGTGGGTCTGTGTGTGTAACACTGAGTAGTAGTAGTGGGTCTGTGTGTGTAACACTGAGGAGTAGTAGTGAGTCTGTGTGTGAAACACTGAGCAGTAGTAGTGGGTCTGTGTGTGTAACACTGAGTAGTAGTAGTAGTGGGTCTGTGTGTGTAACACTGAGTAGTAGTAGTGGGTCTGTGTGTGTAACACTGAGTAGTAGTAGTGGGTCTGTGTGCGTGACACTGAGTAGTAGTAGTGGGTCTGTGTGTGTAACACTGAGTAGTAGTAGTGGGTCTGTGTGTGTAACACTGAGTAGTAGTAGTAGTGGGTCTGTGTGTGTAACACTGAGTAGTAGTAGTGGGTCTGTGTGTGTAACACTGAGTAGTAGTAGTGGGTCTGTGTGTGTAACACTGAGTAGTAGTAGTAGGTCTGTGTGTGTAACACTGAGCAGTAGTAGTGGGTCTGTGTGTGTAACACTGAGTAGTAGTAGTGGGTCTGTGTGTGTAACACTGAGCAGTAGAAGTGGGTCTGTGTGTGTTACACTGAGTAGTAGTAGTGGGTCTGAGTGTGTAACACTGAGTAGTAGTAGTGGGTCTGTGTGTGTAACACTGAGCAGTAGTAGTGGGTCTGTGTGCGTAACACTGAGTAGTAGTAGTGGGTCTGTGTGCGTAACACTGAATAGTAGTAGTGGGTCTGTGTGTGTAACACTGCGTAGTAGTAGTAGTGGGTCTGTGTGTGTAACACTGAGTAGTAGTAGTGGGTCTGTGTGTGTAACACTGAGTAGTAGTAGTGGGTCTGTGTGCTTAACACTGAGTAGTAGTAGTGGGTCTGTGTGTGTAACACTGAATAGTAGTAGTGGGTCTGTGTGTGTAACACTGAGTAGTAGCAGTGGGTCTGTGTGTGTAACAGTGAGTAGTAGTGGGTCTGTGTGTGTAACACTGAGCAGTAGTAGTGGGTTTGTGTGTGAAACACTGAGTAGTAGTGGGTCTGTTTGTGTAACACTGAGAAGTAGTAGTGGGTCTGTGTGTGTAACACTGAGTAGTAGTAGTGGGTCTGTGTGTGTAATAGTGAGTAGTAGTGGGTCTGTGTGCGTAACACTGAGTAGTAGTAGTGGGTCTGTGTGTGTAACACTGAGTAGTAGCAGTGGGTCTGTATTTGTAATAGTGAGTAGTAGTGGGTCTGTGTGAGTAACACTGAGTAGTAGTAGTGGGTCTGTGTGTGTAACACTGAGTAGTAGTAGTGGGTCTGTGTGTGTAACACTGAGTAGTAGTAGTGGATCTGTGTGTGTAACACTGAGTAGTAGTAGTGGGTATGTGTGTGTAACACTGAGTAGTAGTAGTGGGTCTGTGTGTGTAACACTGAGTAGTAGTAGTGTGTCTGTGTGTGTAACACTGAGTAGTAGTAGTGTGTCTGTGTGTGTAACACTGAGTAGTAGTAGTGTGTCTGTGTGCGTAACACTGAGTAGTAGTAGTGGGTCTGTGTGTGTAACACTGAGTAGTAGTAGTGTGTCTGTGTGTGTAACACTGAGTAGTAGTAGTGGGTCTGTGTGTGTAACACTGAGTAGTAGTAGTGGGTCTGTGTGTGTAACACTGAGTAGTAGTAGTGGGTCTGTGTGCGTAACACTGAGTAGTAGTAGTGGGTATGTGTGTGTAACACTGAGTAGTAGTAGTGGGTCTGTGTGTGTAACACTGAGGAGTAGTAGTGGGTCTGTGTGTGTAACACTGAGTAGTAGTAGTAGTGGGTCTGTGTGTGTAACACTGAGTAGTAGTAGTGGGTCTGTGTGTGTAACACTGAGGAGTAGTAGTGAGTCTGTGTGTGAAACACTGAGCAGTAGTAGTGGGTCTGTGTGTGTAACACTGAGTAGTAGTAGTAGTGGGTCTGTGTGTGTAACACTGAGTAGTAGTAGTGGGTCTGTGTGCGTGACACTGAGTAGTAGAAGTGGGTCTGTGTGTGTAACACTGAGTAGTAGTAGTGGGTCTGTGTGTGTAACACTGAGTAGTAGTAGTAGTGGGTCTGTGTGTGTAACACTGAGTAGTAGTAGTGGGTCTGTGTGTGTAACACTGAGTAGTAGTAGTGGGTCTGTGTGTGTAACACTGAGTAGTAGTGGGTCTGTGTGCGTGACACTGAGAAGTAGTAGTGGGTCTGTGTGTGTAACACTGAGTAGTAGTAGTGGGTCTGTGTGTGTAACACTGAGTAGTAGTAGTGGGTCTGTGTGTGTAACACTGAGTAGTAGTAGTGGGTCTGTGTGTGTAACACTGAGTAGTAGTAGTGGGTCTGTGTGCGTGACACTGAGTAGTAGTAGTGGGTCTGTGTGTGTAACACTGAGTAGTAGTAGTGGGTCTGTGTGTGTAACACTGAGCAGTAGTAGTGGGTCTGTGTGTGTAACACTGAGTAGTAGTAGTGGGTCTGTGTGTGTAACACTGAGCAGTAGAAGTGGGTCTGTGTGTGTTACACTGAGTAGTAGTAGTGGGTCTGAGTGTGTAACACTGAGTAGTAGTAGTGGGTCTGTGTGTGTAACACTGAGCAGTAGTAGTGGGTCTGTGTGCGTAACACTGAGTAGTAGTAGTGGGTCTGTGTGCGTAACACTGAATAGTAGTAGTGGGTCTGTGTGTGTAACACTGCGTAGTAGTAGTAGTGGGTCTGTGTGTGTAACACTGAGTAGTAGTAGTGGGTCTGTGTGTGTAACACTGAGTAGTAGTAGTGGGTCTGTGTGCTTAACACTGAGTAGTAGTAGTGGGTCTGTGTGTGTAACACTGAATAGTAGTAGTGGGTCTGTGTGTGTAACACTGAGTAGTAGCAGTGGGTCTGTGTGTGTAACAGTGAGTAGTAGTGGGTCTGTGTGTGTAACACTGAGCAGTAGTAGTGGGTTTGTGTGTGAAACACTGAGTAGTAGTGGGTCTGTTTGTGTAACACTGAGAAGTAGTAGTGGGTCTGTGTGTGTAACACTGAGTAGTAGTAGTGGGTCTGTGTGTGTAATAGTGAGTAGTAGTGGGTCTGTGTGCGTAACACTGAGTAGTAGTAGTGGGTCTGTGTGTGTAACACTGAGTAGTAGCAGTGGGTCTGTATTTGTAATAGTGAGTAGTAGTGGGTCTGTGTGAGTAACACTGAGTAGTAGTAGTGGGTCTGTGTGTGTAACACTGAGTAGTAGTAGTGGGTCTGTGTGTGTAACACTGAGTAGTAGTAGTGGATCTGTGTGTGTAACACTGAGTAGTAGTAGTGGGTATGTGTGTGTAACACTGAGTAGTAGTAGTGGGTCTGTGTGTGTAACACTGAGTAGTAGTAGTGTGTCTGTGTGTGTAACACTGAGTAGTAGTAGTGTGTCTGTGTGTGTAACACTGAGTAGTAGTAGTGTGTCTGTGTGCGTAACACTGAGTAGTAGTAGTGGGTCTGTGTGTGTAACACTGAGTAGTAGTAGTGTGTCTGTGTGTGTAACACTGAGTAGTAGTAGTGGGTCTGTGTGTGTAACACTGAGTAGTAGTAGTGGGTCTGTGTGTGTAACACTGAGTAGTAGTAGTGGGTCTGTGTGCGTAACACTGAGTAGTAGTAGTGGGTATGTGTGTGTAACACTGAGTAGTAGTAGTGGGTCTGTGTGTGTAACACTGAGGAGTAGTAGTGGGTCTGTGTGTGTAACACTGAGTAGTAGTAGTAGTGGGTCTGTGTGTGTAACACTGAGTAGTAGTAGTGGGTCTGTGTGTGTAACACTGAGGAGTAGTAGTGAGTCTGTGTGTGAAACACTGAGCAGTAGTAGTGGGTCTGTGTGTGTAACACTGAGTAGTAGTAGTAGTGGGTCTGTGTGTGTAACACTGAGTAGTAGTAGTGGGTCTGTGTGCGTGACACTGAGTAGTAGAAGTGGGTCTGTGTGTGTAACACTGAGTAGTAGTAGTGGGTCTGTGTGTGTAACACTGAGTAGTAGTAGTAGTGGGTCTGTGTGTGTAACACTGAGTAGTAGTAGTGGGTCTGTGTGTGTAACACTGAGTAGTAGTAGTGGGTCTGTGTGTGTAACACTGAGTAGTAGTGGGTCTGTGTGCGTGACACTGAGTAGTAGTAGTGGGTCTGTGTGTGTAACACTGAGTAGTAGTAGTGGGTCTGTGTGTGTAACACTGAGTAGTAGTAGTGGGTCTGTGTGTGTAACACTGAGTAGTAGTAGTGGGTCTGTGTGTGTAACACTGAGTAGTAGTAGTGGGTCTGTGTGCGTGACACTGAGTAGTAGTAGTGGGTCTGTGTGTGTAACACTGAGTAGTAGTAGTGGGTCTGTGTGTGTAACACTGAGCAGTAGTAGTGGGTCTGTGTGTGTAACACTGAGTAGTAGTAGTGGGTCTGTGTGTGTAACACTGAGTAGTAGTAGTGGGTCTGTGTGTATAACACTGAGTAGTAGTAGTGGGTCTGTGTGTGTAACACTGAGTAGTAGTAGTGGGTCTGTGTGTATAACACTGAGTAGTAGTAGTGGGTCTGTGTGTGTAACAGTGAGTAGTAGTAGTAGTGGGTCTGTGTGTGTAACACTGAGTAGTAGTAGTAGTGGGTCTGTGTGTGTCACACTGAGTAGTAGTAGTGGGTCTGTGTGTAACACTGAGTCGTAGTGGGTCTGTGTGTGTAACACTGAGTAGTAGTAGTGGGTCTGTGTGTGTAACACTGAGTAGTCGTAGTAGTGGGTCTGTGTGTGTAACACTGAGTAGTAGTAGTGGAAATGTGTGTGTAACAGTGAGTAGTAGTGGGTCTGTGTGTGTAACACTGAGTAGTAGTAGTAGTGGGTCTGTGTGTGTAACACTGAGTAGTAGTAGTGGGTCTGTGTGTAACACTGAGTCGTAGTGGGTCTGTGTGTGTAACACTGAGTAGTAGTAGTGGGTCTGTGTGTGTAACACTGAGTAGTAGTAGTGGGTCTGTGTGTGTAACACTGAGTAGTAGTAGTGGGTCTGTGTGTGTAATAGTGAGTAGTAGTAGTGGGTCTGTGTGTATAACACTGAGTAGTAGTAGTGGGTCTGTGTGTGAAACACTGAGTAGTAGTAGTGGGTCTGTGTGTGTAACACTGAGTAGTAGTAGTGGGTCTGTGTGTGTAACACTGAGTCATAGTGGGTCTGTGTGTGTAACACTGAGTAGTAGTAGTGGGTCTGTGTGTGTAACACTGAGTTATAGTGGGTCTGTGTGTGTAACACTGAGAAGTAGTAGTGGGTCTGTGTGTGTAACACTGAGTCGTAGTGGGTCTGTGTGTGTAACACTGAGTAGTAGTAGTGGGTATGTGTGTGTAACACTGAGTAGTAGTAGTGGGTCTGTGTGTGTAACACTGAGTAGTAGTAGTAGTGGGTCTGTGTGTGTAACACTGAGGAGTAGTAGTGAGTCTGTGTGTGAAACACTGAGCAGTAGTAGTCGGTCTGTGTGTGTAACACTGAGTAGTAGTAGTGGGTCTGTGTGCGTGACACTGAGTAGTAGTAGTGGGTCTGTGTGTGTAACACTGAGTAGTAGTAGTGGGTCTGTGTGTGTAACACTGAGTAGTAGTAGTGGGTCTGTGTGTGTAACACTGAGTAGTAGTAGTAGTAGTGGGTCTGTGTGTGTAACACTGAGTAGTAGTAGTGGGTCTGTGTGTGTAACACTGAGTAGTAGTAGTGGGTCTGTGTGTGTAACACTGAGTAGTAGTGGGTCTGTGTTTGTGACACTGAGTAGTAGTAGTGGGTCTGTGTGTGTAACACTGAGTAGTAGTAGTGGGTCTGTGTGTGTAACACTGAGTAGTAGTAGTGGGTCTGTGTGTGTAACACTGAGTAGTAGTAGTGGGTCTGTGTGCGTAACACTGAGTAGTAGTAGTGGGTCTGTGTGCGTGACACTGAGTAGTAGTAGTGGGTCTGTGTGTGTAACACTGAGTAGTAGTAGTGGGTCTGTGTGTGTAACACTGAGCAGTAGTAGTGGGTCTGTGTGTGTAACACTGAGTAGTAGTAGTGGGTCTGTGTGTGTAACACTGAGTAGTAGTAGTGGGTCTGTGTGTATAACACTGAGTAGTAGTAGTGGGTCTGTGTGTGTAACACTGAGTAGTAGTAGTGGGTCTGTGTGTGTAACACTGAGTAGTAGTGGGTCTGTGTGTGTGTAACACTGCGTAGTAGTGGGTCTGTGTGTGTAACACTGAGTAGTATTAGTGGGTCTGTGTGTGTAACACTGAGTAGTAGTAGTGGGTCTGTGTGTGTAACACTGAGTAGTAGTAGTGGGTCTGTGTGTGTAACACTGAGTAGTAGTAGTAGGTCTGTGTGTGTAACACTGAGTAGTCGTAGTAGTAGTGGGTCTGTGTGTGTAACACTGAGTAGTAGTAGTGGGTCTGTGTGTGTAACACTGAGTAGTAGTAGTGGGTCTGTGTGTGTAACACTGAGTAGTAGTAGTGGGTCTGTGTGTGTAACACTGAGTAGTAGTAGTGGGTCTGTGTGTGTAACACTGAGCAGTAGTAGTGGGTCTGTGTGTGTAACACTGAGTAGTAGTCATGGGTCTGTGTGTGTAACACTGAGTAGTAGTAGTGGGTCTGTGTGTGTAACACTGAGTAGTAGTAGTAGTGGGTCTGTGTGTGTAACACTGAGCAGTAGTAGTGGGTCTGTGTGTGTAACACTGAGCAGTAGTAGTGGGTCTGTGTGTGTAACACTGAGTAGTAGTAGTGGGTCTGTGTGTGTAACACTGAGTAGTAGTAGTGGGTCTGAGTGTGTAACACTGAGTAGTAGTAGTGGGTCTGTGTGTGTAACACTGAGTAGTAGTAGTGGGTCTGAGTGTGTAACACTGAATAGTAGTAGTGGGTCTGTGTGTGTAACACTGAGCAGTAGTAGTGGGTCTGTGTGTGAAACACTGAGTAGTAGTAGTAGTGGGTCTGTGTGTGTAACACTGAGTAGTAGTAGTGGGTCTGTGTGTGTAACACTGAGTAGTAGTGGGTATGTGTGTGTAACACTGAGTAGTAGTAGTGGGTCTGAGTGTGTAACACTGAGCAGTAGTAGTGGGTCTGTGTGTGTAACACTGAGTAGTAGTAGTGGGTCTGTGTGTGTAACACTGAGGAGTAGTAGTGGGTCTGTGTGTGTAACACTGAGTAGTAGTAGTGGGTATGTGTGTGTAACACTGAGTAGTAATAGTGGGTCTGTGTGTGTAACACTGAGTAGTAGTAGTGGGTCTGAGTGTGTAACACTGAGCAGTAGTAGTGGGTCTGTGTGTGTAACACTGAGTAGTAGTAGTGGGTCTGTGTGTGTAACACTGAGCAGTAGTAGTGGGTCTGTGTGTGTAACACTGAGTAGTAGTAGCGGGTCTGTGTGTGTAACACTGAGTAGTAGTAGTAGTGGGTCTGTGTGTGTAACACTGAGTAGTAGTAGCGAGTCTGTGTGTGTAACACTGAGTAGTAGTAGTAGTGGGTCTGTGTGTGTAACACTGAGTAGTAGTAGTGGGTCTGTGTGTGTAACACTGAGGAGTAGTAGTGAGTCTGTGTGTGAAACACTGAGCAGTAGTAGTGGGTCTGTGTGTGTAACACTGAGTAGTAGTAGTAGTGGGTCTGTGTGTGTAACACTGAGTAGTCGTAGTGGGTCTGTGTGTGTAACACTGAGTAGTAGTAGTAGTGGGTCTGTGTGTGTAACACTGAATAGTAGTAGTGGGTCTGTGTGTGTAACACTGAGTAGTAGTAGTGGGTCTGTGTGTGTAACACTGAGTAGTAGTAGTAGTGGGTCTGTGTGTGTAACACTGAGCAGTAGTCATGGGTCTGTGTGTGTAGCACTGAGTAGTAGTAGTGGGTCTGTGTGTGTAACACTGAGTAGTAGTAGTAGTGGGTCTGTGTGTGTAACACTGAATAGTAGTAGTGGGTCTGTGTGTGTAACACTGAGTTGTAGTAGTGGGTCTGTGTGTGAAACACTGAGCAGTAGTAGTGGGTCTGTGTGTGTAACACTGAGTAGTAGTAGTAGTGGGTCTGTGTGTGTAACACTGAGTAGTAGTAGTGGGTCTGTGTGTGTAACACTGAGTTGTAGTAGTGGGTCTGTGTGTGAAACACTGAGCAGTAGTAGTGGGTCTGTGTGTGTAACACTGAGTAGTAGTAGTAGTGGGTCTGTGTGTGTAACACAGAGTAGTAGTAGTGGGTCTGTGTGTGTAACACTGAGTAGTAGTAGTGGGTCTGTGTGTGTAACACTGAGTAGTAGTAGTGGGTCTGTGTGTGTAACACTGAGTAGTAGTCATGGGTCTGTGTGTAACACTGAGTAGTAGTAGTGGGTCTGTGTGTGTAACACTGCGTAGTAGTAGTGGGTCTGTGTGTGTAACACTGAGTAGTAGTCATGGGTCTGTGTGTGTAACACTGAGTAGTAGTAGTGGGTCTGTGTGTGTAACACTGAGTAGTAGTAGTGGGTCTGTGTGTGTAACACTGAGTAGTAGTGGGTCTGAGTGTGTAACACTGAGCAGTAGTAGTGGGTCTGTGTGTGTAACACTGAGTAGTAGTAGTGGGTCTGAGTGTGTAACACTGAGTAGTAGTAGTGGGTCTGTGTGTGTAACACTGAGTAGTAGTAGTGGGTCTGAGTGTGTAACACTGAATAGTAGTAGTGGGTCTGTGTGTGTAACACTGAGCAGTAGTAGTGGGTCTGTGTGCGTAACACTGAGTAGTAGTAGTGGGTCTGAGTGTGTAACACTGAGTAGTAGTAGTGGGTGTGTGCGTAACACTGAGTAGTAGTAGTGGGTCTGTGTGTGAAACACTGAGTAGTAGTAGTGGGTCTGTGTGTGTAACACTGAGTAGTAGTAGTAGTGGGTCTGTGTGTGTGACACTGAGTAGTAGTCGTGGGTCTGTGTGTGTAACACTGAGCAGTAGTAGTGGGTCTGTGTGTGTAACACTGAGTAGTAGTAGTGGGTCTGTGTGTGAAACACTGAGCAGTAGTAGTGGGTCTGTGTGTGTAACACTGAGTAGTAGTAGTGGGTCTGTGTGTGAAACACTGAGCAGTAGTAGTAGTGGGTCTGTGTGTGAAACACTGAGCAGTAGTAGTGGGTCTGTGTGTGTAACACTGAGTAGTAGTCGTGGGTCTGTGTGTGTAACACTGAGTAGTAGTAGTGGGTCTGTGTGTGTAACACTGAGTAGTAGTAGTGGGTCTGTGTGTGTAACACTGAGTAGTAGTAGTGGGTCTGTCGCGACCAATAGTATCCACAATAGAGGTGAGTTTGGGTTGGATGATGTAAATATAAATGTTGTGTCGTTAAATCCGCCACCTGACACACGCCCAATTGGTTGAGGTGGTTTGTCACCTAAACAAAAAATGCTTGGCCAGCTCGCTACTTGCTCAGCACTTAACCGGTTGTTGTGTTGGAAAGTGTCAAAGTCAATTGTCAGTGTTGTGGTGGGGTTAGTCTCCAACACACAACCAGTGGTGGCGGTGAGGGTGGTGGGGAGGTGGAGGTGGTGGTGTGGAGGTGGTGGAGAGTCAATTAAAGGATGTTCAGTCATTGTTTGTTGTTGTGGTTCACAGCCAGCAGCAGTCCCATAGTGTGTGTTTGTTTATTGTTCTTGTTGTTGGTGGTGTTATTGTTGTTGTTGACTGCACTGCTGCGCCAGGGCCCACTCACGTGGAGGGCGGGGCGAGGATCTTGAGAGCCACCATCGTCCGAGTCTTGTGGTCTAGACACCTTACCACCACGCTCTGCCCACCCTGCCCAATCTTCCTGTCCAGCTGGAAGCGGTAATAGAAGTGCTCGTTCTGGACCTGCAGGGGTCACGGGGAGGTCACGGGAGGTCAGGGTGGGGGTCACGGGGAGGTCACACGTAGCCAACAGTGCTAATCTGTGGGTCACTGTGGGTGTCTGTGGGTGTCTGTGGGTGTCTCTATGTGTCTGGGTGTCTCTGTATGTGTGTATGTTCAACTTTTTTCGCACCATACGTAGCCAATCTGTGGTGCTTTATGGGTATCAGTGTCTCTGTGTGGGCAACTTTGGGTCTCTGTGCATCTCTGTGGGTCTGGGTCTCTGTGGGTCTTTGTGGGTGTCTCTATGGGTCTCTATGGGTCTCTGTGGATGTCTCTGTGGGTCTCTATGGGTATGAGTGTGGGTATGAGTGTGTTATTTATTATTATTATATTTTTATTTTCACCTACGTGACTTTACCGAAAGAACTAAAGAGTATGGATTCTTGCAGTCACGAAAACTTCAAATCTAGAATGAGTGTGGTTGTGTCTGTGTGTGTCTGAGTGCCTCTGTGTGCCTCTGTGTGCCTCTGTGTGCCTCTGTGTCTGTGTGAGTGTGTTGGCTGACTTCAATGTCTGGAGTGATTGGAAGGCATGGGCCAGATCAGCTGAATAACAACGGTAGGAGGCTAATAGATTTGTGTGCAGCCCATAGGCTTGTAATTACCAACACGCTGTTCTGGCATCGGCGCATCAACACAACATCATGGATGCATGCCGGGTCCAAGCAAAAACATCTGCTGGACTACATATTGACGGACCAGTGGATGCGAGCCCATGTCCTTGACACCAGGACCTAACGTGGAGCTGATCTGCCCTCTGACCATCGACTTGTTATCTGTAAGATGCGCCTGCCATTCTTCCACTCCGGTGGTGGGTGTACACCCAGGACCCCATTCCAACCTAAGGTGGCCTGGTCTCAGCTAGCTGATGAAAGTTGCAAGCGAGAATTTCATCATCGCTTGTGGCTGGGGTTGCCATCGTCCCCCACTCCTCCTGATGTCGAGGGTAAATGGGCGAGGTTTAGGACGGTGACTCATGCAGCTGCAATGGCTGCTTTGGGTACGCGGTCCAGACCTCCCCAGAGACCCTGGCTGACAGAGGAGGCGTTCCGGATGGTTGAGAAAAAGCGACAGGCCCACTCTAATCGTCTACAGCATCAAACGTCAGAGAATGAGGAGGCTTACTGCAGCCTTCGCTCGGAGGTTCGGAGAGCCGTGAGGCGCTGCAAAGATGGGTGGTGTCGCGGGTTGTTGAGGAGATGGAGTCTGCCTCAATGGCCCGCGATCACAAATCCCTATTTAACTCCCATCAAAAAAGTAACCTGCAGTGCCACACCTTATTAGGGGAATGAATGGGGAAAGAATGGGGAAAGAATGGTGATCCAATCTGTGACTCCCAGGAACAGGTTTGCAGATTTGCTGAGCATTACCGTGAGGTCCTGGGGGAGGGGGAATCCCTCAGTCTGGAAAACATCATGGGACAAAGTGGGGATGACCCTGCTGAGGCTGCGGTGCCTCAAATATTGAAAGAGGAAGTCACCCCCTGTGAGTGGCTGGCTGAGGTGTCATCCGTTGAGGAAGTACTGAAGGCGATCCAGAGTCTGAGACCAGGAAAGGCACCGGGCAGAGATGATCTCCCAAGCGAAATGCTGAGGGAGGGTGGCGTTTGTGCGCAGACTGCCCTACATGACATCATCACAACAGTCTGGGCCACTGGATGGGTTCCGCAGGATTGGAAGGATGCCCTGGTGGTCCCCCTCTTCAAGAAGGGGGACTACAGGAGCATCTCAATCCTAAGTGTGCCGGGAAAGGTCCTGGCAAGGATTATTCAACATCACCTTGCTAGGCACGCTGAGGAGAGGTTTGCGGAGCCCCATTGTGGTTTCAGGAAAGGGCGGTCCTGCACAGATGCCATATTTTCTGTCCGTCTGCTACATCAGAGGTGTAGGGAATTCCAACAAGACTTACATCTCTGCTTTATTGACCTAGTCAAGGCCTATGATACCATCAGTAGGGCTGGGCTCTGGGTTGTTCTTCGTGCTTTCAGAGTCCCTGACCCTCTGCTCACGCTCATTAAGGACCTTCATGATGGTGAGCAGGCCTGGGTAAAACTACGTGGCCGGGAGTCAGAGCCATTCCCTGTACACCTTAGGTGCGACAGGGATGTCCTCTGGCTCCAACATTATTTAACATCCATTTCGACCACGTAGTTCGTAAAGCCTTCAGTAGCTGTACTGGAGGAATTTCCATCTGGTACAGATACAATGGGAGGCTGATCGATGCCCGGATGCGGTCAAGGGATGGCTCCCTATTGGTCAACCACGTTATGTATGCCGACGACCTGGTAATTGCGGCTCACTCAGAGGAGGAGTTGTAGGCGCTGCTGCTGAAACTGGAGTGTGCCACTAAGAGGTGGGGTCTTACCATCAGCCCCACCAAAACGAAGCACCTGCCTGGATATTTTGTAACATCGGGCACTCCACCCCCACAACTCCCAATCGGTGATAGGGCAGTTGTGGAAAGAGTGGAGAGTTTCCCATACCTGGGCAGTGTGCTAATGACCGACTCCGGTTTAACAGTAGAGGTCTCACTCCGAATCAGTCGAGCGGCATTATCTTTTTATCGGTTGCTTAACGCTGTGTGGAAGCTACCTGGTCTATCGCTCTGTACGAAGCTTCGGGTTTTCTCGGCCACAGTCATTCCCTCCCTTCTCTACGCTTGCAAAACGTAGACCCCCCTAATGGAACATCTCCACCGGTTAGAAACATTTAGGCTGGCCTACCTACAATCAATCCTGGGTTTAACCAGGCTGCATTGTGTGAGGAGCTCACAATTCCTCGAAAGATCTGGACAAAGTCCCATCGGTGAGCTCCTCCGGCAGGCAAGGCTGCATTGGCTGGGCCATGTAGCCCGCATGCCCAATCACCGCATGCCCAAACAGCTTTTGTTTGGCCGGATCGAGGGGGCTAAACGGGCGCGGCACGGGCTAGAAAAGAGATGGAGTGATGTGGTACAGGAGGACGTGGAACTGAGTGGACTTGCCAATGACTGGTACCAGCGGTGTCAAGATCGGCCTCTGTGGAGTAGGCTCGTGGAGGAGGCTCGTGAAGGATGCTACTGGGCAGTTGGACGCAGTTGCCCTCTAACAACAACAGAGGGCGGAGGAGCGACGCTCAAAACAACGAGCGGAGCGCCGGGTGGCTAGAGCACAGCAAGTTGGCACAGTAGGGGGCACAGGTGGTACATCAGTCAGTTGTCTCAGTCAGTCAACCCGTGGCACCTGGGTCTGTCCCGTGACCTCCTGCCAGCGGGCGTTCGACACTTCACGTGGCCTCAAGGTGCACATGGCCTGGCACAAGCGTCGTGGTGACATCACCGCCACTTAGTGGCGAATGGCGGTTGTTGTTATTGTCTGTGTGTCTGTATCTTTGTGTGTGTCTGTGTGTGAGTCTCACAAGGATGTAGTTTTTGTCGTCGTCATCAAATTCTCCGTTCTTCACTCCCCCTCGTGAGCTTCCTTCCCCATCCAGAGTGAAGAGCCAAACTTCCTGCATGGCGGCCAGCTCCAGCTTCTGGCGCTCAGTCAGGTGAGGCTTGAAGAGACTAAGGAATGCTGCACACGTGACAACAACAACTTAAACTTTAAACTAATTTTGTTTACGCACACACCAGGTTAAGCCCCCCACCGAAGTGGCTGGTATAATCATCGTAATCATCATCGTCGTCGTCGTCATCATCATCATTATCGTCGTCATCGTCATCATCATCACTGTCATCGTCATCATCATTGTCAATATTGTCATCATTGTCATCATCGTCGTCATGATCATCGTTGTCATCATCATTGTTGTCATCATCGTGGTCGTCGTCGTCGTCGTCGTCATCATCATTATCATCAACATCGTCATCAACGTCATCGTCGTCGTCATCATCATCACCGTCATCATCATCATCGTCATCATCATCGTCATCATCAGTATCATTGTCGTCGTCATCATCGTCATCGCCATGTGGCAGCCATATGCTCTAAGTGCACGTTGATACAGACTCGTAGAGACTCAGAGAACCACAAAGATCCTCAGAGACCCACTGAGACCCATATTCATAGAGAACCATAGAGACCCACAGAGACCCATACTCATATAAAACCATATAGACCCACAGAGACTGATACTCAGAGACCCACTGAGCGGTACAGGATGCATGTACGGATAATGAACTTCGTTCACACTGCACGTAGCTAGTTCTTTGTGGGGTGTCTCTGTGTGTTTATGGGTCTCTTAGGGTGTCTCTATGTGTCTTTGGGGTCTCCTTGGGTATCTCTGTGTCTATGGGTCTCTATGGGTGTCTCTGTATCTATGGGTATATCTGTGGGTCTTGATGTGTTTATAGGTGTCTCTGTGGGTCTAAGGGTCTCTATGTGTGTCTCTGTGGGTGTCTGTGGGTCTCTGTGTATATGGGTGTCTCTGTGGGTCTCTGTGGTGGTCACTGCGTGGATTTGTTCCCCTTCACATTTTGAGGGATCACCATCGCCACGCTTTTATCAAAGTGTTTTTTCGCTTTAAAGCTTTTGTGACTGCAGGGATTCATATTCTTGGTTC
Organism: Lampetra fluviatilis; assembly: GCF_964198595.1. Lineage (NCBI taxonomy): Eukaryota > Metazoa > Chordata > Hyperoartia > Petromyzontiformes > Petromyzontidae > Lampetra > Lampetra fluviatilis. The sequence continues at coordinate 50,214 of NC_136348.1, read as the reverse complement.
TTTCGGTAAAGTCACGTAGAAGGGAAATAATAAAATAATGAAAATAAACATGATAAAATTAAATTCTCACGAAGTTTCGGCCACAAAGCAACCAGCCGTCCTCAGGTGAAGAACAGAGCTGTTGGAAAGACAGCGTCCTAATGAACACTGCTGAGCTTGGCAGCGTATTTTAAGCTGGGTGGGAGGAGGAGAGCGCCTTGACAAAGGAATTTACATATCAACAGAGTAATATAGCATATTGATGACAAATGCAGATATGGGGTTAGTCACCTCTTGTGGAATGTGTAGGCAGTGGGGGGTCTCAAAGTCATATTATGCTTGTGTATTATGTAGGATTAGCAGTAATAAAGGGGAGGGAAATTTTAATAATAAATAACTGCAACAGCCAAAACCACCGCGTATCAAGCTAGTGCGTTATGTGGAAAACAAAAAAGGAGTTTCTAAAGAACTGCAAATACCCTACTACCATACAATACACCGATGTGAAAAAACTAAATATAAACTACATCAATATAATCAATGTACTCAATATACTCTCCAATAAGCTGAGCTATTAACATTAAGTAACTGGGTATACACTACACTATATAATTACTACCATATAGTAAACTGATAAAAAACTAAAATATAAATTACATCAATATATTCTTAGGTTTTTTTCGGTAAAGTCACGTAGGTAAAAAATTTACATTTTCTTGTGATCTCTCATTTACTTGATACAGCTGTCGTGGCTGTGACGGTTCCACCTGAAGACGGAGGCTTGTGTTGCTTCCGAAACGTCGTGAATTTTTAAATTTTTAAATTTGTTTTATTTTACTTTTATTAATTTAAATTTTTTACCTACGTGACTTTACCGAAAAAACCTAAGAATATGAATCCTTGCAGTCACGAAAGCTTCAAATCTAGAATACATCAATATAATCAATAAACTCAATATACTCTCCAATAAGCTGAGCTACTAACAATAAGTAATTATACATTACACTTCTATGTAGAAAAAAGTGGCGTTTTTTTCCTTAACGTTAGCACCACGGAAAGCAGCGAGCGTTGTTCAGACGAACGAGTCCATCTATGCTCGGAACGGAGGAGGGGGGAGAAAGAGAGAAACAACCACGGTGTTGTGCTACTCTGTCCTGTGCTGCGTTACAACTATACTATAAACTAGACTACTATACATTACAATATTATACCTTTCAATCTAAACTACACTGTATAATATCGTATACGCAGCCCAATATACGCTCTAACATTATGCATTATATTGATATGCCTCCAACAAAACTTTTTTCTACATCACACGACTATACACCGTACTATACACTGCCATAGACAAACCCCAACATTGAATTATATACTGCGTTACTATACACTACCCTATAACTTAGACTATACATTGTAATATTACACTATGTATTATTCTACAAACCCTACTTTATACCACACTGCTGTCTATTCACGATACATTACGATACTATATATTACCTTAAACAGTGAGGGAAAAAAGTATTTGATCCCCTGCTGATTTTGTACGTTTGCCCACTGACAAAAATATGATCAGTCTATAATTTTCATGGTAGGTTTATTTGAACAGTGAGAGACAGAATAACAACAACAAAATCCAGAAAAACGCATGTCAAAAATGTTATAAATTGATTTGCATTTTAATGAGGGAAATAATTATTTGACCCCCTCTCAATCAGAAAGATTTCTGGCTCCCAGGTGTATTTTATACAGGTAACGAGCTGAGATTAGGAGCACACTCTTAAATGGAGTGCTCCTAATCTCAGCTTGTTACCTATATAAAAGACACCTGTTCACAGAAGCAATCAATCAATCAGATTCCAAACTCTCCACCATGGCCAAGACCAAAGAGCTCTCCAAGGATGTCAGGGACAAGATTGTAGACCTACACAAAGCGCCCGCAAGGTCCCCCTGCTCAAGAAAGCACATATACATGCCCGTCTGAAGTTTGCCAATGAACATCTGAATGATTCAGAGGACAACTGGGTGAAAGTGTTGTGGTCAGATGAGACCAAAATGGAGCTCTTTGGCATCAACTCAACTCGCCGTGTTTGGAGGAGGAAGAATGCTGCCTATGACCCCAAGAACACCATCCCCACCGTCAAACATGGAGGTGGAAGCATTATGCTTTGGGGGTGTTTTTCTGCGAAGGGGACAGGACAACTTCACCGCATCAAAGGGACGATGGACGGGGCCATGTACTCAAAGACAATGTAAAAAAGGTGTCAGTTTTGTTGCCAGATAGAAGGGTAAAAAGCCAATTATCATATTTTTACTGGCAAATGAGGCTCCAATGGTATAAATGCTTACCCCGAGCTCTCATACTCTGATGGTGCATTGTCTTTGAGTTGTGCGCCTTTTGGCGTCATCTGGTCCAACCCATGTGAGACTAGGCTCTAAGTAAAGCTGTCTCGGGTGTGGAACAATCAACTTCAAGGACAGTGCACATTATCAGAGTTGTGTTTTTTGTTTGCATTATGACTGCAGGTATTGTGGTCTAAGTAAACATGACTCCTTGTAAAAAAGGTGTCAGTTTTGTTGCCAGATAGAAGGATAAAAAAACAATTATCATATTCATCTTCTTGGTTCTTTCGGTAAAGTCACATAGAAGGGAAGTAATAAAATAATAAAAATAAAACATAATAAAACAATTCTCACGACGTTTCGGCCACAACGCAAGCAGCCGTCCTCAGGCGAAGAATGAGACATTATCAAGCTAGGAGCTTATATAGGTGTAGCGAGGAGGAGCGCCTTAACAAAAGAATGTGCATATGAAGAGGAATTTAGCATACCAATGGACAATGCGTAGGAGGTGGGCGAAGGGGTTTCAAAGTCCCATTATGCCCATGCATTATGCAGGATCAACAGCACCACGGGGGGGCGCAAGGAACACCGTTAATAAAGGAAAGGAATGTTAATGATATGTAGCTGCATTTACCAAACAACCACGTAGAAAACCAAAGTAAAAACTACATAAAAAACTAAAATATAAACTGATACTTACTATACTCTACAATAAGCTGAGTTACTAACAACAAATAATAAATTACAATTCTACGTCGTAAGAAGTATATAATATACTTCCATCTAAACTTTATTCTCTTAGCATATACAGTACTATATACTGCCATAGATAAACCCAACATTAAATTATATACTGTATTGCTGTAAACCACCCTATACTTTATACATTTTAATATAACACTATGTATTATTCAACTCACCCTAATGTGTATCGAAATGGTTTATTACGTCCTTCCAATGATTGCTAAGCCTGAATCCATCTTCTCGGTTAAAATTGTCTCTGTGTTTGTATATGTGGATCGCCTCATGAACGAATCTCTCATGATAGCCAGATGGCTTGCAGAGAACCTCCGTCTTGGAGAAGTCAATGTCATGTGAGCCCACTGAGTTGTAACAGTGGTCTGCCACGGCTGAGGTGTTTGTCCTACCGTGTTTTAGATCAGCTTTATGTTCACGAATGCGGTCTGAGACGTGTCGTTTGGTTTCCCCAATGTAACTGCTGCCACAGAGGCAACTTAGTTTGTAGACGCCAGGGTACTGTATGTCTGGAATCACATCTTTTACAGACGGTACCAGATCACGGATTTTATGTACTGTGTTGAATCGGACCTGGATCTTGTGTTTAATCAGGATTTTGGAGATCTTTTTTGTGACCCCAGCAATGTAGGGTAAGGTGATGGTCTTGAAAGGCTCCTCAACAGGATCCTTCTTGATGGTTGGAGTGATGGCTTTGCGGATTGTGTAGTCGGAGTAACCATTAGCCTTAAGAGCTTGGCGTACGTGTTTGAGTTCACTGGAAATGTGTTCATGGTCGGAGATGCATTGGGCTCTATGATATAGAGTCTTGATGAGGGAATTCTTCTGGGATGGATGGTGGTGGGAATCCGGTTTTAGATAAGCATCCGTGTGGGTGGCTTTTTTGGATGTCCTAATCAAAAGGAGACCTGATGGTTCAATGAGCCACTCTGTCTACAGGAAAGCCACCCACACGGATGCTTATTTAAAACCGGATTCCCACCACCATCCATCCCAGAAGAATTCCCTCATCAAGACTCTATATCATAGAGCCCAATGCATCTCCGACCATGAACACATTTCCAGTGAACTCAAACACGTACGCCAAGCTCTTAAGGCTAATGGTTACTCCGACTACACAATCCGCAAAGCCATCACTCCAACCATCAAGAAGGATCCTGTTGAGGAGCCTTTCAAGACCATCACCTTACCCTACATTGCTGGGGTCACAAAAAAGATCTCCAAAATCCTGATTAAACACAAGATCCAGGTCCGATTCAACACAGTACATAAAATCCGTGATCTGGTACCGTCTGTAAAAGATGTGATTCCAGACATACAGTACCCTGGCGTCTACAAACTAAGTTGCCTCTGTGGCAGCAGTTACATTGGGGAAACCAAACGACACGTCTCAGACCGCATTCGTGAACATAAAGCTGATCTAAAACACGGTAGGACAAACACCTCAGCCGTGGCAGACCACTGCTACAACTCAGTGGGCTCACATGACATTGACTTCTCCAAGACGGAGGTTCTCTGCAAGCCATCTGGCTATCATGAGAGATTCGTTCATGAGGCGATCCACATATACAAACACAGAGACAATTTTAACCGAGAAGATGGATTCAGGCTTAGCAATCATTGGAAGGACGTAATAAACCATTTCGATACACATTAGGGTGAGTTGAATAATACATAGTGTTATATTAAAATGTATAAAGTATAGGGTGGTTTACAGCAATACAGTATATAATTTAATGTTGGGTTTATCTATGGCAGTATATAGTACTGTATATGCTAAGAGAATAAAGTTTAGATGGAAGCATATTATATACTTCTTACGACGTAGAATTGTAATTTATTATTTGTTGTTAGTAACTCAGCTTATTGTAGAGTATAGTAAGTATCAGTTTATATTTTAGTTTTTTATGTAGTTTTTACTTTGGTTTTCTACGTGGTTGTTTGGTAAATGCAGCTACATATCATTAACATTCCTTTCCTTTATTAACGGTGTTCCTTGCGCCCCCCCGTGGTGCTGTTGATCCTGCATAATGCATGGGCATAATGGGACTTTGAAACCCCTCCGCCCACCTCCTACGCATTGTCCATTGGTATGCTAAATTCCTCTTCATATGCACATTTTTTTGTTAAGGCGCTCCTCCTCGTTACACCTATATAAGCTCCTAGCTTGATAATGTCTCATTCTTCGCCTGAGGACGGCTGCTTGCGTTGTGGCCGAAACGTCGTGAGAATTGTTTTATTATGTTTTATTTTTATTATTTTATTACTTCCCTTCTACGTGACTTTACCGAAAGAACCAAGAAGATGAATTCCTGCAGTCACGAAAGCTTTAAATCGAAAATTATCATATTTTTACTGGCAAATGAGGTTCCAATGGTGTAAATGCTTACCCAAAGCTCTCATACTCTGATGGTGCATTGTCTTTGAGTTGTGCGCCTTTTGGCGTCATCTGGTCCAACCCATGTGAGACTAGGCTCTAAGGAAAGCTGTCTCGGGTGTAGACCAATCAACTTCAAGGACAGTACACATTATCAGAGTTATGTTTGTTGTTTGTATTATGACTGCAGGTATTGTGGTCTATGTAAACATGACTCCTTGTAAAAAAGGTGTCAGTTTTGTTGCCAGATAGAAGGGTAAAAAAACAATTATCATATTTTTACTGGCAAATGAGGTTCCAATGGTGTAAATGCTTACCCCGAGCTCTCATACTCTGATGGTGCATTGTCTTTGAGTTGTGCGCCTTTTGGCGTCATCTGGTCCAACCCATGTGAGACTAGGCTCTAAGGAAAGCTGACTTGGGTGTGGACCAATCAACTTCAAGGACAGTGCACATTATCAGAGTTGTGTTTTTTGTTTGCATTATGACTGCAGGTATTGTGGTCTATGTAAACATGACTCCTTGTAAAAAAGGTGTCAGTTTTGTTGCCAGATAGAAGGGTAAAAAAACAATTATCATATTTTTACTGGCAAATGAGGTTCCAATGGTGCAAACAGTTATCGTTGAAACCTTCTGCGGCCAGGCTACCAAGATTATATGGCTTACCAAAGATACATAAAGAAGATACACCCCTTCGTCCCATCGTCTCTACTATCAACTCCCCAACTACGAACTGGCTCGTATTTTATTTCGATTTAAAGCTTTCGTGACTGCAGGGATTCATCTTCTTGGTTCTTTCGGTAAAATAATTCTCAAAATTATTTTGTTATGTTTTATTTTTATTATTTTATTACTTCCCTTCTACGTGACTTTACCGAAAGAACCAAGAAGATGGCTCGTATTTTGTCTGAAATCCTGCGGCCTTTCACTGGAAAAAACACCTCTGCGGTACTAAACTCTACTCACCTGGCATCGACAATCAATGGTATTTACCTGTCCCCAGACAACCTGCTTGTCAGTTTTGATGTGGTTTCCTTATTCACCAAAGTTCCTGTACCTGACACCATCGCAATCATTGAAGACTTGGTTCATCAAGGACTGAAAACTGAGGTACCCCCCCCCCCTGGTGAGACACTGCTTAACCAATACATACTTCACCTGGAATGGAACTTTCTACAAACAAACTGAGGGCACCCCAATGGGCTCCCCCCTATCTTCGGTAGTAGCCAACGTTTTCATGGAGAAATTTGAGACTGACACCATCCAGATTGTCACTCTACGCCCAACCTTATGGAAGAGGTACGTGGATGACACTTGTGTCATCTGGCCACATGGCCGGCCTGCTCTAGACCAATTCCTCGACCACATCAATTCCATACACAAAGCCATCAGATTCACCATGGAATTCGAAAAAGATGGCAAGCTACCCTTTTTGGATGTCCTCATGAAAAAGAGACCTGATGGTTCAATAAGCCACTCTGTCTACAGGAAAGCTACCCATACAGATGCTTACCTAAAACCGGATTCCCACCACCATCCATCCCAGAAGAATTCTCTCATCAAGACTCTACACCATAGAGCCCAATGCATCTCCGACCAGGAACACATTGCCAGTGAACTCAAGCACGTACACCAAGCTCTCAAGGCTAATGGTTACTTCGACTACACAATCCACAAAGCCATCACTCCAACTATGAAGAAGGACCATCTTGATGAGCCATTCAAAACCATCACCTTACCCTACATTGCGGGGGTCACAAAAAAGATCTCCAAAATCCTGAATAAACACAAGATCCCGGTCCGATTCACCACAGTACATAAAATCCGTGATCTGGTCCCGTCTGTAAAATATGTCATTCCAGACATACCCTGGTGTCTACAAACTAAGTTGCCTCTGTCATAGCAGTTACATTGGGGAAACCAAACGACATGTCTCGGACCGCATCTGTGAACACAAAGCAGACCTGAAACACGGTAGGACCAACACCTCAGCCGTGGCAGACCATTGTTATAATTCAGTGGGCTCACATGACATTGACTTCTCCAAGATGGAGGTTCTCTTCAAGCCATCCGGCTACCATGAGAGATTCGTTCATGAGGCCATCCACATATACAAACACAGAGACAATTTCAACCGAGAAGATGGATTCTGGCTCAGCCATCATTGGAAGGATGTGATGAACCATTTCGGGTCTTGATTGATTGTGTTCACGTTTACGGTGACTTTCAGACCGCATTCAATTCGCTGGCATTGGCTATATAGCTTTTGTATTCTCTTCACGGATCGGAGTCTTTGCTCCGCTGCAAGTTTCCTGCTACCACTCTCCCACTTACATATTTCTTTGCCTCCTCTTAGTACCTTTCACGCGACGGTCAATGGTATGGTGTATAGTAGATTGTATATTAATAAATAGTACAATAGTGTAATGTTTAATAGAATGTATAAGGTAATATATAGTATCGTAATGTATCGTGAATAGACAGCAGTGTGGTATACAGTAGGGTTTGTAGAATAATACATAGTGTAATATTACAATGTATAGTCTAAGTTATAGGGTAGTGTATAGTAACGCAGTGTATAATTCAATGTTGGGGTTTGTCTATGGCAGTGTATAGTACGGTGTATAGTCGTGTGATGTAGAAAAAAGTTTAGTTGGAGGCATATCAATATAATGCATAATGTTAGAGCTTATACTGGGCTGCGTATACGATATTATACAGTGTAGTTCAGATTGGAAGGTATAATATTGTAATGTATAGAAGTCTATTCTTGGGTTTTTTTGGTAAAGTCACGTAGGTAAAAATTTAAAATTAATGAAAGTAAAATAAAATAAAAATCACGACGTTTCGGAGGCAACACAAGCTTCCGTCTTCAGGTGGAACCGTCACAGCCCGACAGCTGTATCAAGTAAATGAGAGATTACAGGAGATACCACTCCGTATATATAATGGTTGAGGGTGGGGAAGGGCCAGGAATGGCCCACTTTTTATTATTATGGTAAGGTGCGGTTTGAGACTATGAATAGACTGTATAACAAAAGACTGAGCCTTTATTATGGAGAGGTTCGGTTTTTGACTACGCCTAGCCTACATAACAAAAGTGTGAAAAAAGAAAGCTAAACCTGGTAAAACAACACTGGCTGTCCATCAGAGTGTAGATACGGGAGACAAAGGCGGATGTGTTGCTGCTTACACGACCACTAACAGCACGCTGCTGGCCTTCATAGAGGCTCACTCGCTACGCTTGATGTTCAGAGCTAAAAGTAGCGAATTGAGTCCCCGAAAGAAGATCTGAGCAGGCCATAAAATAAGCGGACAATAAACTCAGAATAGTTTTTTACGCTTCTCATCGTCAAAGCCTGCTATTGTATCATTTCAAGCAGCATTGGTTCAAGACAAGCAGGTAAGAATTGTTTCAATACCACCGGGTAAATTAGTTGCTAGATGTACTATTAATGTATGAATTTTATAGTTCAAATGTTTTAATCTAATGTCCGCGATTTTGAATTATCCGCGGCTGTCCTCCCCGTCATTAGCACGGGTAATCGATAATCTACTGTACTTTATTAGCTGACGTCCAAAGAAAATCTTAAATGTGTAATAAACGACTGGACCACGATGTCTGGCTCAGTGTCCTTTATTCGGTTCGTACTGTATTCCCACACGGCTGTCTCTACTCTGTAGCTTCTCCACGGTGCTGACTCCGATGTCGGCCCGATCCACAACAGCAGCCCCGCTGCTGTTACTCTCACACAGCCCCCCTTGGCTGTACTCGCTGCAACTCCTCTCTCCTTCGTCCTCTCTGCAGCTCTGACAGCCTCGTGCTGTCTCTCCCTTTTCTCTCCCGCCACACCTGGCAGCCACACCGCTGCCTCTAACACGCAGCCCTTCTGGCTGTCTTCTCCGCAGCTGCACACCACTCCGTAGCTTCCTCCTGTCTTCGGGGTTGGCTCCCGATGGCCGTCGGTGCCCCCCCTCTTCTCACTCGCCCGCGTGGCCTCACTCTTTTCCGCTCACACCCCGACTGACTTCCCCTTCCGGTTTCCCCGCTTAAGGACCCGAACCTTCCACCCACGTCACATGGCTCCACCCCCGGTGACGTCACATCCGGAAGGTCGCTTACGCCCGCATTACAAATGAATGAAAATCAGGTCTACAATTGTCATTCAATCGTAGACCTGATTGAATGAAAATCAGGTCTATCGTCATAAGTCCTTAATCTGTGATGATGACGAGGAGTCGTCGCTTTCAAATGGGAAAAGTCGACGCTGTCTTTGCGCGTCAGGTGCTGCCTTAGCACTTGTTCTGATCCCATGCATTGGTTGGGATTTTAAATTTGTCTGTTTCCCAGTGGAGCCTGGGACGTTACACAGCCGCCCCTACCTGCTGGTGTGCGGACACGCGTCTTGTGTGGAGCATGCCTGCAGGACAAAGGCACGCGCACGCGCGGGCTGCGAGTTTGTGTGCCCGACCTGCAAGGTACAGCTACGACAGTCGTATGGCCACGTTGTGTACACACGCGCGTACGAGTGTGTATGTCAGGGTGTTTGTATCTGCCTGCATGTGCACAACAGTGCAGCGGTTAGCGCTACGCTGCGCTACGAACCCGGCGACACGAGTTCGATTCCCGCTCATGGCCGCCAACACTGGTGACGATTATATGAACCAGTTCTGGACCTCCCCTAAAGTTGACTCGGCGTCAAATGAGTACCTGGTACAGTGTGTAAACAACGCCACTGGGGAGACAAAGGCGGCCGGGCTTTATGTTGGCCAAACACCCTCTCGTGCCGTGCCGGCCTTCATGGATGCTACTCACTATCGGCACTTGCCCCAACAGTCTGTTAAGGCTACACGGGGGATCTTTGTCTTTTGTATGTGAACGTGTTATCAAAACGCCTCTCGGCTGGTCTCGTGTGAAGTCCCCAGTGGTGTAACTGGGTGCTTCTGCAGTGGATAAAACAACCTGCAAATATGAGCCAAAGATTTATTTGTTAACAGTGAAAGCGAAGTTTTTCAGGCATTGTCAAAAACATTTTGCAAGGGACCAGAATGGATGAATCCGAGTCAACGACACAAGATGTCGCTTGCTTCTGTCTGTGATTTGCAGTTACGAGTTTTACTCACTCTGCCACGTTTGCAATAGTTTCCTTGTATTTGGCAAACAATCGGAGAGGGACAAACGGTGATGCCATCTTTTTTGTACGCTTTCTCTTTTTGAAAATGTTGCTGCTTGACATTTTAATGGTACACTACCAAGCTGTCAGTTGAATATGTTATGTAGCAGGCTTTCGCGACCAATGTCCATAATCGAGGTTTTTGGGTTAGATTGCGTAAATATAATAAATGTCGTTAATCCCGGCACCACCCAATACGGTCAATTAGTAAGGTTTGTCACGTAACCAAAACATGCCAATTCATGACTAGTACAGCACATCGTTGGAAAGTAAAGATGTATTAAAATACAGGAAAATATATTGTTATCCGGCATTCTACAATCTGGAATGCTCTTCACTAACCAGCATCTGTCGTAAACGGCAATGCGAATCTTCCTTCATGTACAGACAGTCCCCAGGTTGCGAAAGATCTGACTTGAGGAAATCTAACCTAATGGGAATGCTTCCATAAATCACGTAACAATATAACATCGATATGCAGACATTCTTGCGTTAATTACGTAAGCGCAAATATTGCAGCACAGTGAGGTTTGCGGATGTGTAATGCGGGCGTAAGCGACCTTCCGGATGTGACGTCACGGGGGGTGGAGTCATGTGACGTGGGGGGAAGGTTCGGGGCTTTAAGCGGGTAAACCGGAAGGGGAAGTCAGTCGGGGTGTGAGCGGAAAAGAGTGAGGCCACGCGGGCAAGTGTGGAGAGGGGGGGGCGCCGACGGCCATCGGGAGCCAACCCCGAAGATAAGAGGAAGCTGCGGAGTGGTGTGCAGCTGCGGAGGAGACAGCCAGGAGGGCTGCGTGTTAGAGGCAGCGGTGTGGCTGCCAGGAGGAGCTGCGGAGAGAGAGAGAGAGGGGGCTGCTTGTTAGAGGCAGCGGTGTGGCTGCCAGGAGGAGCTGCGGAGAGAGAGAGAGAGCAAGAAGCTGTGAGAGCTGCGGAGGGAGAAGAGCAGCAGCGAGTACAGCCAAGGGGGGCTGTGTGAGAGAAACAGCAGCGGAGCTGCTGTTGTGGATCGGGCCGACATTGGAGTCAGCACCGTGGAGAAGCTACAGAGTAAAGACAGCCGTGTGGGTGTACAGCACGAACCGAATAATAAAGGACACTGAGCCAGACATCGTGGTCCAGTCGTTTATTACACTGGTGTCGGAAGTGCAACGGCATGTCGAAACAAGTGAGGAAGAAAGTTAATCCGGCGCCTGCATCGGCTTCTTCGTCCGACGACGACGAACTCCCTCCAACCACGGATCCTGTTGGGGTGGTGGAGGAGAGCCAGGCTGAGGCGACCACGGGAACGGGAGTGGAGGATGTTGGCGCGGTGGCGGGTCCGTCGACATCATCAGACGCGGATCAACGATGGCAAGCGATGGCGGTACAACTGGAGGCACTTAAGGACGTCCTGGCGCATCTATGCCATCTCGTCGCGCCAGGGACGATGGATGATGCAAGTGGTGCTCCGCGGGCCGCCACGTTGCCTGTCCTGCCGCCGCCATTGCCCACGCGGCAAGAGGCCGCCATTTTGCGCGCTCCGTGGCGCCAAACCGCCATCTTGGCCACGCCGCGGGCCGACGCCATTTTGAATTTGCCATCACAACCACCACCATTGGAAGACGGCGGGAAGAGGAGTCGGAGTCGCCACCTTACAACGGTTAAAGAATTTTCCGTCGGTGGGGACTGGAGCGCGTTCGCCTGCCGCTTCTTGGCGGCGGTACGCACAGCAAGATGGACCGATGCGGAGGCTTTGGAGGTGTTGCCGACTCTCCTGGACGACGAATCTGTCCGATTCTTCCGTTCCATAGCGACCGATAAGAAGGCAACTTTACGTGGTGTTTTTCAAGAAATGGCCGATGCTTATGAGCCACCAGATGATGCGCATCGGCGATTCGCTCAACGACAACGAGCACCAGAGGAGTCGCCCGTGGCGTTCAGGGGTGCGGTGCTGGAGCTGGCCATGGCAGCTTATCCTGAGACGCCACAGGACCTGCTTGAGCCTCTCATATTAGGGAAAATGTTGGAGCTGTCTCGGGATCTAGGGATCCCCATGCCTGTGTGTGGGCATGAGAAGCTAACTTCCCGGATGGCTGCTAAGTGTCTCGATGCGCAATTCAACCTCCGTCGCTGGAAACAAGTGACGGCGTGGACGGGGGGGCCCGTCAAAGATGGGGATGCGCTGGGATGGAACCCTGCGCAGGCCGTCTATGTTCCGGATGACCGGGGCCCTCAACAACTGACGGCCGCCTCCGCTCCATGGACGGGACGCGGCGGGCCGAGACCGCGCGCGGTGCTACCAGAACGGGGCCGTCAGGAGGCGAGGCCTGCGCTTCGGCGCAACGAGGCCGAATGTTTCCGCTGCGGGCGTAGGGGCCACTACGCCAGAGACTGCTGGGCCCGCTTCCCGGCTCCGCCGCAGCAGGAGGCCTCGGCACCGGTCAAGTCGGCTAAAGATCCTCCGAAACAGGCATGTCGGCACGCACCAGACACTCGGCAAGGCTTTCCACCTCACCCACCACCTGTGTTGCGCGATCCTATTGTTGTTGTTAAAGAAAGGCCATCGACGGGGCCTTGTCATTCAGTTACGCAGTGGCGCAAATTGGCACGGAGAGTTGTCGCGGCCGCTACGGGTTCGTCCACTGTACCGGGGTCCATACAAGGTGTGGACGTGCGCATTTTGGTCGACTCGGGGGCGTCTGCGACTATTATATCGGATGTCATTTTCCATCTGTTGGGCATTCCGTCGGGGGCTGTGCGTCCGGTTTATGGGTCGTGCGTCGCTGCGAACGGGGGTAGCATGGGCATCGTGGGTCAGGTGGATGCTAAGATATCTATTGGGGATGTGTCGGCCTCGGGTGTTGTGTTGATATCGAGATCTTTGGCGGTTCCTTGTTTGTTAGGCACCGATTTTTTGGCTAAGATGCCCATTTTGATCAAAATCAATGAGAATTGTATTGAACTGCCGGGGGGCCGTCAAATCTCGTTTCTGCCGTCGCCCTGGGGGCGACCTGCTTCGGCCGTACAAGTGCAGGCGCTGTCCGTCGCATCTGTGGACATCCCACCTGGTACACAGATGCTTATACCCTTGCGGTATCGGAAGCCCCTGCCTGATCGGCTAGGAGCAGTAGGGGTCTTGTTGTCACCGTCCGCCACGATAACAACCGGGTTGGCGTTAGTGGGGGCACAGACCATCGTCCGGCCGGATCAATTACCGTTTTTACAGGTGCTTAATGCGGGGGGAGAAAACGTCCGTGTCCCGGCCGGTACGGTTGTGGCACATGCCACTACGGCGTTTGCGACCCATGATTGTCCACATAGCCGGGGAGTTGTTGCTGGGGTTTCCGAGCCAAGGAGTTCGGATGATCGTTGGGTTGCTCAATTATGTGACGAAAATTCTTCCCTGTCCATGGAGCAACGTGGTGCGCTGCGTAAATTGTTGTTGACATATTCCGATGTGTTCAGCTCCGATGATTTGGATTTGGGCCGCACTTCCTTGCTTTACCATCACATTGAGACGGGCGATGCTGCCCCTATTCGATTAAATTCGCATCGGATGAGTCCTGCGGAGCGAGAACACGTACGGGGGGCAGTGGAAGACATGTTGGCTGCGGACATTATATCGCCATCTAACAGCCCATGGGGCGCTCCAGTCGTCTTGGTTAAGAAGAAGGATGGCAAATTGCGATTTTGTGTTGATTTCCGCAAATTGAATAAGATATCGGTGGCAGATGCGTACCCTCTGCCGCGTATGGATGACTCCCTCGACGCATTGTCGGGGGCTAAGTTCTTTTCCACACTGGACCTCTCTTCGGGATTTTGGCAGCTTCCCCTTGACGAGTCCTCACGGGAGAAAACCGCATTCCGTACGCCTCAGGGGTTATTTCAATTCAACTGTCTCCCGATGGGACTGAATGCGGCCCCTGCTACATTTCAAAGATTGATGGAGCTCGTTTTGACGGGGTTGCAGTGGGAGACATGTCTTATATATTTGGACGATATCATTGTCTTCAGCCGCACATTCGATGAACATTTGACGCGGCTGGAGACAGTGTTTACGAGGATGCGTTCTGCCAAATTGAAATTCAAACCAAAGAAATGTCACCTACTGCAACGGTCCGTCCGCTATTTGGGGCACATTGTGAGCGCTGAGGGAGTGTCCACGGATCCGGAAAAGACGGCGTGCGTCCGGGATTGGCCGACTCCGGCCACCGTGGGGGATGTTCGGCGGTTTTTGGGATTTGCCTCGTATTACCGAAGATTCGTGCCGGGTTTTGCGACGATTGCGAGGCCTTTGCATCTCCTTACGGGTAAAGGACGGAAGTTTGTTTGGGGACAGCCGGAGGAGGCGGCCTTTCGGAGTCTGCGTGATCTATTGGCCACGGCCCCAACATTGGATTATCCCGATTTCGATCACCCATTCATTCTTGATACGGACGCGAGTGACACAGGTATTGGGGCGGTGTTATCACAGTCTAAAGGGGGTGTAGAGCGTGTCGTGGCGTATGGTAGCCGAGTCTTGTCTCCTGCGGAAACCCGCTACTGTGTCACTCGCAGAGAACTATTGGCGGTTGTTTTTTTCCTACGGCAATTTCGACCATACCTCTACGGTCGTTCTTTTATTGTGCGTACGGATCATGCGGCCTTGCAATATGCCCTTAAAATTGACCAGCCATCCGGACAGTTGGCACGTTGGTTGGACACGCTACAGGAATTTTCCTTCCAAATTCAACATCGGAAGGGTGTGCGCCATGCGAACGCTGACGCACTTTCCAGATTACCGCGGCGCGGCCCTTGTAAATGTGAGTCGGGGACGCATAGGTGTTCGCCGATTCCAAACCCCCCTCAGCCGCTCACGCTGGCCGTCGAGAAGTCGGACACTCCGATGGAACCGGGACCGGCTGACGGGGTTTTGAATCTGCCGCGGTCTGTCTGGATCCGGGAACAGATGATGGATGAGTCATTGGTGTCCTTGCGGAAGCGGTCTGCTAAGGACAATGGGAGTCCGAGTACGGCTGTGGGGCCGCAAACCGCTCTCCGAGATGGTCTGCTTATGTGGCGGGAGGGGTTCCAGGAACGTTGGCGCCTGGTGGTACCAACGTCCTTGCGGTTCGAGTTGATTAGAACCCTCCATTGTGACACTCTCTTACATTTAGGGGTGCAGAAGACCTTGTTGACGTTGCAACGTCATTATTTTTGGCACGGCATGGCGACAGATGTCGTAGGGCACGTGCGCGCGTGCCCTGCGTGTGCACAACGTAAGCCGCCGAAACATCCTTACGTGCCGCCTCTCCAGTCGATTCAGGTGTCTCGAGTCAATGAATTGGTGGCACTGGACATATTGGGACCTTTTCCACCATCGGCGAGGGGTAATAAATATTTGCTGGTAGGGGTTGAGTACCTCTCCCGTTGGCCGATGGCCTGGCCGTTGCCCGATCAGTCGGCCGCGGCCATTACCGACGCCTTTTTGTTTGGGTATGTTATGGATAAGGGGGCGCCTGAGAGACTCCTCACGGACCAGGGCAGGAATTTCTCTTCTAAATTATTGGCGGAAGTGTGCGCGGGCCTTGGGACTAAGAAAGTACGGACATCCCCATACCATCCGCAGACGGATGGTATGGTTGAACGGCTGAACAGGACATTGTCTGCCATGCTTTGCCATACCGTGAGTGAACAACAATCAGATTGGGATCTGCACATCCCCGGGGTGCTTTCGGCGTACAGGATGACGCCTCATGCGGCTACAGGATATTCGCCGTTTTACCTTATGTATGGTCGGGAAAACGTGCCGCCGGTGGATGTGCAATTGGGAACTGGGGTGAAGGGACCTCGGAAACCACTTCCTGAATACATCCAGGACACGGTTCGCCGAGTCACGGAGGCGCGGGAGAATGCCCGCGTGGCTACGGCCAAAGCCCAGGCCCGGAACGAGCGATATGCGCGACGGTCTGAGGGGGAGTGCCCTTGGAAGGTTGGGGACCTAGCCTGGCTTCATTGTCCACAGGTACGTCCGGGGACCTCGCCGAAATTGCACAAACCCTGGCATGGTCCCGTACGCCTCATTGCGGTTCCCAACCCACAGACAGCACGCGTCCAGATTGGGTCTCGTCGCTGGGTTGTGCATACGTCGCGCTTGAAACCATATGTTGCTCCCTTACATGATGCGTCATCCCCCAATATTGCCTTGCCGGGGTCTGTTGCTGCTGACTCTCCCCTGCCTGCGTCCATTGATCTCGCTAGAGCGCCTGTCGTACCTGTTCCAGACAGGCCGGCCGTGACATTGCGGGGGACGAGGGGCCCTGCTCGGAGGACGCCTGCCAGGTCTGCGGGACCTTCGAGCCCTGCAGCCCTTCCGACCCAGCTGCGGGCACGGTCACAGGACAAGCCCAAGACTAACTCTTTAGAGACACGGGACGGCGGTGGACTTCCAGCTGCGACAGGGGGATTACCCCCTGTCGTTCCTCGACTTTCATCGCGTTCCCGTTCTGCGAGTGGGCCGCCGACCGTCCGGGACGGGCCGGCGACCCGCACACGTTCCAAATCGCTTACGTTTCGTTGAGTGTTGTTGTCTTGTTATTTTCTTCTTACAGTTGTATTTATTGCATGCTTTTTGTACGCTCGTGGATGTTAATTGCGTTGTTGTTGTTGTTCTTGCTGTTACATTGTATGCTTAGTGTCCTTTAGGGGGGGAAGCTCGGTTCGCCGCATTACGATTTGTTATTGGTCAGCCGAGGTCGGCTGGGATTTTTCTACGGGGGAGGGTGGTGTAATGCGGGCGTAAGCGACCTTCCGGATGTGACGTCACGGGGGGTGGAGTCATGTGACGTGGGGGGAAGGTTCGGGGCTTTAAGCGGGTAAACCGGAAGGGGAAGTCAGTCGGGGTGTGAGCGGAAAAGAGTGAGGCCACGCGGGCAAGTGTGGAGAGGGGGGGGCGCCGACGGCCATCGGGAGCCAACCCCGAAGATAAGAGGAAGCTGCGGAGTGGTGTGCAGCTGCGGAGGAGACAGCCAGGAGGGCTGCGTGTTAGAGGCAGCGGTGTGGCTGCCAGGAGGAGCTGCGGAGAGAGAGAGAGAGGGGGCTGCTTGTTAGAGGCAGCGGTGTGGCTGCCAGGAGGAGCTGCGGAGAGAGAGAGAGAGAGCAAGAAGCTGTGAGAGCTGCGGAGGGAGAAGAGCAGCAGCGAGTACAGCCAAGGGGGGCTGTGTGAGAGAAACAGCAGCGGAGCTGCTGTTGTGGATCGGGCCGACATTGGAGTCAGCACCGTGGAGAAGCTACAGAGTAAAGACAGCCGTGTGGGTGTACAGCACGAACCGAATAATAAAGGACACTGAGCCAGACATCGTGGTCCAGTCGTTTATTACAGATGTATACCGTGGAGCGAGACGTAAGGCGGGGGGCAACCTTACGCCTCGCTTGAGCTCTACGAGGGTTAAGGAATTTATTGTCGTGTTATGTAATTATTTCATTTCGTAGCATTATGTCATTGCTTGTTTTATATGCTGAGAGCTTGTTTTTCCCCATGTTTCTATTGCTAGTTTTCTTCATTTAAGTTTATTTCATGAGTTTTTACTGTATGTACTTTATTTAACACAATTCTACTTCAGTTGCTTATGCACTCAGCCCAGTATCAAGGAGGATATCTGTGTTGTGCCCAGCGCCGTGGCAGGGGGGGTTATCTGTGTTGTGTCCAGCCCCATGGCAAGGGGGGGGTATCTGTGTTGTGTCCAGCCCCATGGCAAGGGGGGGGGTATCTGTGTTGTGTCCAGCCCCATGGCAAGGGGGGGGTATCTGTGTTGTGTCCAGCCCCATGGCAAGGGGGTATCTGTGTTGTGTCCAGCCCCGTGGCAAGGGGGGTATCTGTGTTGTGTCCAGCCCCGTGGCAAGGGGGGTATCTGTGTTTTGTCCAGCCCCATGGCAAGGGGGGGTATCTGTGTTGTGTCCAGCCCCGTGGCAAGGGGGTATCTGTGTTGTGTCCAGCCCCGTGGCAAGGGGGTATCTGTGTTGTGTCCAGCCCCGTGGCAAGGGGGTGTCTGTGTTGTGTCCAGCCCCGTGGCAAGGGGGTATCTGTGTTGTGTCCAGCCACATGGCAAGGGGGGGGGGGGTATCTGTGTTGTGTCTAGCCCCGTGGCTAGGGGGGGTATCTGTGTTGTGTCCAGCCCCGTGGCTAGGGGGGGTATCTGTGTTGTGTCCAGCCCCGTGGCTAGGGGGGGTATCTGTGTTGTGTCCAGCCCCGTGGCTAGGGGGGGTATCTGTGTTGTGTCCAGCCCCGTGGCTAGGGGGGGTATCTGTGTTGTGTCCAGCCCCGTGGCTAGGGGGGGTATTGGTGTTTTGCGATGACGCCTACTCACACCTTCGTCTCCTTCGTCAGGTCCCCGGCCTCCTTCTACCTGCAGCCCGACGAAGCGCTTGGAAATTTCCTACCCACGTGAGCATCACCGCTCTCCCCCTCGCCTCTGCGGCCGCTCGGCTCATCTCCGTGTGCGCGATAATGCGTGGTGACATGTTTATTGCATTTCTCTTTTTTTTATACTAACTGCTATGAACTAAACTTTTTTATTTTAAGTGCCTACTGAACTATATAGCTATTTTTCAGAAGTGACCTGGCTACTGTAATAAAAGACTTCGTTGGTCACTGTTGGTCTCCTTTGGCCTTTTATTTAGTTTCTTTCTCCGCACCCCGCTGGTCCTGTCCGCGGACCAGCGTCGTCTAGCGCGCGCCCCGCACGCGCGACCTCATCGGCTCCTCCACTCTTCCTCACACCCCGCTAGTCCTGACAGGAGACCAGCGTCTCCTCGCGCGCGCCCACGTACGCTCCTCCGTTAGCTCCTCCACTCCCGCACTCCGCTGGCCGACGGCGTGCTGAAGGTCCTTCGGCCACGTGGCCGATGGCGCGGATCTCCTCTCACCACCCAACGTGGCTCAGCCTCTTTACTCCCGCAACTGACCCCGATTTCTTCCGAGCTCCCACTTATATCCTCTCTCCCACGTGACCCTGACTCCTCCCCTTCCGGATCGTCAGATACGGCCTTCCCATACTGCCCTGCTGGCTCCACCCCCATTCACCTCGCTTCCAATTGGAGCCGAGGTGAACGGCGGCCAATCCCACACGCCCCCCATACCGGGCTCCGCCCCCCAATAACCCGGGCTGTGTGATTGGGCCAGAGCCCAGCAGCAAACCCCATTTACGCTCTCATTTCACTACAAATAATAGTTCAACGAAGGGGCTTATGTGCAAATTTTAATTAGCCAAATACTATTAAGGCATCTTGAATCTAAATGTAGAGGGGAAAACCAGAGGACCCAGAGAAAAATCCACGCGACTGCGGAGGGAACATGCAAACTCCAAATTTACAGCAGGCGTCAGGGTCGGGATGGAACCCACGCCCTCCTGTATACCACGCCACCATGACACTATACTGCCAGCCACCGTCCAACATTCACAAGGTTCAGAAATTCCCTTCGCGGCCTGCGGAACACGCTGCAGATAAAGTTATATAGGGCGGGCACAGAGTACCCACAGTTCCCAGTGTCCACCCCCTACCCACAAGCCTCACCCTTCCCTACCCACAAGCCTCGTCCCTCACCACTCCCTTATCACAATCCTCACCCTTCCCTACTCCCTACCCACAAACCTCACCCATCCCCTACCCACAAGCATACAGGCAGCACTCGCGTGGGCGCAACGTGCACAGGTGCAATGCAGACAGGCCCAATACATAGTGGCATTGCTCAAGATTGCTTTATCAGATCCTCAGTAAGTCTGCACTCCAGCTAACATTGTAGATCGCGGCGCAGACAGCCGAGTTACATGGAAGCGCTAGAGTTTGCTCTACACGGAGCGTTAACGGCCCGCCTCCATTCCGAGCATGCGTGGAAGCGTGCTCAGCAGCGTCAAAGCGAGCCGCCGTGAGTTGGGCAAGAACGTTGACAGCCCTGACCATGTGGAACGTGGCTCGTTCAGATGGCACGGCGACTCTCGATCGCGAGCTTTCACTCTAGCGGCGTTGTGACTCGTTGGGGCCGCTCCGTGTCAATGACCCGCGGCGGTCTCGACTGTTGCCCAGGCCAGGACTCTGGGCCTCAATAGCCTATGCAGAGCCAACGCCCTCCAAAACGTTGACCTGCAGCATGTTGCGTGGCCGAAAGGGAATTGCTGAATGTTACGAGGAATGTTGGACCAGTGGCTCGTGGTATGGACTAGAGAAACAAGTTTTCCATTCATGAAAAATGTAACGTGATCTATTTGGTGTTTGAACATCTTAAGACATGTTTTATTGCCAGAAAGGGTAAAACTTATTGTTATTCTTTATACTTCGATGCTGACAACAAGGTCCCATGACAAGTTAAAAAAACAATTCCACAAATGACTAAACTCCCTAAGTCTTCGTAACAGCCGTGCTTCATTGCTTTGTGTAGCAGCGCCACCGTGTGGATGGAGCCTCATAGCACTTGGAGTGTGGCATTTTTTTTATTGTGTGTGGACATCGCGTTGCGGCCTGTGTGTGCGGGGCGTGCAGGCGGAAGGAAATGCTGGAGGAGTGATTTGGTGGGAAGCCTCGGCCGCTCTAACCTGAGCGGCCGCTGACGCAGGGCGGCCGCGGCGCTGGTGTCTGGCACCTATCTTGTCGAGGGCTCGCTATGCGCTCTGTACAGCACAAACCACTGCACCTGGGCCACGGCCCGAATCCAAAGCCTCCGTTCTGACGGTCAGATTCAGGTCTGTTCCCGTAGTCGAGTTCACGTTTAAATTTATGCTGGGCAATGAGTTGATTGAAACCTAGAGATGTAAAATAGCAGACAGGTCACTTCTGTCACCAGGCCTTTTAGCTGCGTTCCAACCAAGGCTTTTTCTATTTCCACACCTCCGATTAGCACAGTTGGCTATGTACGGTGCGAAAGAAGTTCAACATAAATATTCATAAGTTTGTTTACCCCAAGAAGGCCTCAAGCTTTCACGACCATTATCCATAATCGAGGTTTTTGGGTTAGACGACGTAAATATAAATGTGTCGTTAAACCCGCCACCGCCAACACAGCCAATTACTGTAGTAAGGTTTGTCACGTAATCAAAACGTGCTAATTCGTTACTAGTTCAGCACACTGGTGTGTTCGAGAGTAAACCCCCAACAATTACAATTCAATACTCTTTGGTTCTTTTGGTAAAGTCACGTAGGTATAAAATAAAATTTACAATTCGAATACGACGTTTTGTCAGTAATTCCAACTCACATCAACAGGCGATAGCCAGGGTTGTTAAGAGCGAAGCAGGAGGATTTCTCAAGAGATAAATGTGATGTCTCACTTGTGGGGCAATTAGGCCGAAGGCCGGGGGGAGGGGAGGTTATAAATGCATATAAATTACAATGGATATCCAATATCGGTTGGGTTATTCATAGGATAATCAACAGACATACATTCACATTATGCATGCATATCCATCCTGCCGTTTTTGGTTGCAAGAAAGACGGGTTTTTTTATTCCAGCATTCAGATAGTTGCCCAGTACCAGTTACGTTGCCATGGTGTGTTGTAGGCTGAAGCATTGACGCTAGAGGATGACCGAAACTGAATTTCTGGTTTCGGCCGAAACCGAAACCAGACCGAAAGTTAAATATTGGCTTTTGGCCGAAACCTAAGCCGAAACCGAAAGTTGAACTTCACTTTCGGCCAAAACCGAAAGTTTAACTATACTTTCGACCGAGACCAAAACAGAAAGGTTTATAACCGAAGGTACCGAACACAAGATTTATGAAATACTAGCTTTACTACCCGGCTTCGCCCGGGACTTGGATTCACCACGGCCGGCTGCCTTTGTCTCCCCAGTGGCGATGTTGACACACCACTTACTCGTTTTAGGCTGAGTCGACCTAGGGGAGGCCCAGGACCAGTTCAAATAATCGTCACCGGCGGTGGCCATGAGTGGGAATTGAACTTGGGTCGTGGGGTTCGTAGTGCAGCGCGCGAATCGCTACGCAGTCGCTGCCCCCCCCTACATACACAGGATAAGGACAAAAATCCACCATGTAGCCTGTGAGACTGTAGGGGGCAAGTGCTGTTAGCGAGTACCTATGAAGGCCGGCATGGCACACGAGGGGGTGGGTGGCCAGCACCACGCCATGTTCGTAGCGCTAAGCGCTACACATGCGCGGGTGACATGACAGATGTGACGTCACAGCTCGCTTGCCGTGCAAAATATATGCATTATTGCACCCCCCCCCCCCAAAAAAAAATAATACCAAAGTGTATGCATGGTGTACAGTATGGAAAGTACCCACATGGCAAATTTAAAGTTTGTTGCATGTCGGGAAGTAAGCTAAACATTTTGAACAGACACATTCACAAATTTTCATTTTTTTATATATAGGTCATGATGCAATGCTACTTTAATAAAAATTTATCTAGAACTAATCATTCAGAGCCTGCAGTAAGAGTCGTTAAATATCAAATCTTTAGGTGTTACTTAGTAATTATATCTAAACAAACGAATGTTGTAGTTAAGAAATACCAGTTTTTCCGCATTCTCGCCCAGCAGGTTGCTGTTTCTTGCATCAGAATCGACTTTAGTGATTAACTGCTCCGTTTATTAAGTTTAATTTTCTACTTCACTCAGATTCGTAATTTTGTTATCACTAATTCGCTACGTAACTATTAACTAACTGAATAACAATATTGTCAGATTTCGATTTAAAGCTTTCGTGACTGCAGGGATTCATCTTCTTGGTTCTTTCGGTAAAGTCACATAGAAGGGAAATAATAAAATAATAAAAATAAAACATAATAAAATAATTCTCACGACGTTTCGGCCACAACGCAAGCAGCTGTCCTCAGGTGAAGAATTCTTCATTTTTTTATTATGTTTTATTTTTATTATTTTATTACTTCCCTTCTAAGTGACTTTACCGAAAGAACCAAGAAGAATATTGTCAGACTTCGAATCTCGGTATCAACACGCGTGTAGACTGAAGAGAACGCAACAGATAAGCCAAGGCGGGCAGGCGGCTGGGAACAGACAACAACGGCACTTTGTTGTCGTCCCGCCAAAGAGACTCCACCCACGGATGCAAAAGCAGGCTGCCGTCTGTTGACATTAACAGACCATCGTTGCGGCTGTAACCTCGCTCCCAAGCTGCTGCTGATGTGTTTTTGCAGCCTATCGCAGGATTGCCTAGCGCCGACTGACCGGCCGATAGGCAGAGAGATAAACGTAGCACTAGCGTTATATTCTAAAAATAGATCTTCGGTTGACCAAAAGTCAATATCAGTTTCGGCCGAAACCGAAAGTAAACCGAAAGTAAAAAATGTACTTTCGGCCGAAACCGAACGTATGTCGAAAGTGGCCATTTTCAACTTTCGGCACCGAAACCGAATTTCGGTCGGCCTTTACTTTACGCATCACCTCTGTGCGACCGACTGGGGATCGCAGCAACTTGAAAAGGTGATCAAATGTACAAGAGGGGTTGGTATGAATCCTATTGCTATTTGGGACTTACCTTGGAAAAACAAAACCAAACATGTGTTTATCAAAGGATTATTCAATATTGGGCCAAAAAAGGATTGTTGATTACAGTAGACTCTCCATTTTCCACACTAATGACCGGGAGGATGGCCACGGATAATTCAAAATCGTGGATAATCCCAAATATTCATCTTCCGTGGATCTCTATGCCAAAAACCACTAAAGTATAGTGGTATAAGTCATGTTTAAGTTAAGAAAATTGAGTTGGTTAATGAATTAAACTAAAATTGTAGAACTCACGATAGATCGATGCGCGTGCTCGATGATAACAATTTCCTGCTCCCGCGCAGACGACTCGGCCCACAAAGGGGACAGCAGCAGAGCCACGTCAATCAACATCAATCATTGCAATGGACAATTTTACGTGATTGCATTTACTGATCTGACCGAGGTGGTGGCATGTGCCTGTAAACTCATGGGGCTGAGAGGTGGCAGTATAGAAAGTTGGGGCACGTGACTTGTCTGTGCAGCCCTGTGAATGTTGTCCCCTTGTGCTCGTGGGCTTTCGCTCATTACTCAGTGCTACAAAGCAGTGGCAATGGGAGCCAAGTACAGTAGACTCTCGATTATTCGCGCTAATTAGGGGAGGACGGCTGCACTAAGACCCATAGAATCATACACAGACACACAGCCTCACACAGACACCCATTGACTCGCACAGAAACCCAAAGACTCGCACAGAAACAATATACTTGCACACAGACACCCATAGACTAACACAGCGACCCATAGACTCACACAGAGACCCATACACCCACATAGGGACAATATACTTGCACACAGACCCATAGACACCGAGACCCAATGACACACACAGAGAAAAAAATCCCACAGAGACCCATAGACTCACACAGATACCCATAGACTCACACAGAGACCCATAACCTCACACACAGACCCATACACCCACACATAGACCCATACACCCACACAGAGACCTATAGACTCAAACATATACCCATAAACACACACAGAGACCCATAGACTCACACAGAGACCCATAAACTCACACAAAGACTATACTTGCCCAAAGACCCATAGAATCACAGGAAGACACATTGGCAGACACAGACTCGCACAGAGACACAGACACCCATTGACTCACACAAATACCCAAAGACTCACACAGGGACAATATACTTGCAAATAGACCCATAGAATCTCACACAGAGACACAGACTCGCACAGAGACACAGACACCCATTGACTCACACAAAGACCCAAAGACTCACACGGGGACAATATGCTTTCACAAAAAACCCATTGACTCACACAGAGACCCATAGACTCACACAGAAACAATATACTTTCACAAAAACCCATTGAATAACACAGAGACACAAATACACACACAGACCCATGGACACACACAGGGACAATATACTTACAAAAAGACCCATAGAATCGCACAGGGACATTAACTCACACAGAGACAATAGACTCACAAAGGGACAATATACTTGCACAAAGACCCATAGAATCAAACACGGACACACAGCCTCACACAGACACCCATTGACTCACACAGAGACCCATAGACTCACACAGAAACAATATACTTTCACAAAGACCCATTGAATCACACAGAGACACAGACATACATCGACTCATAGATTCACACAGGGACAATATACTTGCACAAAGACCCATATAATCACATATAGAGACCCATAGACTCACAGAGACCCATAAACTCACACAAAGACAATATACTTGCACTAAGACCCATAGACTCACACACAGACACACAGCCTCACACAGACACCCATTGACTCACATAGAAACCCAAATACTCACTCACTGGGACAATAAACTTCCAAATAGACCCATAAAATATCACACAGACACACAGCCTCACACAGACACCCATAGACTCACACAGATACCCATAGACTCACACAGATACCCATAGACTCACACAGAGACCCATAACCTCACACATAGACCCATACACCCACACAGAGACCCATAGACTCAAACATATACCCA
Source organism: Lampetra fluviatilis (assembly GCF_964198595.1). Classification (NCBI taxonomy): domain Eukaryota; kingdom Metazoa; phylum Chordata; class Hyperoartia; order Petromyzontiformes; family Petromyzontidae; genus Lampetra; species Lampetra fluviatilis. Next base: position 24,101 of record NC_136348.1, on the reverse strand, counting down.
TACACCCACACAGAGACCCATAGACTCAAACATATACCCATAGACACACACAGAGACCCATAGACTCACACAGAGACCCATAGTTCACACAAAGACTATACTTGCCCAAAGACCCATAGAATCACAGGAAGACACATTGGCAAACACAGAGACACAGACTCGCACAGAGACACAGACACCCATTGACTCACACAAATACCCATCGAAACACACAGACAATATACTTGCACTAAGACCCATAGAATCACACACAGACACAGCCTCACACAGACACCCATTGACTCACACAGAAACAATATACTTTCACAAAAACCCATTGAATAACACAGAGACACAAATACACACACAGACCCATGGACACACACAGGCACAATATACTTACAAAAAGACCCATAGAATCATACACAGACACACAGCCTCACACAGACACCCATTGACTCACACAGAGACCCATAGACTCACACAGAAACAATATACTTTCACAAAGACCCATTGAATCACACAGAGACACAGACATACATCGACTCATAGATTCACACAGGGACAATATACTTGCACAAAGACCCATATAATCACATAGAGACCCATAGACTCACACAGAGACCCATAAACTCACACAAAGACAATATACTTGCACTAAGACACAGACTCACACACAGACACACAGCCTCACACAGACACCCATTGACTCACACAGAAACCCAAATACTCACTCACTGGGACAATATACTTCAAAATAGACCCATAAAATATCACACAGACACACAGCCTCACACAGACACCCATTGACTCACACAAAGACCCATAGACTCGCACAGAAACAATATACTTTCACAAAAAACCCATTGACTCACACAGAAACCCATAGCCTCACACAGAAACAATATACTTTCAGAAAAAAACCCATTGAATCACACAGACACATAGACATACACACAGACCCATAGACTCACACAGGGACAATTTACTTGCACATTGTCCCATAGAATCACACAGACACATAAACACACACAGAGACCCATAGACTCGCACAGGGACAATATACTTGTACTTTTCAAATATACTGCCACCACCACCTCCTCTTGTTTGCCCGTCTCATCAACATATATTCCATCCTTAAATTTCTATTAGGCTAGGGAATTATACGTGAGGTAAGCCATGTTTCAGACGGACAGAAGATGTCTGGATAAAGATGATTGAATTAAATCTTGAATTGCTCAAATTTTGCTTTCTGGCCTCTAATATTGATGTGGGCAATGCCAACACCCTGTCGGTATTTTAAATCTATTGAGTTACATGGTGAGTGATGGGGAAGGTGTGGCACTAATGCAACCAGGATTGGTTTGAACACCCAACATAATCAACAATATAAACATTGATTGTTTTAGAATGTATTTTCTACTAGAGTGCCATCCTAAATGGCGTTTTCTGGCATATAGAGAGGTATGTTTGTGATTCATATTTAAGCTTCATATAACAGGAGGTTACGTATGAAACAAATATGAATTGTAGAATATTGAAGACTGCAAGAACAAAATGAACATAATATAGGAGATGCATTGTTTGAGAAAGTATGTGGGTTTGTTGTGTCTGATGAATGAGGTCACATTGTCAGAGAATTTGATGGGTTGGATGGGGTAAAAAGACAGCTGATTTACTGGGTGGGAGACCAGCAGCAGTCTGCTCTACCGGTCCTAAACAGCCCAGTAGCAGCACATACAGCAGCCAGGGGAGGACCTCTTTCGAGTGGGAGCTCATCCCAGGGTCTTGACCGCGATCTGACAGCTGAGCTCGGGTGGGTTGAAGATGCGCATGAGGTCCCCAAGCTGGTGGAGCGGCACGCCGCCCATGCAGCTGTAGTGCCATAGATGGGCCACACTTACCAGCAGTGGTGGACAGGGCCCATCTGCAGGTAGCTCGAACCCCCAGGGGAGGGGCCACTGTACCAGCCCAAGAGGGGCGGGGCTTGCTGGGGGCTCTCGGATCCTAGACAGCTAAGCCCCTTGGCGCCACCAATGGGGGGGCTGTGTGTGCTCTGTGGGGTATCTAGGGGCACACACAATCCCACCCCTCGATGGGCAAGAGGCATAAAAGGGCCGCTCCCTGGTCGATCGGGGCCAGTCGCAGCTCAAGACCCAAGACCAGCCAGCTTAGGACCCTGGACCCCCTCGTCCCGCTTGTCCTTGTAAGGGCCGGGACGCTGTGCGGGCCAGTGGTGGGACTCTGGGACTCCCGGCTCTACGTCCTTGTAAGGGCGAGTTCCGAGGAAGCCAGAGTCTAGACCCGCACCTTGGCTGGGTCGGGTCAGGTAGCCTCCCCTCGGGTAATTGTAGCCGGAGGACCCCAAAGCGTAGCTAGAGTCAGGTACGCTAAGAGTAGGCTGTGTCGCTAGGCTGTGTCGCTAGGCTGTGTACCTAGGCTGTGTACCTAGGCTGTGTACCTAGGCTGTGTACCTAGGCTGTGTACCTAGGCTGTGTACCTAGGCTGTGTACCTAGGCTGTGTACCTAGGCTGTGTACCTAGGCTGTGTACCTAGGCTGTGTACCTAGGCTGTGTACCTAGGCTGTGTACCTAGGCTGTGTACCTAGGCTGTGTACCTAGGCTGTAACAGAGTATCAGGACTGTTGGAGTGTTGTATTATAATAAAGAAGTTACCTCTACAAGTGTCTCCGGAACCCATTACACAGCTGCTGCTGGATAACTGGATGCGCATCTTGGCCGCCAGCTGCTCGGCCTCACTGCGCGTGCGGCACAACAGCGCCTCTACGCTGAAGCCATTGTTGAGCAGCAGTGACACGAGCAGCCGGGCCGTGAGCCCCATCTTGAACACCCCCCACATTGGGCAGCCTGGCTCCCTCGCTTTGTCTCTCCCAGCTCCTCATCCTGGTCCCAAGCTTGAGTCTCTCCCAGGGGTCCCAGGTGATGGTGATGACTGGTGGTGCTGGTTACTCTTATTGGTGGTGACTGGTGGGGGTGATTGGTAGTGAAGATGACTGGTGGTGATAGTGACTTCGTGGTGACTGATGGTTACTATTGATGGTGGTGGCTGATGGTTGTGCTAGCGGTAGTGTAGAGGTTAACTCGCTGTGCAACATGTATCGATCCGAATTCGATTTCTGCTCATGGCCAACGACAGTGACGATTATCTTAACTGTTCCTGGGCCTCCCCGACGTCGACTCAGCCTCCAATGAGTATGTGGTTCGGTGTGTAAACATTTCCACTGGGGAGAAAAATGCGGCCAGGCGTGTTGCTGGCCACCCAACGTCGTGTACTGTGCCGGCATTAATAGGTGATCACTAACAGCACTTGCCTCAACAGTCTGTTAGTTAAGTATATACGGGGGATCTTTTTTTATATGATGATGAGCATGATGGTGGTGATGTCTAATAGTGCTCCAGTGTGATGATGGTGATGACTGTAACATAGTGATTGAGATGATGACGCAATGGTGGTGGTGGTTGGAGGTGACTGATGAATGTTGCTGTTGTGATGGGCCTGTCTCCTTGTCATACCTCTCTACTCAAACTTACTCACCTGGGTCTGTCTCCTTATCACACTCACCTTTACTTATGTAATAAAGGTCGTGGAAGCGACTTCTGGAATCCGGTCTTTATTTGTCTATCGTTCACAACACTCCCATCTTACTCCTTCACGCTGCTGACAGCAGAGGTGGGACAAAGTCATTGTTATGCAAGTCCAAGTCGAGTCGCAAGTCATCAAATTCATGACTCGAGTCTGACTCGAGTCCAAGTCACATGACTCGAGTCCACATCTCATAGGTGGGACAAAGTCATTGTTATGCAAGTCCAAGTCGAGTCGCAAGTCATCAAATTCATGACTCGAGTCTGACTCGAGTCCAAGTCACATGACTCGAGTCCACACCTCTGGCTGACAGACAGCGTGAGAGGGAGAGAGAGAGACGCGCGTGGCCACGTGGCAGCCTGGACCCCGCTCCAGCGTGGCCTCACCCTCCGTTCCAGTTCTGACCACGTGTTGTCCGTCTCCACCCCTTTTAATACCCGGGTCACGTGGTACCTTTCCACCAATCCTGGTTAACCTCTATGGAATCTTCTAGACTCCATCGTACGCTCCCATGACTACGCCCCTGACTCGTCCTCCCATTGGCTGTGGCTAAAGCCAGCAGAACCAATCCTCTACTTACAGATGTCGCCTTCCCATTACGTCAGGGCCACGCCCCTAGACTTCCCCCCATTGGCTATGGGCCAGGACCGGTAGAGCCAATCATCGTAACGAGGTGTGATCCATCAGCAACCCGGATATATCCTCACATTACAATTACACTCCTGTCTCTACCCATACTCATCTGGATCTGTCTCTGTCACACCTCTCTACCTACACTCACTCACCTGGGTCTGTCTCACTGTCACACTCACCTCTCTACCTACACTCACTCACCTGGGTTTGTCTCCTTGTCACACTCACCTCTACTTACACTCCTGTCTCTACCCACACTCATCTGGATCTGTCTCACTGTCACACTCACTTCTTCCCACACTCACCTTGGTCTGTCTTACTGTCACACTCACCTCTCTACCCACACTCATCCGGGTCTGTCTCACAGTTGCTGCTCATCCTCCCGTCGTCAACACTGAAGTATTTCCGAACAACACGCGGTTCAACCCGAAAGCACTTCAGAGAGCTACATGGGCTCAAACCCCAGGCCCTACACAGTCCTGTGATGCGTCTTATTTTTATTATCCATATTATGTGTGGCAAAGGCATGTGGCAGACTAAAAAATAAAACACAAGGCTGTTCATACAGGGTGTTAGGCCTGGGGCAAATCACAGTGTGGGCCCCCCGACGCCTTCAAACTCAACCGGAAGTTTTACATCTGACTCCTCTATGACATTGAAGCGCAGGGCCCCCCCCAATGCTCGCGTACACATTGCAGACCTCCTAGTAAATCCATGCTTTGACGTGGACCTCCCCACGCCGTGCAGGTCGAGGAGGTTAGTTGACTGAATGTTGCCATGTCACTCCGTGTGGGATGGGGAGGGAAGCTGCTGCCTCGGGACCAGTTTAGACATCGCTCATCTCTGATGTTGACCTTGGCCAAGAATCCAACGTCGATTTGCTGGGTTCACAAGGTGGCGTGCTAACCGCTGTACAGGAGCTCAATGGTCCTGTGTTGCATCACAGGACCAATGAGAGATGGTGATGAGTCGGAGACCTTTATTCAGCAGATGATGGTTGATGAAGATGATGATGGCAAAGTTGACTTATTTCACCAGCTACTGAACATTAACCCGTGTGTTTGTAACAAAGCCCTAGGTCCTCTGCCACTCCATCGCAAATCGCACATTGGCACAGCTGGTGGTGGTGGTGGCGGAGCATCGCGTGACGCCGGCGCTGCGAGTCTCGGCCCCACAGGGCGCTGGCTGGGCCGGGCGGAGGAGCCGCGTGAGGAAGCATGTCACCCCCTGTACCCAGGCATGGTGAGCATGCAAGCAGCAGTCCTGTGTTGGCAAGTGCTGTTAGCGAGCACCATGAAGGCCGGCACGGTGCATCAGGGCTGTGGCCAGCACCACGCCAGATTTTCTATGTCTTTAAGGTACGTGTGTTTACGCACCGCATCAGGTACTTGTTTTACTCCGAGTCAGGTTGGACCCACCAACCCGGTTATCTGCGTGAAGAGCGGTAGTGCAGTGGTTAGGGCGCTGAGCTACAAACCTGGGAGCCCAAGTTTGATTGCTGTCCACGGCTAACGTTTAATTTCGGTGGTGATTGATATGAACTGGGCTTAGGCCTCTCCTCAGTGTGGTGTGTCACAATCAGCACTCCGGTGACAACGGCGTTGGGGCGTGGTGCTGTCCACCCACCCCTTCGTGCCCCGTCTCAGCCTTCATAGGTGTTGCTCACTAAAGGCACTTGCCTCAACAGTTTGTTAAAGCTATAAAGGGGATCTTTGTTTTTGTAGGTGTCTGTATGTGGGGAGTGGTGGCATAGCGATTACTGCTCTGGGCTACGAACCCGTTGACCCGATTTTGGATCCCACCTATGGCTAATCGCAGTGACGATTATTTGATTTGGTCTTGGGCCTCCCCTAGGTCGACTCAACTTTAAAGGAGTGCATGGCGTGCTATGTAAACATCGCCACTAGGGATTGAAAGGTGGTCGAACGTTGTGCTGGCCACCCGCTTCGTAGCGTGCTTGCTAACAACACTTTCCCTAAAAGTCTCGTGAGGGCTATATACGTTTTTTTTTTGTACGTGTACAAACATGCTTCTGGGATGAGTGTATGTCAGAGACAATGATCTATAATAATGTTGTTACGTCTTACAGCTGAAATTGATCAATTACATGGAGAACCACATTACAACCAGGTGATGGTTTATTTTGTGCAGTCCATGACGACCAGGCTGAGACCATTAACTCGCTAGACTTGAGAATCTGCTTTGATCACAGGCGGCTGCCTGGATTCAAACTGAGGTACTCCGTGGTGCCAGTTTAGTGCTATGACCACGAGGTCACTGGGCTGCGTCTAAACATGCCCCCCCCCCCCCACGTTATATACATTAGCAGCAACGTGTTTAGTGAGCAGCAGCATTCTTTGAATATTTTGCCAAAGCAAATTGGATTGTGGAGCAGTGGCACAGTCCTGCAATTGCTTTATCTTTAATCCACCAAACATCTTGCCGCACGATTGTGGCGCACCCGATTTCATTGCTTGGTGGACAGAGGCAGGAGGATTTAAGATACTCAATAATTCGTTTCAACTGCTGTGCCAGATGGTGGAGCAGTGGGGCAGTGGAGCACAGGGGCCGTGGGGCAATGGGACAGTGGAGCAATGGGGCAGTGGAGCAGTGGCACAGTGGAACAGTGGATTCATGGGGGAGAGGAGGGGCGGATTTGTCGTTAAGAAGGCAAATCGCCTGAATCTTTTCCCACCACCGCTTGTATGTGCTCTGAAGAAGGACCATTTCCCAAAACGTCTCATTGTGTCCTTGTACCGCCGCACACACAGCCGGGACACCGCACGCACAAGCCAAGGCACATTTAACCAACCCAGGAAGCACAAGCAATGCAACGTTATGCTGTGTCCTCAAAGGTTGATTTCACAAAGTTTATGGTAACAACAATAGTATTTTTATTCATTATTAACAGGGTGGCCTTGAAACTTGGCACGTGCAGGTTTTGTTCATTGTCTGCACCTGACCCCTCCCGCTCTCTCACCCTGGGTCAGCTGCCCCTTCCATGTCCTGGAAACCATGGCAAGGTCATCCCATGAGGACTGCCTGGATGAAAACCAGCATGGAAGGGGCCCAGTGTGGGGTTGGCTATGCTATTGGGATAGTCCCGTGTGTGTGTGTGTGTGAGGTGTCCTGGTAGCAGTCATTCTCCCCTGTAGTCCTGGCATCTGCTGCTCAGCTTCATTCCCCAGCTGTGGTCCCAGTGGCACCGTCTATCTGGGGAACTGTGTGGTGTGTGTGTGGCGTGTATCATGGGGTGGGTGGGTAGTGTGGTGATAGCGGTCATGGTTGGCACCAATCCACGACCACCCCTACTGGGCGGTGAACCTGCCGCCACAAAGCAGCACGCGGCGGAGGAGTGAGGTGATTGCTCTCGCCATGTGAACAAAGCCTCCTCGCTTCCTCTTCTTTTCGTGCATCACCACCTCCTGCACCTCCTCCATCTTCTCCTCCTCTGTCTCATCCTCCTCCTTCTCTTCATCCTCCACCACCATCTCCTCTACCTTCTCTTCCTGCTCCACATTTGTCTTCGTTTCCATCTTCTCCCCCTTCCCGACCACCATCTCTTCCTTCATTATCTCCTCACCTTCCTGCAGCACCATCTCCACCACCATCTTCTCTTCCTCCTCCACCACCATTGTGTCCCCTTTGTCCATCTCCTCCATGTCCCCCACCACGACCATCTGTTCATCTTTTGTTTTGTCCTGGTCCTACACCTCCATATTGTCTTTATCCTCTCCCTCCGTGTTCTCCATTGTCTCCATCACAATCTCGTCCTCCTTTGTCTTCTCTTCCTCCGATTTCTCTGCCTCTACCTCATCCTCCATCATCTCTTCCTTCACCACCTCCTTCACCTCCTCCTTTGTCTCCACCATAACCTCTGTCTTTGCTTCAAAGGCCTGGATGAGTGAGGAGGAGGGCTGCGCTGGTTCAAATCTGTGAAGAGACAAAACACGGCACCGTTCCAACTTCCTGCTATGGCAGACATCGCCATCTCTCCATCGTCCGTGTGTGGAATGTGTGGCGGATTAATCTGAGCTTAATATAAACAGCAATAACGACATGGCCAGTGAGTGCTTGGTATTGGCGCTGTCATTCTCATAGCTCAAGGCTATCCTTGAGGTAGGTGCAGCTGTCTCACACAGACTGCTGTAGTTTCAAAGTACTGGGTGGCGTTGCTATGTAAATTTAGCTGAATAATTTGTCGTGAAATTATTGTTTATATGAATATTCTAATTATTCCCTTGAACATAATGGCCTACACATTTAAAATGATATCGGTGGAGTTTTTGAAAGTCCGCTGTGATGGAATGGATGTGTATCTTTGTGGTTAATGCGGTGGCAGTAATAGCAAGGGCGAGAAGCAAGATCTGAACTGTAAGTGGTGAACGTTGAGTGCGCTACCTTTTGGCCGCGTCAACCCATCCACGATTTCGGAAAGATATCTGACAGTGATTTGTGGTCGAAAGAGCCGCCTCCCTTAACATCGAAGGCATCTCAGAGTGCATTGCACGCGATGAGCCACTCACATCTTGCATCTCTCGTCTCAATACATTTGAAATTGGACACCCCTCCCAGTGGTAGCTGTCTCTTTACATTACAAGGCAACTTGGAAGCTGGCCTGGAGACAGGCCTTAGACTGCCAAAATATCACGATGGATGGAGGGTTACATGGTGAAGATATGGCCGCATCATTATGTGGTCTAACCCAGACACTAATTATGGAAAATATATATGTCCATAGTATAGCCGAATGTACGCGTTGGGCTTGCTGTGTCTGTGTATTTGTAAATGTGGCAGGGCTGGAGCATCTGTGCCTCACAGCAAGAGAGACCTGGGTTTGATTTCCATGTTTGGCCATATTCTCTCTCTGGAGTGTGTTGCCCCCTATTCTGGAAGGGTGCTGCAGCTTTCTCCCTGTAACTGATCCACACAAGCAATGCAAATTGCCTAATTTGGATCAAAAACAGTAGCAACTTCATTCCCTACTGCGAGCAAACTTGGCAGGACCCTCCTGAAAAAAAGTCTTGAGACTTCGTAAGGCTCGTCCTGAGTAAAACAAGCATAATAATGTTTAACACGTAGGCTTTCGCGACACTTTTTTACTGATTGGCCGTGTCAGGTGGTGGAGGGTTACGACACATTTATAAATAACGCGATCTAAACCCAAAAAACTTGATTATGAAGCATAATAATACAGAAATAAACACACATAGGACACATGCAGAGTGGTTTACCGTGGCTCAGCGGCCCCAGAGTTTGCATTCTCTTCTTGGAAGTCCTCTTCTCCAAAGCTCGGAGCAATCGGGCCCTGCACAAGAGTGGCAGAGGCGACGGTGGCGGCGGTGGTGGTGGGGCTGCTGGCGGTGCTGCTGTTGGTGGTAGCTGTCCGGAGCCACTGTTGCTTCATCTTGGCGAGGCACTGCTCATCCACAAGATGCTTTTCCTCTACAATGTGCTTTTCCTCCATGAAGGGCTCCTCCTCTTGAAGTTTCACCTCAACAAGGCACGTCTTCTCCATGAGGCGCTTCTCCTCCTTGACCCACTTCATGTTGGCAAAGCGCTTCACCTCGGTGAGGTAATTTACCCTGGTGAAACGCTTCTCCTCCAGACGCTTCTCCTTGAGACGCTTCACCTCACGAAAGCGTTTCTCCTCCATGAAGCTGGTCTCCTCAATGAGGCGCTTTTCCATGAGGCGTTTCACATTATTGAGGAGATTGTCTCTGAGGCACTTCTGCTGTGTGAGGTGTTTCACCCTGGCGAGGTGCTTCACTTCAACGAGGCGCTTCTCTTCAGTGATGCGCTCCACCTCCTTGAGACACTTCTCCTCCTGGAGACGCTTCACCTCTCCAAGGTACTTCACCCTGGCAAGACGCTTCTCCTGATGCTTCTCCTCGAGACACTTCACCTTGCAAAGACGCTTCTCATCCCTGAGGTAGTTCTTGAGTAGATTGTCTCTGAGGCACTTCTCCTCTGTGTGGTACTTCACCCTGACAAGGCGCTGCACCTCAATGAGGCGCTCCTTTTCCATGGTGCATTTCTCCTTCACAAGGTGTTTCTCCTGGAGACGCTTCACCCCGCTTAAGTGCTTCAACTCCCCAATGCTCCTCTGTTCGAGCAAAGATAAGCAAATAAACATTCAGACATGCACATGCAAGCAAAAATTCATACCCACAGGCATGTAAACATGGACGTGCTCATAAACCCAAACACAAATGCATACTCACAAATCTATGTACGGATGCAAACATCTACATTTACTCTTCTTGGTTCTTTCGGTAAAGTCACGTAGAAGGGAAATAAAAAAATAAAAAAATAATAAAAATAAAACATAAAATAATTCTCACGACGTTTCGGCCACAACGCAAGCAGCCGTCCTCAGGTGAAGAACAGGTCTGTCAGAAAGACACTCTGTCAGAAAGATTTAGTATACTGATGATACTATGAAGTTTATACTTTAGTTTTTTACGTGGTTGTTTAGTTGCTGCAGCTGCATACTATTCACATTCCTTCCCTTTGTTGGTGCTGCCCCTGCCCCCTCCCTTTGATGCTGCTAATCCTGCATAATGCATGGGCATAATATGACTTTGAAAACCCCCCGCCCACCTCCCACGCATTTCACAATTAGCACTATTCGCATTCCTGCATTTCCCATAAATATGCTAAATTCCTCTTCAAATGCAAATTCTTTTGTCAAGGCTCTCTTCCTCCTCCCTCACAGCTTAAATAGACACTCCAAGCCTAAGACGTGTCATTTAGACTCTGTCTTATCGACAGACATGTTCTTCACCTGAGGACGGCTGCTTGCGTTGTGGCCGAAACGTCGTGATAATTATTTTATTATGTTTTCTTTTTATTATTTTATTACTTCCCTTCTACGTGACTTTACCGAAAGAACCAAGAAGATGCATTTATATAATTTGGTTGCAATAACATTCTACGTGAAAAGCCACTTAATTGAACTGTCATTTGTGCTGAGGTGGCTTCCAACAAAGATCTATAGCTCAGGGCCTTACCCAGTAAAATGAAAAACAATTAAATATTCGTTTATTGTGTGGATGAGTAGGTGCGTGCGTGAGTGGGTGCATGGTTGCATGAGTGAGTGGATGGGGTGATGCGTCGTAGGTGAGTCGCTGAGTGAGTGAGTGGCTGGGTGCATGAGTGTGAGTTAGAGATTGAGTGGGTGGCTTAGTGAGTGGGTCAGTGTATGAATGGCTCAGTAGTTGAGTGAGTGGGTGATTGAGTGAGTGGGTGAGTGTGTGGGTTAGTGGGTGGGAGAGTCAGACAGTGGGGCGCCATGGTGGCGAGATGTTAACTACCTCGCCTGGTATGCAGAAGGTTGTGGGTTTGATCCCGACCCTGACACCTGTATATTTCCCTCCACATTTAAAATCAACACGCATTTATAGGATTTGGCTGCAATACATGTCATAAGCCACTTCGTTGACCTATAATTTTTAACCAGGTCATTTCTGAAAAAGATGTTTAGCTCTGTCGGCCTTACCTGGTAAAATAACCACAATTTAGATTTAGTTTAGTGTGTTGGTGAGTGGGCAGGTGAGTGCGTGGGTGGGTGAGTGGGTGAGTGTGAGTGGCTCGGTGGTTGAGTTAGTGGGTGGTAGTGGGTGGTTGAGTTAGTGGGTGGTGGAATGTTTTGGTGGTTGAATTATTGGGTGGTTGAGTAATGGGTGGGTGGGTGAATAATTACGTGGTTAGTGGGTGAGTTGCTGAGGGAGTGGTTGGGCGAGTGGGTGGGTTAGAAATTGAGTGGGTGGCATGGTGAGTGGATGTGTATGTGACTGGGTGAGTAGGTGAGCGGCTGGGTGAGTTTGTGAGTGGATGGATGAGTGAGGGGGTGAGTGGGTTTGTGGATGAGTGAGTGTGTGAATAGGAGGTTACGTGGGTAGTGGGTGGGTTATAAATTGAGTGAGTGGGTTAGTTACTGGGTGAGTTGTAGTTGAGAAAGTCAGTTTAAAAGTGAGTTGGTGGGTTAGAGATTGACTGGCTCGGTGAGTGAGTGATGGGTGGGTTAGTGAGTTGTTGGGTGGGTGAGTGTTAGTGGGTGGATGATCGACTGGGTGGGTGGTAGAGTGAGTAGATAGGTGGGTGGTTTGCAGTGACGTGTGGTGAGGTCAATGGCTGGGGAGGCACTGGCTTGTGTCAGAGCCAGATTCACACACTGAGGGTGACGTGGCCTCACGGAGGGGGGCGTGTTAGACGCATCCCCCTCAGTGAGGCAAATGTGATGGCTGCCTCCCCTGGTGCTTTTTCATTGCAGTTTCATGACGATACCAGCGAGCCTAAATATATATACTCTTAGTTTTTTCGGTAAAGTCACGTGGGTAAAATTAATAAAAATAAAACAATAAAAATCACGACGTTTCGGAGGCAACACAAGCGTCCGTCTTCAGGTGAAACCGTCACAGCAAAATATCTGTACCTTATATAGTGGTTAAGAGGGGAGGAGCCAGGAAGGGCAGCGGGGGAGGAAGAGTTGTGAAGTGGTCAATTACTGCTTTTGTTATACTGCTGGGTGGGTAAATGAATTAGATACGATTAAGCCGCTCTTTGTTATGCTGTTTGTGCGCAAGTCACTGTGGGATGAATGGACTGGTGATCAGGGACGTGTTGCGCAAGTAACTGTGGATGTACATAATAGAAAAGGAGCGGAAATGCCCATGTTTATACCAGTGTAGTAAGTTGCAGGAGGCTTGGACGACAGCACTCGTCTAACAGGGAGACACCACGTCTAACCCCGCTAACCTACGCCCGAGTCCTCCACTACGGAGTTAGGGGAGGCTACCTATCCCAGCCCTGGTCAAGCTGGGATCCCGGCACCCTGAGTCTCCAGACTGGCTCTTATAAGAACGTCAGTCTGGGCTCTCGGGGCCATGCCACCGGCTTGCCCTGGTCGGCCCTGACAACGACAGCGAGCCAGGGGAGCTCCGGGGCCTATTCTAGCTGGTCTTCAGTCTTCGCTGGTTTAAGCTAACACTCGACCTCGAGCCCTCCGGCTCACCACCTTTTATAGCACTCGGCCCCCGGGAGGGGCCCGTGGGGGATGCATGTGCGGACGTCGGTGTGAGCACCTAGAGTACTGTTAAACGTTAGGAATGTTAACACTCGGTGAAGTAAAATAGTGCCTGTCAGATAAGATGGTCCAAAAATGTGTAATTAAATCTTTTTTGCATGGTTGATAACATCTTTCCAATGATTACTAAGTTTGTACCTATCATCACGGTTGAAATTATGTCTGTGTTTGTAATTCATGAATGGCTTCGTGTACAAACCTTTGATGGTAGCCAGAAGGCTTGCAGAGCACCTTAGTGTCGGAGAAAACAATCTCATGAGAGCCCACCGAGTTGTAGCAATGATCTGCAACGGCGGACGACTCAATTTTGCCGTGTTTCAAATCTGACTTGTGCTCGCGGACACGATCAGAGACATGACGTTTCGTTTCCCCAATGTAACAGTCACCACAGCTGCAACTCAGTTTATAGACTCCAGGGTATTGCAAGTCAGGGATGACATCCTTCACAGATGGAATTAGATCACGGATTTTATGTACTGTACTGAATCGGACTTGGATCTTATGTTTGTTTAGAATTTTGGAGATCTTTTTGGTCACGCCTGCTATGTATGGTAACGTGACAGTTTTGATCGGAGTTTCAAGTGGCTGTTTCTGTATGGTGGGAGAAACAGCTTGGCGGATGGTGCGTTCAGAGTATCCGTTCATCCTGAGGGCCCGATGTACATGTCTCAATTCACTGGCCAGGTGGTGTTGGTCAGAAATGCCATGAGCTCTGTGGTATAGCGTTTTGATGAGAGAATTCTTTTGAGATGGGTGGTGGTGAGAATCCGGTTTCAAGTAGGAATCTGTGTGGGTGGCTTTCCTGTAGACAGAATGTCCCAAGGATCCGTCAGGTCTCCTCTCAAACAGAATATCTAAGAATGGTAGTTTGCCATCTTTCTCCACTTCCATGGTGAATCTGATCAATGGATGTCTGGAATTGATGTGGTCCAAGAAGTGGTTCAATGAAATCAGAAATCAGAAACCAGAAACGGTTTTAATCGCCATGTAAGTTTGCACAGACAAGGAATTCACTATGGCGGGACGGTGCATACATTGAACAAGTAGGAATCTTAACTTATATAAAAGGTATACACTCTAACTATACTAACGTTACAAAGTATAAGTAATACTAAAGGGCTAAAATCTTTAAAATTATGAATAAGTAGTCCTTATAAAATGCGAAATGTAAAATGTTAATTAGCCGTATTAAACAATCTTAAAATACAAAAATACAAATAAGATTACACGTTGTAAGTATGGAAAGGTGTAATTATGTAGATACAATGTTATAGTAAGTGTAACAGTCATTTTAAGTGTAAAAGTCATTTTAAGCCCTTGGCCTTGTTGAGGAGGCCAACAGCGGATGGGAAAAAACTGTTTTTATGACATGAGGTTTTGGTCTTGATGGACCGCAGCCTTCTGCCGGAGGGGAGTAGCTGGAATAGAGAGTATCCAGGGTGTGAGGAATCGTCCGCCATCTTCCTTGCTCGCCTCAGGGTCCTCAAAGTGTGCAGGTCCTCAATGCTGGGAGGCCATGTGGCCAAATGACGAAAGTGTCATCCACATACCTCTTCCACAGGGAAGGATGCAGGGTGGATGTCTGGATGGCGTCTGATTGTTTTATTTTTATTAATTTTACCCACGTGACTTTACCGAAAGACCTAAGAGTATGAATCCTTGCAGTCACGAAAGCTTCAAATCTAGAGCCTAAATATCTTTATACACATACGTGAAATAAGTTACCTGGAGTATGGAAGGCGAGGACATGAAATGAAGGGGTCTACAAACATTACATTGGTGACATACTGTAATAGTAACAGGGACACACTTATTGCCCGCGCTCCATCCAGTTACTGAGGGGTTGCGTAATCAGGGGAGGCTGAGCTCGTCGCTGCCTCACCTCTCGTCTCTTCCTGTATTTGCAGCGGAGCTCCGCAAATTTGGCGATTTTGACTATAAAAATGATTGGAATCGTACAGAAATGACATTTATAACACAGATCAGTGGAAAAATCTTAATTTTTATATTATTCTCTTTTTTGGACTTTTCGTAACAACTATTGTCATTGGAGTATGACAGGTGAGGCTCTGCCTCCCCTGACCGCACGTCGCTGGTGGGTTGGTAGGTTGGTGAGGAAGTGAGAGAGTTAGTGGGTACGAGATTGAGTGGGTGGCTGGCTGAGTGGTTGAGAAGATGGGTGTGCGATTTCATGGGTGAGTGAGTCGGTGGGTGAGTGGGTTTTTGTATGGGTGAGTGCTTCAGTGGGTTCATGAGTGAGTGGATGGGTTATTGAGTGAGAGGGTGGGTATTTGAGTAAGTGGTGTGCGTGAATAGGTGAATGGGTGGGTGTTTGAGTGAGTGAGTCAGAGAATGGGGTGCCACGGTGGTGAGATGGTAACTTCCTCACTTAGTATACAGGAGGTTGTCGATTCGATCCCGACCCTGTCGCAAGTATATTTGATTGTGCTTGTTCTCCTCGTGGTCGTGTGGATTTTTTTCCAGGTGCACTGAGTTTTCCCTCTGCATTGAGAATAAACTTGCATTCAGAGGATTTGGCTGAAATGCATGTGTAAGTGATAAGCCACTTATTTAACCTGTCATTTGTAACAAGGTCGCTTTTGAAAAAGATCTATATAGCCCTGTGGGCCTTACCTGGTAAAATAATACCAGTTTAGTTTTTGTTTCGTGGGTGAGTGAGTGAATGGGTGGGTTGGTGGTTGGGTGGTTGAATGGGGGTTGGGTGGGTAAGTTGGTGGGTGTTCGAGTCAGTGGCTGGGTCAGTGTGTGAGTGGATGGGTATTTGAGTAAGTGGTGCGAGTCAGTAGGTGAATGGGTGGGTGTTTGGGTGAGTGGCTGGTAGGTGGGTGGGTAAGTTAGTGTAGGAGGTTGAGTGGGGAAGTTAGTGTGCGAGTGGGTGGGTGAGTGAGTCAGAGAATGGGGCACCACGGTGGTGAGATGTTAACTACCTTGCCTAGTATACAGGAGGTCATGGAATTGATCCCGACCCTGCCGCCTGTATATTTCGAGTTTGCATCTTCTCCCTGTGGTCACGTGGATTTTTCTCCGGGTCCTCGGGGTTTTACCTCTGCATTGAGAATAAACTTGCATTCAGAGGATTTGGCTGCAATAAATGTATATGTGATAAGTCACTTTGTTTACCTGTAATTTGTAACAAGGTCGCTTTTGAAAAAGATCTATATAGCTCTGTGGGCCTTAGCTGGTACAATGAGAAATAGTTAAGTTTTCGTTTATTGGGTGGGTGAGTGGTTGGTGGGTGATTGATTGAGTGGGTGGTTGGGTTGGTGGGTGAGTGTGTGAGTTAGAGAGTGGGTGGGTGGATGGGTGGGTGTGTGAGTGGGGGAGTGAACAGGTGAGTGGGTGGGTGAGTGGAATCTAGAGTGAGTGAGTGAGTGGGTTGGTGGGTGGGTCGTTGAGTTAATGAGTGGGTGTGTAGGTGGGTGCACAGGTAAGTTCTTGAGTGGCTGAGTGTGTGCTTGAGCGAGTGAGTTAGCGGTTGAGTGGGTGGCAGGGTGAGTGGGTGAGTGAGTGTGTGGGTGGCTTTCGTAGTTTAGTGGGTGGGTGAGTCAGATAATGAGGCGCCACAGTGGCGAGATGCAAACTCCCTCGCGAAAGTCGACGTGTTAAACTGGTATATTGGAATTCGTAGGTTTGACCCCAACCCTGATGTCTGTATATTTGGAGTTTGCATCTTCTCTCGTGGTCACGTCGATTTTTCTCTGATTCCTTCGGGTTTGTTTAACACGTAGACTTTCGTGACCAATATCATCCATAATAGAGGTTTCTTTTTTGGGTTAGATCGCGTAAATATATAAATATGTCGTTAAAACCCACCACCACCCGACACGGCCAACTAGTAAGGGTTGTCACGCACGCAGAACATGCCAATTTGTAACTAGTACAGCACACGGTGTGTTGGAGAGTCAAGCCACAACATTTACAATCTGAGTACGACGTTTCCCCAGTAATTACAACTAGCTTCATCAGGCAACAGCCAGATTTGTGGAGACATTCACCTGTTTCGTTCCTTATATATGTAATGTAGTAACTCGGCGGGAGACGACTTCGCGGGTAACACACTCTTTATTTTATCAAACTCGTTTACATGTGACTAACACCTACTTTATATCTCGGGTGACAAACACCCACTTAGCTCCTTGGCGACCTACGCCCACTGAGCTACTCGGATGACCAACATCCACTTAGTACTCGGGTGACAAACACCCACTTAGCTACTTGGCGACTAACGCCCACTGAGCTACTCGGATGACCAACATCCACTTAGTACTCGGGTGACAAACACCCACTTAGCTACTTGGCGACTAACGCCCACTGAGCTACTCGGATGACCAACATCCACTTAGCTACTCGGCGACTAACGCCACTGAGCTACTCGGATGACCAACATCCACTTAGCTACTCGGCGACTAACGCCACTGAGCTACTCGGATGACCAACATCCACTTAGCTACTCGGCGACTAACGCCACTGAGCTACTTGGATGCACTAGGTCTTCAGCTCCGTCTTCGGGTCTTCAACTGGGTAACTCTCCCCGAGTGCTCTCGCGCGTCCCCCTTTATACCCCACCTGCGGACGTCGCTGCGAGCACCCACTTATTCGACCAATCGCCGGGCGCTGGCTACGATCCTCTTTTCCCACATCTCATCGTGCCTCACCACGCACGCCGCGCCGCCCCGTCATCTGTCACTCCCGGCGCGCGCGTCCACACCACGCCCACAACGCGTGCCCAACCCCGCACCCCGCGCCGCCCCGTGATCCATCACTGTCACAGTCGGCGCACGTCAATACCACCACTACATCACCCCCTACCACATAGCTCGCAGCCGCCCCGGCTGCTATAAAAATATACAAACCCCCCTGTGTGCCCCGTAACACAACACAACAACAAGAACAACAACTAAGCTAACAACACAACACGACGCGAACACTACCATCCGCAACCCTCAAACAATGCCACCGCGACAATAGAACAATATATACAAACCGGCGAGTGACAATAGCAATGTGTATGCAAAAAAAAATAAATGGAAAAAAAAAAAAAAAAAAAAAAAAAAAATTTCTTTCGACTCGTGCAGCGTCCCCTTTTCTTCCGAGCGTCCCTACAACGGGACATTACCCCGGCAGAGGGGAACACCGGGCGAGCTCGGTGTAGAGCAAAAAACGTCTTCATGAAAATTGTTGAGACCTAGCCCGAGTCCGCCTTGCCGGTCCGTCGTACGGCACCAGACGCGGTTGAACGTCCGGTGGTGCCGGCGGTTCAGGAAGACATCGGCCAGGCATCGAGGACTCGTGCGTGCCCCGGGGTTCAGGCTCTCGACGGTCAGCAGCCGTCAAGCCCGAGGCACCTGGGGGTGGGTCAGGTGGAGACACGTGAGGATCAGCCTGCGACACCTCCCTCCCCGAGTCGACGGTCACATCACACGCCCGGTCGTCACGGCACAGAACGGGGTCACACGGTGCCGCATAGGGCTTCAGTCGGGAGGGGTGCACATACCAACGGCGTTTCCCCCATTTAATCTGTATACTCTGGGGTCGTGCAACCCGCACAATTTCCACCGGTCCCCTCCAAGGTCTCAACAACTTGGGGGACGTAGCCAACGGTGCATGTGGACAATGCAGCCAGGCCTTATCGCCTGGTTTCCAATCATGCGTATGCACCCTCCGCTCATGCAATTTCTCGTTTGCAATTTGCCGCGACCGCGAATTCAACCTTGCCGCCTCCCGCGCTTCAGTCAATTTGGCGATATTAAATTTGATGTGGTCTGCCAATTTAGATTTTGCACGTGGCTGGGAAATCCCCAGTTGGACGTCCATGGCCGGATCGGCCTCCCGCCCATACATAAGAAAAAATGGGGAAAACCCCGTCGCCGCATGAGGGGCCATTCGATAGGCCGCGAGTACCCCCGGCACCTGTAAGTCCCAATCAACCTGATCGTCGCAGACCTGTTGGCACAACATAGACGTAATCGTCCTGTTCAGACGCTCAACCATCCCGTCAGTCTGCGGGTGGTAGGCGGAAGTACGCACTTTCTTTGTACCCAACAGGTCGCACACCTCGCGCAACAAAACGCTCGAAAAATTCTTCCCTTGATCCGTCAGCAAGCGTTCGGGGGCGCCCTTGTCCAACACATAACCCTGGACAAAGGCGTCCGCCACCGCCGCAGCCGACTGGTTGGCGAGCGGCCATGCCATAGGCCATCGGGTGAAGTATTCCACGCCAACCAGCAGGAACCTATTTCCCCTTGGTGTAACCGGAAAGGGCCCCAAGATGTCCAACGCTACCAATTCGTTTATACGCGAAACCTGAATGGATTGCAGCGGTGGATTAGCTGCCAATGGTGGCGGTTTCCTTTTGGCGCACCCTACGCATCCCTTAAGAATATTCGCCACGTCGTTACCCATCCCCGGCCAATAATAGTCTCGCTGGATTAGGGCGAGCGTTTTGTGAAAACCCAGATGCATGAGCCGTTCATGAGCTGCCAGAACAACCCTACCCCGCATAGCAACAGGCACAACGAGCACGTGACGCCGGGACATGTTGTCCCACCTCATCAAAAGGCCCTGTCTGCACACCCAGGAACCGACCCGCGCCTCCCCTTCTTCGGGAGCGCCAACTTTCCGACGCAGCGTAAGTAGGGAGCTGTCGGACATCTGGAGGCGGCCCCACTCAATGAGGGGCAACGACAACAGCGAATCCCTCCCCGTGGGGGCGTCCTCTCCCGGGGTGTCAGTGGCGGCGAGCGCAACTCCCGGGGTGCCGGCGACCGGGGGTTTGCACCGCGCTGATCCCAACAAACATGTGCAGTCCGTGCACGGCGGCAACCGCGACAAGGCGTCCGCGTTTGAGTGCCGCAACCCCTTGCGGTAAATCGTCGTGAATTGGTAGTCTTGAAGGACCTCCAACCATCGGGACAATTGGCCCGATGGCTGTGCCACGCGCATAGCGTATTGTAGAGCCGCATGGTCCGTGCGGACCGTAAAATGACGGCCGTAAAGATACGGCCTGAATTGCTGTGTAAAAAACACAATGGCTAACAATTCACGACGAGTTACGCAATAGCGTTGTTCTGCGGGGGAAAGAACCCTACTACCGTAGGCGACCACCCGTTCAACCCCCCCGACCACCTGTGAGAGCACCCCCCCGATACCCGTATTGCTGGCGTCCGTGTCAAGCAAAAACGGTTGTGTGAAATCGGGGTAACACAAGGGGGGAGCCTGCACCAAAGCGTCACGGAGGGAGCAGAACGCAGCCTCCTCTACCGCCCCCCAGTGAAACCTCACACCCTTAGCCGTCAAAGCGTGCAGGGGCTTGGCTATGGTGGCAAATTGCTTGACAAAACGACGGTAATAGGAGGCAAAACCAATGAAACTACGAACCTCCGTGACCGAGGTTGGCGTTGGCCATGAGCTGACGCAATGCGTCTTAGCAGGGTCCGTCGAGATCCCTGAACGACTCACGATATGGCCCAAATACCTGACCGATTCCCGAAGCAGAAAACATTTAGCCGGTTTAAATTTAAGCTTAGCGGAACGCATCCTGAGGAACACCGCTCTCAGTCGCTGGAGGTGCTCCTCGAAAGTCCGACTAAAGACGATAATATCGTCAAGATAAATCAAACAGGTATCCCATTGGAGGCCCGACAAAACCAATTCCATGAGTCTCTGGAACGTGGCGGGAGCGGAATGTAAGCCCATGGGCAAACGGTTGAATTCAAATAGGCCCCCAGGTGTCCGGAAAGCAGTTTTAGGTTTAGACTCGTTATCGAGTGGCAATTGCCAAAATCCAGAAAGCAGATCGAGTGTGGAAAAAAACTGCGCTCCCGCCAAGGCATCCAGCGACTCATCCATCCTGGGGAGCGGATACGCATCCGCCATCGAGATTTTGTTTAAGCGGCGGAAATCGACACAAAACCGCAAGGACCCGTCCTGTTTCTTTACTAGGACAATAGGAGCACCCCACGGACTAGAAGAGGGCGAAATGATATCGGCCGCCAACATATCATTAACCGCCGATTGCACATGTTCCTTCTCGGCCGGGCTGAGCCGGAAGGGATTCTGACGAATAGGGGCCGCGTCCCCTGTAGCTATGTGGTGGCGCAACAGGTCAGTGCAGCCGATATCGTACTTATGTTTGCTGAACACGTCAGCAAACTCGATGAGCAAACCCCTCAATGCTCCCAATTGCACCCCGGACAAGTTAGCAGAACCCGCACACAGCGAGTCCAACCACTCAGTCCCCTCATCACTTTGAGGATGCGACTCGACAGTGAAATCTGCTTGAGCCACGAGCCGTTCCTCAACGGGTAGCGGCGCGGCGTGAGCCAGCACCGTTCCCTGCGCAATTACGGCCGGCCCCGACCCCGTATTCAGGACCATTACGAACGGCTCACTGTCCCCTCTCACCATGGTTTGAGCAACCGCTAAGTCGAGGCCCTTACTGGCTCTGTTTGACGGCCCCAACAGCACCCCCTGTGCCTCCGCACCCACCTCGAGTGGCTTCCTGAACCGAAGGGGTACTAACATTTGCGATCCCGGGGGCACCCGTACAGTGTGAGTCGCCAGCGCCTGCACCGTCGCACAAACCGTGCGCACTTTGGTAGGGCTCGACAAGAAGGCAACCCGCCGACCTGACGGAAGCTCTATGCAGGCCTGATCTATAAGAATTTTGATGGGCATTTTTGACAAAAAGTCCGTACCTAGCAAACAGGGAACGGCCAGCGATGATGATACAAAAATAGGGCCCGCTAATTTAATGTCACCAATGCAAATAGAAGCCCGAATCTGGCCGATGATCCCCAGGGATCCCCCATTCGCCGCATAAAATGGCACGTCTACCGGCAGAAGGGGTCTACTTTGGACGGGAAGAATGTTATAAATAAGGTCCGAGATGATGGTGGCCGACGCACCCGTGTCAACAAGCACCCGGACCTCAACCCCGTCAATGAACCCCGTTACCACGGACGATCCGGCCGACGCAGCCACGATCCTGTGGGCCAATTCGGACCACTCGACTGCTTGCGGGCCGCGTACGGACCCCCCTCGCCGAATTGAACCCCCGGCACCCAGCCGCGAACCCCCCACCGCGAAGCGGCGACCCGAATGTGCCGTGTTTGTGGACCGAACGTGTGAGGTGCCGCGACTTGCCGGGTTTTGTTGGGATGACTTGTGGCCCTGGTCGTCGTCCCGACGTGGTCCTGCGGCGCGCTGACGCGGGGCCCGGCACCCGGCTGCGACGTGACCCCGAAGGCCGCAGTTGTAGCAGACGACGGACGTCGTAGGTTTCGGTTGCTCCAGCTTGCGGGGCGAACGTGTGGGCGAACGACCTCCCGTTCTCCACTCCCCCGGACGCGATGCAGCGAAGGCCTGCTCCTGCACCGCAGCTGGCTGAGGTTCGGCGATCGTGGCGGCCAGTGCCGCGTTCCCCGGCCATTTGCAGACGACCCCCGGCTTGCGTTTGAGGACCTCGTACGCGTGAATGCTCGTGGCGATCGCCAGGGAGCAGATATCCCTCTCGTCTGCCACGTTGATGGGGACCCCCAACTCGTGGGCCAACACCAGCAGCTGCTCCGTCACCATGGCGTCCTTCCCCTCCTTATCCATGCGGGTAAAAGCTGAGTCCGCCAAGGCGAGTAGTGCCGTGCGGTAGGCTAGCGTCGTTTCCCCAGCCACCTTCCGCCGATCGTAGAACTGGTGGCGACACGTGGAGGGCGGCCCGAACACCTTCGCCATCAGGTGTAGTGCGGCCTGGAGCGTAGAGCGGGACGACCTTGCAGCAGATGTGAAGGCTGCAAGCGCGTCGTCGTCAAGCATCGCTGGCAACGCACGCAGGGCAGTGGTGTCGGACCACCCCGACATCTCCTGATGAGCGAGGAACCTTCGTTGGAAGGCTTCCCAGTCGCCCCCATCCGCCTTGAACGCCGACAGCGCGGGCAATCTTTGCTGGAGGACCCGATCGTCGTCGACGTCGGAGAGATTTTCCCGCGCTCCGCTGGAGTTGTGTAAAATGTCGGCTCGGTTGTCAGGCGCAAAATGGAGGGCTCCGGCGCGCGCTGATGACGTGGGCTGCGCTGCGCGGAGGTGTCCGGCCACGTGGCGTCCGTCTTTCCCGCCAATCGGTGGCGGCCCCCCAAAAACGGCGGCAACTTCCAGACTTTTGGCGCGAAGCGCCTTTTGGCGGGAATCCTCCAACGTCGCTTCCTCCACGACCCCCGCAGCCGTTTTTCCGCTCGCCGGAACGGAGATGTCGGCCAAGACAGCGGCGGCGGCGAGTAGCAACTCCGCCAACCGGGAGTGCGCGTCCTGGAGGCTGGTGTCGGAGGCAAGCGGAGCGTCGGCCATCTCCGCGAAGTGCTGCATCGGCGGCAACTCCTCGTCCTCTACTCCCGAGGTCGGTGTCCCCGGTACGCCGTCGTCATCCCGACCTCGCTCGTGGGTACGGGTAGTCTTCCTTGTGTCCATACTTCTTGAAGACTGGTTTACTTCTGACGCCAGTTGTAATGTAGTAACTCGGCGGGAGACGACTTCGCGGGTAACACACTCTTTATTTTATCAAACTCGTTTACATGTGACTAACACCTACTTTATATCTCGGGTGACAAACACCCACTTAGCTCCTTGGCGACCTACGCCCACTGAGCTACTCGGATGACCAACATCCACTTAGTACTCGGGTGACAAACACCCACTTAGCTACTTGGCGACTAACGCCCACTGAGCTACTCGGATGACCAACATCCACTTAGTACTCGGGTGACAAACACCCACTTAGCTACTTGGC